>NC_064636.1:75118568-75728570 GCF_023864275.1 Schistocerca cancellata
ACATACTGCCTGTCGGGCAAAGATACAACCTCCACGCACCCCACTACGGAGCAAGAGACTGCGTGCCTTGCGGTCCTGTTAAATATAGTTGCAATTGCACCGATGTTAGACGTGGGTCACTTCTTGCCTGTTGCATAATGTAGCACTCGTCTGCTGCTGTAGTTGTTCGTGACCGACCACCTTAGCTCCTTTCAGGCAGCATTTCCTGTGGTTAGGGACACTCCCCGTGCACGTGGAACAGTGGTGTGAGTGGTACAAAACTCCTCAGCTACACTCGTCACACTTCGTCCTTCTCCCATTTAGTGTGAGTCTACGCAATGTGAAGTCATCAAAACGTTATTTCTGGGACATGTCGTAATGAAGATCACCGACACAGTGTGCCATAACTGCTCGCTGATTGACACACAATCCTCTGCCATTCCTTCAACTACCTCACATTGCTAGGCCAGCCCCATTTGCCAGTACAGTCATACTGCCTTCACACAGTGTAACGTCTAACTTTCTGTACGTGAGAGAGACCTCTGGCAACATGTTCCCAAACTTTCACTCAGTTCTAATCACTAGTTAATGTGTTATGTTACTTTATCCAGCTCGCCCTTAAGGTTTGCAGAGCAGTGTATAATGAAACACACACATACAGGGCTATTACAAATGATTGAAGCGATTTCATAAATTCACTGTAGCTCCATTCATTGACGTATGGTCACGACACACTAAAGATATGTACAAAAACTCATAAAATATTGTTCGGCTGAAGCCGTACTTCAGGTTTCTGCCGCCAGAGTGCTCGAGAGCGCAGTGAAACAAAATGGCGACAGGAGCCGAGAAAGCGTACGTTGTGCTTGAAATGCACTCACATCAGTCAGTCATAACAGTGCAACGACACTTCAGGACGAAGTTCAACAAAGATCCACCAACTGCTAACTCCATTCGGCGTTGTTATGCACAGTTTGAAGCTTCTGGATGCCTCTGTAAGGGGAAATCGACAGGTCGGCCTGCAGTGAGCGAAGAAACGGTTGAACGCGTGCGGGCAAGTTTCACGCGTAGCCCGCGGAAGTCGACGAATAAAGCGAGCAGGGAGCTAAACGTATCACAGCCGACGGTTTGGAAAATCTTACGGAAAAGGCTAAAGCAGAAGCCTTACCGTTTACAATTGCTACAAGCCCTGACACCCGATGACAAAGTCAAACGCTTTGAATTTTCGGCGCGGTTGCAACAGCTCGTGCAAGAGGATGCGTTCAGTGCGAAACTTGTTTTCAGTGATGAAGCAACATTTTTTCTTAATGGTGAAGTGAACAGACACAATGTGCAAATCTGGGCGGTAGAGAATCCTCACACATTCGTGCAGCAAATTCGCAATTCACCAAAAGTTAACGTGTTTTGTGCAATCTCACGGTTTAAAGTATACAGCCCCTTTTTCTTCTGCGAAAAAAACATTACAGAACACATGTATCTGGACATGCTGGAAAATTGGCTCATTCCACAACTGGAGACCGACAGCGCCGACTTCATCTTTCGACAGGATGGTGCTCCACCGCACTTCCATCATGATGTTCGGCATTTCTTAAACAGGAGATTGGAAAACCGATGGATCGGTCGTGGTGGAGATCATGATCAGCAATTCCTGTCATGGCCTCCACGCTCTCCCGACTTAACCCTATGCGATTTCTTTCTGTGGGGTTATGTGAAAGATTCAGTGTTTAAACCTCCTCTACCAAGAAACGTGCCAGAACTGCGAGCTCGCATCAACGATGCTTTCGAACTCATTGATGGGGACATGCTGCGCCGAGTGTGGGAGGAACTTGATTATCGGCTTGATGTCTGCCTAATCACTAAAGGGGCACATATCGAACATTTGTGAATGCCTAAAAAAACTTTTTGAGTTTTTGTATGTGTGTGCAAAGCATTGTGAAAATATCTCAAATAATAAAGTTATTGAAGAGCTGTGAAATCGCTTCAATCATTTGTAATAACCCCGTATAAATATCTCTTTCTGATCACTATCTAACTAAAAATGTACAGAATGATAGGAGAACAATTGCATTATGTCATCAAATGTAATGGAAGTACTTCCTGAAGGTGATTGTGGCTAGTAGCAAAATGAAATTAAGTATTTCTAGACAGCAACTGCAAGTGACTAAAATCTTGTAAATAGGAAAATTCGACGCAGAGAAGTGTTAATAATTCAAGGTGAGAGAATGGCTGGTAAATACTTACCTCCATGAGGAAACATTTCCTATTTCAGAGCACAAAACTCTAGTTCTAGCTTTAGGATCTTATATGTTCATTATTTGTGGAGGGAAGATGGTAGGCATCTTTTAGTGTAGGAACTAATCTACCCCCTAAAGAAGAAACACAGAACAAATGGTTTTAAGTACACCCCACTCATCCTTACTGAACCAGTGGCAAGTGGCTATGAGACGAATAGTTTGGTTGGATGCTGAAACTTCCTAGCAGATTAAATCTGCATGCCACACTGGGACTCAAAACATGGGGCCTTTGCCAGTTGCGAAAAGTTGCTCTACTCCCCGAGCTACCCTAGCATGACTCGTGACCCATCCTCACTCCTTTACTTCCGCCAGTACCTCGTCTCCCACCTTCCAAACTTCACAGAGGTTCTCGTGTGAAACTTGCAAGCCTCGCTCTCCTCGAACAAACGATATTGTGGAGACATGGCTCAGCCACAGCCTGAAGGATGTTTCCAGAATGAAGTTTTCACTCTGGAGTGAAGTGGGTGTGCTGATATTAAACTTCCTGGAAGAGTAAAAACTGGCAAATGCCCTCGGTCTGAGTCTGGCGCACAATTTTAATCTGTCAGGAAATTTCATATCAGTGCACACTCCACTGCAGAGTGAATAATTCATTCCAGATGGCTGCCGATGAGCAAGTTTCTACTGTCATCTTCCTGCGAGTTTGTGGTTTCACATGGCTCACATGAAATATTGGTGAAAAACTTTTATTTTCAACTTTGGGATATCACTGCAGTAACACACCAAATGGGCCCATGTTGACCACTGTTGATGACAGATCTGGTCGGCTATGAGCTGGCATCTCAACAGGAAATGTTCAGAAACTTAGGGATATGATTCTGCAGGATCATAGGCAGACCAACCGAGAGCTCTGCAACAGCTTGTAACAAATTACAGTAGACCTGTAAACGTGCGAGTCTTTAAAGATTTGGACTCCTGTGTACAAAGCAGCTTCAAATGTCTGACTGCTTTACAAGTTAGTTAATGGGTTAAAAATGTGACATTATGCATGTAAGTGAGAAACATTTTATAAAAGGTTTGAAATTATGCTTAAAGTTTTTTGGAAATCACTAAATGCTCTTATTATGAAACAATGGATGAATATAGTCTGGATAATTTGTACTCCATTTTAAGCAGCTTCTATGTGTATCACATCATATCCCCTGAACTATATGTCGGACAACGATATAATTTTGGAAGTACATTCAATGGTATATGTAGATACTGTTTGCAAAATACACTGTGAATATAGTTGGTAGTAAAGAAGTAATAAATTAAAAGGCAACACATTTCATGGACAGTATCCAAATAGACCACTGTGTGACACACAGTTCAAGAGATATGTCATAAACATTGAGATGCATGAAAAACTAGCCTCTGTTTGAAATGGAGCGCACATTACCCAGACTATATTCACCCAGTATTTCATAATGAGAGCACTTACCAACTTCCAATAACCTTTAAGCATAATTTCAAGCAACTTCCAATAAACTTCGAGCTTAATTTCACACAGTTCCTGTACTTTTTCTCACTTACACACTTAAAGATTTAATGCATTATTAACTCGTGTAAAGTAATCATACGTTTGAAGCTGTTTTATACATGGGAGTTCAATTCTTTACAGAATCAGGGGTTCGCTGGTTTGCTTCTAAGAAGAGTACTTTGAAGGTGACGGTGGGGAACAAGATCTCGGTAAGACACAGTAATTTTAAAGTATTTTTTGAACTATTGTATAACACTGTATATTCTACTTTTAGCTGTTTGTATTAGCAGTACTAACAAGGGAACCTCCCCATCGCACCCCCCCTCAGATTTAGTTATAATTTGGCACAATGGATAGGCCTTGAAAAACTGAACACAAATAAATCGAGAAAACAGGAAGAAGTTGTGTGGAACTATCAAACAATAACCAAAATATACAAACTGAGTAGTCCATAGGCAACATAATCAACTTCAAGGATGACGCGAGCACCGGAGCGCCGTGGTCCTGTGGTTAGCGTGAGCAGCTGCGGAGCGAGAGGTCCTCGGTTCAAGTCCTCCCTCCCTGTTTACTTATTTTATTTTTGCAAAGTTGTGATCTGCTGTTCGTTCATTGACGTCTCTGTTCACTGTAATAAGTTTAGTGTCTGTGTTCTGCGACCGCACCGCAAAACCGTGCGATGAGTAGACGAAAGGACGTGCCTCTTCAATGGGAACCGAAAACATTTGATCCAGGAAAACACGTCTGATATATTCTATACGACACTAAAGACGGCATGTGCGTTACATGACAGGAATATGTAGTCGACCCACCTAACTTACACACTTGGCGAATGGGTGAAAAGATTCTTCTACCTTGCCCGATTTAGGTTTTCTTGTGTATCTGATAATCACTCCCAAAAAAAAATGAAAACATAAGTGTGTGTTACATAAACTGCAATAAATGAATGCAACAGTTTCACAGTCGCACAATTTTCTCTGTGCTCTGTCAAAACATCCGTTTTTAATGTTTTCAAATTTTTCCATGTGTAGACCGTCAAATCCTGCATATCTACAAGCATGTCATGGAATTTTGGAGAGCGAAGTTGATTATGTGCGAGTGCCTGAACACTGAATTTGTCTGAAAATAAAAATTAAAATTTTTCACTCGAAGGAAGACTCGAACCGAGGACCGCTCGTTCCGCAGTTGCTCACGCTAACCACGGGACCACGGCGCTCCCGAGTCTACACCGTCCTCGATGTTGCCTGTCTTGCACATGGACTACTCAGTTTGTATATTTTGCTTATTTTTTTCATAGTTCCACACAACTTCTTCCTGTTTTCTCTATTGATCTGTGTTCAGTTTTTCGAGGCCTATCCACTGTGCCAACTTATAACTAAATCTGAGGGGGCTGCGATGGGGAGGTTCCCTTGTAAGGATTTTAGTTCCCGGAGGTAAGGATGGCCAGCCTCGGGCCTCCTTGTAATCTTTAAAAATCTTATTTCGCAGGTCACAAAAAAGCAGTAGATCGCAACATACGAGCACACATTTGCGCCGCGCGCGTGCGACACGGCCGGCCACTCTACACTGTACTCACGTCGGGGCCTGCGGAGTGGCCGGGGTGGTCGATCTGTGCGATGATGTCGGCCACCGTCTCCTCCGGCAGGTCTCCTCCGGCCTCCTGCCCCGCGGCGGCCGCCAGCGCCGACGCCGCAGTTTTGCGCCGCTTTCCTCCGCCGCTCGCACTCGGTGTCCCTGAGGCTTCGTCCTGAGCCACACGCTTCTCGGTGCTGTCAAAAAATGGAACGGAGTTTAGCCCGTTTGCTTTTGCTGACGGGGACATCTGCAACTGATGAAATCGCCAGCTACAGTTGTAAAAGTAGTTATCGACTGAAGTCCTTGCACTACGACGTTTCAGGGACTCGGCCCCATCTTCAGGTGAATCTGTAACAGGGTGTCTATGTGGACAAGAAAAAAATATTCCCGGATTTCCCGGTTAAAAACACAATTTCTCCCGGATGAAATTACGTATAAAGCGGGTGAAAATACATCCGTGTTAAGTATCAGTATACATTCCCTCGGAGCTTAGAAACCTATACATTCCCTCGGAGCTTAAAAAGCTATCAGTCCTGTGAATCGTAAAGGCCTTATACCGGCGGAGGACGTCCCAGCACTCTAGGAAACGAAATCCAGGAAAAACAATGCGTTTGGGAAGTTGTTTGATGCGAGACAATATACACAGAGTTTATTTTCGTATTTCGAAAGTATATACACAAATTCCACAAATTACAGCACAGTAGCTTCCGAAACTATAAAACAGAGATTGCGTGGAGCGATGCACTTTTGTCATCCAGTCATAGCTCATGTCACGTGATCTCGCTAGCAAATGACGGCAGTTAGAGCACGAGGCCTACGAGAAAGACAGGCCGCGGCGCGTACGTTACGAAGATAGGCCGAGCTCGCTCAACTCAGCAAAGTGCTTTTCTACACCGGTCAACTCTTAAGTAGATGTGTATGTCCGAACGAGAATTGCATCGTTCATTGGCATCCACTGTTATTAGTCCTACAATGATAGGAAGTCCGTAGGGCTACTAACAGGCTCTAATTTGGCAATTAAAATCGTGCCAAAATGATTATCAGTTGTGTAGAAAAGTCGAAGTGTTCTGGCACAAAGAGACTTGTGACATTGCTCAGTAACACATTATGCACATTTTTTTGAAGGTCAATTACACTTTTTGCCATCGATTGCATAATTTTTTATCTATGAAAGAACAACATTAAATATGAAAACTAACTTGAAGCTCGGTCTTTTTTTAGCGTGTGTTACACGTTAAGTCATATCAAATACAAATGTGCCGGTAAAATTTTAAATACTGGCATAAATGACTTATCTTCTGGGCCCGACATTTCTCAAATGGCTGATCCTCAAAGTGTTAACGCTTTGAATGAGAGTTATAACGCCCTGTGATTTAAGAAATTCACTGCACATTCTCACACGTAACATAAATCATCTTGCGTGGAAATTTACTTTGAAAGTAACGCATCTCAAGCCACTATTCGTAATATTTTCTGGTGATCTGTTAGGAATGTAAACAATTGAGACGTCACGCACATCGAATGCACGTTAGTTATTACGGATGTACTGCATAATCTTCGACCTAAAGCCTTTGACACTTTTCGGTGTCGGCAAACTGGTCTCTGCATTGTGTAAATTACCCATTTTCTATGCAACTAAACTTTTATTTTGGTGTTACTCTCTGATTTATGTTTCATTGCTGCAGTATTATTCAGCATTAGTGGACTAAAGTTCTTTGTCAGCGTATCAGATCTTACACGTCAAACCTATAAAACTTTAACTGAAATCTAAAACAATGAAAAATCCCGGAATTCTAAAAAATTCCCGGGTTTTTCCCGGATTTGTCCCGGATGAAAAAATTCCCGGGTTTTTCCCGGATGTCCCGGGCCGTATACACCCTGTGTAAGTTAAAATACGTACATACGAGAGTTGGAACTTACGTAGTGGCAACTATTTATTCACAACTGATACAAAAGCGTTACATCTTTGCACCGGTTACTGTCCTTCAAAGTAGTAGCCAGTATTGTGCCGAACGCGTTGCCAGCAATGTGGAAGGCGTGGTATACCGTTAGCAGAGCCTGTTCTGTCGACGGTGCGAATGGAGCAGTGTATTGGCTCTCGAATCTCTGGAACAGTTCCGAAGTGAATGCTACGATGTGGTTCCTTCATCTTCGGAATCAAATCAAAGTCGCAAGGACTTAAGTCGTATTACTGTTTGTTTTTAGAGCATCAGAACCAACTGTGGGAGATGCGCCGACTCCTTACACAGGTGGGGTAAACTTCCTTCGGCCGCTTGCGACTGTGGCGCTGAGAGACAGACGGTCGAACACGTCGTGCAGGAATGCCCACTGAGGGTATACGAGGGTGACCCACAGGATTTACTAATGGCGACCCGAGAGGCAATCGACTATTTATTATCTAAGCTGGACGTCTGCTTGTGATTGCTCTTCTGTGAGTGTTAATTTACAATTGGCAGTGTCCTTATATACAAACTGTTATTTATTGCTCTGTTTATACATATGTGATTTTTTTTTAAATCGTGTTGTTTCTGTCATTTTTACTGTGATGTTATGAGCCATACGCTAAATAAAATAAATAAATTTAGAGCATCACCTGTGACCAGCTCTGCGAAAGAAGCGGTGACACTTTCTGCACAACCCACACGTCATTTCGCACGACAAAGTGCGGGCGCGTACGGCACGAGCTGTGGCCGCTCTGTTCGGTTGACGGGACTGCGGAGTACTGTACTAGCCACCGTACTTCCCTGACTCGAGTCCTCGTGTCGTGGCATTCGCTTCAGAACCGTTCCGGAGATTCGACAGGCAGTAGACCACTCCATTCGCACCATCAACAGAACAGGCTCTGCTAACGGTATACTACGCCTTCCACATCGCTGGCAACAGGTTCTACACAACACTGATGACTGCTTTGAAGGACAGTAACAGGTGCAAACATGTAACTCTTTTGTATCGGTTGCGAATAAATAGTTGCCGATATTTAAGTTCCGACCCTTGTATTATAAAAATGTGTGTGTGTGTGTGTGTTTTACACATCTCCTCCTAAACTACTAGACCACCTGGGACATATACGATGGTTGTATATAAATTAAGATTTCCAATGATTTTCCACATAGTAAACATTATTTTATTGCAAAATAAATTACAGATTCTAAAAGCTTGGGGTTTTAGCTATTTTTCATCATAGTCCCCGTCACGATCAATGCATTTTTGGAGATGTTCCAGAAGCTTTTTCATAACCTCATCATACCACTGTCCCACCCACTCATACAGGAAGGAATCGACAGCTGCCTTCAGCTCTTTGTTGCTTCAGAATTTAATTCCCCCCAAACGTTGTTTCAAGGTGGGAAACAAACAGTAGTCACTGAGAGTCAAATCAGGACAGTACAGAGTATGGTCAATGACTTCTCACCCAAATTTGGTGACAAGATCTGTCGTCGTGCTGGCATCGTGAGGGCAGATGATGTCACGGTGCAAAAGGAACTCCCTTTGTCAGCCGACCCTGCCTTTTGTTCTGTACAGCCCGGTGTAGCTATATTAGTCTCTCGCAGTACCTTGCCACATCAATTGTTGTACCCCTTTCCAGGTAGTAGACAAGCAGAATGCCTTTTCTATCCCAAAATACTGAAGCCATAACGTTCCTTTCTGATGGCATTTGCCTGAACTTCTTGAGGATTGGAGAACCAGAATGCCGCCATAATTTTGATTATTTTTTAGTCTCTGGCGTGAAGTAGTGGACCCACGTCTCATCCCCAGTTACAACTGAATCCAGAAATTCCTCACCTTCTTCCCAGTAACAGCGCAGAAACTTGGGGGCACTTCTGATGCACTCCTTTTTGTGTTTATCAGTGAGCATGCATGACACCCACCTGGCACACATCTTGTGATACTTCAAAATGTCCATCAAAATCTTGTCCTCCGTAGTCTTAGAGGCATCCCCTATCAGTTCGGCAATCTCTCGCACACTCACATGCCGATCCACAAGCAAAACTTTAACTTTCGTCACTGTATCATCTGAAACTGGTGGATGCCTGTGGCGGGCCACAACATGAACGTTTGTACGCCCGTCTGCAAATTCCCTATACCACTTCGGCACATTTTTTTATGTCCATACACTTTTCTCCACACACATCGAACAACTGGTGACGTATTTCAATAGGTGTTGACCCCTTAAACCACAGAAATCTGATCACAGAACGCAATCCACATTTGGCAGGAGCATCTATTTTCCCTTCCATTGTTAACAGCTGCTACGCCAAAAATGAGAGTCACAGAGAGGTGGGGACTGGCTAGAATAATGGTGTGGGAAGCAAGGAACATGCTACTGTTTCAAATCTGAGCTAGCTCGTTCCCAATGGGGGCTCGTTAGAGACCTTACTTTATGGACAACCCTCATATCTGTTACTGTCTGGCAACAATTGCTCTTGGAGTGAGAACCAGCTAGCTGTCATAGTTCATGAGATTTGATGTCATAAACACTGAGATGTGTGAAAAAAATGTCACATCACTCACAAAGCTTTAATACATTTATTCTTTACCACTATGACATTCCTACAATCAAGTCAACTTAACCGTTAAGCAGCTGTGCCCACTTATAAAGTGCGCCAACTGCAGTAATACTGTCTTGTAACATTCCACTGCTGTTTTACAATTGCAAGCCCATACCTATTCCTTCATTATTGCCTCAGCTAAACACTGATACATTATGCTGTCATACTTCCAAGTGAGCAGCAGTAATATAAAACAAACAGCGAGACAAGTGAGAAAAATTTTTTCGATCCGTGCAAGAAAATGACCCAGATTCTGAGCTAGAAGCACAATCCCACAATGAGGTATTTGTCTGTGAAATGATTAGTAACCGAATAAGAATTTGACTGGGATCCGATTCAACTGCACTGTTTAAGGCTCAGAGTGGGTCATTACTTGTGGAAACACTTGTGCACAACGACAGATTCGTTTGATTAAACAGTAATTTAGCTCATATAATAAACACCATTGTTAAATTAAACTAAGATTAAACTGTTATTTACCTCATACACTGGTAACACAAAGACAGCTATTCTTTACATGTGTGCAAAGTTTGCCGCACACCTGCTTGTGTTATGAAAATTGGTGCACCCGTTCGAAGCTTAAGAAAATTCGTGCTATGCTTTTGACAGTTCTCAACTGTTGTGGAAATGTCTGTATGCAAAAACAGTTGCCATCTATAGAGCTATAAAGAGGTGTTGCCATAGAGACTTCTAACAGTCATATTGTAGACACATGAAACAGCTGCTCCCAGCATACAGAAACTGTCCAGGATATTACACTACAAACGAAGTTCATGTTTTGTTTTCATTTCTGAAAGAAAATTGGTAAAACAAATAGTGAGGCTACGAAATATATCTAAACTATAAGCAAGCTAACAGTAATAGACGAAAAGCTAATTGGAGTCATATAAATGCACTCCATCGAACATACCTATTAATATTAGGACATTGGGTTCAGGGCAAAAATAACTTACAAAGCACCACATCTGCTGTACATGGTTCCTCATTAAATATCCAAACCCTACTGTAAAAAAGTGCCTTTAAGCTGTAACTGACATAGTCAGCATTATCCAGCAAATGCCAGCAAGAGGTAACAAAGTTAAAAAAAAAAAATCAAATAAACTATTACTTTATAGATCTAGAAAAGGCATATGACCGGGTTCCTAGGAGGAGGTTATTGTCTGCTCTACGAGATTATGGAATAGAAGGCAAACTTTTGCAAGCAATTAAAGGTCTTTACATGGATAGTCAGGCAGCAGTTAGAGTTGATGGTAAATTGAGTTCATGGCTCAGAGTAGTTTCAGGGGTAAGACAAGGTTGCAACCAGTCTCCACTGTTGTTCATATTATTTATGGATCATATGTTGAAAACAATAGACTGGCTGGGTGAGATTAAGATATGTGAACACAAAATAAGCAGTCTTGCATATGTGGATGACTTAGTTGTGATGGCAGATTCGATTGAAAGTTTGCAAAGTAATATTTCAGAGCTAGATCAGAAATGTAAGGGGTACGGTATGAAGATTAGCATCTCCAAAACGAAAGTAATGTCAGTGGGAAAGAAATATAAACGGATTGAGTGCCAAATAGGAGGAACAAAGTTAGAACAGGTGGACGGTTTCTCACAGGATGGCAACATAGTGAAAGAACTGGAAGCGAGGTGTAGCAAAGCTAATGTTGTGAGCACTCAGCTACGATCTACTCTCTTCTGCAAGAAGGAAGTCAGTACCAAGACTAAGTTATCTGTGCACCGTTCAATCTTTCAACCAACTTTGTTGTATGGGAGCGAAAGCTGGGTGGATTCAGGTTACCTTATCAATAAGGTTGAGCTTATGGATATGAAATTAGCTAGGATGATTGCAGGTACTAGTAGATGGGAACAATGGCAGGAAGGTGTGCACAATGAGGAAATCAAAGAAAAACTGGGAATGAACTCTATAGATGTAGCAGTCAGGGCGAACAGGCTTAGATGGTGGGGTTCGGTTAAGAATGATTTTGAAGTAATAGGCTTAACATCAGAAGAGGCACCAATTTTAGCACTGAATAGGGGATCATGGAGGAATTTTATAAGGGGGGCTATGCTCCAGACTGAACGCTGAAAGGCATAATCAGTCTTAAATGATGATGATGATGATGACTATTACTAAATTACACAGATGGGGGAAAAAATCGCAACACCAAGAAGGAATAGTGCGAAAAACAAAAGTTGGTAGTCGTGTTCCCAGATATGAAAGATGATGCAATATTCAAATTTTGTGCCAGCTGGTTAAGAGTGGCACTAGCAGCGCCACTATGAAGATGCAACTTGGATTTGCTTTAAATACACACTTTAACAGTTGTCAGTATTAGTTACTTCTGAGATTGGAGATTGTAAATTAATGTTAGTCAACAACAACTTTAAGGTGACAAAGACACCATTAACAAGTGTCCGAGTTTGAAACGGGCCGTGTAACACGGCTACGAGAAGCTGGATGTCCCTTCTGCAATACTGCAGAAAGACTTGGCAGGAACGCAGCCACTGTTCAGGCAGTGATGGCCACGAGAATGTACAGTTGCAAGAAGACTGTGCTCCAGATGGCCACGTGGTACCATCGAGAGGGTAGACCGGGGCCGACCAGAAATTCTACACGCATGTGGTGCTCTTGCAAGTGTGCAACTTCCGGGTGACAGCGTGCACGCCGCAGCCGTCAGCGTTCATGTCGTGAATGTTTCTATGCACAGATATCGCTCCTCTGTTACACAAAGCGCGTTACGACACCTCTTATGTATATCACAACCTGGGCTGTAACTGTAAGATCTGTTGCTTCATCGAGCGCAACAGAGAAAGCAACAAAGTATTTAGCCTTATTTATTAGCTGCCTGTGCAGATCGCTGGCCGTAGCACTGATACGTCTTGTCACTGTTTGTTTGGATAGACTGATTTCTTGAAACCTGCTAACGTTCGTGGGACACACAAGTTCTGCAGCATCAATCAGACACCCTTTCACAAACTCCCCTTCGGAAAAGGGTTTCCCAGATTGTGCAATTCCTAATGCGATTTTAAAACTTGCTCGCAGTGAAGATTTAGTGTGGTTGTCACTCTGGAAAATTGAAAACAGTACATTGTACAGCGTACAGTAAAATAGACATAAATGTAACACAAGAAACTAAGAGTTCAAGAAGTATCAGTTACTTTGACGTACAGTAAAATCGAGTTGATGTGTCTCATCCATTTTCTGAAGGACATTTAATTTTGCTTGCCGGTCTTCACTGCTGAGTACACTACACTCGTCTTTGTGATATGTACTGTAATGTCTTTCAATTGAAAACTTACGCTGGACGCCTATTATTCGGCGGCACAGCAAACACTGTGAGTTTTCACCAACGGCTACAAAAAGGAATTGCAGTTCCCAGTCATTTTTAAACGACTGAGAACATAGATCTCCCGTGCTTTGCTTTTTCACAGTACTTGCCATTTCTCAGTACTTCTCTGTTAAGGTTACGGTCACCAGGGATAAACGAGACTGGATATGTTGCGCTCTTGCTTGTACCACATAAACAGGGAAGTGGAGCCGCCGCCGTTCATTTAGGACACATGTCTAATAACAGCTGTCGCTGTCGCTCCCTGTCGCATACGTGCACACATGTGCAGCTTTTGGCCGGCCCTGGGGTAGACCATCGTATTCGGCGTATGCTCTGGCGCACCGTACTGTATCTGCACCTGCAGTCTGAGCAGCAATTGGCACCACAGTGACACAGTGAACTGTTACAAATCGGTTACCGCAAGAACAGCTCCGAGCCAGACGCTCTATAGCACGCATTCCAGTGACCCCAAACCATCGCCATTTGTAATTTCAGTGGTGTCGAGCAAGAGCTCATTGGTGGACAGGGTGGAGGTCTGTTGCATTTTCTGACGGAAGATGGTTCTGCCTCGGTGCCAGTGATGGCCGGGAGTCGGTTAAGTGGCGGAGAGCTGAGGGCTGCAGCCAGCATGCCTGTGTGCTAAACACACTGGAGCTACTACACCCGGAAGTACAGTCTGGGGTGCGATTTCGTATGACAGTAGGAATACACTTGTGGTCATCCCACACAGCCAGACTGCAAATTTGTACATCAGTCTGATGATTCGACCTGTTGTGCTGGTACTGACGAACAGCATTCCAGGAGGTGTTTTCAACAAGATAATGCTCACACACGTAACACCACTGTAACCCAGCACGCTCTACAATGTCGACAGGTTGCCTCGGCTTAGTCAGTCACCACATCTGTCTCCAATCGAGTACATACGGGACGTCATCAGACGACAACTCAAGCGTCGTCCAAAAGCGGCACTTATTGCCCCTGAATTGACTGACCGAGTGGAGTAGGCACGGAACTCCATCCCACAAACTGACACCTGGCATCTGTATGACACAATGCGTGCACATTTGCATAGCCACATCCAACATTCTGGCAGATGCACCAGTTATTAATGTTCCAGCATTTCACATTTACAATAGCTAATCTCACGCTTACATTAACCTGTGATCTTGCCAAGTTAATCATTTAAATATGTTACCTAGACAAATGTATTCCCAAAATTTCATTACACTACATTAATTAATTTTTGGTGTTGTGAGACTTTTTCTGTCAGCGCGCAAACAAGCCAACAGTGCTAGAGAAAAAGCTAATTGTGATCACATAAATGCACTCCACTGAACATAGCTATAAATAGTAGGATGAAGAGTCCGTGTCAAACCTAACTTACAAGGCACTATGCCTGCCATACATGGCTCATCAGATACCCAAATGTGCCGGTGCAAAAAAATACTTTTCAGCTGTAACTGGCATAAGTCACCCTTATCCAGCAAGTGCTGGCGAGAGGGCACTGAGTCTCAAAAAACTAAAAAAATTATTATTAACTATGGCTACTGTGCACTGTTTTTTAAAGGACAAATATCTCTTCTACATGTGCCATTACTACTTTGAGCTGTTTTTCTATAGCTAGTTCTATTTCCAAAATTTCATCGTCTCTTCGATCCTTATCCTAATTACACTACAGTCCATAATGTGCACTTCTAACGTCATGTTTACTACGATGTGGCCTGTAGCACCACTGCTCCGTTCTCTTTCTGTTGGCAGCTGCAATGCCCTGGCACTCTGTGCAAGGTTCTGATGTGTTAGCTGCAGTGTAGTAGCATCAATTTGCATGTGTTTTGAGTTTCTCAGTTAATGACCCCTGAATAGCAATTTCATTGTTCCAGTTACAAGTTACTCGTGTGCTGCCTTCCAATGACAATGCTACATAAACATTTGAATGATTGGTCCTGTACAGCTGAATGTTACATAGTTTTTAGCATGGTGTTTTCAGCTGTGTGCCTCCCACATAGTGTATAGTGTCTAATCTCGCTTTATTTGTTTTTTTAGGCTATGTGCCCTCTTGCCAGTACTTGCTGGATAAGGATGACATATATCCATTACAGGTGAAAGATGCTTTTTGTGAGGAACGTTTGAGTATTTAATCTGATGCGCCACGTACAGCATGTATAGTTAGCTTTGACGTCAATGTTTTGTCCTACTATTTATAGGTATGTTAAACTGAGTGCATTTATGTGATACTGATTAGCTTTTTGTCTAGCACTGTTAGCTTGTTTATAGTTTAGATATATTGTTTTATTTTAACTTACAGATACACCTGACAATAGGGCTGAGTCCCTGAAACCCGACAGTGTAAGGAGTCTGTGAATAAATAATTTTACAACTGCAGCAGATAATTTGATCATGAACAAAACCTATTTGTGTTTAAAACTTATTTTACACACACCTGAAAAATAAAATGTTGAAAAAGTCCTACAATGAACTAAATATTTGTATTCACTAACCAAAAAAAAAAAAAAAATGTTAAAGTTGACCAATTTTGAATATCAGAGAGGTAAGACACGTGTGCCATGAATCTAAACAGGATTTTCAAAGTCAAATTTTTGTTTGTGGTTCATCTTTATTATGACGGCATATGTGGAATAAGTAAAGGATGCTTCAAAATGAATATTAGGGTTTCAAGCCTTTGTAGCATTTCTTACATTCAAATTACAATTGTAAAGGACACATCGAAAGAAAGAGCAACTCCAACAGTTTTGTTTGTTTACATGTGCACATATGCAGTTTCCTCTGTCTTCCATTAGAAAGTGCAAATAGCAAAGATGGTGAACAATGAACAAGAACCTTCTTGTGTTCCATATTAATTTCAATTGTAACCCTCCAAATTATAACAACACCCATCGATGGTATCATCAGCTTGATGTTGAAAAGGGCAGAACATGAGGTGACCAAGAGCAATTGTAGAATGTGTTGAATGAGTGATAGCCATCCACTTATCCATCTTTTTCTCACTGATTCTCCCCCCCCCCCTCCCCACACACACACACACACACACACACACACACACACACACACACACAAAATGATGAAACAAAAAAAGTTTATTGCATATTACATTTTTGCTGTTCTGCAGTAAAATTATGCGTCAAACACTTCTTTATCATTTTTTATAACCAACTCTACGTGCATCACATTTTGCAGGCAGCACCCACATATACCACTGAAAACAGCTGCAAAATTGCATCACTGAACAACACACAATTCAGGAGATACAATATCATAGACATTGAGATGTGTGAAAAACTAGCTTTTACCTACATTGGTAAACTCCCCAGACTATATTTATCCATCTTTCATAGTGTGAGCACTTAGCAATTTCCAACAAACTTTAAGCATAATTTCAAATCTTTTCTATACTTTTATTGTTCACATGCTTAATGCCAAATCTATTTCAAACATTAACACTCTTCTAATCAGACATTTCAAGCTATTTCGTACCTGGGAGCTGTATTCTTTAGAAAATAAGGGGTTTGCTGCTACAACAGATTTTGGGTGTCAGAAGCTTTCAAGTGTTGATAGACACACACACACACACACACACACACACACACACACACACAAACACAGACACCTATGCCTAACACATGGAGCCAGCACCATGCATGTATACAGGTGTGTGTGTGTGTGTGTGTGTGTGTGTGTGTGTGTGTGTGTTAATCTAACTTGACAAAGGAAAATGCCAAAAGCTAGAAAATTATATTCCTTTGTGTGTGTCTACTGACAATTCAATGTTTCTGTTTTTCATTGAGTAGTCTGGTTTAATCCAAAATAACTGTTATTTCTTCTTTTGACAGGGGAGAGGTACAAGTGAGCTCAGGCTGCCTGTAGTGGGGCAAAGGGAGAAAAAGCTGTTTTTACAAACTTGGAGGAAAACGAGATGGCAAAACAAAAACCAGAGAGAGAGAGAGAGAGAGAGAGAGAGAGAGAGAGAGAGAGAGAGAGTAGTTCACAAATATCACCTTTGTCAGTGGGTTCTTAAAATCTAAAACACGTAGAAAATAGCATAGTTATACAAACACAGTACCACATCATTACATGTTTATATTTTTACTGTTCATTTTTTTAAATATAGTTTTCTGTGGATACTTTCATGCTACCTTATTTAGTGTATGTTATGGCATATTTTTAAGAACTGTCATCACTGTTTGTGGCCTATTTTCTGTGCTTTTTCTGAGAAAAAGCACAAACAACAACAGTTCTTAAAAACATGCCATAACACACACGTTTTAGATTTAAAGAACCCACTGATGATGGTGATATTTGGTGCCGAAACTAGTTTGGGGAATAAAGAAGTAAGCAAATAACAAAGGTGCATCATGGTGGACTCATAATCTCCACATTGTTCTTTTTCTATGCACACACAAACCAAATGGAAGAGTTCCCAGATAAAGTTATTGTTGTCAGTGAATTGATATGGAACTGTTCAATGGCTAATCTTTCATTATGTACCGGATTACTCAATATACTCCATATATTTGCTATCGATACTGACATGTTCAGAATTATAATCTCACTTCTCGTACATGTTACAATTTTTAAGGTTTTGTGACTGTCCGACATGTTTCCTAAAATTTTAGTGTGATGTTTTAATGTGGTATCAGGATGGCTGGCTTATCCTGCATGAATAGCAAAATAGTAGTAAATGATAAACATTTTTTTCATAATTTTGCAGGGTTTGCCAACGAGAAAAATTTCACTAAATTTTGAAATTATATGTAAAGTTTTTTGCAAGTCAAATAAAATACTGGGTTAACTCCTGCATCACAGGCTACGCTTCTTTTTCATTCCCATGCCTGCTCCTCTGATATGTAGGTTGTTCTCAAGCTCAAAGCAATTGTTGCCTTTCATATATACAGAATGGCCCATTGATAGTGACCGGGTCAAATATCTCACGAAATAAGCATCAAACCTTTGTCAACTTATCATTTCTGAGAACACATGCTGTTACAGTGTGATTACATGTAAATACCACATTAATGCAATACATGCTCAAAATGATGTCTGTCAACCTCAATGCATTTGGCGATACATGTAACGACATTCCTCTCAACAGCGAGTAGTTCGCCTTCCGTAATGTTCGCACATGCATTGACAATGTGCTGACGCATGTTGTCAGGTGTTGTCGGTGGATCATGACAGCAAATATCCTTGAACTTTCCCCACAGAAAGAAATCCAGGGACATCAGATCCAGTGAACGTGCGGGCCACGGTACGGTGCTTCGATGATCAATCTACCTGTCATGAAATATGCTATTCAACATCACTTCAACCGCACGCGAGCTATGTGTCTGACATCCATCATGTTGGAAGTACATTGCCATTATGTCATGCAGTGAAACATCTATCACAAAGGGAAAAAAGTGTTCCAACTAAAACATTCATATTTCATTACGTACTACACGAACGTGTAATAAAACATGGGGGTTCCTATTTTAAAAACACGCAGATGATATCCATTTGACCTATGGCAGCGCCATCTAGCAAGCCAACCATAGTGCCATCTGGTTTCCCCCTTCAAGCTAGACAAGTTTTGTTCTTTGTAGTTTTTTCATTTGACGCTTATTTTGTGAGATATTTGGCCTGGTTACGCTCAATGGACCACCCTGTGTATCACATTTAGTTGGAATTGGTGCAGTGGTTTAGGAGGAGTTGTGGAACACACACATACACACACACACACACACACACACACACACACACACACACACACACACATCCACTTTTATAATATATATGGATTATGAGCCCAATATCTTTCTGCATCACACAAGGCACTTACACACGTCAAGGCTGCTGAGGCGATAACATGAAGAAAATGTACAGAACTTCAAGAAAGTAGTTATTTCAAAATAATTACTTTCAGTTTTAGTACTGGAAATGATAAATGGTTACCAATTTGCTGTCTCCATTCGTTGGCTTTCTAATAAGTCAAAGAAAACTGACTTGAACCAGTTTGTTGTAAAAGAGAGGCTAGGGAAGGCATTTTGATTTTTGATGGTATTTATGGTACTGAAAGGTGACAAATATTACACTCGTGGCAAAAGTCATGGGATAGTAATATACACGTATACAGATGGCGGTAGTATTGTGCGCATAAGGTATAAAAGGGCACTGCACTGGCAGAACTTTCATTTGTATTCAGTGATTCATGTGGAAAGGGTTACAATGTGATGACGACTGCATGACGGGAATTAAAAAGACTTTGAACACGGAGTGGTAGTCGGAGCTAGACACGAGGGACATTCCATTCCAGAAATCGTTAGGGAATTCAATATTCCGAGACCCACAGTGTCAAGAGCGTGCCAAGGATATCAAATTTCAGGTATTACCTATCACAAAGTAATGCAGTGGCCAACGATCTTCACTTAACGACGGGGAGCAGCGCTGTTTGTGTAGAGTTGTCAGCACCAACAGATAAACAACACTTCCTGAAATAACTGCAGAAATCAGTGTGGAACTCGACGAACGTACCTGTTACGCCAGTGCAGCGAAATGTGGCGTTAACGGGCTACGGCAATAGACAACCGACGTGAGTGCCTTTGCTAACAGCACGGCATCACCTGAAGCAGCTCTCCTGGGCTTGTGACCATATTGGCTGGACCCTAGACGACTGGAAAACCGTCGCCTCATACATTGGTCCTGATTTCATTTGGTAAGAGCTGGTACAAGTGTGGTGCAGACTCAAGTTGCCAACAAGGCACTGTGTAAGTTGGTGGTGGATCCATAATGGTACTTACATCGAATGGACTGGGTCCTCTGGCCCATCTAGACCAATCACTGGCTGTAAATGGTTATGATCGGCTACTTGGAGACCATTTGCAGCCATTCATGGATTTCATGTTCCAAAACAATTTTTTTTGTTGTTGTTCATCAGTCTACTGACGGGTTTGATGCGGCCCGCCACGAATTCCTTTCCTGTGCTAACCTCTTCATCTCAGAGTAGCACTTGCAACCTACGTCCTCAATTATTTGCTTGACGTATTCCAATCTCTGTCTTCCTCTACAGTTTTTGCCCTCTACAGCTCCCTCTAGTACCGTGGAAGTCATTCCCTCGTGTCTTAGCAGATGTCCTATCATCCTGTCCCTTCTCCTTATCAGTGTTTTCCACATATTCCTTTCCTCTCCGATTCTGCGTAGAACCTCCTCATTCCTTACCTTATCAGTCCACCTAATTTTCAACATTCGTCTATAGCACCACATCTCAAATGCTTCGATTCTCTTCTGTTCCGGTTTTCCCACAGTCCATATTTCACTACCATACAATGCTGTACTTCAGACGTATATCCTCAGAAATTTCTTCCTCAAATTAAGGCCGGTATTTGATATTAGTAGACTTTTCTTGGCCAGAAATGCCCTTTTTGCCATAGCGAGTCTGCTTCTGATGTCCTCCTTGCTCCATCCGTCATTGGTTATTTTACTGCCTAGGTAGCAGAATTCATTAACTTCATTCACTTCGTGACCATCAATCCCGATGTTAAGTTTCTCACTGTTGTCATTTCTACTACTTCTCATTACCTTCATCTTTCTCCTATTTACTCTCAAACCATACTGTGTACTCATTAGACTGTTCATTCCGTTCAGCAGATCATTTAATTCTTCTTCACTTTCACTCAGGATAGCAATGTCATCAGCGAATCGAATCATTGATATCCTTTCACCTTGTATTTTAATTCCACTCCTGAACCTTTCTTTTATTTCCATCATTGCTTCCTCGATGTACAGATTGAAGAGTAGGGGGCGAAAGGCTACAGCCTTGTCTTATACCCTTCTTAATACGAGCACTTCGTTCTTGATCGTCCACTCTTATTATTCCCTCTTGGTTGTTGTACATATTGTATATGACCCGTCTCTCCCTATAGCTTACCCCTACTTTTTTCAGAATCTCGAACAGCTTGCACCGTTTTATATTGTTGAACGCCTTTTCCAGGTCGACAAATCCTATGAAAGTGTCTTGATTTTTCTTTAGCCTTGCTTCCATTATTAGCCGTAATGTCAGAATTGCCTCTCGTCCCTTTGCTTTTCCTAAAGCCAAACTGATCGTCACCTAGCGCATTCTCAATTTTCTTTTCCATTCTTCTGTATATTATTCTTGTAAGCAGCTTCGATGCACGAGCTGTTAAGCTGATTGTGCGATAATTCTTGCACTTGTCAGCTCTTGCCGTCTTCGGAATTGTGTGGATGATGCTTTTCCGAAAGTCAGATGGTATATCGCCAGACTCATATATTCTACACACCAACGTGAATAGTCGTTTTGTTGCCACTTCCCCCAATGATTTTAGAAATTCTGGTGGAATGTTATCTATCCCTTCTGCCTTATTTGACCGTACGTCCTCCAAAGCTCTTTTAAATTCCGATTCTAATACTGGATCCCCTATCTCTTCTAAATCGACTCCTGTTTCTTCTTCTATCACATCAGACAAATCTTCACCCTCATAGAGTCTTTCAATGTATTCTTTCCACCTATCTGCTCTCTCCTCTGGATTTAACAGTGGAATTCCCGTTGCACTCTTAATGTTACCACCATTGCTTTTAATGTCACCAAAGGTTGTTTTGACTTTCCTGTATGCTGAGTCTGTCCTTCCGACAATCATGTCTTTTTCGATGTCTTCACATTTTTCCTGCAGCCATTTCGTCTTAGCTTCCCTGCACTTCCTATTTATTTCATTCCTCAGCGACTTGTATTTCTGTATTCCTGATTTTCCCGGAACACATTTGTACTTCCTCCTTTCATCAATCAACTGAAGTATTTCTTCTGTTACCCATGGTTTCTTCGCAGCTACCTTCTTTGTACCTATGTTTTCCTTCCCAACTTCAGTGATGGCCCTTTTTAGAGATGTCCAATCCTCTTCAACTGTACTGCCTACTGCGCTATTCCTTATTGCTATATCTATATCGTTAGAGAAATTCAAACGTATCTCGTCATTCCTTAGTACTTCCGTATCCCACTTCTTTGCGTATTGATTCTTCCTGACTAATGTCTTGAACTTCAGCCTACTCTTCATCACTACTATATTGTGATCCAAGTCTATATCTGCTCCTGGGTACGCCTTACAATCCAGCATCTGATTTCGAAATCTCTGTCTGACCGTGATGTAATCTAATTGAAATCTTCCCGTATCTCCTGGCCTTTTCCAAGTATACCTCCTCCTCTTGTGATTCTCGAACAGGGTATTCGCTATTACTAGCTGAAACTTGTTACAGAACTCAATTAGTCTTTCTCCTCTTTCATTCCAAAACAATAATAGATTTTTTACGGATGACAATGTACCCTGACATTGGGCCACAATGGATTGTGGCTGCTTTGAAGAACATTCTGAACAGCTCGAGCAAACGATCTGGCCACTCAGGTCACCCACCACGAACTCCGTCAAACACTTATGGGATATAATCAAGAGGTGAATTTGTGCACAAAATTCTGCACTGGTAACACTTTCGCAATTATGAATTTAACATTTTCTGTTTTCTACTCCATAATGTACTTTGGACTTTCCTGAACATTTTGCTACATAATACATTAAAATCAGACAATTGTTAGACCTTCAAATAATATTTTGAATGTTGATGTGTGACTAAAATGTAAACTTTCACGGCCGGAAATATCATGTCCATTATAATTATCCGGGTTGTTATGCCGTGGTCGGTACCACCAAAAGAACTGTTTCTACACGTTTGGAAGAGCACAAGGGAAATTGTAGAAGAGGAGAAACGGAACGATCAGCTGTTGCGGAGCATGCTTTCCAGCCAGGGAACCACAATATTCGTTTCGAGGAGATGCAAGTACCAGCGGCCACGAGCGGATACTACGAAAGGCTCTACAGGGAGGCAATCGAAATCGCTAAACACCCAAGTAATTTCAACCGAAAGGAGGAGGGCGTCAAATTAAACGGTATATGGATGCCGGTGTTAAAGAAGATGTGTACCACCCGTCCACTACTGGGTGATGGCAACGGCGATCGACGGCGACGGACAGCGGCCAATTGCACTGTTGTTGTTGTTGTTGTTGTTGTTGTTGTTGTGGTCTTCAGTCCTTAGACTGGTTTGATGCAGCTCTCCATGCTACTCTATCCTGTGCAAGCTTCTTCATCTCCCAGTACCTACTGCAACCTACATCCTTCTGAATCTGCTTAGTGTATTCATCTCTTGGTCTCCCCCTACGATTTTTACCCTCCACGCTGCCCTCCAATACTAAATTGGTGATCCCTTGATGCCTCAGAACATGTCCTACCAACCGATCCCTTCTTCTGGTCAAGTTGTGCCACAAACTTCTCTTCTCCCCAATCCTATTCAATACTTCCTCATTAGTTACGTGATCTACCCATCTAATCTTCAGCATTCTTCTGTAGCACCACATTTCAAAAGCTTCTATTCTCTTCTTGTCCAAACTATTTACCGTCCATGTTTCACTTCCATACATGGCTACACTCCATATAAATACTTTCAGAAACAACTTCCTGACACTTAAATCTATACTCGATGTCAACAAATTTCTCTTCTTCAGAAACACTTTCCTTGCCATTGCTAGTCTACATTTAATATCCTCTCTTGCACTGACGTTTTCAAAACACGTGACGTCACGTCGCGGCGCGGGGGCGCGCGGACACGGAATTTAGTGGCAGTCAGTAGCGAGCCAGTGTGTGTGTGTTGGACCTCCCATCGAGCTACGGACCCCCTTGAAGATGTCTCCCGCAGTCGGAGACGAAACGTTGGGAATCACCACTGAATTCATCAACCGACCACGGCATAACAGCCCGGATAATTATAATGGACATGATGTGTGACTGTCAAATTTCGCAGCTACGCGTATACTGCCACAGTTGAGCAGTCAGATCTTGAGAACTACACAGTCTAGATGGCTGTGAATTGCTTTTTTTTTTTGTGCCTACCGCTACGTCTCAGAAGTTGGATTACGAATAAACAAATCAGTCCTTTGTTGTTGCTACTAGTTTTCGTTGAAAGTAGTGTGATTATCGGTTATTTTTGTAGTAAGCTAACTTCTATTGCTTTTTATAAATAAAATGAGTTAAGCATAAAAGTAACTTCAAGAAATGCAAATTTGCGGGTAACAGATATGTACTTGAAAACACCGATGAAAGTCATGTCATGCTTTGTGTCCACCTCCACAAAACACTCGGTGTAAATATACGCATGCTGGATTTTCTGGCATCTTGCATGAATTAACACATACACATTCTCTTCCTTTGTCAGTAATGGAGGCAATCAAACCTATTTACAGAGATTTGGCAAATCCTGAGCTACTAAAGAAGTGTTAACATGGGAGACCCAGAATGTGAATGAGTCCTTCAATAATGTTGCGTGGTGCCGCGTGCGTAAAAATGTAATTGTTGGCCTTATGACTGTCTGATGCTGAAATAACTTTTAATGGTGGGAACTATGAAATACTTCAGGTTCTGGAGAAGTTAGGGGTAAGATTTGGACAGAACACAGCTAAAGGACTGTGGGAACTGGATGAGCTTTGTGTACATGAAACAGAGTTAGCTGCTCAGCAAATGACAAAAGAAGGAAGAAAGAATTTCTAGTGCATAAAAGACACAGAAATGTAAGTCTGTATAAGAGGTTGGGTTGGGTTGTTTGGGGGAAGAGACCAAACTGTGAGGTCACCGGTCTCATCGGATTAGGGAAGGACGGGGAAGGAAGTCGGCTGTGCCCTTTCAAAGGAACCGTCCCGGCATTTGCATGGAGCGATTTAGGGAAATCACAGAAAACCTAAATCAGGATGGCCTGATGCGGGATTGAACCGTCATCCTCCCAAAAGTAAATCCAGTGTGCTAACCACTGCGCCACCTCGCTCGGTAAGTCTGTATAAGAATTTGTAATAAAGAAAGTTTTAAACCTCAACATCTCTGAACTACAGTTTCTAAAAAAGTACTGATGGCAGAGGCATGAAATTTTCACAGCATGCCAAGTGTGAGATTCAACACACATGGAACTACAATAATTAAAATATCGTAAGTTGTTTTGTTTTTATGTTCATTTATTTACAAAATTCTGTCAAAAAAATGTGAAAAAATATAACATGTCCCACAATACAATTTTAGTAATAATTCTAGTTCAGTGTAGCTAGAAAGATGCATCCAATAATTGTGGAAAATTATAAGTTGGTGTCTTGAAAAAGTTTCCAATATAATGGGTCACAAAATTCAATAATTTAACATTGGCGGCATAGGACATACAATGTCTCCTTAACATTTCTGTAGCGGACTTCCAACAAGTCGAATCCATGCCACAAGGAGTGGCTGAACTATGACAGGCAAAAGGAGGTACAACACAATATTATGAGGTATTCCACGACTTTTGCCACCACCGTGTAAATGGTCTACTGAGAACGTTATGCACAAATGTGCCATCATAGGCGAAAATCAAACCAAAATTAAAGCAAAGCCACGAGGGGAGACGTTACAAGAATTCCCACCTGTACCCACCTGGCGACAGACCCACTCTCGCGCAGCTGCTTGCGAGCAAAGTTGGAGGCGGGGGAAGCCCCCGGTGCGGCGGCCCCGGCCGCGGGTCCGGCCGTCGCCGTGGCCGCCCCCATGGACGCGGTCACAGCCAGCACGTGCGGGGGAGGCGCCTGCTTGAAGTCCGGGTCCCAGATGGGTGACGAGGACGCGTAGATCTCGTCCTCCAGCATCGTCAGGAACCTGCGACACACGGGGCCCTCAGCTGGACCGCGGGAAGTCGCCGGGGCTTAAAAAAGTTCGTTCCGCGCGTCGACTGCCGCAGTGAGGCGACGGGCCCGATCGGTACGAATTCGAGTAGACTGTAGTAATCTTTGACGATTTCAAGAAGACCTTTGCTTCTGTTAACAGAGAACTTATCTGTAAAATACTCTGAAAGTTTGGTGTAAAGTCTAAATTAGCAAATAAAATGGTTTGAAAGAGCTTCACTTTCCACACAAGTTAATAAAGTTAGTACAGATGTGTTCAGACGAAACTTATTGAAGAGTAAAGATCACTAAAGGAATGTCAGAGCATTTTGAAGTAAGAACTGGTCTTAGACAGGAAGGCATCTTATTTCCAATACTTTTGAATTGAATTTTAGAAAAGACAGACAGAGGGAATCAAAAATTAAACCAATCTGAAATAAAACTGGGTTATACGTCATAACAAACTGGCTTGCAGATGCAGACAATGTTGTCCCAGTAAGTGGTAGTAAACAGGACTAGCGTCTCATGACAAGTTCTAACAGAAATATTTCAGGGAAAGCAGAGTTACAAATTTATGGGGAGAAATCTGAGTACATGGTCATGAGGAAGGCACCTAATGATAAATCTCATTGCCAGTTGATGAATTCTTTTTAAAAGAGTAGACATGTGTAAATATTTGGAGAGCATTTTTAGCAAGCAGAATAGAATGGAAATTGAAATTAAGGCAAAGATTGCAGTGGTAAATATATTATATTTTGGTTACAGGACTGCTGTGCATTAAGGCAGTAACAAAAAGATTTATGTACCATAATATAATTCTCCTGGCAGCTCAATGCACCTCTGAAACAATTAACAAAAACAGATGAACAAAACCTGCTGGTTTGCAAGAGAAAGAGATTAACGAAAATATTTGGTCCCAAGAGGGACACCAAGTCACAGGAATGGAGGAAATTAAAAAAATAATAAATAAATAAATAACAACAGGAACTGGCAGACCTATACTCACTAGCTGATATAGTTTGAAGGATGAAGAAAGGAAGACATGCGGGCTGGACACCTAATTAGGACAGAAGAGGAAAGTGCGTGTCCAATAGCATTCTCAGGATCTGTGGAAGGCAGAAGGGGCCAAGAAAGACCATGGACAAGATGGAAGAATGGTATCAACAGGGATACGGAGGTGATGGGCCTGAGAAATGGAGAATGGATCACAAAAGCCAGGAACAGAAATGATTGGAGAAGGAGCGTAGAGAACACAAGTCCAAAGCAAGAATTAAGAAGAATAATTTGTGAAACGCTTAGAGACACAACATCTAACGTGAAGTTTATGGAAGAAATATATCAGTCCTTTCAAATAAATACAGGTGTACAACAAGGTGATGGCCTTTCCGCAATTCTTTTTAACTGAGTTCTTGCGAAAAAGAAGCGAGAATTTGGAGGGAAAAACTGAATTACTGTAAGATTTCACTGACAATTTTGGGAACAGGAAGCAAAAATACTGGAATAAGTTACCTCACATTTGCAGATGAGTTTGCTACAACTTCTGAAAATGTGATGTCCATTGTCATACAAATTAATGTTTTCGAAGACATGGCACATACTACTGGCTTAATGAACCAAACTCTCCCGACTTGGTATCAATAACTTCAGTTTACCTTCTTTTGCTATGAGGTAAAAATTAGTACTTGTAACTGGAATAATAACAGTCTCAATCTTATCCAGCATGATGTCAAGTACTTACTTGTGTTATAGATGATTTAATTTCTTTCATTCAGTGACACTCAATGTAAAGACAAAATCCCTAACATGACAAACTATGTAATAAAACAACATTAACTATCAGCAAAGCATAATGATTCTCAATCTAGATCAATATAAACCACAACTTATAAACAACCTTCAAAGTCACCAAAATGTGCAAGCAACATTAAATTTCAAGAAACCTATAATTTACATAAATTTAATAGTACCATAACTATTTACCTTTTCTGGAGTTTATACCTCACTAGAAAGCTCATGCACTTGAGAATCTGGAAAAAAACTCACTTTTCGTCAAACTTACTAGACTGGATTATTCAGAGTAAGTAAGAATTATATTGGACTGTAAATAACATATTCAAAACTCAATCTCAGTGTCAAAAGCATACTGCCAAAGTGATTAAATAGCACATAAAATGCCACAGGTTTGATAAACCTATAAAGAAAATGTAATGTTGATGAGCTCACTCAAAATGTTAAATAATAGTCAACATGTAATATTAACATAGCTAAAAAATTATATTTCTATATTTAAGCATTGATATTACATCGCCTGATTTATATAAGAGAAACATCAATATCTGTACTAAATTTAACACATATACAGGGTGGTTCATTGAGAGTGACCATGCCAAATATCTCACGAAATAAGTGTCATATGAAAAAACTACAAAGAACAAAACTTGTCTAGCTCGAAGGGGGAAACTAGATGGCACTATGGTTGGCCCGCTAGATGGCGCTGCCATAGGTCAAACGGATATCAACTGCGTTTTTTTAAATAGGAACCCCCATTTTTTATTACATGTTCGTGTAGTACGTAAAGAAATATTAATGTTTTAGTTGGACCACTTTTTTCACTTTGTGATAGATGGCGCTGTAATAGTCACAAACATATGGCTCACAATTTCAGATGAACAGTTGGTAACAGGTAGGGTTTTTAAATTAAAATACAGAACGTACGTACGTTTGAACATTTTATTTCGGTTGTTCCACTTCGATACATGTACCTTTGTGAACTTATCATTTCTGAAAACACATGCTGTTACAGCGTGGTTACCTGTAAATACCACATTAATGCAATAAATGCTCAAAATGATGTCTGTCAACCTCAATGGATTTGGCAATACGTGTAAGGACATTCCTCTCAACAGCGAGTAGTTCGCCTTCCGTAATGTTCGCACATGCATTGACAATGCGCTGGCGCAAGTTGTCAGGCGTTGTCGGTGGATCGTGATAGCAAATATCCTTCAACTTTCCCCACAGAAAGAAATCCGTGGACGTCAGATCCAGTGAACGTGGGGGTCACGGTATGGTGCTTCAACAACCAATCCACTTGTCATGAAATATGCTATTCAATATCGCTTCAACGGCACGCGAGCTATGTGCCGGACATCCATAATGTTGGAAGAACATCGCCATCCTGTCATGCAGTGAAACATCTTGTAGTAACATCGGTAGAACATTATGTAGGAAATCAGCATACATTGCATCATTTAGATTGCCATGGATAAAATGGGGGCCAATTATCCTTCCTCCCATAATGCCGCACCATACATTAACGCAACACGGTCACTGATGTTCCACTTGTCGCAGCCATCGTGGATTTTCTGTTGCCCAATAGTGCATATTATGCCGGTTTATGTTACCAATGTTGGTGAATGACGTTTCGTCGCTAAATAGAACACGTGCAAAAAATCTGTCATCGTCCCGTAACTTCTCTTGCGCCCAGTGGCAGAACTGTATACGACGTTGAAAGTCGTCGCCATGCAATTACTGGTGCATAGAAATATGGTACGGGTGCAATCGATGTTGATGTAGTATTCTCAACACCAACGTTTTTGAGATTCTCATGCAATTTGTCTATTACTGATGTGCAGATTAGCTGTGAGAGCACCTAAAACACCTACTTGGGCATCACCATTTATTGCAGGTCATGGTTGATGTTTCACATGTGGCTGAACACTTCCTGTTTCCTTAAACAACGTAACTATCAGGCGAACGGCCTGGACACTTGGATGATGTCGTCCAGGATACCGAGCAGCATAGATAGCACACGCCCGTTGGGCATTTTGATCACAATAGCCATACATCAACACAATATCGACCTTTTCTGCAATTGGTATACGGTCCATTTTAACACGGGTAATGTATCACGAAGCAAATACCATCTGCACTGGCAGAATGTTACGTGATACCATGTACTTATACGTTTGTGACTATTACAGCGCCATCTATCACAAAGCGAAAAAAGTGGTCCAACTAAAATATTCATATTTCTTTACGTACTACACGAATATGTAATAAAAAATGAGGGTTCCTATTTTAAAAAATGCAGCTGATATCCGTTTGACCTATGGCAGCATCATCTAGTGGGCCAACCATAGTGCCATCTGGTTTCCTTCTTTGGAGTTTTTTTGTTTGATGCTTATTTCATGAGATATTTGGTCCGGTCACGATCACTGGACCACCCTGTATATAGAATTCGTGGTCAGACATATGCGAAACTTGCTCTGAAAAAATCTACTACTGGACAACACTGCTGACAGTGACGTAATGTATTCGGTGGGCAGAGATCAGCCTACACAACACAACACCCAATGTCTACCAGTGCAAAAACATTTTCACTTAATTAAGAGAAAACAGAGACAATGAGCAAAGAGAAGCTCCACAAAAAATGGAACCTGGAAAACGCAACACAACTTGAAAAGACATAAACGCAACACAACGCAAGAGAAGTACCAATCTTATTTACATATATATAGCAATCTTGCAGGTTCACATTTTGTTGTCGACAACGCACGATCTATTAGAGCACTTACGATCTCCAGACAAGAACAATGAGTGCAGCTTCCAAACCATAACATCAGTTGTGCTGATAGATCACAGTGCTCCAGACGATGTCCCCGGGCTTGTGTGGATACTTGTCTTGCTACAACCGAGCCCATTTCCTTATCGTCGGTACGTCATGTGACCGAATATCTCTGCACAGTCTGGTGACAATAAATACATCTGTCCTTTAGGGTGCTAGTCATGTGCAGCTGCAGAGATCCTGCAATCTATCAGGTATGTCCCTCCGACAGTCGTGGAATCCTGACTTATTCCAGCAGGAACATTGTTGAACAACAAACCACAATCCTGAAGGGTTCCAATCCTAAATTCCGACACATGCTGATAGACATCTCACCCACTTACGTGGTGCATAATTTGATGTACTTGTGAACAACCAACATTTAAATGTAATTTCTGAATGAGAAGCCTGCTGTGCCACCTCTATAACCAAGAGAATGTAGATGCTGTTACTGCTACATCCTTTCTGCAATTATGATGAAACGCTAACCATTTGCATATCCAAGAATATTGTACTCTGTGTCAGTCTAATCTTTGAATTTTAGTGACCAGCAGTGTAACTGAAGAAACACAACACAGCACAAGATAGCGGAAAAAGCCTCAACTGACACGGTAACCATAGGCAATCGGATTTTTGTAATTTTTCATATTTACGGTATGTGAAGTACAGAGCCCAAATATCAGTCGCCCAAAGCAGTACAATATAACTCTCAAAAATTCTCGAGAAATCGCCTTTGAAGTTTTTGAACCGTGTTTAAAATGCTAAAATAAGGCCCATATTTTTCGGTGAGCAATGAGGTTCTTTGGTATAAGCCTTGTTCACTGTGTCAGGGTCTGGGTTAGATTCGAGGTGGAATCGAATTCTTAAGCAAAGATGAATGTTCTACAAGTATTTGCATGAACAGTTAAATACATAAAATGCACAAGAATGGTAATCACTATACGAGTCTTGTTTCCGTCACTGTCCCATCCCCATCCCAACAACCCCTTCCGCTAATTCAGTTTGAACATCTGCATCATTTAAATACAAAAGTTATCAAATGTATGTTAACTGACACATCTAATTGACATATTGACGAAAAATGCACACTGTTTTATTTCGAATAATGTTAGGTTTGTGCATAAATTTGTAGCGTTTTTTATTTGCATATGGTTATTCCTCTTGCTATGTTTTTATTTATCAACTGTAATTTTCTATTTGTAGTTCATTGTTGCTATTTAAGTTTCTATATTGTCATTTGGAGATAGTGAGTGGAGCTGTGGACACTACGAGAGGGCACGGCAATTGTGGAATTCGGAACAGCTTCTGATGTATTCTTCTGTGTGAGTTCAATAAAGGGATAACAACAATGAAGGCAGGCAGAAACATTTGCGCTGTGCATTGGGTTAATGCCATGGGGCAGTGTGTGTCATGGTAATGGTTTTCTCATTTTGAGGAGCATCATTTTGACATTAGTGACTCTCCACTTTCAGGAAGACCTTGCGGGTTTCACGAAGATCATTTAAATGCTTTAATCCACAATGATCCAAGTCAGTGTACATGGGAATTGGTGAATGTGATGAACTGTGATTATTCCACCATTGTGCAACATTTGCATGTAGGAGGGAAGGTTCTACAATTGGGTGTATGGGTACTGCACGCTCTAAGCCAAAATCACAAAAATCAGCTGATGGCCATAAGTGCACCTCTGCTTGCTTCCCATCTTGTACCATCACTGGTGATGAGAAATGGTGTCTTTACAATAACACAAGGAAAAAGAAAGGAATGGTTTAGCACAAAAGCAGCAGCAACTCCCCATACAAAGAACTCCACGAATCCACAAAAGATAGTGTTACGCATCTGGTGGAACGATGACTGCGTGGTGTACCCTGAATTGATTTTCCGAAGTATAACCGTCACTGCTGACATCTAATGTCAACAACCGAGATGTCCTGCACAATCTGAGAACAACGACCAGAAAGACTGCGTACAGTGATGCTACTCCATAACAGTGCCCTTATACATTCTACTAGACTGACAAAAAACGCTATACAGGAGTTGTGCTGGAAAGTTATTCCACACCCAACCGATTCACCTGACCTTGCGCCCTCAGATTTTCACCTTTTCTACCGTCTATCAAACAACCTTCAAGAAACTTCCTTTCTGGATGAAAATGTGCTCCAAACGAGGATTGATGAGATCTTTGACTCAAAACCGGGTGAATCTAAAAGTAAACCCAGCATTGACAGACTGTCGTAAATGTTGAAGGAGAGTATATTACTGATGACAAAAGGACAGTTATGTGTAGCTGTTGAGTCTATTAAACTTATGGAAAAATGGTGCAAACAGATCCATCAACCTAATAAACTGCACAGAAAAATCCAATTTTCATTGCAAAAACAAAAATTCTTAATTTCTGATCATATAACTAAAAAATTGCAAATTAACTTCCTTCTATCTTTTTGTATTTTTTGCTCCAAATAAATGCTCACAGAACATGCACCTTTGTTTAAAAATTTGATTCTATCGAGGTTCAAACCCGGGCCCACCACGCATCAGGCACGCACGCACTCTAACACGTAGCCGTGCTGCTTGTCAAAAGTACACTGTCTTAGTTTAGCACAATAAAAATGGGAAAACTTCAAAGTGTATTTCTCGAGTATTCTTGAGAGTTGCAGCAAACTGTTTTGGGACAGGTATATTTGAGTTCTGATCTTCACATACCATAAATACAAAAAACTATAAAAATCCGACAGCCGTGTGGTCACCTCACAAGCAGTGGATGCTGGCTGAGACAGTAACGGTCCCGTCAGCTGTGCACTCACCTGGGGAAGTGTGTCAGTACGAGCACCCTCTTCTCGGGTGGCATGCGGTCACGCTCACTGTGGCACTTGTCCATCAGCTGGCGGCACACCGAGCGGAACACGGCACGCAGCAACGTCCGCCCGAACACCAGCGTCGTCTCGAAGTGTGGCAGCGAGTCACAGAATGCCGGCACGTGGCAGAACACCAGCCACCTGGTGATGACGAGGACTCACTCACTCCAAAATTAAAGTACAAGGGCGCACTGAAAAGTAATGACTCCAAATTTTTTAAGTGAAAGCTCTTAAAGCTTTTTAAAGAAAACAAACTTTACTAACATTCTACATCTTTATTGTTGTCTACACATTTATTTCTCAACACAGTCGTCCTGGCGACCCCCCCCCCTCCCCAACAAGAAACCAGTTTGTTGTTACTGTCACTGTAGAACGTTTGAATGCCTGACTTGTTGACAGAGCCACAACCTCACCTCTGCTTACACTACTTCTACACCTACATGATTACTCTGCAATTCACAATTGATTGCATGGCAGAGGGTTCATCAAACCACATTCAAGCTATTTCTCCACACTCTAACAGCACATGGGAAAAATGAGCACACAAATCTTTCTGTGCGAGCTCTGACTTCTCTTATTTTTTGCTTGGGAAAAAGTATATTTTTAACTGGGAAAAATCAGGGAATTTTTTTCTTCTCACCCATGTACACACCCTGTAAAAAATACCAACCATTTCCTCCACCGACACTCTCCACAGTTCCTGTGTCTTTATCAGATAGTGCCCAGTTCGTCACTATTGTTGCAATCTCCATTTACAGTAAATCCTTACACCCACGGCCTCACAGCTATCGAACACTACCTTTCCCCGACGCCCGACGAATTCCAAATCGACAACCTCCTTCCTAGTTGCCGTGACCAACTATATCCTCACCCAAAATTACTTCTCCTTTGAAGGCATTACCTATAAACAAGTCCAGAGTATGGCTATGAGCACTCAAATGACACCATCCTATGCCAACCTATTCGTGGGGCATCTAGAGGAATTCTTCCTGCACACTTAGAATCTCAAACCCCTCACCTGGTTCAGATTCACTGATGACATCTTCTCGATCTGGATCGAGGGTGAGGACACCTTGTCCACATTCTTCCAGAACCTCAACACGTTCTCCCCCATTTGATTCACCTGGTCTTACTAAACCCAACAATCCACTTTCCTATATGTTGACCTTCACCTCAAAGAAGGCTACATCAGTACCTCTGTCCGTATCAAACCTACCAACCACCAGCAATATCTCCACTTAGACAGCTGGCACCCATTTCGTACCGAGAAGTCCCTTCCGTACAGCCGAGTCACCCGTGGCCATCGGATCTGTAGTGACGAGTGGTCCCTCTCAGAATATACTGAGGAAACATACTGAGGCCTTCACAGACTGTAATTAGCCTCCCAACCTCGTACAAAAACAGATCTCCAATACCTTAGCTTTCCAGTCTCCCACCACCTCCCAAAGCCCCACCATTGGGCCACACAGGAGCATTCCCCTCATAACTCAGTACCACCCAGGACTGGAGCAACTGAATTACACTCTCCACCAGGATTTCGATTAACTGTCGTTGTGTCTTGAAATGAGAAATGTCCTGCCCACTATCCTTCCTACTCCTCCCACAGTGGTAATTTGCCACCCACCAAACCTACACAATATCCTCGTCTATCTCTACACAACCACTGCTCCTAACCCCTTGCCTCATGGCTCATATCCCTGTAATAGACCTAGATGCAAGATCTGTCCTGTACATTGTCCCATCACCATCTGTCCTGTCACAATATCACCTATCCCATCAAAGACAGGGCTGCTACCTGTGAAACAAGTCACGTAGTCTACAAGCTAAGCTGCAACAAATGTGCCACATTCTACATGGTCATGACAACCAACAAGCCATCTGTCTGCACGTATGGCCACCAACAAACTGTGGCCGAGAAACAGTCGGACCACTCGGTTGCTGAGGATGCTGCCCAACACGGCGTCCTTCATTTCAATGACTGCTTCACAGCCTGTGCCATGTGGATCCTTCCCACCGACACCAGCTTCTTTTCTGAATTGCGCAGGTGGGAAATTTCCCTGCAATTTAACCTACATTCCCGTAACCGTCTTGGCTTCAACTTTCGTTAGTCATTGTCCTCACCCATCAAACTCCTTCCCTGTTCCCATTCCAACACTACACAGTCCTCTATTACACCAACACACCCAGTCTTTTTACTTCGCTCCTTTTCCGCTAACCCCCCCGCCATCCGTCTAACCTCCCGACTGCACCTAGCTGCCTCTCTCTCCACCTCATCCCTGCATGCTCCCAGCAGCACATCCTCCAGCCTCCAGCCTTACCCTACCATCCCTCCTCCTACCTGCCCCAGCCTCCTCCTTACACCCACCAGATTGCCTCTCTCATAATGCCCTGCTACTTGCAGTCTGGCTCCAGCTGCCAGAGACTGTGTTCATTTGTGTGTGAGTTGGGTTTGCATCAGAGCAGTGTGCGATTTGCAGGGGGAGATTTCCCCCCCTCCGCGTCAGACCACCCCCTCCTGTGGTTTTAGTTTATGCATCCCAACCTGGGATGTTTATTTCCCAAGCACTGGAGTAAAACTTTACATATAATTTAAATTTGTGGAGCCGAACACTGAAAGTTTTTAATACAGTCTTAATATTAATACTATTAATATGTTTGCTTATTAATTTTGAAAAAGTGTTATGTAGTAGGTAAGCATTTCAAAACATTTAGAACTAAATGACATGACGACGCACGCCACATTTCCGTAGCATGCCACAATGTTGCAAGACGTTGCCCCAGCGTAAACGAGGCTTTAGAGCCAGGTCTGTATTGTATGGTGGATGTGATGTGTTGCGTATGAAACTAAAACCTGCAATCAGATCCAAACGGTGTGGAAAACTGTGAAGAGGTGTCATCCTGCAGCAAAATAACACTCGCCCACATTCTGCCAAACGGACAGCTGACGCAATAAAGGAGTTGAGATTCGAGGTGCTGGAACATCCACCATACAGTCCAGACCTGACTCCAAGCGATTTTCACATGTTTGGACCCTTAACGGAAGCAGTACAGGGAAGAAGATTTGAAAGTGATGAAGACGTCATTGCTGCGGTGCAATATTGGTTACAGATGCAACCGAAAAACGTATTTTTCTGATGAAATAAAAAAAAACTCGTAAAACGTCGGGAAAACTGCATTGAAGTCGAGGGATGTTGCGTAGAAAAATAACGCATGTTTCAGTTTTCTATCATCAGAATAAGTACAGCTTTTCACAAATGTATCTTTGCTATTTGAACTCCCCTCGTATACCTGTATGTAGATTATTTTGTAAATAAGCTTTACCTATAATGTACTTTTAAAGATATAACAAGGAATGGCTTTCCTGATAGTGCATATGCGTGAATAGTGACTTTCGGCATTAACATCTATTTATAAATAACTGTTTAATGATGAGTAATGCCAGGGTCCAAGCTAGTAACATATATAATTATACTAACCCTCTAGGACATCCCCCCCCTCTGGTAAAAGCACAAATCGCACACTGCATCAGAGTGTGTGTGTGTGTGTGTGTGTGTGTGTCTGTCTGTCTGTCTGTCTGTGTGTGTGTGTGTGTGTGTGTGTGTGTGTGTGTGTGTGTGTGCGCGCGCGCGTGTTGCCTGATTTTGATGAAGGCCTTGTTGGCCCAAAGCTAATTGCGTGACAGTCTTTTTGTTGTGCCTTTCTGCGACTCAGCATCTCTGCTATATGGTGAGTAGCAACTATCCTTTTCTTCTTCTTCTTCTTCTTGTTTCGAATGGGCCTACTTTGGACCACGCTTGTTCAACTGTCGGGCTTTGATCTCTGCCCAGTAGTCTTGCATCCGCTGCCAATGTAACTCCTTCCTTCTTTCTGTCCAGGGCATATCTTTCCTTCGGGGCTTTTCCTGAAATCCTCGGGCTTCCTTCTGGGTACGTCTCACAGATTGTCTGTTCTGGAGACCAGTTATTGCCAATTCTTTAATGGCCTTTTCGGTTTTTGTCAGCAAAGTGGTGCGAACCTTCTTGTTTTGCCAGAAGGTGAACAGATGGTTGGTCTATCTGTTTGGAGGCAATCTTGCAAAATGGCTATAGAAAGCTGCCCTTCTTTTTCTTGCACAGTTAAAGACTCTCAACATGTTTGTAGATCTCTGACTTACGTTGACATCTGAATTCCCCAGCTTCTTCTACCGGACCTAGGATCTTCCTGAGGATTCTCCTCTCTCTGACTTCCAATTTCTTCATCAGACCTCTCTGTTTCACAGAAAGACATTCCAGGGCATACAGGGCTTCTGGTTGTATGACTGATGTGTAGTGCTTAAGTTTCAGGTTGCGTGACAGGCATTTTTTGTTGCAAGTGTTCGTAGTCAGTCGATAGGCTAGTTCCAACATGTTGACACTCACGGATGATGATTTTTTTATGATAAGTTGGGTTCAATCCATTTGCCGAGATACTTAAACTTCTCAGTCTTTTTGATGTTTCCTTGGTCTAGTAACATCTCTCTGTTTCTTTGATGTTGGTGAATAACTCCGTTTTCTCCAGCAACATTGAAGACCCACTTTGGTTTCCTGTTTTCTGAGGCAGTTTACCTGCATTGTTACCATTTCAAGAGGATTGGCAGTCAGTCCCACCTCATCTGCAAAAGCCAGGCAATCTACAATCAGTCCTTTGTTCTTACGGGCCAGGTACACACACCATTCTGAACACCCAAATTCGTCGGTTCCTTGCACTATTCTCTCACAACCTTTTCAAAGACACAGCTGAAGAGAAGTGGGAAGTCCATCCCCTTGCCTCACTCCAGTTTTTATCTTGAAGCTTTCTGAGATCTCACCTCTAAATTCGACCCTGGAATGGGTATTTGTCAAGGTTTCTAGACTGAGTCTGCTGGTTTTGTTGTCTAGTCCTAGTTCCTGGAGTACTTTGCTAAGCATTTCTCTATCGACAGAGTCGTAGGCCTTCCTGAAGTCAACAAAGGTGATAACCATCTTGCGGTTTCTCATCTTGGAGTATGCCAGTACAGTCTTAAGGTTGAGAATCTGTTCAGCACAGGATTGGGTCTTCCTGAAGCCTCCCTGATATTCTACCAGTTGACTATCCAGTTGATCTTCTGCCCTTGTTAGTAACACCTTTGAGAGGATCTTGTATGTTACCAGGACAAGAGAAATTCCACGATAGTTGTTCAGATCAATAAAATCTCTGTTTTTGTGAAGTAGATGGATCATTACATCGTAATTTCTCTGTTTCCCAGATGTCCTGGATGATCTCAGTGAGCTTGCCCATGGCATCGCTTCCAGCAGATTTCCAGAGTTCAGCAATGATGGGTTCATATTCTTTTTAAATCGAGGTGTTTTTAAGCATATGAATATAAGAAGTTTAAGGACTTTCTACTTGCAAATATACACAGTGTACACAAAAAACTTAAACATGGAAAACAGCTGCAATTTCATAAATAGGCTTCAACAAATTATTTTTCATCTATAATTCATACACTTAAAAATACAAGAATACCTTAACACACTATCGAAAACACTTCTTCAATTTATCTGAGGTTTCTAGCATTAACATCCTCTCGTGCAAAGATGCTGAGTTTTAGATCATAGTATGAAAAAGTATCACTCAGTTTGCTCACATTACATTTAACACTTTACAAAATCATTGGGAAAAAATTTAATCATGTAATTATACATATTACATTATGCACTGCACGTTCCCCCTGCCCCCCACCACCACCACCACCACAAAAAAAAGGACTAGCAGCATTTTAAGTTTGGTAATTTTCTATTTTTTACTTAATACATTCAGTTTTGACATAAAATGATTTTCACATAATTCTTATTTTCACATAATTCTTCAGATTTCTTCATTTCTTCAATTTGTTTCTCAGTTTCACTTATTTCCTCATTTTTTCCTTAGCTGTTCTTCAGAAAGTGTTTGACTGACAACAAAGTGCAATGCACATAGTCTTCCATGCTCTTTCTGACAACTCATCAGCAGATTTTCTTAGTTTTGCAACATCAGTTTCTAAACATGCTCTCTCCTTCACAGACACACTCAGCTTCCTTGGCTTTTTTTTATTGTCAAAACTTAGTATGTATCTCTGCTTAGCATTAGAGGCTGATGAAAAAAGTTCTTTTCCACTTTTCCTAAGCCATCACAAAAACTGATGTGGTACTTCACTATTCTCAAAGGAATCTATTTTCATATCTTCTTCCTTAAACTTATATTAAAAAAAAAAAAAAAACATCCAATTTAGAATCCCGAGATATGGGATCAAAATTGGGAAAAGTGCTGGATGGAGCATATTCAACAAAATTTCTATAATGCAGGAGCTAGCTATTACATTCAGCTGGACAAATACAGTTACTGTCAATTAAGTTGCTCAAAATCACCTTCATTCTCTTGATGCAGGACTCTTTCTTTGACACACTATTTCTTGGGTCCAGACAAAAAATAAGTCAACAGGAGGACAGTTTACAAGAAACCTTTCTACAACCTTTTTAATAAATGCAACAGTAAATTTCATAGCTTCATATTTTATTTCCAATGTGTCTGTGACTTTGTTGATATTTAGACTACTGCAATAATCGGTATCAAAAAATCCCACACTAAATTCTGATGCATGATTCTGAGAATCTTTTTCAAATGTGAACTCTGCTAAATTTGCTGGAGACCTGAGTGCTGTTAAGTTTTTCTTCTTCTAACACATTGAATGCTGACAGTGTATTGCAGGTAATAGTTGTCAAATATGCTGCAAGAAACAGAAGGAAGGGATTGTCACTTTGATAGCGAGACAAAAATGGTTCACTAAGTTTTGGGAACCAAAGAAAGAGGTTTAACTTGGCAGGTATATGCTTATCTTTTACAGCATTTTGTATGACAGTGAATGACTTACAACTCACCCTTCTCAACATTGGACACGTACTTTTTCACGTCAGCCCAGATTTCTATGGCTGTCGATACTGCCGTACCACTGTCTAACCGTCGATGTGCACACAAAATTTTAACCCAAGTTTTTTGGTGAATCTTTGAGCAAATGGTACAGACTACTTAAAAATAAGTCCACATTCCAGCTTGAAGCTGTCCCCTACTCTTGAACACGTTGTGCACAACATTAAAAGCACAGACAAGTCACGTTTACACAGCAGCAACGGTATAAGCTGACGAAGATCTGTAATTCAAAGTTTCTTAACAAGTAACAAGTGACGTCCAGTAGTGTGTGTAAATTTTCCTAAAAATACAGAATCTTAAAATGGTATTACATTACTCGTGTAAGTACATAAACATGCCACACCAAATTTTCAGAATTAATAAAATAAAACAAAGGTATAAAAATCATTCCATGAAATGACATGTCAGACAATAGTAATTTTTCGAAGACATATAAAACTAAGGAATTTTCAAGGACCCCTAAAATTATGTAGCTGAAATACGGACTTTTTATGGATTTTAAGGAGGCTTATGAACCGTGCTTCAGAGGAGTGGTAGCTCTAGAAAAAATTATTAATTCACCTGTCGAATTGCCGACACTGGATACTAATTCTTTCCAATCTTGTATTAGACGTGAAAAGCACTGAAACATGGATACAATCCAAAAACAAACTTTGCCTAGTTTCTTGAATCAAAGGAAAATTCAATGAAGAAAACTAATAGACTATGACACAGAACTGCTGTACAGCATTTAGCTACAGATGGTAAAATATTTAAGTACTGTCGATAGAAGCACTCTCATTTATCTCTGCCTCCCCTCAATATCACTACGGCTGCATCCCTCTCACACTGGGTTCCGAGTAACCGGTCCTCCATTAACCTTCCCCAACCTATCTATGCCTGTCTCCTCCACAATGAATGAACTATTCATATAAAAGGCTGGGCAGTAGTGTGACCCCTTACACTTCTGCGTGTGTTTACCAGCAGTACTGCACATTTCCCCTCCTGACATTAAGTACTGGCCAACAACTCTGTCTCATTGTTTATTACCATATTCGCCAGCATATAAGATGCACTGACGTAAGGTAGATGTTCTGTTCTCACAAAGTCATGGTGCATGGTTGTATGAATTTGACAGTAAGTGCTTTGAAAAGGTCTTATCTGTTACATCTATGTGAACTTAGTTCATTTTTGGATCAATAAGCCAAGGAAAACAACGTTTGCAAGATGAAAGAGTTTCAACACTGCAATTTCCTTCTTTGTATCTGGATTTGTTTATGAAACTATTCTTTGAAGAACTTTTATGCCTGTATACACCAGTATACAGGGTGGTCCATTGATCGTGACCGGGCCAAATATCTCACAAAATATGAGTCAAACGAAAAAATTACACAGAACGAAACTTGTCTAGCTTGAAGGGGGAAACCAGATGGCGCTATGGTTGGCCCGCTAGATGGCACTGCCATAGGTCAAACGGGTATCAACTGCGTTTTTTAAAATAGGAACCCCCATTTTTTATTACTCATTCATGTAGTACGTAAAGAAATATGAATGTTTTAGTTGGACCACTTTTTTCGTTTTTTGACAGATGGCGCTGTAATAGTAACAAACATATGGCTCACAATTTTAGATGAACAGTTGGTAACAGGTAGGGTTTTTAAATTAAAATACAGAATGTACATACATTTGAACATTTTATTTCGGTTGTTCCACTTTGATACATGTACCTTTGTGAACTTATCATTTCTGAAAACGCATGCTGTTACAGCGTGATTACCTGTAAATAACACATTAATGCAATAAGTGCTCAAAATGATGTCCCAACCTCAATGGATTTGGCAATACGTGTAAGGACATTCCTCTCAATAGTGAGTAGTTCGCCTTCCATAATGTTCGCACATTCATTAACAATGCACTGACGCATGTTGTCAGGTGTAGTCGGTGGATCATGACGGCAAATATCCTTCAACTTTCCCCACAGAAAGAAATCCGGGGACGTCAGATCCGGTGAACTTGCGGGCCACGGTATGGTGCTTCGACGACCAATCCACCTGTCATGAAATATGCTATTCAATAGCGCTTCAACCGCACGCAAGCTATGTGCCGGACATCCATCATGTTGGAAGTACCTCGCCATTCTATCATGCAGTGAAACATCTTGTAGTAACATCGGTAGAACATTACGTAGGAAATCAGCATACATTGCACCAATTAGATTGCCATGGATAAAATGGGGGCCAATTATCCTTCCTCCCATAATGCCGCACCATACATTAACCCACCAAGATCACTGATGTTCCACTTGTCGCAGCCATTGTGGATTTTCTGTTGCCCAATAGTGCATATTATGCCGGTTTATGTTACCAATGTTGGTGAATGACGCTTCATCGCTAAATAGAACGCGTGCAAAAAATCTGTCATCGTCCCGTAATTTCTCTTGTGCCCAGTGGCAGAACTGTACACGACGTTCAAAGTCGTCGTCATGCAATTTCTGGCGCATAGAAATACGGTACGGGTGCAATCGATGTCGATGTAGCATTCTTAACATCGACGTTTTTGAAATTCCCGATTCTCGCGCGGTTTGTCTGCCACTGATGTGCGAATTAGCCGCGACAGCAGCTAAAACACCTACTTGGGCATCATCATTTGCTGCAGTTCATGGTTGGCGTTTCAAATGTGGCTGAACACTTCCTGTTTCCTTAAATAACGTAACTATCCGGCGAACGGTCCGGACACTTGGATGATGTCGTCCAGGATACCGAGCAGCATAGATAGCACACGCCCGTTGGGCATTTTGATCACAATAGTCATACATCAACAAGATATCGACCTTTTCCGCAATTGGTAAACGGTCCATTGTAACACGGGTAATGTGTCACGAAACAAATACCGTCCACACTGGAGGAATGTTACGTGATACCACGTAGTTATACGTTTGTGACTATTACAGCGCCATCTATCAGAAAGCAAAAAAAGTGGTCCAACTAAAACATTCCAATTTCATTACGTACTACATGAATATGTAATAAAACATGGGGGTTCCTATTTAAAAAAACGCAGTTGATATCCGTTTGACCTACAGCAGCGCCATCTAGCGGGCCAACTATAGCGCCATCTGGTTTCCCCCTTCAAGCTAGAAAAGTTTCGTTCTTTGTAGTTTTTTCGTTTGAAGCTTATTTCGTGAGATATTTGGCCCAGTCACTATCAATGGATCACCCTGTATACACTGGCATCCAAAATTAAATCAAGAAATCACTATTTCCCTGTCCTGTGTCTAATTCATGATATAGCCATACAAACTATTAACAGATGTTTGTACAATCATATCCAGAATGGAAGATGGCATTCCGTTCAATGGACAACCACACGAACAATGACCTCAGAACGCTTATCAAACGGGTTAGTGTTTGCTGGATAGTTCCACATCCACAATTGCTGTGTACAGATGGTGCAGTATGGCACAGAGATGATGCCTACAAGACACACTGTGGTGAAGTATCATAGAAAAAACGGAAGCAGGGCAGTCGCAAACTGATGTGGCTCAATGGCTTCATGTGAATCATTCTGTCATTTCTCGGATGCAGCAACAGGTTATAGAGACTGAAAGTGTATTCTGAAGACCAGGGTAAGACCAACCACATGTGGCTTCAGAAAGAGAGGAGCGTTATTTGATTGTAAGATGACGGTACTGCCTTAATACTGCACGGCAACTGGCATCTGACCTCGCAGCATCCACTGGATGTGTCGTATTGACGCAAACAGTATACAGAAGGCTTCCGAGTGACCTTTGTTGTTGAAGACCTGCTGTATCATATACCCATGATGTGTCTTCACAGAAGGGAATATCTAAAGTGGAGTTGTCAACATGCCACCCGGACGGTCGAATAGTGGGCCAATGTTCTTTTCACAGATGAGGCCCGATTTGGTCTGGAGTAAGATTTTCAATGAATTCCCATCTAGAGGTAATGTGGAACACAATTTCAGGACCCAAACACGTGGAAAGAAACCACAATCGAGGAGAATGGCGGTGATTATGTTGACCACTCGAACACCTCTTTATGAAATTGTACGGCTATATCGGCAAGGGTTAATCGCTGTCAAGTATCGTGATGAAATGTTGGGACCTCTTATGTGCTGTTGTGAGGTTCTGTGGGCCGAGACTTCGTACTGACGGATGATAATGCTCGACCTCATAGAGCACAGATGGCTGACGTGTTCTTGAAAATGGAAGATATCACACACATAGCGTGTCCTGCTCGTTCTTCCTATTTGAATGCCATAGAGCATGTCTGCAATGCACTGAGGAGACAAATTGCGTCACATCAGCATCCACCAATTACTCTCCAACACTTGTGGGCAGCTCTGGAGGAAGAATGGGCGCTACTGCCTCAGCGTGAGATTGATGACATCACTCACAGCACGTCCTGTGCTGCTACCAGAGGTGGTCACACCGCATATTGCGCACATTTAGAAGTTGGAATGTGGGTGCAAATCTGTGAAGTTGGAAAAAACAAACAAAATTTTTGTCTACCATTTTGCACATAGCATTTGATTACGTTCTGTATTCTTTACATTGTTTCTACTATACTATCAACTGTTCATAGTGTTTTGTGGCAAAATAATCACAACCTTGAAAAATTTCCATTTGTTGTTTTAATTTTGGACACCATTGTATGTAAAAAAAAAAAATATTAATGTCTCTCATTAATGCTTGTGTATTTTCTTTTATTTCACTGAAGTTGTCTTTTTAATTTACAGTAACAGAATAAGGATATATTTTATTGTCACATATGTGCACCCAAGCTGTCTCCTGTAATTATTTACACTTTTAACAGTGAAATACAACATATACATCATGAAAAATGATTGGTAACTGTTTTCATCTCTCAACAGTTTACAGTTCTGATTTACAGATCAACCACAAGTATTTTAGGGACAATTTTTTAATGAGTACACTTCGATTTTATTTACCAATTCCCTGCAATATTGGATGTGGATGGTAAGTGTGAGTGGCACTTTCATCTTACTCTTTGCTAATGAATAAAGTGAGTCATGATATTCTTCCTAGCCCTTAAGATTGCTACCAGATATGTAAACATTTCAGCAAAAAATCAATTTGAGATTCAATTGCCTACGTACTCCTCCTCCCCCTCCCCTCCCCCTCCAAGGACTTTGAAATTGTCAAATTTGATGTTTTTTCCCCAATGGAGTCATCTTTAAGTGAAGGTAAGAACTATTAATTGCAATACCAAATGCTTTTTACTATTATTTATACTTAATATTAGGACTAAAGACCTACTGTGCACAAGCTGAAGTCTGTACTGTTTTTCCGTACAAAGTTATGGTTCTTTAAAAAATCAAGAATTTATAGTTCACCATGTAAAAAGAGTTTTTTAACAGTTTTCGTAAAAATTCCAAATGATGATGTGTCCTACTTTTCATTCATTATAGCAACTTAGCAAACTGAGGCCTGTACATTAACTAATTACTAAGTAGCAGGCCTGGCCTCTGAAAATAGGCAAATTGGTGCCTGCGCTAATGACTGGATACACCCCACTGAGCCTTCAACCTGAATTCATCAAAAATGGTTAGTGTAATAAAAAATGCAAGCCACATAGTAAAAGGGCAATAAATTTAAATCATAGAGCATATTCAAATCACTGTGTATCAACAAAATGCAATGAATGAATACGTCTTCAGCTGTGACGTACCCCTGACGACGGTGACTTCTATTAAATTCAGCGGTAGGTTCTCCACAGCCAACCTTATTCTGTTGCATATGTAACAATAACAACTAATCAATAAATCTGAGTTGTTAATTATGTTTCTGCCAAATTCTCAAGCTTTCACTCATCCCGTGATTTAATGGCGTCTGATGGCACTATCTCCAAAATGAGTACTGCCACTGTAATTTATTCTCGCAACAGAAATCACAGTCAGTTTACCACGATATATATAATTTGTTAGGCTTTTAACTTTTCATTAATTGTTTTCATTGTCTCATCTAAATGTATAAACTTGAAGTAAATTGTTCCAGTACTTTTCGAGATGTTTGACAACAATGTTTCTTCTTTATATATTTTATACATACATTTATATATTTTGCACACTAAAAAAATACACAGCTTTTGTCCGACCAAATGTCCATTAGGCAATCACGTAGAAATCTGAAATAAATCAGCAAAAAACTTTTTAGAGACTTTTGGTAACAACCTTTCCCTGTTATACAAGTTTGAAGTAAGATTACAAAATTTTATGTAGACAATGATCTTCCCCTTGTATTGAAGGTAAAGTGTGCAAAATTTCATCAACATCGGAATACAACTGTAGATTTGTATGAATTACTTACAAACAAACAAACAAACAAATGGACACTCTTCTTCATAAATACATATTTCACACAACTCTTGTGAATCACTAACAGTTTCATTCTTACACAAGACAGATGCAATACACGGAGAGAACCCACATTCTGCACTGATATCTCTTTCACAATTAACTACTGAAGAGCCACAAAAAAGTAAATTTGTAACCAAACTGGCTGGGCTGATTAAAGTATCTTCAGAGTTTGAAGACTGTGATCAGGAAAACATTCAAAATTGGCGGAAATGTGATGTTGATGACCCTGACTATTAAGTATTGATAGACGATCAAACAGTTCCCCAGGTTCATTGATGAGCAAGATCCTCTGGGGACAAAGGACGACCTAGTATCAACAAAGTGATGCCATCCAACTGCTAACTGTAAAACATTTACTAGATTTAGCACCAAAAAAGAAGAGGAAGAACAAGATAGGTGGGTCTCAGCTTGGAAGCAAAAACAAATTTTGGGTTTTTCTTAAACTGTTGGCCTACTTTGATGGCCATTTTGAGTTTCTCAAACTATGCTATGAGGCCTACTTTTTGTGTTATTTGTAAGAGTCATCTTATGACAAGTTCAATGTGGCCTGCCACAAATTCCTCTCATGTGCAAAACTCATCTTGGAGTACATTTGCACCTTATGCCCTCAATTATTTGTTGGACGTATTCCAGTTTCTATCTTCCCTTACAGTTTTGCCCTCTATAGCTCCCTCTAGTACTATGATAGTTATTCCCTGACGTCTTAACACATGTCCCATCACACTGTCCTCCTTTTGTCAGCGATCTCTAGGTGTTCCTTCCTTCACCAATTCTGCAGAGACTCTCCTCATTTCTTACCTTATTAAACTACCTAATTTTCTCCATTCATCTAGAGCACCACATCTCAAATGCTTTGATTGTCTTCTGTTCTGGTTTCTCCACAGCCTACGATTCACTACCATACAATGCTGTGCTCCAAACCTACATTCTCAGAAATTTCTTCCCCAGATTAAGCCCAATGTTTGATGCTGGCAGACTTCTCTTAGCCAATAATGCCCTCTTTGTCTGTACTAATCAGTTTTTTTACGTCCGCCTTGCTTCATCCATTGTATGTTATTTTGCTTGTTTACTTATTGGTCCCCAATTTTTATGTTAAGTTCATTACTAATCTCATTTCTGCTACTCCTTATTATTTTTGTCTTTCTTCAGTTTAGTCTTAATCTATATTCAGTACTCACTGGACTGTTCATGCAATTCAATATGTCCTGTATTTCTTCTCCACATTCATTAAGAATAGCAAACCAGAATGAAATTTTCACTCTGCAGCGGAGTGTGCATTGATTTTGAAACTTCCTGGCAGATTAAAACTGTGTGCTGGACTGAGACTCAAACTCGGGACCTTTGCAAAGGTCCCGAGTTCGAGTCTCGGTCCGGCACACAGTTTTAATCTGCCAGGAAGTGTCAAGAATAGCTATGTCAGCATGATAGCAATGTCAGCGGTGAAATTTATAACTGATACCCTTTGACCCTGAATATGAATCTCACTCTTGAACCATTGTTTTATTTCCATCACAGATCTTTTAATGTACTGACTGAACAGTAGGGGGAATGACTACATTCATGTCTTATACCACTTTCAATCCAAGCACTCTGTTGTTGGCCTTCCATTCCGCAATGGCTCTGAGCACTATGGGACTTAACATCTAAGGTCATCAGTCCCCTAGAACTTAGAACTACTTAAACCTAACTAACCTAAGGACATCACACACATCCATGCCCGAGGCAGGATTCGTATCTGTGACCATATCAGTCGTGCATTCCAGACTGTAGCGTCTACAATCGTTCGGCCACCGTGGCTGCCCTTCCTATTGTTCCCCCTCAGTTCTTAGACAAATTGTGTATCATCCATTTTTCATGTGGCTCACATCTCTTTTTCCCAGCATTTCAAATAGCTTGCATCATCAGAAACAGGCAATGAAAAATACGTGGGTGGTAAAGGAAGTTTATGTGACATCAGCTAGTTGAAGCTACTGCAACAAACAGAACAACCAACGTGGCTGCCTCTAACAAAAACACTTCTCCCTTGGCTCACCTGGTGTAATTGACTTTGTACGCAGATATCTCCTCTGCAGTGACCGTGTGGCGGCGGACACTGGGCGTCTCGAAGTTCCAGTGGTTCAAGCAGTGCAGGAACATCTTGGCCAGATCGTACATTGTTTGCCACTCCTACAACACAGCACAAGTGTGGCCTAATGTAAGCATTTCATTTTGAATCATAAGAAACTTTTACTCTACTGAAACCTGGCAGTTCACAGTAACATAAATTACAAATATCACACAATTCCTAGTTGTGAAGAATGACATTTTTATCATTTGGAGATGATGGTAATTGACACAATTGTTAAAGTTATTTTTATTTCTAAACATAATTCCATTTATGTTTTCAGTTTACTAGTTTCAACCATCTCAAAGGCCACCTTCAGATATGAAAATAAAACTTAAAGCTTTTATAAAATTTGAATAATCCAGTTGTAAAATGTCTCGTATCAATTTTGATGTGAAATTATATATAAGAGCACGAGTTTGTCAAGACACACAACATTGTAGAAACAGTGCAGATTCCATTTAATCTACAAAATAGAAGGAATTGAAATAGTTAAGCTGCTACAGAACACACCATGTCCTCTGGTTGTAGTGCAGAAAAACACATTTTGTTCCTTGCAGGAAACAAGATGTGTTACTCCTTATGATGTGTAATATTAAATCAGTCTGACAGGCTGACTGTTGTAAAACTTACTTTATTCAATTCCCATTAAAATTTTGTTTAAATTCTCTCTATTTTCAATGTGTATACAAAAATTCTGTGGAAAACTTTCATATATTGAGTGTTGTGTTGGCAGAAGAGCCAACACCGTGTTACTAGTGGAGGCCGAAATACACACGTTTTAGCTCACGCAGGCTGGCGTGAGGAAGGAAGCACTATACTGACGTGAGGTCTGGAACATGACAAGGAATTAGAATTCAGAAAGCGGACGTAATTAGTTTGATACTTAACTTTAATCCATTAATGATGAACGTCGCTCTTGACGGTACATCATTCACAATATTATCTGTTCAGAAAAGTAACTGAATATGGCGCCTTGCTAGGTTGTAGCAAATGATGTAGCTGAAGGCTATGCTAAACTGTTATCTCGGCAAATGAGAGCGTATGTAGTCAGTGAACCATCGCTAGCAAAGTCGGCTGTACAACTGGAGCGAGTGCTAGGAAGTGTCTCTACACTAGACCTGCCGTGTGGCGGCGCTTGGTCTGCAATCACTGACAGTAGCGACACGCAGGTCCGACGTATACTAGCGGACGTCCGCCGATTTAAAGGCTACCACCTAGCAAGTGTGGTGTCTGGCGGTGACACCACATTGAGGATATCAAGAAGGTTCTGAGCTGTTGCATGTTCATGCGAAGTACAAGGGAAGATTAGTCTGCTCGGGTGGAGTATAGCCCTCTGCAGACTGCCAATTTTGCTTCCAAATCAGTCACAAAGCGTTGGCTGGCCAGGAACTTCTTCACGGAACCAAACAGATGAAAGTCTGACAGTGCAAGGTCCAGACATTACGGTGGATGATGGAGCACCTCCCACCCAAATTTGACGATTTTCTCACGAACAAGAGTAGCAACACAGGGGCGAGCATTCTCGTGAAGTACTTTGACACTGTCAGCATTAACACAGAGGTGCGTATCATAAAGGACACAATGCAGCTTAATCAAAGTTGCTTTTTGTTGTGTACATTAATGACCTCTCATCTGTTACATTGCCCGATACTAAGCTTGTTTTGTTTGCAGATGACACAAACATTGCAATAAGTAGCAAGTCATGTACAGATTTAGAAATAGCTGCTAATCCAATTTTCACCTTTAAAGCTAAGCCACTGTCATTAAACTTTGAGAAGACCCACTATATGCAGTTCAGTACCTGTAAGAGATTTCCTTCCAGTATGTGCATAACATACAAAGACATGCATATCGAAAAGGTTGACAGTGTTAAATTTCTGGGATTACAACCCGATAGCAAATTCAGTTGGGAAGAGCATACCACAGAATTGCTTAAGCACCTAAACAAGTATGTATTTGCAGTGAGAATGATGTCAGATGTAGAAGATATAAATATAAAAAACTTTCTTTCTGTTATGTCATATGGGATCATACTCTGAGGCAACTCATCAAACTGAGCAAAAGTTTTTAGGGCGCAAAAGCATGTGATAAGAATCATTTGTGGTGTAAATTCAAGATCATCATGCAGAAACCTGTTCAAGGAACTTTGTAACCACTGCTTCTCAGTATTTTAATTCCTTAATGAAATTTTTTGCAAGTAATGCATCCCTGTTTCCAACCAATAGCTCAGCACCTAGTATCAATACTAGGAATAAGAACAATCTACATAAAGACCTAAAATCACTTACCGTGATCCAAAAAGGGGTCAAATATTCAGGAACACACATTTTCAATAAATTGTCAGCAACCATTAAAAACTTGGTTTGAGATAAAACACAGTTTAAACAGAGTTTGAAAGACTTTTTGATAGGCAACTCCTTCTACTCTATACATGAATATCTTTACAGGGACTGTTAAGCCAGCTTAAGTAAAAATGTCTGTCTGATTTCAGTTTTGACAGCACTTGGTCACAACAGTCAAGATTAGGTATTTTGTGTATGATAAATTTAATAATACTGCATAACAATGTTTCATTTTGACAGCGTGTTAATTCTGTAAATATTAGCTGTTCCAGTTTACCTCACTGTATTCACCTATTTTGACAATCTCCTGACAAATGATCAGGGTAGCAAGTATTATATTCAAATGTTTATGTTTTTACGTTATACTTTCTGACATGTTCCACACCCATGGGAATCATCTCACATTTTTGATGAAAACTGAATCTAATCTAATCTTAATGTAGGCTGCAGCATTCACAGTACCCCCATGTTCAGCAAAGACGACCAATAAAATCCCACACATACCCCAGAACACTGTTACAAACATTTTCCTAGAAGACTGAGCAACTTTCAACTAGCATTTTCCAGGCTACAGAGGCCTCCTCGGTTCCAGGTATGTAGTGGTACACCACAACTCGTCACAAGCGACAATTGCTTTCAGAAAGTCGTGCCCTTTTGTGGCATAACACGTTAAGTGATCTGGGCTTTTCATACTTCACTGGCCCTTGCAGTTATCTATCAGGTTCTTACGCACCCAGCAGCACTAACTTTATGAAATTTCAATGAGTCACAAACAATATCATACACTGTACTGTAGGAAATGTTGAACTGTTGCGATAAGGTTTGCAAAATTGCTACCTCAATGGCTCCGACATTCTGTGGGGCTGCAGCTGTTGATACCGACTGCCTGGAGTGTGACGAAACACTAAGGTTAACACGGCCCTCTGGGAAGAATGCACACCACCTGGAGACATTTCTACAGTCCATACAGTATTCCCATACATGCCACACATATCCCTGTGAATTTAGCTCAGTTTATCGCCTCTGGTCCACAAATATCGAACTACAATTCCCTGCTCTTCAGAAGTTGATGACTAACATGCATGCCATGTTTGTTTTATAGTTCAGGCTTCTCTTGCTAGAGCTGGACATGAAAACAAAATACAGTCTGTAGCACAAACTTCAAACTACAGGGTTATTACAAATGATTGAAGCGAATTCACAGCTCTACAATAACTTTATTATTTGAGATATTTTCACAACGCTTTGCACACACATACAAAAACTCAAAAAGTTTTTTTATGCATTCACATATGTTCGATATGTGCCCCTTTAGTGATTTGGCAGACATCAAGCCGATAATCGAGTTCCTCCCACACTTGGTGCAGCATGTCCCCATCAATGAGTTCGAAAGCATCGTTGATGCGAGCTCGCAGTTCTGGCACGTTTCTTGGTAGAGGTGGTTTAAACACTGAATCTTTCACATAACCCCACAGAAAGAAATCGCACGGGGTTAAATCGGGAGAGCGTGGAGGCCATGACACGAATTGCTGATCGTGATCTCCACCATGACCGATCCATCGGTTTTCCAATCTCCTGTTTAAGAAATGCCGAACATCGTGATGGAAGTGCGGTGGAGCGCCATCCTGTTGAAAGATGAAGTTGGCGCTGTCGGTCTCCAGTTGTGGCATGAGCCAATTTTCCAGCATGTCCAGATACACGTGTCCTGTAACGTTTTTTTTTTTTCGCAGAAGAAAAAGGGGCCGTAAACTTTAAACCGTGAGATTGCACAAACACATTAACTTTTGGTGAATTGCGAATTTGCTGCACGAATGCGTGAGTATTCTCTACCGCCCAGATTCGGACATTGTGTCTGTTCACTTCACCATTAAGAAAAAATGTTGCTTCGTCACTGAAAACAAGTTTCGCACTGAACGCATCCTCTTCCACGAGCTGTTGCAACCGCGCCGAAAATTCAAAGCGTTTGACTTTGTCATCGGGTGTCAGGGCTTGTAGCAATTGTAAACGGTAAGGCTTCTGCTTTAGCCTTTTCCGTAAGATTTTCCAAACCGACGGCTGTGGTACGTTTAGCTCCCTGCTTGCTTTATTTGTCGGCTTCCGCGGGCTACGCATGAAACTTGCCCGCACGCTTTCAACCGTTTCTTCGCTCATTGCAGGCCGACCCGTCGATTTCCCCTTACAGAGGCATCCAGAAGCTTTAAACTGCGCATACCATCGCCGAATGGAGTTAGCAGTTGGTGGATCTTTGTCGAACTTCGTCCTGGAGTGTCGTTGCACTGTTATGACTGACTGATGTGAGTGCATTTCAAGCACGACATAAGCTTTCTCAGCTCCTGTCGCCATTTTGTCTCACTGCGCTCTCGAGCCAGAAACCTGAAGTACGGCTTCAGCCGAACAAAACTTTATGAATTTTTCTACGTATCTGTAGTGTGTCGTGACCATATGTCAATGAATGGAGCTACAGTGAATTTATGAAATCGCTTCACTCATTTGTAATAGCCCTGTATATTGCAGTGGAATATAAACATTATAGCTCCAATACCACAGGAGAAAAATGTTACTGTGTGTACTTTCCAATCCTCACACGTATCTGTCAACAATCTGGAATGAATTTTCTCTCTAAAGCAAAGTGTGCATTGATATGAAATTTTCTAGAAGAGTAAAGCTATGTGCCACATTGCGACGTGAACGTGGAACCTCTGCCTTTGGTGGCCAAGTGCTGTAGCCACTCAGCTACCCCAGTGTGACTTGTGACCCGCCCTCGGAGCTCCTCCTGCGTGTACCTCATTCCTACTTTCCAAACTGCACAAAAGTTCTCCTGCATACCTACTGGGACTTGTACCGGAAGAAAGGAGACCATGCAGACACGGTGTAGCCACAGACTGCGGGAGGTTTCCAGAATGAATTTTCACTCTTCAGTGAAATGTGTACAAATCTGAAACATCATGAGACATTAAAACTGTGTATTTCTGTTAAAAATGTTAGGACTCAGTACTTGAACCACTTCAAAGTTGCTGGTTGGTTGGTTTGTAGGGACCATACTACAAGGACCATCAGTCCCTTCACTGTTGCATCAAAACTGGTTACAGTTTCAAGACCGGCAAGACGAAAACCTGCAAGAACAGTTATTTTTAAACGATTATAATTAGGAACCTGAGAATGAGAATTTTTGGGAAATTGGTATTTTTTTTTATTAAATCATTACATGTACAAATTTATAAGGTTGCCACACTACATGCCTGAAGACGAAACTGATACGGGAGGAAAAACTGTTGTTACAGATATAATAATAATAACAAAAGAGAATACTTTTTACTCTCTGACTGGAATGTTACCCAGTACAAAAACTTCAACTTTTTTCCTTCCAACATAGTCTTTGTTTTCTTTAAACAGAGTGCTGCTCTGATTTATGGTATTTCTTGGCATTATCTTTCTCTTGCCACCCAGTTTCACAATTACAAAATTTCCAGAACCCTGATTTCTAGTTTGTAGCACATAAGGCCCGATTAGCATACTGCAGAACCCTTTTACAGACATTCATAGCTGTGCGACCCATACTTGACAATGGAAAATGGAAATGCCACGTGGCTAGGGCCTCCCGTCGGGTAGACTGTTCGCCTGGTGCAAGTACAGGGCTATTACAAATGATTGAAGCGATTTCATAAATTCACTGTAGCTCCATTCATTGACATATGGTCACGACACACTACAGATACATATAAAAGCTCATAAAGTTTTGTTTGGCTGAAGCTGCACTTCAGGTTTCTGTCGTCAAAGCGCTCGCGAGCGCAGTGAGACAAAATGGCGACAGGAGCCGAGAAAGCGTATGTCATGCTTGAAATGCACTCGCATCAGTCAGTCATAACAGTGCAACGAGACTTCAGGATGAAGTTCAACAAAGATCCACCAACTGCTAACTCCATTCGGCGATGGTATGCGCAGTTTAAAGCTTCTGGATGCCTCTGTAATGGGAAATCAACGGGTCGGCCTGCAGTGAGCAAAGAAACGGTTGAACGCGTGCGGGCAAGTTTCACGCGTAGCCCGCGGAAAATTGGCTCATGCCACAACTGGAGACCGACAGCGCCGACTTCATCTTTCAACAGGATGGTGCTCCACCGCACTTCCATCAGGATGTTCGGCATTTCTTAAACAGGAGATTGGAAAACTGATGGATCGGTCGTGGTGGAGATCACGATCAGCAATTCGTGTCATGGCCTCCACGCTCTCCTGACTTAACCCCGTGCGATTTCTTTCTGTGGGGTTATGTGAAAGATTCAGTGTTTAAACCTCCTCTACCAAGAAACGTGCCAGAACTGCGATCTCGCATCGACGATGCTTTCGAACTCATTGATGGGGACATGCTGCGCCGAGTGTGGGAGGAACTTTGATATCGGCTTGATGTCTGCCGAATCACTAAAGGGGCACATATCGAACATTCGTGAATGCCTAAAAAAACTTTTTGAATTTTTGTATGTGTGTGCAAAGCATTGTGAAAATGTCTCAAATAATAAAGTTATTGTAGAGCTGTGAAATCGCTTCAATCATTTGTAATAACCCTGTATTTTGAGTTGACGCCACTTTGGCAACTTGCGTGTCAATTGGGATGAAATGGTAGTGACTAGGACAACACAACAGCCAGTCCCTGAGCGGAGAAAATCTCCAACCGAGCAGGCAATCGAACCTGTGCCGGTAGGTATGATATTCCGTCGCACTGACCACCAGCTACCAGGGGCGGACATACTTGACAATGCCACAGATGGAACCAACAAGGTACTTAAAGTAGAAGCAGAACCAAAAATGATTGTATCATATCAGAACAAGACTCTTCGTTTGGTTGAAATACACTAAACGAAACCAAACCAAACTCCGTCCTAACAGGCCTTGGAAGGCCCAACAGTACCGACCGGCTGCCAAGTCATCCTGAGCCCGCAGGTGTCAGTGGGTGCAGATATGGAGGGGCATGTGGTCAGCACACCACTCTCCCTGCCGTATGTCAGCTTCCGAGACCGGAGCCGCTACTTCTCAGTCGAGTAGCTCCTCAGTTTGCCTCACAAGGGCTGAGTGCAGCCCACTTGCCAACAGCACTCGGCAGACCAAACGGTCACCCATCCGAGTGCTAGCCCAGCGCGACAGTGCTTAACTTCGGTGATCTGACGGGAACCGGTGTTACCGTTGTGGCAGGGCCGTTGGCTTGAAATACACTAAAGGGGAAAAAGTTGCAACTACAAAATATAATTAATGTAGAGTAATGAAATTTTGGGAATACATCTGTCTAGATAACATATTTAAGTGAGTAACATTGAAACAGCAGGGGTTAATGTAAGCATGAGACAATCCATTGCAAATGTGAAATGTTGGTACATTAACAACTAGTGTAACTGACAGAATGTTGAACGCAAACATACACGAACTGTGTTGTGCTGCACAGGTGCCGAACGTCAGTTTGTGGGATGGAATTCCGTGCCTGTTACACTTGGTCGGTCAACAAAGGGATGGTTAATACTGTTTGTGGATGACGCCGGAGTTATCGTCCGACAGTGTCCCTTATGTGTTCGATTGTAGACAGATCTGGTGATCGAGGCAACACATCAACACACTGTTGAGCATGTTGGGTTACAACAGCAGTATGTTGGCAAGCGTTATCCTATTGGAAAAGATCCCGTGGAATGCTGTTCATGAATGGCATCATAATAGTCAAATCACCATACTGATGCACAAATTTGTAATGGAGGGTGCATGGGATAACCATGGTGTGTTCCTCCTATCAAACTAAACAGAACCCCAGATAATAACTCCACGTGTAGATCCAGTGTGTCTAGCACACAGCCAGATTGGTAGCAGGCCATCAACTGTCCTCCTCTTAACCAATACACAGCCATCACTGACACCGAGGCAGAGCCCGCTTTCATCGAAAACACAACAGACCTCCACCCTGCCCTCCAACGAGCTCTCGCTTGACGCTACTGAAGTCACAGATGGCGGTGGTTTGGGGTCAGAGGAATACACACTACATCTACATCTACATCTACATCTACATCTACATCCATACTCCGCAAGCCACCTGACGGTGTGTGGCGGAGGGTACCTTGAGTACCTCTATCGGTTCTCCCTTCTATTCCAGTCTCGTATTGTTCGTGGAAAGAAGGATTGTCGGTATGCCTCTGTGTGGGCTCTAATCTCTCTGATTTTATCCTCATGGTCTCTTCGCGAGATATACATAGGAGGGAGCAATATACTGCTCGACTCCTCGGTGATGGTATGTTCTGGAAACTTAACAAAAGCCCGCACCGAGCTACTGAGCGTCTCTCCTGCAGAGTCTTCCACTGGAGTTTATCTATCATCTCTGTAACATTATCATGATTACTAAATGATCCTGTAATGAAGCGCGCTGCTCTCTGTTGGATCTTCTGTATCTCTTCTATCAACCCGATCTGGTACGGATCCAACACCGCTGAGCAGTATTTAAGCAGTGGGCGAACAAGCATATTGTAACCTACTTCCTTTGTATTCGGACTACATTTCCTTAGGATTCTTCCAATGAATCTCAGTCCGGCATCTGCTTTACCGACGATCAACTTTATATGATCATTCCATTTTAAATCACTCCTAATGCGTACTCCCACATAATTTATGGAATTAACTGCTTCCAGTTGCTGACCTGCTATATTTTAGCTAAATGATAAGGGATCTATCTTTCTGTGTATTCGCAGCACATTACACTTGTCTACAGTGAGATTCAATTGCCGTTCCTCGCACCATGCACCATGCCTCCTACATTTCGGCACAATTTTCCATTGTTACAACCTCTTGATTTACTACAGCATTATCTGCAAAAAGCTTTCCTGAACTTTCGATGTTATCCATAAGGTCATTTATATATATTGTGACAGCAACGGTCCTACGATACTCCCCTGCGGCATACCTGAAATCGCTCTTACATCGGAAGACTTCTCTCCATTGAGAATGACATGCTGCGTCCTGTTATCTAGGAACTCTTCAATCCAATCACACAATTGGTCTGACAGTCCATATGCTCTTACTTTGTTCCTGAAATGACTGTGGGAACTGTATCGAACGCCTTGCGCAAGTCAAGAAACATGGCATCTACCTGTGAACCCGTGTATATGGCCCTCTGAGTCTCGTGGACGAATAGTGCGAGCTGGGTTTCACACGCCCGTCTTTTTCGAAACCCATGCTGATTCCTACAGAGTAGATTTCTAGTCTCCAGAAAAGTCGTTATACTCTAACATAATACGTGTTCCAAAATGCTACAACTGATCAACGTTAGAGATATAGGTCTATAGTTCTGCACATCTGTTCGACATCCCTTCTTGAAAACTGGGATGACCTGTGCCCTTTTCCAATCCTTTGGAACGCTACGCTCTTCTAGAGACCTACGGTACACCGCTGCAAGAAGGGGGGCAAGTTCCTTCATGTACTGTGTGTAAAATCGAACTGGTATCCCATCAGGTACAGCGGCCTTTCCTCTTTTGAGCAATTTTAATTGTTTCTCTATCCCTCTGTCGTCTATTTCGATATCTACCATTTTGTCATCTGTGCGACAATCTAGAGAAGGAACTACAGTGCAGTCTTCCTCTGTGAAACAGCTTTGGAAAAAGACATTTAGTATTTCGCCCTACAGGGCATCTCTCTCAGACCTGACATTGAAGCAACCGAAGCAACTGATTTCTAACAACTGGAATTTTGTGTGACCTTTCTAAGGCGTTCGACTGAGTGAACCATGACATTTTTCTGAGAAAGGCAGAATTTTATGGGTTAACTGGAGAAGCAGAGATGTGGCTTGCCTCCTATTTAAAGGACTCGAGACAGAAAGTCATGGTAAATGACACTAATGGGGAACCAGTGTCCTCTTCTTGGGGCACAACAAACTGTGGAGTCCCACAGGGCTCTATTCTGGGTCCTCTACTTTTCCTTATTTTCATAAATGACCTTCCAATGTGTACAAGGGCTAAGATAAAATTTACTCTGTTTGCCGACGACACGACGATTCTGGTAGACAATTCAACAAATACTAATCTTGAGATCACTGAAAATGCAATTTTTCAGGAGACCTTTAACTGGCTTACCTCTAATGGAGTACCACTAAATTTCGAAAAAACTCAACTGATTCAATTCTGTACAAGCCAAAATATCGAAGGAGAGATTAATGTTAAATACAATGATGGGAATTTAGCAAGAGTGGAGTCAACAAAGTTCCTGGGTCTACTTGTTAACAGCAGTCTAAACTGGTCCTTACACATTCCTTACCTATATAAAAAAATCTAAGTTCAGCAATTTGCGCTATCGTGCGAGTGCTTCCTTCAGTGACTTCAATACTTTGAAAGCTGCCCATTTTGGTTATTTTCATGCCCTGATGGCCTATGGAATTATATTATGGGGAAACCAGCCAAAGGCAAGCAAAATCCTCATAGCCCAGAAAAGAGTTATTAGGATTCTGTGTGGTGTCAATTACAGACATTCCTTCCAGAAACTCTTCCAAGAGCTGAGAATACTCACAACAGTATCTCAGTACATTTTCTCTCTCGTGTTTCTTGTGTAAAAACCATTCCCTTTTCGAAATGAACAGCGTGTATCATAACTATGACACCAGGGTAAAAAATGATCTACATCTTGAACAAAAGAATCTAAGTATGGTACAAAAAGGAGTACACTACTCTTGCATAAAAATATTTAATGCTATCCCTCAGGCAATAAAAATACCAGTTACTGATACACCTACTTTTAAAAATTAACTTAAAAAATATCTTCTAAGTAAAACCATTTACTCACTGGACGAATTTATGTATGAGAATATGTGAATTGATTCTGATCTACAGGGCTATTACAAATGATTGAAGCGATTTCATAAATTCACTGTAGCACCATTCATTGACATATGGTCACAACACACTACAGATACGTAGAAAAACTCATAAAGTTTTGTTCGGCTGAAGCCGCACTTCAGGTTTCTGCCGCCAGAGCGCTCGAGAGCGCAGTGAGACAAAATGGTGACAGGAGCCGAGAAAGCGTATGTCGTGCTTGAAATGCACTCGCATCAGTCAGTCATAACAGTGCAACGACACTTCAGGACGAAGTTCAACAAAGATCCACCAACTGCTAACTCCATTCGGCGATGGTAGGCGCAGTTTAAAGCTTCTGGATGCCTCTCTAAGGGGAAATCAACGGGTCGGCCTGCAGTGAGTGAAGAAACGGTTGAATGCGTGCGGGCAAGTTTCACGCGTAGCCCGCGGAAGTCGACGAATAAAGCAAGCAGGGAGCTAAACGTACCACGGCCAACTGTTTGGAAAATCTTACGGAAAAGGCTAAAGCAGAAGCCTTACCGTTTACAATTGCTACAAGCCCTGACACCCGATGACAAAGTCAAACGCTTTGAATTTTCAGCGCGGTTGCAACAGCTCGTGGAAGAGGATGCGTTCAGTGCGAAACTTGTTTTCAGTGATGAAGCAACATTTTTTCTTAATGGCGAAGTGAACAAACACAATGTGCGAATCTGGGCAGTAGAGAATCCTCACGCATTCGTACAGCAAATTCGCAATCACCAGAAGTTAACATGTTTTGTGCAATCTCACGGTTTAAAGTTTACGGCCCTTTTTCTTCTGCGAAAAAAACGTTACAGGACACGTGTATCTGGACATGCTGGAAAATTGGCTCATGCCACAACTGGAGACTGACAGCGCCGACTTCATCTTTCAACAGGATGGTGCTCCACCGCACTTCCATCATGATGTTTGGCATTTCTTAAACAGGAGATTGGAAAACCGATGGATCGGTCGTGGTGGAGATCACGGTCAGCAATTCGTGTCATGGCCTCCACACTCTCCAGACTTAACCCCATACGATTTCTTTCTGTGGGGTTATGTTTCAGTGTTTAAACCTCCTCTACCAAGAAACATGCCAGAACTGCGAGCTCGCATCAACGATGCTTTCGAACTCATTGATGGGGACATGCTGCACCGAATGTGGGAGGAACTTGATTATCGGCTTGATTTCTGCCGAATCACTAAAGAGGCACATATCGAGCATTTGTGAATGCCTAAAAAAACTTTTTGAGTTTTTGTATGTGTGTGCAAAGCATTGTGAAAATATCTCAAATAATAAAGTTATTGTAGAGCTGTGAAATCGCTTCAATCGTTTGTAATAACCCTGTATTGTAAGTCAGTTCAATGTAATTTGTAACTTTTTACAAAAAATAATTCTTGTAAACATTTTTTTTCTATGTAATATATTATTCATTGTACAACCTATTATTATAAACAAATGTCTGAAATCTATGTAAATGACACATTCTACACCCAAGCGATTTATCGCTAATGGGTCTACAGAACACGAATGAAATAAATAACAGTACATTGTGTCAATGTGGTACCAACTGCTGCGCAAATTGCTGTGGCAGATGCAGTATGGTGTGTTAGTGCCATTGCCGACCATAACGGTCTTCTCTCTCTTGGCAGTGGCACACTTCTTGTGATCGAACATTCTCGTGGCCAATCGTGTACAGTGGCTACATTCCTGCCGAGTCTTTCTACGATATCACAGAACGAACATCCAGCTCCTCGTAGCGCTATTACACAACCTAGTTCAAACTCGGTGACCCGTTGATGATGGCGTCTTTGTCACCTCAAAGGTATTCCTGACTAACATCAACTCACCACATCCAATCTCACAGCAACTAGCACTCGTGACCATTACAACGTGTATTTAAAGCAAACCTAATTTGCATCCTCACAGTGGCACCACCAGTGCCACTCTTATGCGACTTGTGTGAAATATGAGTATACATCATCTTTCAGATGCTGAAACATAATTACCAACTTTTGTTTACCATATTTACTCGAATCTAAGCCGCACTCGAATCTAAGTCGCACTCGAATCTTAGCCGCACCTGAAAAATGAGACTCGAAATAAAGGAAAAAAAAATTTCCCGGATCTAAGCCGCACGTGAAAGTTGAGACTCGAAATCAAGGGGGGAGAAAAGTTTTAGGCCGCACCTCCAAATTGAAACAACGTTGGTCCATTGTAATACGAGACACAATTTAGGTCGAATGAATGAAGATGCAGCTACAGTAGTTTGGTTCGAGTCGTAAGCTCAGCAGTTAAGCTTTACCAGGTAGCCATTGCTATGCGTCAGGCGCTCCGTCCGTATTTATACGGGTACCCTTCCTTTTTCACGTGCTTCGTCTGGTTTGAATCGATTGCTTATTTTGCTTTGATCTGATAAGTGCCGTTTTCTTTGTTATAGGTGTTTATGTCACTCTAAGCTGAAAATGCATTACTGTACTGTGTCATGCACTGTTTGTCGCATTCTGATAGAGCGTGTTTATGTCCTGTCGCCGACCGCATGGCTTGCTTTTGTGCGCGCTACCGCCACTTACAAAAAAAGAGGAATCGTCTCATTAGCGAAACAATTGCAAGAGACTGCTATTTATTGTTACTTACACTGCTGCTTTCTTTGATAACGATTAACAAGAACCAAATAATAGACTGCGTATGATAGAACATGTTCTGAACGAGAGTTAGGCAAAAATTATTCTCCGTTTGAAAATCTTTGCGGGCACTTCTTTAGTACATCAAATTCTGCACAGAAATTAGAGTCATCTTAGATTTAAAAATCTAGTCAGTTGTCGTGTGTCATTTCTGACTGTATCACTATTAGGCATAAGAATAATACAAATATAAACATGACACGATATGTATATTCTTCCGCATTTGCTGTTGTCTCACTCTAGTTTCGTAGTTTATTACGCAGACAGGATTTAAATGAGATAGCAGCAAACACGAAAGAATACATGGCAAAATGTTTATATCCGTATTCTTTCTTATGGTGAAGAGAATACTGCATGTGATCCACATTTCGTCAGGTTACTATTAGCAACCATCTCTTCTCACAGCTAGGAAAAAATTCAGAACGTACAGTTGGCCATATTGACAAACATCCCAAACTGTCTTGCCTGTCGGATTTTCGTATTACATTAAAATTCTGCTACATTCGAAGATGAACAATACGGAATTTGTATTTACTTCGTTGGATAATGTATGAAAATGCAGTGGTCGAAACTCAGGGCGGAGAAAAAAAAGCTCGTCTTCCACCTTTTCTTTAAATTTATTTACTGACGCAGAGGTTTTGGTGCCAGTATTTATCTTTGTGCCTGCAAAGCACGCCTGTGTAGCGCTACATATATTCGACGGCAGAAGTTAGTTGCGGCGGCACCTACCAAAATTTTTTTAGAACTCCCGCTTGCTTTGTACTCGATTCTAAGCCGCAGGCGGTTTTTGGATTACAAAAACCGGAAAAAAGTGCGGCTTAGATTCGAGTAAATATGGTATCTTAAAATTATGCATTTCTTTATGCCACACACTGCCCTACATGGTGTGCATCTTAAAGGGACCACTCACCCAGCCATGACTGACTGACTGTACCAGAGCATAGCTTACAAATGCACTTTCACTGAAGTGAAAAGAGTCATGGGATACTTCCTAAACCTCCTTTTGCCCAGAGTAAAAACGATGTTTGGTTTGTGGGGTGCTCAACTGCACAGTCATCAGTGCCTGTACAAATTCCCTATCTGTACACAGTCCAATGTAACTACTTTCACGAATGGTGATGGAATGATTAGGAAAACACAAACACCCAGTGCCCGGGCACAGAAAATCCCCAACACGGCCGGGAATCGAACCCGGGACCCCCGTCATCCAGAAGTAGCAATGCTTAGCCAATAGACGATGAGCTGCGGATTGCTCGGAGTAGAGCAGCATCTCGACATGGCACGGACTCAAAAAGTTATTGGAAGTCCTTTACAGAAATACTGAGCCACGTTGACTCTACTGCCATCCACAACTGCGAAAGTGTTCAGCATTCAGAATTTTGTGCACAAACCGACCTCTTGATTGCGTTCCATAAATGTTCGATTGGATTCCTGTCTAGCAATATGCACGGCCAAATCATTCGCCTGAACTGTCCAGAGTGTTCTCCAAACCAATAGTGAATAATTTTGGCCTGATGACATAGCGCATTGTCATCTATAAAAACTGCATTACTGTTTGGGAACACAAAGTCCATGAAGGGTTGCACATATACTCCAAGTAGCCAACTACGATCTATTCCAGTCAATAATGAGTTCTGCTGGAGCAGAGGACCCAGTCCATTCAAATGTCTTTTGTTCCCAGACTGCAGTACATCCAGTACTGACATGGAAATGAAACAAAATCTTTAGTTGAAAATTCACAAAAGGAAAGGTGACACATTCTGTGAGCATGAGAGGCAGAATAGTGATGAACAAATACAGGGTGTACATAAACTCCGGAAACACTTTCAATTATTTACTGCACAAGAACTAAACATTGTACAGATGTCATACACATTGCATTTTGAAGAGAAACTCTGAAAGATTTTTTTTTACAAACATTCGATAAGCAAACCACGAGTGATCCGGCAGACGTCAATACAGTAATCAATTCTTGCCATACCCGCCCCAGCACGACATTGTCGACTGTCAGTTGCTTCCCGTATTCTATCACCGGGCTCTGCTACATCACGTGATAGAGGCGGTACATATACCAGATCTTTAATGTGTCCCCACAGAAAAAAGTCACACGGGGTGAGATCTGGTGATCGGGGAGGCCATTTCGTGAAACAGCTGTCCCCTTCTGTAGCACGGCCAATCCATCGACGTGGCTGCTCCGTGTTCAGGTATCCAAGAACTTCACAATGAAAATGGGGTGGAGCCCCACCCTGCTCAAAGATTAATGGAGAGGCCGATTGCATTTGAGGCATCAGCCATTGCTGCAACATGTCCAAGTAGGATTTTCCAGTAGCAGTGCTCTTGGCGAAGAAGAATGGCCCGTACAGTTTTTGACGTGACAAGGCACAAGAAAAATTTTACCTTTGGGGAATCACACTCAAATTCAATGCATTCGTGTGGATGCTTTGTACCCCAGATTCAATGCACGTTCACTTTCCCATTAGTGTGAAAAGTGGCTTCATCACTAAAAATTAAGCAATCCACAATGCCATCCACATCCTCATTCAGTTGTTGCAACTGTGAACAAAACTCAAAATGCTTGTCTTTGTCGCCATCATTGAGCTTCTGCACTAGCTCCAATTTGAATGGTTTCATACACAGCTTCTGTAGCAGGACTTTCCACACAGTCGTTGGAGCCATTTCGAGTTCACGGGATGCACGACACACCGATTTCTTTGGACTCCTTACGAAGGTCTCTCGTACGTCCTTCCGATTCACTTCACACTGGGATGTCCACTTCTCTTTGACGGGCACAAGCAAGCTATCATAATGAATTTGTTGTGCCAGCAGTAAATGGCCTTCCTTGTTAGTGGATTCTTACTGTACTTGGTTCTAAACATCCACTGAACAGCTGTAGCACACTTGTTTTTGTCAAACTCCAACACACAGAAAGCTCGCTCCGCACCTGAACTCGTCATGTTTGCGACTAGCACTGACTATCGGCAAATTACCTAACTACGCTGTGGCGGTATACATGAAAAAATTCAGTGTTTCTCTTCAAAATGACATATGTATGATATCTGTACAATGTTTGGTTCTTGTGCAATAAATAATTGAAAGTGTTCCTGGACTTTATGTACACCCTGTATTGCTGAGCACAGAATCAACCCATCTCAAAAATCCCAAATGATAGATTGGTGCATAAATTTGTAGAGTTTTTGTTTTACGTGTCAGTATTCCAGTAGCTGTGGTTTTATTTATTGATTGTTATTTTTTATTTGTACTTCATACTTGATTTTTTTAAATGTTGTCATTTTGACATTGGGAGATACTGAGTGGAGCTGTGATGTTAGTAAATAGAGTGCCAAGTGGAGAAATCAGAACATTTATCACATATTCTTCTGTTTGACTTCAACAGATGGGTGGCAGCAAAGGAGGAAGCCAGAAACATTTGTGCCGTGTGTGGGGACAATGCGGTTGACAGAGAAGCACAAGAAAATGGTTTTCTCATTTTGAGGAGGATAATTTTGACATTAGTGACTCCCCACATTCAGGATGATCTTCAAAGTATGAAGAAGATCATTTAAACACATTAATCCACAATGATCCCCATTAGCGTACTCAAGAATTGGCAAATGTGATAAACTGTGATCATTCCACTATTGTGTGACATTTGGATCCAATGAGAAAGGTTCAAAAATTGAGTATAAGCGTACCGCATGCTCTAAGCCAAAATCACAAAAATCAGGTGGTGGCCGTAGGTGCATCTCTGCTTGCGCGTCATCAACTGGCTCATATAGTTACTCGTGACAAGGCACGGTGTCTTTATGTTGAGATACGCAAAAGAAAGGAATGGCCGAGCCCAAACAATGCCGCAACTCCCCTTACAAAAGATCTGTGTCCATCCACAAAAGATATTATACTTTTGATGGAACAGCAACGGTGTGGTGTGCTAAAAATTGCTTCCCCGGGGTCCAACCATCATCACGACTGTCATTTATTGTCAACAACAAAAACATCTAGCAGACACAATCCAAGAACAATGACCAAGAAGACTGTGCAAAAGGACGCTACTCCACGATAACACCCGCCTCCATTCTGCTAGACTGACAAAAAACGCTTAACAGGAGTCGTGTTAGGAAGTCATTCCACACCCATCTTATTCACCTGACCCTACATCCTCACATTTTCACCTTCCTTGTTCACTAACGAACAACCTGCAAGGCACTTCCTTTCCAAATCAAAATATGCTCCAAACACGGCTTGACGAGCTCTTAAATCCTGTTGATTTTTACAGTCGTGGAAATGGAAAGTTACACTAGCATTGGCAGACTATTGTAAATAGTGAAGGAGACTATATTAGTCATGACTAACGCCTCTGTTGTGTTTGTTAAAGTTATGGAAAAATGCTACCAACTTATGCGCCAACCCAATATTTGCAATTTTACAACTGGTAAAAGAAACTATGAAGATTCTCTGGGAAAATAAGATACATGTGTCTTCATGTGGCTCGAGGATGTGTACAACAAATACTCTGATGAAATCGGGACAGCACAACAAATTGAGAAACACTGACTCTGAAATCTACCGCTCTGTCAAGCCAATGTCAATGACTGTGGTGGAAAAAAAAGTCTTTGTCTGAGGATTCTCTGTCTTCATTACATAAAATAACGCAATTATTTCTTATGGTGAGGTGGTCACTCATCAAACTTTGTACAGTTTTTGGATGAAGTGAGGCTAACTTAAAATGACTGCAACATCACTCATTTATAAAGAATATATAAACATCATTAATGTCTACACAAGAGTGGTTTGGTACAGAATCAACTCTTATGTAATGGACTAGACGAAAGCAGTTTCCAGACTACAGAAACAACCTGATGATTTGCACATCACTGTTTAGCTCTATAAAAGAATCCAGTCAAATTTATGACATCTAGAAACTGGATTGTGAGAGGGGAAGTAAGCTAAAACAGTAAATGCATACTAAAACATAGTAAACACACTTGACTGCAGTATTGCACCATCACAATTGCAGAAAGGGGTAACTCTGAAGAAAGAATAATTTCAAGACTTCTACAAAAGCCTGCCAAACATCAGCAAAAATCTGGTTCAAATGTCTCTGAGCACTATAGGACTTAATATCGGAAGTCATCAGTCCAGAACTATTTAAACCTACCATATTTACTCGAATCTAAGCCGCACTTTTTTTCAGGTTTTTGTAATCCAAAAAACAGCCTGTGGCTTAGAATCGAGTGTAAAGTAAGCGGAAGTTCTGAAAAATGTTGGTAGCTGCCACCACAACTAACTTCTGCCGTCGAATATATGTAGCGCTACGCAGGCATGCTTTGCAGGCACAAAGATAAATACTGGCGTCAAAACCTCTGCGTCAGTAAATAAATTTTTAAAAAAAGTTGGAAGATGAGCTTTTTTTCTCCGCCACGAGTTTCGACCACTGCATTTTCATACATTATCCAACGAAGTAAATACAAATTCCGTTTTGTTCCTCTTCGAATGCAGCAGAATTTCAATGTACTAACGAAAATCTGACTGGCAAGACTGTTTGGGATGTTTGTCAATATGGCAAACTTTGCATTCTGCTTTCTGAATTTTTTTCCTACCTGTGAGAAGAGATGGTTGCTAATAGTAACTATTATGAATTGTGAATCACATGCTGTATTCTCTTTACCATAAGAATAATACGAATATAAACATTTTGCCATGTATTCTTTTGTGTTTGCTGCTATCTCATTTAAATCCTGTCTGCCTAATAAACTACGAAACTAGAGTGAGACAACAGCAAAGGCGGAAGAATATACATGTCATGTCATGTTTATATTCATATTATTCTTATGCCTAATAGTAATACAGTCAGAAATGAAGCACAGCAATTGACTAGATTTTTAAATCTAAGATAACTCTAAGTTCTGTGCAGAATTTAATGTACTAAAGAGGCGTCTGCAAAGATTTTCAAATGGAGAAAAATTTCTGCTAAACTCTTGTTCAGAACATCTTCTATCATATGCAGTCTATTATTTGGTTCTTGTTGATCATTATCAAAGAAAGCAGTATTGTAAGTAACAGCAAATAGCAGTCTCTTGCCATTGTTTCGCCAATAAGACGATTCCTTAAAAAAAAAAAAAGCGGCGGCAGCGTGCACAAGAGCAAGCCATGCCGCGGGCGGCGACAGGTCATAAACACTCATTATCAGAATGCGACAAACAATGCACGACACAGCACAGTAATCCATTTTCAGCTTAGAGTGACGTAAACACCTATAACAAAGAGAACGGCACTTATCAGATCAAAGAAAAATAAGCAATCGATTCAAACCAGACGAAGCACACAAAAAAGGAAGGGTACCCGTATAAATACAGACGGAACGCCCGACGCATAGCAATGGCTACCTGGTAAAGCTAACTGCTAAGCTTACGACTCGAACCAAACAACTGTAGCTGTATCGTCATTCATTCGACCTAAATTGTGTTTCATATTACAATGGACCAACTTTGTTTCGATTTGGAGGTGCGGCCTAAAACTTTTCTCTCCCCTTGAATTTCGAGTCTCAAATTTCAGGTGCGGCTTAGATTTGGGAAAATTTTTTTCCTTGATTTCGAGTTTCATTTCTCAGGTGCGGCTTAGATTTGAGTAAATACGGTAACTAACCTAAGGACATCACACATATCCACGCCTGAGGCTGGATTTGAACCTGCGACCGCAGCGGTCGCACAGTTCCAGACTGAACCGCCTAGAACAACTCGACCACAGAGCAAAAAAACTGGACGAAAATGAAAGGACTCTCTTCTAAAGAATACTGTTTGACAAACAATAAAGTTTGGTGAGTTATTCACTTGGTTATGAGTATAATGCAATGGACTTCATTAATGACTTTGACTATCACATAATAACAGTAAAGAAAATAAGTGGAACTTTTCAAATGAAATTTTAAGTTTCACAAAAGAATTACTGTGCAGTTTGCACATACTTGCATTCATAATGTACCACTACACATTATGTAACACATGACAAATATGTATAAAAAATATCATTAATCTGTGTTTCAGGTCCACAGTTCGTTGTCTCGTGGTATTTTTCTTCCTTCCCGAACACAAGGTCCCGGGTTCGATTCCCGGCAGGGTCAGCGATTTTTCACCTGCCTTGAGATGACTGGGTGTTGCTGTGTCGTCTTCATCATCATCATTCATCTCCATAACAGTCTTACAAGAAAAATACAGCTGGAGTACCATGAACTGTTGTAAGACTCATTAGCTCCAATAGATTTCTTCTTATTAGTTCAAAAATGAGAAATTGTGCTGGACTGAGGCTCGAACTCGGGACCTTTGCCTTTCATGGACATGTGCTCTATGAACTGAGCTACCCAAGCGCGAATCATGACCTGTACTCACAGCTTCAATTCCACCAGTACCTCGTCTCCTACCTTCCAAACTTCACAGAAGTTCTCCTGCATACCTTGCAGAACTAGCACTCCTGGAAGAAAAGATACTGCGGAAACATGGCTTAGCCACAGTTTGGGGGATGTTTCGAGAATGAAATTTTCACTCTGCAGTGGTGTACGCTGATATGAAACTTCCTGGCAGATTAAAACTGTGTGCCGGACCGAGACTCGAAATCGGGAACTTTGCCTTTCACGGGCAAGTGCTCTACCGACTGAGCGACTCGAGCACGACTCACAACCCGTCCTCACAGCTTCAGTTCTGCCAGTACCTTGTCTCCTACCTTCCAAACTTCACAGAAGCTCTTCTGCAAACCTTGCAGAAGTCCTGGAAGAAAGGATACCGCAGAGACTTGGCTTAGCCACAGCCTGGGGGATATTTCCAGAATGAGATTTTCACTCTGCAGCGGAGTGTGTGCTGATATGAAATTTCCTGGCAGATTAAAACTGTGTGCCGGACCGAGACTCAAACTCGGGACCTTTGCCTATCGTGGGCAAGTGCTCTACCAACTGAGTTACCCGAGCACGATTCACGACCCATCCTCACAGCTTCAATTACACCAGTACCTCATCTCCTACTTTCCAAACTTCACAGAAGCTTTCCTGCATATCTTCTGGAAAAAAGGATACTGTGAAGACATGTCTTAGTCACATCCTGGGGGATGTTTCCAGAATGAAACTTTCACTCTTCAGCAGAGTGTGTGCTGATATGAAACTGTGCCATGCGGAAGGGTTGCGATTTGTGCTTGGGTATCTCAGTTGGCAGAGCACTCGCCCGCAAAGGCAGAGGTCCCGAGTTCGAGTCTCGGTCTGGCACACAGTTTTAATCTGCCAGGAAGTTTCATAACAGTGCACACTCTGCTGCAGAGTGAAAATTTCATTCTGGATGGAGAAAACTTTACCATCTTCTCCAAAAAATGCCATTCCCTATGTTGTCCAAACAAAGTGATAGTCTTTTGCTATACTGAAAATTTTACTTATTTGGATGCAATGAGTTCTGCAACTGGAACAACTTGTCTGACATGTGATTTGTGCGGGTTTTTCTACGTCTGACAGACTGCATCTAATGGTTTAGTTTACTTTAAATGTGCCTGTCTGCCCCCTCAATGTGGTGAGGAGTAATTTATCCTAATTCATATAGTCATTAAAATTGTTCTGCTAAACACTGTACTGCAGAACCAAAAAACTGAAGATAAAAACCATTGTGGTATAAGATGTATTGCTCGAGGCTTCCCCATAGTTTTAGAAATAGCTCTCTGGAGAGGAGATGGATGTCACTGTAAATCCCCCAATACCGCATTGGTGCAACTGAGCTACATCTTCAGGAATATGAGGAATGATATTTTGGTGGTGACATAAATATCTGGACTGTACACAACAAATAGATCGATGACAGCTATATCGGATATTGCAATGGTAACATAACTTATTGCATATATGAAGTACATTCAGCAGCCTATGCTTTGTAACAATGTTTTCAAATAGAAGAGACAGTCTGACATTTAATCAGTGAACCTATTCAGTATTTTCAACCAATTAGGATGTCTAATACATTGTAAAATTCTTCGTAGTTAGCTTGTACAGTAAATGAAAACAGTTACTGCTATCTTTATTAATTTTTAGTTGTATTTGAAATTTATTAAATAATATATGATAAAATTACAGTGAAAACATGCTGGGAACAATTACCTTTACGTAATATTGAAGTAATTAACATTTTTATGTGAAGCATCATTTTTACAAATAAGGGCTCATATTTACAGAGTTAGCAAATGTATTTCTGTTAAGTTATTCTCTCAGACAAAAATTCATATAAAATTGTATCTGGATTTATTGATCAGTTGAGGAATTTTAAAACCTCATTATAATTTATGAAATAATATAATAATAATGCATATGTCTGATCTCCATTACTGTAACTACATAAGCATCCTTGATGGTAGTCATGGGGTGTTATTTACTTCAGTTTGTCTTCTGTCTCAATGAGAATCTCAATGTTGCGACAGATTTTGTGGTGTCAAGACTCTGTTACATGTTGTTAAAATTTTGTAATAAATGTTCTGAAATTAAATTTTCAGTTTCATGAAAATCATTTCACAGTTAGCATGTCACAAAGTGCCCGATATTCCAAGGAAATGGACCACAGTCAACACTTTTAATGAAGGAGCTATAAAATCAAAAGTTCCACCACTGATTATTTCGACAATGTACATCAATTTAAGTATCAGTATGTTCCATTTGATTTGGGATTGTTGTTGTTGCAGCTCTCCATGCTACTCTATCCTGTGCAAGCCTCTTCATTCCCCGAATAACAACTGCAACATACATCCTTCTGAATGTGCTTAGTGTATTCATCTCTTGGTCTCCCTCTACAATTTTTACCCTCCACACTGCCCTCCAGTACTAAATTGATGATCCCTTGATGCCTCAGAATACGTCCTACCAACCGATTCCTTCTTCTAGTCAAGTTGTGCCACAAACTCCTCTTCTCTCCAATTCTATTCAATACCTCCTCATTAGTTATGTGATCTACCCATCTAATCTTCAGCATTCTTCTGTTGCACAACATTTCGAAAGCTTCTACGCTCTTCTTGTCTAAACTATTTATCATCCATATTTCAGTTTCATACATGGCTACACTCCTTACAAATACTTTCAGAAAACTCTTCCTGACACTTAAATCTATACACGACGTTAACAAATTGCTCTTCTTCAGAAAAGCTTTCCTTGCCATTGCCAGTATACATTTTATATCCTCTCTACTTCGACCATCATCAGTTATTTTGCTACCCAAATAGCAAAACTCCTTTACTACTTTAAGTGTCTCATTTCCTAATCTAATTCCCTCAGCATCACCCGACTTAATTCGGCTACATTCCATTATCCTGGTTTTGCTTTTGTTGATGTCCTTTCAAGACACTGTCCATTCCGTTCAACTGCTCTTCCAGGTCCTTTGCTGTCTCTGACAGAATTACAATGTCATCGGCGAACCTCAAAGTTTTTATTTCTTCTCCATGGATTTTAATTCCAACTTCGAACTTTTCTGATTTTTCCTTTACTGCTTGCTCGATATACAGATTGAATAGCATCGGGGATAGGCTACAACCCTGTCTCACTCCCTTCCCAACCACTGTTTCCCTTTCATCCCCCTCGACTCTTACAGCTGCCATCTGGTTTCTGTACAAATTGTAAATAGCCTTTCGCTCCCTGTATTTTACCCCTGCCACCTTTAGAATTTGAAACAGAGTATTCCAGTCAACACTGTCAAAAGCTTTCTCTAAGCATACAAATGCTAGAAACTTAGGTTTGCCTTTCCTTAATCTATCTTCTAAGATAAGTTGTAGGCTCACTATTGCCTTGCATGTCCCAACATTTCTACGGAATCCAAACTGATCTTCCCTGAGGTCGGCTTCTACCAGTTTTTCCATTTGTCTGTAAAGATTTCACGTTAGTATTTTGCAGTCATGACTTACTAAACTGATCATTACAGGACTACAATGATGCGGATGGTCATGTGCAAATGTAAACATGTATGTTGGTGGATAGCTTCTGACAGAGGGTGCTGAAGTGGCTGATGGCAGTGCACAGTATGAACAATAGCTTTTGTGTGTGCACTGTAGCTCTCGGTTGTAATGACCAAATCGTGAGGGATTGTAAAAAAAAAAAAAAAAAAAATCATCATCGTCATCTAAGTACGAACATTAGCTGTAAGCCTTGTAAGATAGGTAGATACACACATTGCAATCCATCACATGCATTGAGAAACCACTGACTGCAAATTAGAGATAAAAAGCGACATGTCCCTTGTGTAAACAATGAGTCCCAAATGCCATACAATGATGTGATAAAAGTCACGGGATGGCGATATGCACATATACACCTAGTGGTAATATTGTGTACACGAGGTATAAAAGGGTAGTGCACTGATGGAGCCGTGATTTCCACACAGACGATTAATGTAGGAAATTTTCTGACGTGATTATTTGCAATGATGAGAATTAACAAGCTTTGAGTGCAGAACGGTAGATGCACGGGACATACCATTTTGGAAATTGTTAGGGAATTCAATGTTCTGACACTCACAGTGTCAAGTGTGTGCCAAGAATACCAAATTTCAGGCATTGCCTCTCATCACAGCCTTCACTTAATGACCAAGAGCAGCGTCATTTTGTAGATTTATCAGTGCTAACAGACAAGCAACACTGTGTGAAATAACAGCAGAAATCAGTGTGGGATTCGTAACAAATGTCTCCGTCAGGACAGTGTGGTGAAATCCGCCGTTAATGGGCTATGGCAGCAGACTACTGACACGAGTCCCTTTGCTATTGCAATGCACGGCAACACCTGCAGCACCTCTCCTCGGCTCGCGACCGAATCGGTCGGACCCCAGGTGACTGGAAAACCGTGGCCCGGTCAGATGAGCCTCGATTTCAGCTGGTAAGAGCTCATGGTACAGTTTGAATGTGGCGCAGATCCCCCAAAACCTTGGATCCAAGTTGTCAACGAGGCCCCAGATGACTGGAAAACCGTGGCCCGGTCAGATGAGCCCCGATTTCAGCTGGTAAGAGCTCATGGTACAGTTTGAATGTGGCGCAGATCCCCCAAAACCTTGGACCCAAGTTGTCAACGAGGCCCCAGATGACTGGAAAACCGTGGCCCGGTCAAATGAGCCCCGATTACAGCTGGTAAGAGCTGATGGTACAGTTTGAGTGTGGCGCAGATCCCCCAAAACCTTGGATCCAAGTTGTCAACGAGGCTCTGTGCAAGCTGGTAATGATTCCACATAATGGTGTGGGCTATGTTTACATGGAATGGACAGGGTCCCCTGGTTCAACTGAACCAATGATTAACTGGAAATGGTTATGTTCGTTTACTTGGAGACTGCCTGCAACCATTAATGGACTTCATGTTCCCAAACAACACGCACCATATCAGAACATCTGGACAACTTAAGCCAATGATTTCGCAACACAGATCGCCTGACAGGAATCGCATCAAACAGTTATGGGACATAATTGAGAGGTCAGCTTGTGAACAAATTCCTGCACTGACAACACTTTCCCAATTATGTATGGCTACGGAGGTAGCACGGCTCAATATTTCTGCAATGTGCCAGGCAAAAGGAGGTTTGACACAAAATTAGGAGGTTTCCCATAACTTTTGTCACCTCCGTATATACAGAGGCTTTCAAATGCCATATAAGTCAGAGTTCAAGTGTCCAGCAATCGGATGAGTTCCAGCCTCAAATGACCGACATCCCACAGTGGATCCCATTTGAGTATGCATTATCTTTAGTTAAGCTTGTACAATAAGACTTGCAAAGCTTGCCTGTTCATACCTCTGGACTAGGGTTATTGGTTTCCAATGTACATTTGTCTAGATGTACCTGTGTCTGTATGTCACTCTCATTGTGACAAGTACTTAAACCCAACGGTTTGAGTAGAATAATAGAGTATGGGTCTTCCACTGTTAGTACCAGACGTTAGTATGTATACTCAAATCTCAACAAAGTTATAGGCTGGGGTAGCCACTGGTAATTTATTATCCAATCTACTAAGCCTCATCTATGTTGTACACTCAGTTAAGATATAAACTACTGTCTGTGCTCTTTGGCATGTTTATTGCAAAGACACAAAGAAGCCATAAAAAGCCAACCCAGAGTCTCACTCCATCCATCATCACCATACCTACCTCCTAAGCCTAACCTCTGAGTCATTCTATACGGTCTCCAACCACATCAACCTGAAAAATCTCAGCTTAACCCTGTCACTATTTCACTGTTGTTGTTGTTGTTCTTGTTGTTGTTGTTGTTGTGGTCTTCAGTCCTGAGACTGGTTTGATGCAGTTCTCCATGCTACTCTATCCTGTGCAAGCTTCTTCATCTCCCAGTACCTACTGCAGCCTACATCCTTCTGAATCTGCTTAGTGTATTCATCTCTTGGTCTCCCTCTACGATTTTTACCCTCCACGCTGCCTTCCAATGCTAAATTGGTGATCCCTTGCTGCCTCAGAACATGTCCTACCAACCGATCCCTTCTTCTTGTCAAGTTGTGCCACAAACTTCTCTTCTCCCCAATCCTATTCAATACTTCCTCATTAGTTATGTGGTCTACCCATCTAATCTTCAGCATTCTTCTGTAGCACCACATTTCGAAAGCTTCTATTCTCTTCTTGTCTAAACTATTTATCGTCCACGTTTCACTTCCATACTTGGCTACACTACATACAAATTCTTTCAGAAACGACTTCCTGACACTTAAATCTATACTCAATGTTACCAAATTTCTCTTCTTCAGAAAGACTTTCCTTGCCATTGCCAGTCTACATTTTATATCTTCCTACTTCGACAATCATCAGTTATTTTGCTCCCCAAATGGCAAAACTCCTTTACTACTTTAAGTGCCTCATTTCCTAATCTAATTCCCTTAGCATCACCCGACTTAATTCGACTACATTCCATTATCCTCATTCTGCTTTTGTTGATGTTCATCTTATACCCTCCTTTCAAGACACTATCCATTCCGTTCAACTGCTCTTCCAAGTCCCTTGCTGTCTCTGATAGAATTACAATGTCATCAGCGAACCTCAAAATTTTTTTCTTCTCCTTGGATTTTAATACCTACTCCGAACTTTTCTTTAGTTTCCTTTACTGCTTGCTCAATATACAGATTGAATAACATGGGGGAGAGGCTACAACCCTGTCTCACTCCCTTCCCAACCACTGCTTCCCTTTCGTGCCCCTCGACTCTGCCATCGCTCCCTGTATTTTACCCTTGCCACCTTCAGAATTTGAAAGAGAGTATTCCAATCAACATTGTCAAAAGCTTTCTCTAAGTCTACAAATGCTAGAAACGTAGGTTTGCCTTTACTTAATCTTTAACTACAGTACATAATCGATCATGTGCCACAAAACAGATGACCACAAATCCTGCTTCACTGCTCATCTGAGTGTGAGCTTCTAAACAATTAGGTTGCAATCCACGTCAGGTTATGACACAGTTCTTTGTGTGACAGGTGGCGTAACTTCTTCCTTTTACTAACCAGGAAATCGTCATTACTTGCCACCAAATCTGGTAGTGTCACACTTAGGTATGCATTTCCTATTTACCCTGGCATAAATAGGAAGATTTAATCGTAGCTTAGCTGTGTGTTTGTCAAGCCTGAAGATGTCAGTCAGTTGTGCCGATGACATGTCGAGGGTAGTTCACGACGAACTCAGATTTTCCTCTGAGATCAATTTCTACAAAACCCGTTCAGTATGACCATCTGGTAGTAACGGAAATGTAAATGAGACAGTTTTTTATTCAGATGCTAGATTACACCTTTTATGTAACAATAACGAAAATATTAATCCATCTGAAAATACAAGTAGCTGTAACTGGTCATATTTATTATACTGGCTGAGAAAGACTTAAAAGTTCATGGTGCCCTACATCAGTAATGGTAGAATTCAGTACAGTATTGGCCCACCATTAGTCTTGTCCGCCCCCGGTAGCTGAGTGGTCAGCGCAACAGAATGTAAATCCTAAGGGCCGAGGTTCGATTCCGAGCAGGCTAGGAGATTTTCTCCACTCAGGGACTGGCTGTTGTGTTGTCCTAATCACCATCATTTCACCCCCATCGATGAGCAACTCACCGAAGTGGCGTCAAATCGAAAGACTTGCACCCAGCGAATGGTCTACCTGACAGGAGGCCATAGTCACACGACATTTACATTTATCCTTATCCTTGGTGACAGCTTTCCCTCTCACAGGCATACGTTCAATCATTCTTCACGGAGTGCTGCACTGAGAAGAGGTATTGGTGGCGGTTGGTGAGGCCTGGCACGAAGCCGGTGTTCCAAAACATCCCAGAGGTGTTTGTAGGATGCAGATCAGGATTCTGCAGGCCAGTCCATTACAGGGATATTGTTGTCATGTAACCGCTCCGCCACTGGCCATGCATTATAAACAGGTGCTTGATCGTGTTGAAAGATTCAACTGCCATCCCCGAATTGCTCCTCAACAATGGGAAGCAAGAAGTTACTTAATACATCAATGTAGGCCTGTGCTGTGATAGTGCCATGCAAAACAACAACAGGTACAAGCCCCCTCCATGAAAAACACGAACACACCATAACACCACCGCCTCCGAATTTAACTGTTGGCACTTCATATGCTGGCAGATGACGTTCACCAGGCATTCGCCGTACCCACACCCTGCCATCGGATCGCCACATTGTGTGCCGTGATTCGTCACTCCACACAACGTTTTTCCACAATTCAATCGTCCAATGCTTACGCTCCTTACACCAAGCGAGGCATCGTTTGGCATTTACTGGTGTGATGTGTGGCTTATGAGCAGCCACTTGACCATGAAATCCAAGTTTTCTCAACCAAAAAAAAAAAAAAAAAAAAAAAAAAAAAAAAAAAAAAAAAAAAAAAAAAAAAAAAAAAAAAAATAAATAAATTAATTAATTCAAATGGCTCTGAGCACTATGGGACTCAACTTCTGAGGTCATCAGTCCTCTAGAACTTAGAACTACTTAAACCTAACTAACCTAGGGACATCACACACATCCATGCCTGAGAGAGGATTCGAACCTGCAACCGTAGTGGTCGTGCGGTTCCAGACTGTGGCGCCTAGAACCGCTCGGCCACCCTGGCCGGCCAAGTTTTCTCACCTCCTGCCTAACTGTCATAGTACTTGCAGTGGATCCTGATGCAGTTTGGAATTCCTGTGTTATGGTCTGGACAGATGTCTGCCTATTACACATTACGACCCTCTTCAACTGTCAGTGGCCTCTGTCAGTCAATAGACGAGGTTGGTCTGTACGCTTTTGTGCTGTACGTGTCCCTTCACGTATCCACTTCACTATCACATCGGGAACAGTGGAGCATAGAGTGTATTAATCTTACATACAGACGTACGACACAAATGACACCAAATCAGCTGACCAGGTTTGAAGTCCGTGTGTTCCACAGAGCGCCTCATTCTACTCTCTCACAGTATCTAATTACTACTGATGTTGCTGATATGGAGAGCCTGGCAGTAAGTGGCAGCACAATGCACCTAATATGAAAAACGCTTTTTTGGGGGTGTCCGGATACTTTTGATCATATACTAACTACAGCTTCCCAATATATTTATTCCTTAATGAAATTTGTCATTAAAAATATATCACTTTTTCAAACAAATAGCTCAATTCATGGAATCAATACTAGAAATAAGAATAATCTTCACAAGGATTTAAAGTCACTTAGTCTTGTACAAAAAGGTGTGCATTATTCAGGAACACACATTTTCAATAACTTGCCAGCAGCCATAAAAAGCTTAACAACCAATGAAATTCAGTTTAAGAGAAGCCTAAAGGATTTATTGGTGGCTAACTCCTCCTACTCCATTGATGAATTTCTTAGTAAAACCAACTGATTTGTATATAAGTACAACATAACTTCTGCACAATTTCAGTGCAGTAAAGTGTTCATTGAAAATTGGTGTGTGTGTGTGTGTGTGTGTGTGTGTGTGTGTGTGTGTGTGTGTGTGTGTAAGTATAATCTAACTTCTGCACCATTTCAGTGCAGTAATGTGTTCATTGTAAATAAGTATTACAGTAGTTGTATTACATGTTTATTACCTTATAAGTAAATAAAAAACTTTTTTATTTTAAATTCAGTGCATTAGTATTTGTAAAATGACTCTTAGTGTTCATTAAAATATGACGATCATTCCACTTGGGACCTGTGGAATGGTACATTAGCTTACTTGTTTTAGTTGTAAATATTTGTCGTGTATTGTTGTTTTTCTGACATGTTCCACATCCTGGAGGACCTCCTCACTACGGATCAATTGGAATGAAAGTAAATCTAATCTAATCTAATCTAATCTAATCTAATAGTGTACGTGCTGTCTGTTCTGCCAGACATGACCAACAGAACTGACACCACTGTTTTTGATGTAGCACCCGTAAATATCTATATCTCGAGGAAAGTACCAATGTCAGTTGTAACTGGGCACTGAAATAATTCAATGCTAAAAGCTGAAATTTTGTGCCAGATTGGGGACTCAAACCCAGATTTTCTACTTTATGCAAGTCATCCACCTCAACCACTTCGGCTATCTGAGCACACTTTCCGTCCAACCCAAATTTCCAACATACCACGCGCTACTAGTGTCCCTGTCCATTCACCTCCCTCATTTGTTCGTAGCATTTCCCCGCAGAACAGATACCACAGATTAGGGGGAGGGGGGGGGGGGGGGGACCCTGCACCAAGAAGGAGTTGAGTGACATAGACAAAAGTGGTAGATGTGTTTCTACATCTGAAGGATGACGTCTATTCAAATTTAGTGCAGGTCACATAAGAGTGGTGCTAGAAACACGACTGTGAGGTTGCAAATCAGGTTTCCTTTACACGTGTGCTGTAACAGTCGTTAGCATTACCGTATTTACTCGAATCTAAGCCGCACTTTTTTTCCGGTTTTTGTAATCCAAAAAAACTGCCTGCGGCTTAGAATCGAGTGCAAAGTAGGCGGAAGTTCTGAAAAATGTTGGTAGGTGCCGCCACAACTAACTTCTGCCGTCAAATATATGTAGCGCTACACAGGCATGCTTTGCAGGCACAAAGATAAATACTGGCGTCAAAACCTGTGCGTCAAAAAAAAAAAAGTGGAGAACGAGCTTTTTCCCCCACTCCAAGTTTCGACTACTGCATTTCCATACATTAACCAACGAAGTAAATACAAATTCCGTATTGTTCATCTTCGAATGTACTACGAAAATCCGACTGGCAAGACCTTTTGGGATGTTTGTCAATATGGCCAACTCTACATTCTGAATTTTTTCCTACCTGTGAGAAGAGATGGTTACTAATACGAACTTTTATGAATTGTGAATCACATGCAGTATTCTCTTCACCATAAGAATAATACGAATATAAATATTTTCCCATGTATTCTTTCGTGTTTGCTGCTATCTTATTTAAATCCTGTATGCCTAATAAACTACGAAACTAGAGTGAGACAACAGCAAACGCGGAAGAATATTCATATCATATATTCGTATTATTCTTATGCCTAATAGTGATACAGTCAGAAACGAAGCACGGCAATTGACTAGATTTTTAAATCTAAGATGACTCTAATTTCTGCGCAGAATGTATGTACTAAAGAGGCGTCTGCAAAGATTTTCAAACGGAGAAAAATTTTCGCTAAACTCTCGTTCAGAACGTCTTCTATCATACGCAGCCTGTTATTTGGTTCTTGTTGATCATTATCAAAGAAAGCAGCAGTGTAAGTAACAACAAATAGTGGTCTATTGTCATTGTTTCGCTAATGAGACGATTCCTCTCTCTTTTTTTTAATTGTAAGCGGCGGTAGCGCACACAAAAGCAAGCCGTGCTGCGGGCAGCGACAGGCCGTAAACACTCATTATCAGAATGCGACAATGCACGACACAGTACAGTAATGAATTTTCAGCTTAGAGTGACGTACACACCTATAACAAAGAGAACGGCACTTATCAGATCAAAGAAAAATAAGCAATCGATTCAAACCAGACTAAGCACGTGAAAAAGGAAGGGTACCCGTATAAATACAGATGCAGCACCTGACGCATAGCAATGGCTACCTGCTGAAGCTTAACTGCTAAGCTTACGACTCAAATCAAACTACTGCAGCTGTAGCGTCATTCATTCGACCTAAATTGTGTTTCATATTACAATGGACCACCATTGTTTCGATTTGGAGGTGCGGCCTAAAACTTTTCTCTCCCCTTGAATTTCGAGTCTCAAATTTCAGGTGCGGCTTAGATTTGGGAAAATTTTTTTCCTTGATTTTGAGTTTCATTTCTCAGGTGCGGCTTAGATTCGAGTAAATACAGTAACTAACCTAAGGACATCACACACATCCACGCCTGAGGCTGGATTCGAACCTGCGACCTCAGCAGTCGCACAGTTCCAGACTGAACCGCCTAGAACCACTCGACCACAGAGCAAAAAAAACTGGACTAAAATGAAAGGACTCTTCTAAAGAATGCTGTTTGACAAACAATAAAGTTTGGCGAGTTATTCACTTGGTTATGAGTATAATGCAATGCCTTCAATAATGACTTTAACTATCACATAATAACAGTAAAGAAAATAATTGGAACTTTTCAAATGAAATTTTAAGTTTCACAAAAGAATTACTCTGCAATTTGCACATACTTTCATTCATAATATACCACTACAGGTGCGGCTTAGATTCGAGTAAATACAGTAGTTACCTTTCAGATTGGATGTGGTGAGTTGACGTTAGTCACGAATGCCTTTAATGTGACAAAGATGCCATTATCGACACCTCACCGAGTTTGAACGTGGTCACGTAATTTGGCTAAGAGAAGCCGGATGTTCCTTCTGCGATACTGCAAAAGGCTCGACAGGAATGTAGTCACTGTAAATGAGTGCTGGCAGCGGTGGTCGACAGTGTACAGTCGCAAGACGATCGGGCTCCAGACGGCCACATTGCACTACCCAGAGGGAAGACCACCGTGTTCGGCATACGGCTCTGGTGCACCGTACTGCACCTGCAGCAGCAATTTGAGCACCACAGTGACACAATGAACAGTTACAAATCGGCTCCGAGTCTGATATCCTGTAGTGTGCATCTCACTGACCCGAAACCACCACATGTGTGGCTCCAGTGGTGTAAAGTGAGAGCTCATTGGAAGGCAGGGTGGATGTCTTTTGTTTTCCGATTTCTGCCCCAGTGCCAGTGATGGCCGTGTGTCGGCTGGGAGGAGACCAACCGGGGGCCCGCAACAAACCCGTCTGCACGCTATAGTGCGCGTCATTTATGACGGCGGCCGAGCTTAGGTTCGTTCTGCGCATCTGACGTCACAAAACACAGTCGGCCGATGAACAGAGAACGACGTTGCCAGAGCTCGACTGCAGTGTAGAGCACGGACGACTGCCTTCAGTGTTAGAAACGTTCAGTCATAAATACAGTACGGTAATACACTCCTGGAAATGGAAAAAAGAACACATTGACACCGGTGTGTCAGACCCACCATACCTGCTCCGGACACTGCGAGAGGGCTGTACAAGCAATGATCACACGCACGGCACAGCGGACACACCAGGAACCGCGGTGTTGGCCGTCGAATGGCGCTAGCTGCGCAGCATTTGTGCACCGCCGCCGTCAGTGTCAGCCAGTTTGCCGTGGCATACGGAGCTCCATCGCAGTCTTTAACACTGGTAGCATGCTGCGACAGCGTGGACGTGAACCGTATGTGCAGTTGACGGACTTTGAGCGAGGGCGTATAGTGGGTTTGCGGGAGGCCGGGTGGACGTACCGCCGAATTGCTCAACACGTGGGGCGTGAGGTCTCCACAGTACATCGATGTTGTCGCCAGTGGTCGGCGGAAGGTGCATGTGCCCGTCGACCTGGGACCGGACCGCAGCGACGCACGGATGCACGCCAAGACCGTAGGATCCTACGCAGTGTCGTAGGAGACCGCACCGCCACTTCCCAGCAAATTAGGGACACTGTTGCTCCTGGGGTATCGGCGAGGACTATTCACAACCGTCTCCATGAAGCTGGGGTACGGTCCCGCACACCGTCAGGCCGTCTTCCGCTCACGCCCCAACATCGTGCAGCCCGCCTCCAGTGGTGTCGCGACAGGCGTGAATGGAGGGACGAATGGAGATGTGTCGTCTTCAGCGATGAGAGTCGCTTCTGCCTTGGTGCCAATGATGGTCGTATGCGTGTTTGGCGCCGTGCAGGTGAGCGCCACAATCAGGACTGCATACGACCGAGGCACAAAGGGCCAACACCCGGCATCATGGTGTGGGGAGCGATCTCCCACACTGGCCGTACACCACTGGTGATCGTCGAGGGGACACTGAATAGTGCACGGTACATCCAAACCGTCATCGAATCCATCGTTCTACCTTTCCTAGACCGGCAAGGGAACTTGCTGTTCCAACAGGACAATGCACGTCCGCATGTATCCCGTGCCACCCAACGTGCTCTAGAAGGTGTAAGTCAACTACCCTGGCCAGCAAGATCTCCGGATCTGTCCCCCATTGAGCATGTTTGGGACTGGATGAAGCGTCGTCTCACGCGGTCTGCACGTCCAGCACGAACGCTGGTCCAGCTGAGGCGCCAGGTGGAAATGGCATGGCAAGCCGTTCCACAGGACTACATCCAGCATCTCTACGATCGTCTCCATGGGAGAATAGCAGCCTGCATTGCTGCGAAAGGTGGATATACACTGTACTAGTACCGACATTGTGCATGCTCTGTTGCCTGTGTCTATGTGCCTGTGGTTCTGTCAGTGTGATCATGTGATGTATCTGACCCCAGGAATGTGTCAATAAAGTTTCCCCTTCCTGGGACAATGAATTCACGGTGTTCTTATTTCAATTTCCAGGAGTGTAGAACAAAAGCAACGTCTTGATAGGAGACTTTCTTTTATAGAAAGTTTGGAAAACCCATTCTTTATACCAATCGCTTCATATTCTAATAATTAATTAAACCAAACAAGCAATACGCCTCATAATTCAGACGATAGCCAGGAAAGGTGTCTGTATCATTCTCACGAACCGCTTTTTCGCAATAAAGAACAGCGGTAATTGTTTATTTCCTATTGTACTTCGACAAAGCGTGAGTAATTCATAGTCATACCAACAATGTTTGTCAGTATTTTGAGTGACATTTTAGAGTCTTCCAGGATTTCTATTGGACGACGAGCTGCGTTAGCGTGATGGTCGAGGTGTCGGGCTGCTATGTGAAAGGTTCTGAGTTCAAACCTTGTGCGGTGCTTAATATTTTCTTTATTTAAAAACAATATCGAAGTGTCTTACTTCATGAATTTTATTCATTTGAATGTAATTTGAAATTTCTAGTGCTTTGTCTCTTCATTAACCCTTTCACTGCTACAGAGACGTGCTCCCCGCATTCCGCACTGTGCGCGATTTTGTCATCACTGCACTGCTCGCCTGTGCAGACACATGGTGTTCCGACTGCTTTGACACACTTATCATTCGATTTAACAGAAACTATTTGGCCCAAAAATTTGATTTTTACACATCTTCTTAACCGATACCTTCCCCCCATAAATGACTTTATTTTGTTTCGATGTTCAACGCAGTTATTGTGCAGCATTAGATGTAGTAAACCATTGCACGAAATTTTGAAGAGTTTTCAGAGGTAAAAGTCCATAGCGTATACTTTCTGTATGGTCGATTTTAGTTGCCACAATGTTGAGAATGAAGTGTGTACAAGATACCTAAATTTCATATAAAATTTACTGTATAACAATATCTCATTTAAATTAAGTACCAGATAGGTGTCGTATGTAATACTGAGAAATATTCCGTCTTTTGCGACTCTAATAAAAGTTTTATTTACACCAGGCGCGTTTGGCTTTATTTTAAAGCACTTCTATCAATGATAGGTACGGAACATACACAATGGTACTCAAGTTCTCTTTCTTGTTTTTGTTCCACAGTCGCAGTTTTACCAATGGTATTGAAATATATTCCTCTTCTGCAACTGTAATAAGCATCTTATTTAGACCAGACGCGTTTTTCTCTTTTGAAGCATCTTCAGTGGGCAGTATTTTGTCTCCTCCATTGCCAAGTCACCTTTCGTAGTTTTGTGCTGCAATAACACAATATTTAACGTTTGTGTCGGCTGATCAGTGTTTTAGCAAATAAATGCTATCTGTGTGTGCCACACACAAAAATTATATTTGACATTGCTCAGAGCACTTCACTGATACACAGTATATTCAAGTCCTAATGTTTTTGTAAGTTCACAGTTTTGTTTAATGTATTTTATCTATTTCCTTTTGATTGACTGAAGTGTTTTAAAGTAAAGCCAAATGCGCCCGGTGTAAATAAAACTTTCGTTACAGTCGCGAAAGATGGAATATTTCTCAATATTACATACGACACCTATCTGGTACTTAAATTCAATGAGATATTGTTTTACAGTAAATTTTATATGAAATTTAGTTATCTTGTCCACATTTCATTCTCAACATTGTGGCAACTAAAATCGACCATACGGAAAATATACACTATGGACTTTTACCTCTGCAAACTCTTCAAAATTTTGTACAATGGTTTACTACATTTAATGCTGCACAATAACTGCGTTGAACGTTGAAACAAAATTAAGTCATTTATGGGGGGAAGGTATCGGCCAAGAAGATGTGTAAAAATCAAATCTTTGGGCCAAATAGTTTTTGTTAAATCGAATGATAAGTGTGTCAAAGCAGTCGGAACACCATGTGTCTGCACAGGCGAGCAGTGCAGTGATGACAAAATTGCACACAGCGCGGAATGTGGGGAGCACATCTTTGTAGCAGTGAATGAGTTAATGCGACCGTGGTGGCTTTACTTCATAAACTGCGCGCTCCCCCATAAATGTAAGTCTGTGAACTATAGTATACTATGGCACTGCTTCTCTTGACGTGTGCATCGTTCGCAACTTGGCAATGCAGCAATCTCCCGCGTCTGAGCGGGCATGCATGAGCCGTCAAGATAAAAGAATTTAACTATAGACACACCTGACCTACACCTGGACCTATGGTCTGGAATGCAATTTGTATGGCAGCAGGTTATCCCACACACCCTGGTTGCAAATTTGTACATCAATCCGGTGTTTAGACCTACTGTGATGCTATTAGTGAACAGCGTTATGGGGGATGATTTCCAACAGGATAACACTTGCCCACATCCCACTTTTGTAACCCAGCACGCTGTACAGTGTGTCAACACGTTGCCTTGTCCTGCTCGATCACCAGATCCGTCTCCAATCGAGCACATATGGGACATCATCGGACAACAACTGCAGTGACATACATAAACAGCATTAATCGTCCCTACATTGACTGACCAAGTGCAACAGATATGGAACTCCATCCCACAAACTGACAGTTGGCACCTGTACAACACAATGCATGCATGTTTGAATTCTTGCATTAAACATTCTGTCAGTTAAACTTGTTATTAAAGTACCGGTATTTTACATTCACAATACCCAGTAATCATGCTTACATTAACCTGTAATCTTGCAATGTTAATCAGTTAAAAATGTTACCTGAACAAATGTATTCCTGAAATTTCATTACTCTACATTAATTATTTTTTGGTGTTGTGGTTTCTCTCCATCAGTACATGTAGTGTATCTGTAATACTGACTGCAATGATATCCTCAGTGTGGATCCACAATAGCGTCCGAACTTGTTGCTGATATACAGGAAATGCTGTGCATGAATAAAGTAAACGAACAGGGATGCCACTTGGTAGTGTGGGATAAGTTGAGAATTTGGGTCAGACAGAAAGTGTGCTCAGATAGCCAAAGTGGATAAGTTGACTGCTCACATATAGCAGGAAATCCAGTTTCAAGTTCCAGTCTCGCACAAATTTTCAACTTTTGCCCCAATTATTTCACTCCTCAATTGCAGCCAATGTTGATACTTCCTTCAAAATACTGATTTTTATTATATTACACTTTTCACTATGCTATTGGGAAATTACACTTGCATCATCAGATGAACTTATGTCAAATAATAAGGCACGTTTGTGTTGTGTGTAGGCTATTCCATTTCATATTGAATGAAAAATAAGAAACTGACCTTGTATTTTTTAGAATCATTAATAATTTTTACATGAGTCAGTCACTGTAAAAGAAAACAACTTTCCCAATGTTATCTCTTATACATTTACAAGTTTTTGAGTTAAAATTTGCTATATTTTGGATAATTTTCAAACTGTGACAATTTGTCTGCCAAGTAACTCAAAAACTTTATATTGCATTTCAGTGAACTACGATTCATTTTGAAGTTAAATGTCTGTTCTTGATGGAGGTATATAACAATAATAACCTATTTTTAAAATCTTTTATTAATTTATCAAGCAAAAACACCATTTTTATACAGATTAAACTTAGACTGGCTTGAACCTTTTTTTATTACACAGTCATTTCACCTTTAAGGTTTATAGAGCCTGAAACATGGAGCAAAAATAATTAAATAATAAATATTTGGGCTCACTCTGTACTTAGGTTGTGAAGGGCTGCAACAGAACTTAAGCAACAGGCAACTGGCAACGGCCATGTCATGATTCCTGGGTGTTGCCCCTGTTTCTATTTACTTTTTAATTTTCTACAGCTTCGCATTGAAGATACCACAAAAGTAATTACTAATACTGTTTTTAAAGCAAATGCTGAACAATACAGCATACTTATTATTTCATTTGAAATGGTGTTTCTCACAAGAAGTATGAAAAACTATGAAAGAATTAAATTTAACTTCTAAAAATATCGCATGAGTACTACTTCAAGCTATACGATATTACAAATACTTTGAATTTTATCTGATAATTTTACTGAGCTATGATTCTCAGAAGTGCATGACTTTATTAAATTATGGTAAATTTGACACTTTGAAAAAAAAGGACAACTCCCAGAAACACTAGTTTGTCACAGCTGCAAGTTTGCAAACAATATTAACTTATCACCTACTGTGGATAACAGAAAACTGAGCCTCCACAAAAAATTAAAGGTTTCCTGCTGTCCAAAATGAAATGCCTGTGCCAATGACTAGTAGTACACAACAAAAAACTTATTACTATTTTACTACAAGGCTCAAAGTATGTGGATGCTTGTGTTGCATAGATGAACATTAATATAAACCTTTCTAGCAGTCACAGGCTGGAAAAAGAGCCTGTGTTCAGTAGCATGTTTATGTTACTGTTCATCTTACTGACAAAAATAGTAGAAAGAATAAATAATAAATATGATTGACTACAAGAATTTACATTTTCAATTAATATTAACAACTGCATTATATTTATTAAAAAAGAATGTAGTTTAGCATCAGAGTTAAGAAAAAATGTCCACTGTTTTACATTTATCATTTCCACCACTACCAGATAGTGATAATGAACGGTTTTCATTTTATTTTTTGGTTCTGCAGTACAGTCTGTAGCAGAACACATTTTACATTAGTTGCAATTCAATGCACAGCTCCTCTGTCCATCACATTACATTTATTTCATGTGCCACATGTCAAATTGTATAGAAATATGAATTACCAAATAACGGAAAATCCAGGATGGTATGTAACAATATTATGACAAGGAAAGTTGCTACTCACCGTATAGCGGAGATGCCGAGTTGCAGATAGGCACAGCAAAAAGATTTTCACACTTAAAACTCTTGGCCAATGGCCTTTGTCAACAATAGATGCACGCGTGCACGCACGAATGCGCATGCACACGCACACGCACACGCACACACACACACACACACACACACACACACACACACGACTGCAGTCTCAGAGAACTGAAACCACACTGTGAGCAGCAGCACCAGTGCATGATGGGAGTGGTGACTGGGTGGGGATAAGGAGGAGGCTGGGGTGAGAAGGGGTAGGGATAGTACGGTGGGAGTGGTGCACAGTGAAGTGCTGCAGGTTAGATGGAGGACAGGGGAGGGGTGGGGAGAGGAATAGTGGAAAAGGAGAGATATAGAGAGAAATAATAATAATTAAATAAAATGTCCTGCCCACAATCCTTCCCACCCTTCCCACAGTGGTATTCCGCCGTCTACCGAACCTACACAATATACTCATCCGTCCTTACACACAACCCCTGCTCCCAAGCCCTTACCTCGTGGCTCATACCCCTGTAATAGACCTAGATGCAAGACCTGTTCCATATGTCCCCCCACCACCACCTAATCCAGTCCAGTCACTAACATCACCTATCCCATCAAAAGCAGGGCTACCTGTGAAATCAGTCATGTGATCTACAAGCTAAACTGCAACCACTGTGCTGCATTCTATGTAGGCACGACAACCAACAAGCTGTCTGTCCACATGAACTGCCACTGACAAACTGTGGCCAAAAAACAAGTGGATCACCCTGTGGCTGAACATGCTGCCAAACATGATATCCTCCATTTCAGTGACTGCTTCACAGCCTGTGCCATACGCATCCTTCCCACCAACACCAGCTTTTCTGAATTGTGCAGGTGGAAATCTTCCCTGCAGCACATCCTACATTCCCATAACCCTCCTGGCCTCGACCTTCGTTAGTCACTGTCCTCACCCATCCAGCCCCTTCCCTGCTCCCATTCCAGCACTACACAGCCGTCATTCCACCACCACACCCAGTCTTTTTTTTTTCTTTATTTATTTTATTATTTTTTATTTATTTCTCTCATTTTCTGCTATTTCCCCCTCTGCCATTCTGTCCTCTCCTCTGCCTGCCGCCCCACCTGCAGCACTTCACTGCCCCCCCGCCCCACAACAGACCCTTCCTTTCCCCCACCCAGTTGCCACACCCATCATGCACTAGTCGTGTGTGTGGGTTGCATTTTTGTGTGTGTGTGTGTGTGTGTGTGTGTGTGTGTGTGTGTGTGTGTGTGTGTGTGTGCATTGTTGACTAAGTCCACTGGCCAAAAGCTTTAAGTGAGAAAGTCTTTTTGTCGTGCCTATCTGCGACTCAGCACCTCCGCTTTATGGTGAGTAGCACCTTTCCTTCTCATAATCTTGAAATTTTAATTATTATTTCTAAATCTGAGGATTATTGTATGAGATGGTTGAAACTGCTAATCAAAAACATAAACATGTTTGCGGCAGAAAATGAAAACTGTTATAAAGTTCATAGCGCTGGACAAATGAGGGGTTGTAAATGAATCAATATTTCTAGATTTACTGACCCTCTGTGGCAGATGTCCGAATTTGTACAGTACGAAGTTGGTGATGGCCTTAGCAATGCTAGGCCGCTCAAATGGCGGCTGTCCGAGGGGACCCTCCACCGATGGCTTCGTCATTGTCAGGATGCACTTGCGCAGCAGCTGCAACACGTCACAAACAATGTAATATAATTGGCACGGAGAACGTAAATGTCGTGATGAAAAGAGTTTGGTGGACTACACATAAAGAGAGGAGTCCAGGTAACAACTCACTATACATCTCAACTACTGTGTGATCAATAGGAAACAAATAAAACACAACATCTGTAAGCTCTTGGACAATGTCCTCCTTCAGAGCTATCAGAACACACACACACACACACACACACACACACACACACACACACACACACACAAGCACATGCCCTCACACTCTCACTTGTAGTGTTGTAACATTGTCAGCAGTAGCATTCATACTCCTGCTGATGACACAATCACACGCAATGTCTAATTTGACTACGTTTCGTTTAAAGGATTGCGTCATGCAGAATACAGAGTGGTGACAAAGTCTTAGGGTAGTGATTCCACATATACACTGTTGTTGTTGTTATGGTCCTCAGTCCTGAGACTGGTTTGATGCAGCTCTCCATGCTACTCTATCCTGTGCAAGGTTCATCATCTCCCAGTACCTACTGCAACCTATATCCTTCTGAATCTGCTTAGTGTATTCATCTCTTGGTCTCCCTCTACGATTTTTACCCTCTACACTGCCCTCCAATACTAAATTGGTGATCCCTTGATGCCTCAGAATATGCCCTACCAACCGATCCCTTTGTCTAGTCAAGTTGTGCCACAAATTTCTCTTCTCTCCAATTCTATTCAATACCTCCTCATTATTTATATGAGCTACCCATTTAATCTTCAGCATTCTTCTGTATCACTACATTTCGAAAGCTTCTATTCTCTTCTTGTCTAAACTATTTATCGTCCATGTTTCACTTCCGTACATGGCTACACTCCATACAAATACTTTCTGAAACGACTTCCTGACACTTAAATCTATACTTGATGTTAACAAATTTCTCTTCTTCAGAAACGCTTTCCTTGCCATTGCCAGTCTACATTTTATATCCTCTCTACTTCGACCATCATCAGTTATTTTGCTCCCCAAATAGCAAAACTTTAAGTGTCTCATTTCCTAATCTAATTCCCTTAGCATCACCCAACTTAATTCGACTACATTCCATTATCCTCATTTTGCTTTTGTTGATGTTCATCTTATATCCTCCTTTCAAGACACTGTCCATTCCGTTCAACTGCTCTTCCAAGTCCTTTGCTGTCTCTGACAGAATTACAATGTCATCGGTGAACCTCAAAGTTTTTATTTCTTCTCCATGGATTTTACTACCTACTCTGAATTTTTCTTTTGTTTCCTTCACTGCTTGCTCAATATACAGATTGAATAACATGGGGGAGAGGCTACAACCCTGTCTCACTCCTTTCCCAACCACTGCTTCCCTTTCATGCCCCTCGACTCTTATAATTGCCACCTGGTTTCTGTACAAATTGTAAATAGCCTTTTGCTCCCTGTATTTTACCCCTGCCACCTTTAGAATTTGAAACAGAGTATTCCAGTCAACACTGCCAAAAGCTTTCTCTAAGTATACAAATGCTAGAAACTTAAGTTTGCCTTTCCTTAATCTATTTTCTAAGATAAGTCGTAGGGACAGTATTGCCTCACGTGTTCCAACATTACTACGGAATCCAAACCGATCTTCCCCGAGGTCAGCTTCTACCAGTTTTTCCATTCGTCTGAAAGGAATTTGTGTTAGTATTTTGCAGCTGTGGCTTATTAAACTGATAGTTCAGGAACTTTCACATCTGTCAACACCTGCTTTCTTTGAGATTGGAATCATTATATTCTTCTTGAAGTCTGAGGTTATTTTGCCTGTCTCTTACATCTTGCTCACCAGATGGTACAGTTTTGTCAGGACTGGCTCTCCCAAGGCTGTCAGTAGTTCTAACGGAATGTTGTCTACTCCCGGGACCTTGTTTCGACTTAAGTCTTTCAGTGCTCTGTCAAACTCTTCATGAAGTAACATATCTCCTATTTCATCTTCATCTACATTCTCTTCCATTTCCATAATATTGTCCTCAAGTACATCGCCCTTGTATAGACCCTCTATATACTCCTTCCACCTTTTTGCTTTCCCTTCTTTGCTTAGAACTGGGTTTCCATCTGAGCTCTTGATATTCATGCAAGTGGTTCTCCTTTCTCCAAAGGTCTCTTTAATATTCCTGTAGGCAGTATATATCTTACCCCTAGTGATACATGCTTTTACATCCTTACATTTGTCCTCTAGCCATCCCTGCTTAGCCATTCTTCACTTCCTGTCGATCTCATTTTTGAGACGTTAGTATTCCTTTTTGCCTGCTTCATTTACTGCACTTTTATATTTTCTCCTTTCATCAATTAAATTCAATATTTCTTCTGTTACCCAAGGGTTTCTATTAGCCCTCGTCTTTTTACCTACTTGATCCTCTGCTACCTTCACTATTTCATTTCTCAAAGCTACCCATTCTTCTTCCACTGTATTTCTTTCCCCCATTTTTGTCAATCATTCCCTAATGCTCTCCCTGAAGCTCTCTACACCCTCTGGTTCTGTCTGATTATCCAGGTCCCATCTCCTCAAATTCCCAAATTTTTGCAATTTCTTCAGTTTTAAACTATAGTTCATAACCAATAGATTGTGGTCAGAGTCCACACCTCCCCTGAAAATGACTTACAATTTAAAACCCGGTCCCTGAATCTCTGTCTTACCATTATATAATCTGAGACGTTCCAGTATCTCCAGGCTTCTTCCATGTATACAACCATCTTTTATGATTGTTGAACCAAGTGTTAGTATGATTAAGTTATGCTCTGTGCAAAATTCTACCAGACGGCTTCCTCTTTCATTTCTTAGCCCCAATCCATATTCACCTACTACATTTCCTTCTCTCCCTTTTCCTACTCTCGAATTCCAGTCACCCATGACTACTAAATTTTCGTCTCCCTTCACTACCTGAATAATTTCTTTTATCTCATCATACATTTCATCAATTTCTTCATCATCTGCAGAGCTAGTTGGCATATAAACTTGTACTACTGCAGTAGCCGTGGGCTTCGTGTCTATCTTGGCCACAATAATGCGTTCACTATGCTGTTTGTAGTTGCTTACCCGTACTCCTACTTTTTTATTCATTATTAAACCTACTCCTGCATTACCCCTATTTGATTTTGTATTTATAACCCTGTATTCACCTGACCAAAAGTCTTGTTCCTCCTGCCACCGAACTTCACTAATTCCCACTATATCTAACTTCGACCCATCCATTTCCCTTCTTAAATTTTCTAACCTACCTGCCCGATTAAGGGATCTGACATTCCACGCTCCGATCCGTAGAACACCAGTTTTCTTTCTCCTGATAACAACGTCCTCTTGAGTAGTCCCCGCCCGGAGATCCGAATGGGGACTATTTTACCTCCAGAATATTTTACCCAAGAGGACGCCATCATCATTTAACCATACAGTAAAGCTGCACGCCCTCGGGAAAAATTACGGCTGTAGCTTCCCCTTGCTTTCAGCTTGATTGTACGTATGCCTGCGAGAGTGGAAGCTGTCATCAAGACTAAGGGCGGGCCAGCACCATATTGAATTCCATCATTACCGATGGAGCGCGTCACGAACTTCTGAGGCATTTTCAGCCAGGTGTCTGGATACTTTTGATCACATAGTGTAAATATGGCCGTAGTATCATGTACACAAGGTACTAAAGGGCATTGCACCAGTACAGCTGTCATTTGTACTCAGCTGATTCATGTGAAAATGTTTCCAATGTGATTATAGCCACAGGACACGAATTAACAGACTTTTAACATGGAATGGTAGTTAAAGCTGGAGGCAGAGGACATTCAATTTTGGAATTTGTTAAAGAATTCAGTATTCTGAGATCCACAGTGTCAATAGAGTGCCAAGAATACCAAATTTCAGGCGTTGCCTCTCACCACGGACAGTGCAGTGACTGACGGACTTCATTTAATGACCGAAAGCAATGGTGTTACACAGAGTTGTCAGTGATGACAGACACACAACACTGCACGAAATACCACAGAAATCAATGTGGGATGTATAACGAACGTGTCCGTTAGGATAGTGTGGCAAAATTTGGTGTTAATGGGCTCTGACAACAGACGACCGAAGCGAGTGCCTTTGCTAACAGCACAGCATTGCCTGCGGCACCTCTCCTGGGCTCGTGAGCATATCAGTTGGACCCCAGACGACTGGGAAACTGTGGCCTGGTCAGGTGAGTCCCGATTTCAGTTGGTAAGAGCTGATCGTAGGGTCTGAGTGTGGTGCAGACCTCACGAAGCGATGGACCCAAGTTGTCAACAAGGCACTGTGCAAGCTGATGGTGGTTCGACAATGGTGTGGATCGTCAGCTACCTGGAGACCATTTGCAACCATTCTACATCTAAATATCTATATGTATACAAAAAACAAAGATGATGTGACTTACCAAATGAAAGTGCTGGCAGGTTGATAGACACACAAACAAACACAAACATACACACAAAAATCAAGCTTTCGCAACCAACGGTTGCTTCGTCAGGAAAGAGGGAAGGAGAGGGAAAGACGAAAGGATGTGGGTTTTAAGGGAGAGGGTAAGGAGTTATTCCAATCCCGGGAGCAGAAAGACTTACCTTAGGGGGAAGAAAGGACAGGTATACACTCGCGCACACACACACACACACACACACACACACACACACGCGAGTGTATACCTGTCCTTTCTTCCCCCTAAGATAAGTCTTTCCGCTCCCGGGATTGGAATGACTCCTTACCCTCTCCCTTAAAACCCACATCCTTTCGTCTTTCCCTCTCCTTCCCTCTTTCCTGATGAAGCAACTGTTTGTTGCAAAAGCTTGAATTTTGTGTGTATGTTTGTGTTTGTTTGTGTATCTATCGACCTGCCAGCGCTTTTGTTTGGTAAGTCTCAAAACCTTTGTTTTTAGATATATTTTTCCCACGTGGAATGTTTCCCTCTATTATATTCATTCTATATGTATACATATATACACTAGCATACATATATACACTAGCCACCAAGCAGTGTGTGGTGGAGGGCACAATTCGTGTCAATGTCATATCACCCCCCCACCCCCCCTCAGTTCCACTCGCAGATCGCACAAGGGAAATAGTGATCACTGCGCGATTTGAAAGTTGGTGGTAATAATACATGCTCTACATCCTCAATGAAGATCAGAATTCAGAATTTAGTGAGCAGCCCCTTCTGTTTAGCACGCTGTCTATCTGCAAGTGTATCCCACTTCAAACCGTCTACGAGATTTGTAATGCTCTTGCGATGGCTAAATGCACCAGTCACGAATCTTGCCGTTCTTCTTTGGACCTTCTCAATCTCTGGAATTGACCCAACTGGTAAGGGTCCCATAGAGATGAACAATACTCTAAGACTGGACGAACTAACATATTGTAAGCAATTTCCTTTGTTGAAGGACTGCATAGCTTCAAGATATTACCAATAAACCGCAATCTAGAGTTCGCCTTGCCTGTTACTTGTGTAATCTGATCATTCCATTTGAGATCATTTCGAATAGTCACACCTAGATACTTGACGGATGTTACTGCTTCCAAAGACTGGGCATTTATTTTGTACTCATACATTAATGGGGATTTTTGCTTTGTTTTACACAGTAGGTTACACTTACTAATATTGAGAGATAACTGCCAGTCATTACACCACGCATTTATTTTCCGCAAATCCTCATTGATTTTTCCACAACTTTCATGTGATACTACTTTCCTGTAGACTACAGCACCATCGGCAAACAGTCTAATGCCACTGTCAATACCATCAACCAGATTGTTTATGTAAATCCTAAAAAGCAGCAGACCTATTAGGCTTCCCTGGGGCACACCTGATGTTACGCTTGTTTCTGTTGAAGTCTCCCCAGTCAGGACGACATACTGCTCCCCGTCTGTTAGAAAACTTTCTACCCAACCGCGTATGTCATCGGATAGACTGTGAGCACACACTTTTAGGAGTAAGCGACAGTGCGGAGCTGAGTCGAACGCATTTCGAAAGTCAAGAAGTATGGCATCAGTCTGGGAGCCAGCATCTAGAGCCTGTTGTATATCATGCGCAAAGAAGGCCAGCTGTGTCTCGCATGACCCCTGTTTCCTAAAGCTGTGCTGGTTTCTGCAGACGAGCTTCTCAGATTCTAGAAAGATCATTATGTCTGAACACAAAACATGTTCCACGATTCTACAACAAATAGATGTCAGTGAAACTGGCCGGTAACTAAGTGCATCCGATTTTCTATCCTTTTTATAGACTGCTTATGCAATTCACGTTCCCAAATGGCGATGGAATTTCTATGGATGACAACGAGCCACATCACCAGGCCACAATTTTTCGCAGTCGGTTTGAAGAACGCAGTGGTCAATTCGAGCAAACGATTTGGCCATCCAGATCGCCCATGATGAATCCCATTGAAGATTCGAGAAACACAATCACGAGGTCAGTTCGTGCACCAAGTCCTGCACCAACAACAACTTTGCAATTATGGACAGCTGTCGAGGCAAATGGCTCAGTATTTCTGCAGGGGACTTCCGACGACTTCTCGAGTTGATGCCACGTCAAGTTGCGGCACTATGCCTGGAAGGTGGAGGTCGGAAACGATATTACGAGACATTCCACGATTTTTGTCACCTAAGTGTATTCCTGCTGATCGCATGTAAAATCTAATTTGACTATGTTTCGTTTAGTGAACTGTGTCATATATTTAATGTTTCCTTCCACAAGCATTTGGTTGTTACTGTACTTTTTTTTTAGGTGAGCGAGCACGGCAGCTTCCGTATGCTGCATAGCACCGTGTCCACTATTGCGCCTGCCGCACAGGCCTGTGATGTCGAGGGAATGTGTTGCACCACAATGCCTCAAAGATACTGTTCTCTTTTTACAATAATTTATTGTTAATTGTTTCTTGATTGAAGAGCTTATATATATAACTGGAATGCTTTTTATGTCATAGCGATGAAAAAAATAGTCATTAAATTTTTTCAGAGTTGACAGCCTTTCCTCGGATTTAGCTTGCTGCTTGAAAGAAAATGTCAAGGAAGAGGAACAATTAAGATGTATATATCTAAAAACAAAGATGATGAAATGTCTGCTTGTGTCTGTGTATATGCGGATGGATATGTGTGTGTGTGTGTGTGTGTGTGTGTGTGTGTGTGTGTGTGTGGGCGCGCGCGCAAGTGTATACCCATCCTTTTTTCCCCCTAAGGTAAGTCTTTCTGCTCCCGGGATTGGAATGACTCCTTACCCTCTCCCTTAAAACCCACATCCTTTCGTCTTTCCCTCTCCTTCCCTCTTTCCTGATGAAGCAGCTGTTGGTTGCGAAAGATAGAATTTTGTGTGTATGTTTGTGTTTGTTTGTGTGTCTATCGACCTGCCAGCGCTTTCATTGGTAAGTCACATCATCTTTGTTTTTAGATATATTTTTCCCACGTGGAATGTTTCCCTCTATTATATATGTATGCCTATGTATTCTTATTAACAATTGATACTTGCAAATGGAAACCTTTCATTGTAGAGGAGATCAAAAATACTAAGCAGGTTTGACATTTTATTTGCACGTGAAGTACCATGCTGCGGGATGATGTGTGTCTTCAACATGGGACGGTGATTACAGTCATCCAGTGAAAGGAAGTACCTGTGTGGATGCCAATATAGAAGTTCCTCGCATTGCCAACCCACTCCCCACTCTGCAGAAGCCCTGCCAGTCCTTGAAGAATACATTTGATTTTGATCAGACAAATGAAATGTTATTCTTTCTTTGGATAGACTTCTATGTAGAGGACTTGTGTTGAACATTATGACTTGACAGAAGTTTCATGTTATCCAGTTCAAGGGTGGGAATACAAAACATTTTACATGCCATTTTTCTTTCAAAACAGATTTTCAGGGCTGTTATGTTTTCATTACTCTGTTGCAAGCCTATAGACTTGATCCAGGTGACAAACTGTGGAGACAGACTTTCAAACATGAGTTAGTAGACGGCACACGGTATTTGTGCCAAGCTGTGCTTACGTCCAGGATTCCAAAATTTAAAAAGTATGAGAAGTTGTTTTTGTTGACTACAGTTCTACTAGTTGTATTTCTGTTCTTGTATTATCACAAATAAAATGTAGTGCCTCAGTTTTAATGGAACTTGGAACAAAAGCTTTCTTCCCACTATTTCTTGAAAACTGACATTTTTGAGACTGTGAATAAGTTGGTTCTTGGAAAAAAGCAAATGGCAAGCTGACACTGATGATAATGCTATTTATTCACACAAACAGTGCCATTACCAGTTTTAATTGACATCATCATCTGGCAAATCACTGAGATTACAGGGGTGTCCCAATAGTTGGTTTATAAGTTTGTAGCATTTTTGTTCTGTACATTAGTTTTCCAGTTGTTATGGATTCATTCATTGATTTTCATTTTTCATTTGTAGTTCACTGTTGCTGTTTTACATATTAACAATATTAAGAAAAGGACAGATTGCTACTCACTGTAAAGATGTGCGGTCTGAGCTGCTGGTGGTAGCAGTTATGTGTGCATAAGGTGTGTTTGCTTGCTTGTGCGTGTGCACGCGTGTGTGTGTGTGTGTGTGTGTGTGTGTGTGTGTGTGTGTGTGTTCATTGTTGAAGAAGCCTTTGGCCGAAACCTATAGTGTGTAGTTAGTCTTTTCGTTGTGCTTGCCACAAATCAACAGGTTATCTTTACATTGAGTAGCAATCTATCCTTCTTTCCTAATATTGTCAATATTCTGACCTGGACTTTAAATTTGTTTCAGTTTACATTTCGTTCATTCGGAAGTAGTGCATGGAACCGTGGACGCTAGAAAATGGAATGCCACACGGGAAAATCTGAACATATCTGAAATATTCTACTGTTCGAGTTCAATAAGAGGGATGATGGCAGGAAATATTTGTACTGTATATCAGGATTATGCTGTTTGACAGAGCACAGCAAGAAAATGATTTTCTTGTTTTGAGAAGGATTGTTTTGAAATTAGTGACACTCCATGTTCAGGAAGACCTAGGTTGGATGAAGATTGTTTAGATGCCTAAATCCACAATGATCCACACCAGTGTACTCGAAAACTTGCAAATGTGATAAACTATGATCATTCCACCATTGTGCAACATTTGCATGCAATGGAGAAGGGTAAAAAACTGGGTGTATGCGGACCACATGCTCTAACACTAAATCACAAAAATCAGTGGGTGGCAGTTTGTGCATCTCTGCTTGTTCATCATCAACTGGCTCGTGAACAGCACCGACCATTCCTATCCTGTATTGTTAGTAGTGATGAGAAATGGTGTCTTTATGCTAACGTAACGAAAGGAATGGGTGAGCCCAAACAAAGCAGTAACTTCTTGTACAAAGACTTGTGCGCATCCAAAAAGGTAATGTTATGCATCTGGCGGAACAGTGACTGTTTGGTGTTCTAACAATTACTTCCGTGAAGTATAACCATCACCACTGACACTTACTGTCAACAGCTCAGATGTCTTTCAGACGCAGTCTGGGAACAGCGACCAGGAAAGATGCATAAAGTGACGCTACTCCACAATAACGCCTGCTCGCATTCTGTTGGACTGACAAAAAGCACTATACAGTAGTCAGGTTGGGAAGTCATTCTGCACTCATCTTATTCCCCCAATCTTGGGCCCTCAGATTTGCATTTTTCTGCTGTCTATCGAACAACTTTCAATGAACTTCCTTTCCAGATGAAAGTGCACTGCGAACATGGTTCGACAAGTTCTTCACTTCTAAACCACACGATTTCTAGTCATGGAATCAAAAAGTTACCCCAGCATTGGCAGACTCTTGTAAATAGTCAAGGAGAGTGTATCATTGATGAATAGTCTCTGTTATTTATACCTGTTGTGTTATCAAATTCACCGACCCACTATATCTGAAGGGTAGCTGTCTCCCCACACCCCATGCCCCGTGCCCCCTGGCATGGGGCTTAGCACCCCATTGTAGGGGCAGACAGCCATTCGACTTTCAGCACATTTAGCCTTGCCCAGACTGGTGAAGTGTGAACTGCTGGGCACGGTCTTCGCACACAGCTGCTAGTGCAGAGATCTACGACGAAGCTTGTAACCTTTGTCCCTAATGACAAGATTGTCATGGAGCCCCATTTCAATTTGTTTAATAATGCTGTCTCAAAAGCCACAAGCCAGCACACCATTTCATGTTTTCTCACATTCTAGAGTATACCGGTCTTTGAGGTTGTGTTCTGACACTGCCGGCTTAGCTTTATGCCCCTGACGTACACATCTAGTGCGCCCCGTGCAGCATTATGAGATACATTGATTGCTATGTTTGCCTAATGTACTGGGAGCCACACTCACTGTTGATGTTTGTCCTTTACCAAGCCAAGCTTACCTTTCATTTCTTGTGGGCATCAAAAGGTTACTGAAGAATATCACTACCTTTGCAAAAGGAGGCCCAATAAGGGGGACATAGGTTAGTTGCTCTTTCTCTACTACTTCTTTGCAAAATTTGAAAACAAAAATGTTGTTTTCGGAGAGCTCTATTAAAAAATCAATTTAGATAAGGCTCCGTGACAATGTCACCAACAGGGATGACGGCTACCACACAGGTTTGGTACAGAGTACTGCACTTATTACGAGACCGTGCCCAGCAATAGAAGCTTTGCCAGTCTGGGCGAGACTCAACACTCTGAGAATTGAATGGCAGTTTGCCCCCACCACGAGATGTTGACTGCCACACTGGTGGGTACAGGGTGGGGAGAGGCAGCTGCCATGTAGGTATATGCATATGGGATGCCTACGTTATCTAGATACTTCACCACAAGCTGATGAGAGTGATAGACTCAAAATGTCACAGAATTTCAAAGCAGCCAGCCAGATGGAAGGCCAAGAAGATTTTATCAATTTTAATTTGTTGCTTTTGTTACTGATCCACAATGACAAATCACTAAATCTCAGGAAGAAAGATTTACTTCCCCACTGCTTTTACTACCCTATTTTCACACCCCTTGGAACAGTAAAGAAAACTTTTCTTACAAAAGAGCAAGGTTTTGGTTTCAAGTCCCATTCTGGTACACAGTTTTAATCTCGCAGGCAGTTTCAAAGCTTTTGTTACTAGATACTCTTCTTACATTCTAATTACATATCTCATCATGATATACTTAAACCCATCAACTGGAAAATTTCCCAATCCAATTCGGAAAGCAGCATAACAGCTTATCACACATCTAAGACAACCATTTAACTTGTAGAGAATAATCCAAGAACTAGTCACTTTTATGAATAATTAATTGGAGATCCATTGTCAGCTTTCAGAAGATTTACAAGTACTGCCCACTTTCATATCCAGATCACATGAACAGTTTGAACATCGCTTTCAGGTTACACGCCAGACTCTTTGTAAAAAAAAAAAAAAAAAAAAAAAAAAAAAAAAAAAAAAAAAAAAAAAATTGTATCTAAAGAAAAATCATTACTAAGTGAAGGAAATGAAATTGTTTCACTGTATACCATTACTTTCAATTCACGGTAATTCATGGTAACCAGTTGAGACGGGAACTTTAATGTAAGATGCAAAATGCCATATTTCACTGAGTTATTGACTAAATTTAAAAATTTAAAACGCTGTGACAATCTACTTATTAGATGTGTAATCTTATGTTAAAAGTTTAACACGACAAGGCCAGTATTACAGTTAGAAACTGTGTGTGTGTGTGTGTGTGTGTCACTTGAGACAGAGCATCTTTCAACTTACAACAAACTTTTTCTCAGTGACAAGCTACATATGATGATGATGATGATGATGATGATGACAGAAATAAAGTTTATCATTTACTACATTTTTGGAGTTCATACAATAAAACTTCAGCATCAAGCAACGCATTTTAATTTATTACTTCTTTACTACCGGCTCTATTCGCAACACACTTTTCCAACAGTACTTATGTATATCACTGAACATACCGGCATAATTATATCGTTGTGAGACATCAAACATTGAAATGAGTGGAAGAACTAGCTTTTGTCTTATAATGGAGCACAAATTATCCAGACTACAACTGCCTGCTGTTTAATAATGAGAGCTGTTAGCAGCTTCCAACAACAACAACTTTGAACAAAATTTCCACCCTTTCTTAATATTTCTCTCAGTTACATGCTCAACATCAAACTAGTAGCACATCAACTCATTTGTAAAGTAATCAGAAGTCTGAAGCTTTTTTATACATGGGAGTTTGATTCTTTTAGAATAAGGGGTAGACTGGTGTTGTACTAAACCATAAAGAAAAAATACAATAAATAAATTAAATTTTTTCTGAAAGATTGAACAGAATGTCTTAATGAAATTACAATGCAATCCAGACCTTTGTAGCTGCTTACAGCCACTGATAAACATCAACGAGGGCCGTTGAAAATGTGTGCCCTGACCAGGACTCAAGCCCGAGATCTCCTGCTCACATGGCAGATGTTCTATCGAGGACACAGAGGATAGTGAGACTGCAGGGGTTCGTGTCCTCGTTGGGGCACACATTTTCAACTGTCCCCGTTGATAATTATCAATGCCTGTAAGCAGCTACAAAGGTCTGGATTTCACTGTAATTTCATTCTTCAAGAGCTGTAAGATCACCAATCATGTCTGTTCTTCTGGACACCATATTTATATAAAATATCTTAAGTTGTGGGATGCACATCAATCATTCTAGAAGATCAACAGATCAAAACAGTGGCAACACTATGACTGATTAATTAATCAGAACTCATGATTTTGTAAATGAGAATTTGTTTTGAATTGGTGTCGTTGCATCACACAAACGTGCAGTTTATAGTAAAGAAGACACTGTTACTCACTGCCATCATTTGATAACTTATGCAATTTTATATCATAAATTGGAACATTGTACTGGGAAGCCTAACAACAAACAGCTGCGTACCAACACTGACAGCATTAAAAAAATAAAATACAAGATATAATTAATAAAAGAATCAGCAAAAAAGTGTGTTTTCCCCCGTAACCATGTTTCACCAAGTATCCACAGTGAGGTCAACAGAAATTATAGCAAAAAATTCAGGTATTTTGACAGAGCCTTCGTTAGTTGCATGCATAAAACTCTAACCTTGTAATCACAAGGTTACTAGTTCAATTCTTCTTTCTAGGTGTAACTTTTTTTTTACTTTTATCATATAGAGATGTTAATTAAAAACACTGAGCCATAATTTTTTTAAATAAACCAGCAACTTTTTATTTTAATTTACTAACTGCATCAAAATAGAAGTTTTCTTACTTAAAATTTTGTACAAAAATGTGAAATGTCTTCTTCTTAAATGAACCAGTAATGTAAACATCAATAATGCAGATTTTAATGTTTCATTTGTATCTTTTTATAATGTCCAGAAATAAAGTATTTCATTTTTTGTCATGTGTTGCATTTTGGTACCAAATTTTAATTTATTGTGAATACTCGGGTTATCACGCACCCAGCAACTGAAACTATAATTTGTGGGTTTATCAGAAAAGATGGGCACGGTATTTTGGCAAGCGATTACACTGCCATCAAGTTTGCTGATGAACTTATGGCTTAGGAGTGGAGCTGCTGGAGCAGCTCTCTCCCCCCCCCCCCCCCCCAACTGCTGCTCTGTCCAGGATCTGTGCCAAGAGGCAGGGGGGGGACACATTGGTGGCATCTCCCATAGTTGGTTCATTGAGAGATCTCCCCTCCCTCTTCTTAATCAGTCTAAGTGCAGGTTCCCAAACATTACCAACAATGTAGGCACTATCATGATTGATTAGCAGCTCAATTACTTGAATCTCTATTGATTCTTTAACGACACAGTCACAGAAGTTAAAAGCTTGAGTCAGCACCTTTGTATGGTAGTAATCCATTTTAATCAATTCTTTCAGTGCTGTGGACAAGTACAGGGCTATTACAAATGATTGAAGCGATTTCATAAATTCACTGCAGCTCCATTCATTGACATATGGTCACGACACACTACAGATACGTATAAAAACTCATAAAGTTTTGTTCGGCTGAAGCCGCACTTCAGGTTTCTGCCGCCAGAGCGCTCGAGAGCGCAGTGAGACAAAATGGCGACAGGAGCCGAGAAAGCGTATGTCGTGCTTGAAATGCACTCACATCAGTCAGTCATAACAGTGCAACGATACTTCAGGACGAAGTTCAACAAAGATCCACCAACTGCTAACTCCATTCGGCGATGGTATGTGCAGTTTAAAGCTTCTGGATGCCTCTGTAAGGGGAAATCGACGGGTCGGCCTGCAGTGAGCGAAGAAACTGTAGGACGCGTGCGGGCAAGTTTCACGCGTAGCCCGCGGAAGTCGACGAATAAAGCAAGCAGGGAGCTAAACGTACCACAGCCGACGGTTTGGAAAATCTTACGGAAAAGGCTAAAGCAGAAGCCTTACCGTTTACAATTGCTACAAACACTGACACCCGATGACAAAGTCAAACGCTTTGAATTTTCGGCGCGGTTGCAACAGCTCGTGGAAGAGGATGCGTTCAGTGCGAAACTTGTTTTCAGTGATTAAGCAACATTTTTTCTTAATGGTGAAGTGAACAGACACAATGTGCGAATCTGGGCGGTAGAGAATCCTCACGCATTCGTGCAGCAAATTCGCAATTCACCAAAAGTTAACGTGTTTTGTGCAATCTCACGGTTTAAAGTTTACGGCCCCTTTTTCTCCCGCGAAAAAAACGTTACAGGACACGTGTATCTGGACATGCTGGAAAATTGGCTCGTGCCACAACTGGAGACCGACAGCGCCGACTTCATCTTTCAACAGGATGGTGCTCCACCGCACTTCCATCACAATGTTCGGCATTTCTTAAGCAGGAGATTGGAAAACCGATGGATCGGTCCTGGTGGAGATCACGATCAGCAATTCGTGTCGTGGCCTCCATGCTCTCCCGACTTAACCCCATGCGATTTCTTTCTGTGGGGTTATGTGAAAGATTCAGTGTTTAAACCTCCTCTACCAAGAAATGTGCCGGAACTGCGAGCTCACATCAACAATGCTTTCGAACTCATTGATGGGGACATGCTGCGCCAAGTGTAGCAGGAACTTGATTATCGGCTTGATGTCTGCCGAATCACTAAAGGGGCGCATATCGAACATTTGTGAATGCATAGAAGAACTTTTTTAGTTTTTGTATGTGTGTGCAAAGCATTGTGAAAATATCTCAAATAATAAAGTTATTGTAGAGCTGTGAAATCGCTTCAATCATTTGTAATAACCCTGTATACACATCCTGCTACGACATTCCTCAGGAGCTGTGGACGTGTTTGTGAGAGCCACTTGGGTTCTCCTACATCGCCGTGGACTTCAGTATACATCTAAAGCCACTGACGCCATACTGCTGCGGACAAGTTACTTCCGTATCTGGTATCATTTTTAAAAAATCTCATTTTGATATCTAGAATCATTTATCAGATATCGTTATGATCACACCGTTTGCGATGGGCAAGTATGTGAACAGGCATGCTGCGCACCACCCTCCGTTGGATATAAAACACAATATCTTGAGAACAAAATGACATATCATTCTACTCCCCATTTTAAATAAAAATTCAATATCTTATCTACATTTCATTCACTGCAATGCATGAGCTAAAATCAACACTACACAAAGTTTATGCAACGCGTTTTTACCTCTGCAATATAAAATTTTGCACAATGTTTTATTTAATTTGACACAGTGCAGTAACTATGGCATTTAATGAAAAGAAATTCAGTCCTTTATTGAGTGAAGATATCAGACTGCAAGATGTTCAAAAACTAAATTTTTTCACCACATAGTTTTCTTAAAATTGGGTGATAAGTATTTCATACCAGCTGGCAAGTCTGCACAGACAGAAATGTGCGTGTCACACGCAACCACCCATCAGTTATAGAACTGCACAACTCGAGAAAACAATGAGATATCATTCTGCTCTCCATTTTAAATAAAATTTCAATATCTTACCTCAATTTCACTCACTGCAACTTATGAGCAAAAATCAACAATACACAAAGTTTATGAAATGCATTTTTACCTCTGGAAACTCTTCAAATTTCGCGTAATGTTTTACTTGATTCGCCACAGTAAGTGTGACAGACAACAAAAAGAAATTCAGTTGTTTATTGAGCAAAGACATAAGACTGTAAGATGTGAAAAAACAAATTTTTCTCCTTACAGTTTTCGAAAAACTGGATAATTAATAGTTTTCAAAAAATCGGATGGTAATTGTATCATATCAGCCAGAACACCATCTCCAAGCACCAGAACCAGCATTTAGTGAGTAGTACATCTGTACTGCACGGAATGCAGAGAGCATGTCTGTAGCAGCAGTAAAAAGTTAATTCCAAAAGGCAGGGGAGGAGATGGTCGATGTAGGGCGAGTGAAATGTAACAAGAAAGGGAGAGTTTCTGATGGCTGTGCTGAGTCCAGAAAACAGGTTACATTTCAAACAACTGTTAACCGGACACTGCTAGTGGAATCCCCCCCCCCCGAGTATTTTATTACAGTCGTCTTCTCATAGTTTCTCGATGATGACTGTTGTGTACATAGTTCCGCGTAGTCAGTGCGTACACAACTTTCCCACTAGAGCGCGCTCCACTGAGCACAACAGTGCAGGCGCAGCGCTCATCTGTCTCCGCACTACAAGATGGCGCTGCCTTAGAGACGGACCAAATTCTGCTTCCGCCGATCCGCGTATTAATATGTAATGCAGCCAATGAGATTGCTGCTAATGTACAACCTTTTCTCCTCGCGGATCACACTCGTGCAGTGATACCTGAATGCACGAGGTATTATAATGAGTGTACAGACCTCCGATTAGTCAGTCTGCATTTGTCTGCACTAGTCTGCACCAGTCTGTACCAGTCTATAGTCAAGTTTCAGTCTGCGCCTAATAAGATTATCATATTCCTGTACATAGCCATGAAGATAAATGTATAGACACTTTGTCAAGTATCAGAGATATGTGATTGACATACCAAGACCAAAGGAACTTCAGATTGTCAATTGTAAATAGCATCCAGAACCAAGTTAAGTAATTTTACGCTTGTTATTATTTTAATAAATGTTTGTGAAAATTAATCAAGTTATGTTTAAAGTTGGTCACCGTCAATCTGCTACTCTAAGCGTGCAAGTGGCATTTCTATCGTCTGACCCAACGGCAGAAGATAAACACGCCACGATACATATTGCTGACACTCACCTACTTCGTTAGAGTGACAAGTCAAATAATCTGATGGTGCGTGTACCGAAGGTCTTACAGTACACACACCACAATGATGATGATGATTGGTTTGTAGGGCGCTCAACTGCACTGTCATCAGCACCCGTACAAAATCCAAATTTTTACACAGTCCAATATTTTCACAATCCAATCTAGCCATTGTCATGAATGATGATGATGATGATGATGATGATGAGGAGGAGGAGGAGGAGGAGGAGGAGAACAATACAAACAATCCAGTTCCCAGGCAGAGAAAATCCCCAACCTGGCTGGGCATTGAACCTGGGACCCCGTGGTCCAGAGGCAGCAACGCTAGCCACCAGACCACGAGCTGTGGACATAGTTTTTCGATGCTGTGGACCTGCTGTGCAGGGCCACCAACACTCATCGTGTTGGCGGCTTCTGCTTGCAGAGGGTCAATGGCTATAAGAGAATTCTATAGTCTTCAAGCTATGAAATGATGTAACTGCCTTTTAAAGAACTCTTCTTTATTCTGCTGCTCTTATATAACATACATATACACTGGGTGAACAGATCACATATTAACAAAAACAACATTTTCAAAGTGAATATGGTAACATCACAGAAGAAAGTGACATTTCTCTTATGCTTTGTTCAGCTGTTTCTGGATGTTGGCACTGTGGACCACACCTCTTTCTCTCTGCCTTCACACTGCCAAATTCCGATATCAAATCATAAGCGACTGGTTCAGAGTACGCACAGACGCACGATCGCCACTGTGCTTTGCCGGCATTCTGTGCCCACACTTCTTACATCATCTCTGCACATATATCAACAAACAGAGCATGCAGTTGGAAGTTGTTTAGATACTGTCTATGTAAATAATGTTCTTACATAATTATCTTCTAAATATCCGACTGTAAGGAAGTGGTGGAACACGTTTTTCTGGATGAAGAATACGTATCACTGCAGGAGGAAACACTAGATGGTTCACCACCATTGCGCAGTGACCGCAAACAGAGTTGCAAGTTTGAGGAGGGAGAAAAGATAAAAACGCAATGCCAGCTCCTAAGCAGGCAGTTCATAAGTGGACCAGATAATGGCAACGTGGCTGCTTGCCGAAATATTGTGCTTCTCAGATACCGACATCTGGCCGTTCACCTGTCAACTATTTCTTGATGAGCCACACTGGGAGAAGCTGAAGAATCATGATAGATGTTAGCTACCATTTCTATCTGATATTAAACATAGAATGCAAATAGATTTTTTTTTTTAAATTACATGTAGTCAGAAATGAACCAAGGCCTAGGAATTACAAGGCTAGTACAGTACACATACATCAACAAGTTTCTGTTGAAAGCCTGGAATTTTTTTGAACTTAACAGTGTTGTTGTTGTTGTTGTTGTTGTTGTCGTTGTGGTCTTCAGTCCTGAGACTGGTTTGATGCAGCTCTCCATGCTACCCTATCCTGTGCAAGCTGCTTCATCTCCCAGTACCTACTGCAGCCTACATCCTTCTGAATCTGCTTAGTGTATTCATCTCTTGGTCTCCCTCTACGATTTTTACCCTCCACGCTGTCCTCCAGTACTAAATTGGTGATCCTTTGATGCCTCAGAACATGTCCTACCAACCGATCCCTTCTTCTAGTCAAGTTGTGCCACAAACTCCTCTTCTCCCCAATTCTATTCAATACCTCCTCATTAGTTACGTGACCTACCCATCTAATCTTCAGCATTCTTCTGTAGCACCACATTTCGAAAGCTTCTATTCTCTTGTTGTCTAAACTATTTATTGCCCATGTTTCACTTCCATACATGGCTACACTCCATACAAATACTTTGAGAAACGACTTCCTGACACTTAACAGTGCCAACCTCCAAATATTTAAAGTTTAATTTTTTAATGTTTTCAAGAAGTGTATAATACTGCTTTAGAAAATTGGTGTCTTTGACAGTGACATTCAAGTAGGAAAGTACTGAGGAGGTCTCCTTGTGAGTGTCAGGCTGCAAGTTTTATCCTTTCGCAGGACAGAGAAGGTGTACTGTAGAGACAGACAAGCAGGAGAGGCTAGGTTCCCACCTTGAAGAGGTAGTAGTAGACACGTTTGGTGTCGGCGTCCTCCTCGCGGTGCATGCTCATGAAGATGTTCTCCACGTCCACCACCATGCCCAGCAGCTGGTTCACCTCCTCCATAGACAGCGGAGGCTGCAGGTGGCTCACGTGGGTCTCTGCACACGAACACACACTAAATGACATTTTGTGTAAATGATCACTGGCAGCTGTAACATATTTGGCGAATCTAATTTATACTGTAACCACCGACATCAAGCAGTACTGTAGATGATGATACACAAAACTAACATACAACCAGACACATATGTAGGTTGGAACTGAAATAGTGGCAACACTGCTGTGGAGACACTACGCGATGTAATCTACACTCCTGGAAATGGAAAAAAGAACACATTGACACCGGTGTGTCAGACCCACCATATTTGCTCCGGACACTGCAAGAGGGCTGTACAAGCAATGATCACACGCACGGCACAGCGGACACACCAGGAACCGCGGTGTTGGCTGTCGAATGGCGCTAGCTGTGCAGCATTTGTGCACTGCCGCTGTCAGTGTCAGCTAGTTTGCCGTGGCATACGGAGCTCCATCGCAGTCTTTAACACTGGTAGCATGCCGCGACAGCGTGGACGTGAACCGTATGTGCAGTTGACGGACTTTGAGCGAGGGCGTATAGTGGGCATGCGGGAGGCCGGGTGGACGTACCGCCGAATTGCTCAACACGTGGGGCGTGAGGTCTCCACAGTACATCGATGTTGTCGCCAGTGGTCGGCGGAAGGTGCACGTGCCCGTCGACCTGGGACCGGACCGCAGCGACGCACGGATGCACGCCAAGGCCGTAGGATCCTACGCAGTGCCGTAGGGGACCGCACCGCCACTTCCCAGCAAATTAGGGACACTGTTGCTCCTGGGGTATCGGCGAGGACCATTCGCAACCGTCTCCATGAAGCTGGGCTACGGTCCCGCACACCGTTAGGCCGTCTTCCGCTCATGCCCCAACATCGTGCAGCCCGCCTCCAGTGGTGTCGCGACAGGCGTGAATGGAGGGACGAATGGAGACGTGTCGTATTCAGCGATGAGAGTCGCTTCTGCCTCGGTGCCAATGATGGTCGTATGCGTGTTTGGCGCCGTGCAGGTGAGCGCCACAATCAGGACTGCATACGACCGAGGCACACAGGGCCAACACCCGGCATCATGGTGTGGGGAGCGATCTCCTACACTGGCCGTACACCACTGGTGATCGTCGAGGGGACACTGAATAGTGCACAGTACATCCAAACCGTCATCGAACCCATCGTTCACCCATTCCTAGACCGGCAAGGGAACTTGCTGTTCCAACAGGACAATGCACGTCCGCATGTATCCCGTGCCACCCAACGTGCTCTAGAAGGTGTAAGTCAACTACCCTGGCCAGCAAGATCTCCGGATCTGTCCCCCACTGAGCATGTTTGGGACTGGATGAAGCGTCGTCTCACGCGGTCTGCACGTCCAGCACGAACGCTGGTCCAACTGAGGCGCCAGGTGGAAATAGCATGGCAAGCCATTCCACAGGACTACATCCAGCATCTCTACGATCGTCTCCATGGGAGAATAGCAGCCTGCATTGTTGCGAAAGGTGACTATACACTGTACTAATGCCAACATTGTGCATGCTCTGTTGCCTGTGTCTATGTGCCTGTGGTTCTGTCAGTGTGATCATGTGATGTATCTGACCCCAGGAATGTGTCAATAAAGTTTCCCCTTCCTGGGACAATGAATTCACGGTGTTCTTATTTCAATTTCCAGGAGTGTATTACCGTTGCTGATGCACACGTTGTCGACATACCTACCTTACCTCTGAGCAAATGGACTCGCCCGTCCCACGTCACCGGCACGCCCACAGTCGAGGGAAACACAGTCACTTGTGAGCGAGCAGTCTAACGTAACGGTGACACTGTGCTTTCGAAACAGGAACAACGGAGTTGGATCGAGACTGAGTGTGCCAGAGGTCGTACGGCACGACAGTGTCATCGAGGTCTTCGAGAGGTGTGCAGGGAATCTGCATGGCCGTACAGAACAGTGGCACATCGGGTAAAAGCCTTCTACAAAGGTCGGCAAACTGTGGCACACGTGCATCGGGCAGGTCATCCTAGCGTCTCTGAAGAAGACGTGCGTGCTGTTGCCGCATTAGTGGACAGTGATCGACGGCTTACGATTCGTGAGCTCGCCCACAAAACCGGATTAGTGCGTACAACTGTGCTTCACATCCTGAAGGAATACTCGGGCATGTGAAAAATTGCATCACAATGGATTCCGCACGACTTGACGGAAAAGCAGAAATGGAGGCGTTACAGTGCTACTCAGACACACTTGGAGTGCTACGAGTGCGGAGGAGAGGCTTTCTTATGCCGTATCGTAACACTGGATGAGACACGGGCCACATCATACGAGCCAAAAACTGAAACGCCAATCCAACGAGTGGTGTCATTATGGGTCGCTGCGAAAGTAAAAAGTGCATCAGAACCCCAGTATGGTGAAGGTTAAGGGGATTCTCTTATACAACTGTGATGGTGTTATCCTAACGCATTACAATCCTCCACGGCAGACCGTCAATGTATTACTGTTCGTTTTTGGAGCATCACTTCCAAGCCCAAAGAAAGCAGGTGTTGACAGATGTGAAAATTCCCATACAATCAGTTTAATAAGCCACAGCTGTAAAATACTAACATGAATTCTTTACAGATGAGTGGAAAAACTGGTAGAAGCCGACCTCGGGGAAGATCAGTTTGGATTCCGTAGAAATGTTGGAACACGCAAGGCAATACTGACCTTACGACTTATCTTAGAAGAAAGATTAAGGAAAGGCAAACCTACGTTTCTAGCATTTGTAGACTTAGAGAAAGCTTTTGACAATTTTGACTGGAATACTCTCTTTCAAATTCTAAAGGTGGCAGGGGTAAAATACAGGGAGCGAAAGGCTATTTACAATTTGTGCAGAAACCAGATGGCAGTTATAAGATTCGAGGGACATGAAAGGGAAGCAGTGGTTGGGAAGGGAGTGAGACAGGGTTGTAGCCTCTCCCCCATGTTATTCAATCTGTATATTGAGCAAGCAGTGAAGGAAACAAAAGAAAAATTCGGAGTAGGTATTAAAATCCATGGAGAAGAAATAAAAACTCTGACGTTCGCCGATGACATTGTAATTCTGTCAGAGACAGCAAAGGACTTGGAAGAGCAGTTGAATGGAATGGACAATGTCTTGAAAGGAGGATATAAGATGAACATCAACAAAAGCAAAATGAGGATAATGGAATGTAGTCAAATTAAGTCGGATGATGCTCAGGGAATTAGGTTAGGAAATGAGACACTTAAAGTAGTAAAGGAGTTTTGCTATTTGGGGAGCAAAATAACTGATGATGGTCGAAGTAGAGAGGATATAAAATGTAGACTGGCAATGGCAAGGAAAGCGTTTCTGAAGAAGAGAAATTTGTTAACATCGAGTATAGATTTAAATGTTAGGAAGTCCTTTCTGAAAGTATTTGTATGGAGTGTAGCCATGTATGGAAGTGAAACATGGGCAATAAATAGTTTGGGCAGGAAGAGAATAGAAGCTTTAGAAATATGGTGCTACAGAAGAATACTGAAGATTAGATGGGTAGATCACATAACTAATGAGGAAGGACTGGGGAGAAGAGAGGTTTGTGGCACAACTTGACCAGAAGAAGGGATCAGTTGGTAGGACATGTTCTGAGGCATCGAGGGATCACCAATTTAGTATTGGAGGGCAGCGTGGAGGGTAAAAATCGTAGAGAGAGACCAAGAGATGAATACACTAAGCAGATTCAGAAGGATGTAGGTTGCAGTAGGTACTGGGAGATGAAGAAGCTTGCACAGGATAGAGTAGCATGGAGAGCTGCATCAAACCAGTCTCAGGACTGAAGACCAACACAACAACAACAACAACAACCACATCTGTGACCAGCTTTGTGAAAGAAGTGACGACACTTTCTGCGCAACCCACCCATCATTTTGCACAACAATCTGCGGTTGCATACAGCACAAGCTGTGGCTGTTCTGTTCGGTCGATGGGACTGGAAAGTACTGTACCATCCACCACACTCCCACGACTTAAGTCCTTGCGACTTTGATTTGATTCCGAAGATCAAGGAACCACTTCGTAGCAGTCACTTCAGAACTTTTCCAGAGATTCGAGAGGCAGTAGACTGCACCATTCTCACTGCTAACGGTATACTACGCCTTCCACATCGCTTGCAATGGGTTCTACACAACGCTGGTGACTACTTTCGAGGACAGTGACAGGTACAAACGTGTAACTCTTCTGTATTGGTTGTGAATAAATAGTTGCCATTATTTAAGTTCCAGAACCTCATATGTATATTTCATATTCAAAATTTCTCTCCTCAGTCTACACACTGTCTTTCAGTTTTGCATAGATAATTTTCAATTTCAATTATCTTCCAGAGTATTTTAAATCATTTAAAACTTGAGTCTACTGATTGTCTAACCTAAGAATTTCTGATAAAAATATGGATTTTTGGGACAGTCGATTGTTTACATCAAGTAAATTTCAATTTCATCACAAATTGTAATATTAATTTGAAAGGAAAAATTAATTCCATATTCCAGTCTACGATAAATAATTTTAAACCATATAGCCAATTGTTAAAGCCTGATATTAACAAAATAATTCATAATATTTGAGAAAATGAAAAGTAATGTAATAACTATAAAATTTAGAAATGTTAATGCTGTTCTATCACGAGAAAACAACAACTGTGGGAAAAAGAAAAAGTGGTACATTTAGTAAATTTTGTACAACTGGTGTAAAATAGCAAAAGCAAACCCATTTAACTCAAACAAATTAACAGCAAGTTGATTGTTAACAAAACTAATCAATTTTTAAAAATGTTACTCAACAGACAAAAAATTTACTCACCAAAGGACAGCAGGAGAAAACTTCAAAGTTAACAAAATGTGCAAGCTTTTGAAGCCACTGGATCCTCCTCCTTGACGAAAGGTTGAAGGGGGAGAAGAATTTCGCAAAAGTCACTCACAACCCCAGGTCAGGGGAGACTTACTGGACAGGATGAGAAGGAGAGACTTACTGTTGGGAACTGAACCAGACAAGATTTGAAAACCTGAGAGCTTAAGGGTGGAGGTTAGCATAATAAGCAAGGCAGAGATTACTGACAAAGCATCGTGCAAGAGTTAATAAGTGTGGAAAGTTATATGTGTAATTTGTAGTAGACACTATATCTTTTATATTCTGGCCTGTCTATTTTTCCCCTCTCCCACTTCCACCACATATAGTGGAGCGGATTGATGGAGCTCTTGTAAGGAGGACTAGAAGGTTACTACACCACCGCTCCATGGATTTATTATTCCAAACTTGGCTGGAAGCCAAGCATTGGTGCAACAAATGACCTGTCAACCCACATAAATGTTCGTTTCAGCACAGGTATCGACAGTCTGGCAGTGCCTACCACAATGAGAAGGCTACACCGTGCGCAGCGGTAAGCAGTTATTCTCACTTTTATGCAGATTTCAGTTTTGCATAGATTCTGCTCATAATATAAAACCAATATACAGGAGGCTTCAAAATGTGTAAACGAGTTTTGAGGCTTTGTAGCAGTTGTTACATTCAACTTACAATCGCAAATGATACATCAAATGAAAGAGCAATGCAAACAGTTTTGTTTGCATACCTGTGTGCAAAGGGAAAAAAATATGAAATGAACAAGAGTGACTGAAGAACTTGTTGAACAAGTGAGAGTCTTTCACATGTAGCTTCAAGGAATCAGTAGCAAAGGCTGGTTGTGAGTTTGCAAATCCAGTGATGTCTGTGTGGAGACATTTAAGGAGATACTTACAAAGGGGTACCCAAAAAGAAACCGGAATTATTTTTTAAAAGCTATATATTTTCAAACTGTTTACAAAACAACCTTGTTGCTGTTGTTGTTGTTGTTGCTGCTGCTGCATTCTTCAGTCCAGAGACTGGTTTCATGCAGCTCTCCATGCTACTCTATCCTGTGCAAGCTTCTTCATCTCCCAGTACCTACTGCAGCCTACATCCTTCTGAATCTGCTTAGTGTATTCATCTCTTGGCCTCCCTCTACGATTTTTACCCTCCACGCTGCCCTCCAATACTAAATTGGTGCTCCCTTGATGCCTCAGAACATGTCCTACCAACCGGTCCCTCCTTCTTGTCAAGTTGTGCCACAAATTTTCTTCCTTTGAAAGCTTCTGTTCTCTTCTTGTCTAAACTAGTTATCGTCCATGTTTCACTTCCATACATGGCTACACTCCATACAAATACTTTCAGAAACGACTTCCTGACACTTAAATCTATACTCGATGTTAACAAATTTCTCTTCTTCAGAAACGCTTTCCTTGCCATTGCCAGTCTATATTTTATATCCTCTCTACTACTTTAAGTGTCTCATTTCTTAATCTAATTCCCTCAGCATTACCCGACTTAATTCGACTACATTCCATTATCCTCGTTTTGCTTTTGTTGATGTTTGTCTTATGTGCTCCTTTCAAGACACTGTCCATTACGTTCAGCTGCCCTTCCAGGTCCTTTGCTGTCTGACAGAATTACAATGTCATCGGCGAACCTCAAAGTTTTATTTCTTCTCCGTGGATTTTAATATCTACTCCGAATCTTTCTTTTGTTTCCTTTACTGCTTGCTCAATATACAGACTGAATAACATCAGGGAGAGGCTACAACCCTGTCTCACTCCCTTTACAACCACTGCTTCCCTTTCATCCCCCTCGACTCTTAAAACTGCCATCTGGTTTCTGTACAAATTGTAAATAGCCTTTCGCTCTCTCTATTTTACCCCTGCCACCTTCAGAATTTGAAAGAAGGTCTTACAGTCAACAGTGCCAAAGGCTTTCCTTAAGTCTACAAATGTTAGAACCATAGATTTGCCTTTCGTTAATCTATCTTCTAAGATAAGTTGTAGGGTCAGTATTGCCTCACATGTTCCAATATTTCTACGGAATCCAAACTGATCTTCCCCGAGGTTGGCTTCTACCAGTTTTTTTCATTTGTCTGCAAAGAATTCGCATTAATATTTTGCAGCTGTGATTTGTTAAACTGATAGTTCGGTAATTTTCACATTGGTTAACATGTCCTTTCTTTGGGATTGGAATTATTAAATTCTTCTTGAACAACCTTATCCCCTTCAAAATACTCTCCAGTATGATTAATACATTTGTCCCACCAGCACTTCCACTGTCCAAAACATTTTTTGCAGTCATCTTCAGAAATGGCTAATAGCTCCTTCCTCGATTCTTTATTGACTTCTTCAATGTCGTCAAATCGGTGTCCTTTTCATGGCCCTTTTTGTACATAGAAATAAGAAAAAGTTGCTCAGAGCCACGTCAGACAAGTAAGGTGCATGGGGCAGCGCAACTGTGCCATTTTTAGCCACCAACAGAGATGGCTGTGTGTGCATGTACATTATCGTGGTGGAAGAACCAGTGTCCTGTCTGGCAAAAATTGGGTTTTTTTGACGAACACTGTTGTGCAAACTTCTTAAAGCTTCCAAGTAAAAGGATTGATAGATGGCCTGATCTGGGGGAACAAACTCTGAATGAACTAGACCCTTAGCATCAAAAATATATATCAACGTTGTTTTGATGTTCAACTTAGCGACATTTTTTCGGACGGGGGTGACAACAACGTCTTTCATTGGCTTGACTGTTTCTTTCTTTCTGGGCCGTAATCATAGAATCACAACTCATCACCAGCAATGACCTCTGACAGAAAATCTGGATCAGTTTCAAGCTGTTGTTTTAAAGCAGGACATGTTTCAACTCAACATTCCTTTTGATTGTCAGTCAGAACCCAAGGAACACACTTGGCAGCAACCCTTTTCAATTCCAAATCTTCCATTAAAATTTGATGAACCAAGTTCAACGGTAACCCACTAATCTCTTTACAGTGATCAATTGGCCGTTGATGGTCTGTAAGCACAAGCTCTTGAATTTTTTCAATATTTTTGTCGATTCGGGCAGTTGACTGACATCAAGAACAAGGTTTGTCATCAACTGACATGTTGCCATTTTTAAATTGAGCAAACCACTTGTACACTTGAGTTTTTCCCCTAGCATCATCTTGATAAGCTGTTCTCAACATTAAAACAGTTTCAGCAGCATTTGTACTGAGTAGAAAACATAATTTCACAACTGTGTGTACACTTAAACTTGCCATCATAAGAAATGAAACAAGAACAAAACAGCGGTAACAAAAACAAACACAGCAGATGAACAAGTCGACAACACAGGCGTCACTGAACTGGCAATGAGTTATGCTATACACGCCTAGTGGTAGAAATGCATAGTACACAAGCTACTCCGCCCACAGCAATGTTGTCCTCCCCCCCCCCCTTTTTTTTCTTTTTTTCTTTTTTTTTTCTGCACCCACTCGTACACCTGCATGCTTATAATTTGCAGTTGTTGCAAGCTCTAAAGCTTACATACTACAGTTTACATGCCATTTTGCAAACAAAATGTTGCTGCATGATAACGATATTTTGTGATGAGTTGCCATTGCACCTAAGTGTAAATCTGAATACGCATAAAGTGCTCATCCGGGGGTCAGCAAATCACCAGGTGGTGGTACAGTCACATGAGATTCCCCTAAATTGAATGTTTTTTGTGTCGTATCCCAGTAGAACTTTTATGGACTTTCTTTATCAATGAGGCAACTGTAATTGGTGTTCTTACCCTGATACACTAGAACTATGCCCCTTTCCTCAATGGGAAGAAGCTGAACCTCAGATCATCATTCTGGCAGCGGGATGGTGCACTGCGTAACTGGCGTAACCCACTAAGCGCTCGGTTAAATGACGTTGTACCCGACCACTGGATTGGGTGAAGAGGGCAGGTGACAGAGCTCGTTTTGCATTACATGAATGTTCAGTCACGATCTGACGTCATGCGACCTTTACTTTTGAGGGCTCATAAAGGATCCTGTGTATGTGCATCTGCTACCAGCTGATCTACCCAACTTTACAACCACCACAACAAATACCCAACACACTGATCAAGGTTTGGGAAGAACTCATCTATCAACTCAATGTGCAACGAATGGTTCTCACATTGCACACTTGTAAGAAAAAAATGTTTCAGTTTCTCTTTCATTTGATTTATTATTTATAATTGTAAGCGGAATGTAACAAATATTACAAAGCCTTAAAATAACGTGTATGGTTGAACATCTTTCTCTATTTTCTGCCAGAAAAAGATAAAACACTTGGATACATACTGAAACTGGTTTTAATGACAGTTCTCACCACAAATTTTTTTAGTTATGGAAAAGAGTTTTTTGTTCTAAATTTCTGCTAGGTTTGGAAAGTTATTTACATTTTTGTGGCTCTTACTTTCAAGACATTTTACTTTGTCCAATGGCTGTAACCCATTCACACAGATATTAAAACCACTCACATGTTTTATTGTTCTGTGTCTGGTATTTAACAGATTTGTGGTGTTTTCAGTATCTGACATTGTTTTTGCAACCCTCCCTCCCCAAATAAAAAAAACATATACAGGGTATTACAAAAAGGTACGGCCAAACTTTCAGGAAACATTCCTCACACACAAATAAAGAAAAGATGTTAGGTGTACATGTGTCCGGAAACGCTTAATTTCCATGTTAGAGCTCACTTTAGTTTCGTCCACCTACGGTCAATGGAGCACATTATAATGATTTCATATGGGATACTCCACCTGTGCTGCTAGAACATGTGCCTTTACAAGTACGACACAACATGTGGTTCATGCACGATGGAGCTGCTGCACATTTCAGCCAAAGTGTTTGTACGCTTCTCAACAATAGATTCGGTGACCGATGGATTGGTAGAGGCGGGCCAATTCCGTGGCCTCCACGCTCTCCTGACCTCAACCCTCTTGACTTTCATTTATGGGGGCATTTGAAAGCTCTTGTCTATGCAACCCCGGTACCAAATGTAGACACTCTTCGTGCTCGTATTGTGGACAGCTGTGATACAATACGCCATTCTCCAGGGCTGCATCAGCGCATCAGGGATTCCGTGCGATGGAGGGCAGATGCACGTATCCTCGCTAACGGAGGACATTTTTAACATTTCCTGTAACAAAGTGTTTGAAGTCATGCTAGTACATTCTGTTGCTGTGTGTTTCCATTCCATGATTAATGTGATTTGAAGAGGAGTAATAAAATGAGCTCTAACATGGAAAGTAAGCGTTTCCGGACAAATGTCCACATAACATATTTTCTTTCTTTGTGTGTGAGGAATGTTTCCTGAAAGTTTGGCCGTACCTTTCTGTAACGTCTACATCTACATCTACATCTACATTTATACTCCGCAAGCCACCCAACGGTGTGTGGCGGAGGGCACTTTACGTGCCACTGTCATTATCTCCCTTTCCTGTTCCAGTCGCGTATGGTTCGCGGGAAGAACGACTGTCTGAAAGCCTCTGTGCGCGCTCTAATCTCTCTAATTTTACATTCGTGATCTCCTCGGGAGGTATAAGTAGGGGGAAGCAATATATTCGATACCTCATCCAGAAACGCACCCTCTCGAAACCTGGCGAGCAAGCTACACCGCGATGCAGAGCGCCTCTCTTGCAAAGTCTGCCACTTGAGTTTGTTAAACATCTCCATAACGCTATCACGGTTACCAAATAACCCTGTGACGAAACGCGCCGCTCTTCTTTGGATCTTCTCTATCTCCTCCGTCAACCCGATCTGGTACGGATCCCACACTGATGAGCAATACTCAAGTATAGGTCGAACGAGTGTTTTGTAAGCCACCTCCTTTGTTGATGGACTACATTTTCTAAGGACTCTCCCAATGAATCTCAACCTGGTACCCGCCTTACCAACAATTAATTTTATATGATCATTCCACTTCAAATCGTTCCGCACGCATACTCCCAGATATTTTACAGAAGTAACTGCTACCAGTGTTTGTTCCGCTATCATATAATCATACAATAAAGGATCCTTCTTTCTATGTATTCGCAATACATTACATTTGTCTATGTTAAGGGTCAGTTGCCACTCCCTGCACCAAGTGCCTATCCGCTGCAGATCTTCCTGCATTTCGCTACAATTTTCTAATGCTGCAACTTCTCTGTATACTACAGCATCATCCGCGAAAAGCCGCATGGAACTTCCGACACTATCTACTAGGTCATTTATATATATTGTGAAAAGCAATGGTCCCATAACACTCCCCTGTGGCACGCCAGAGGTTACTTTAACGTCTGTAGATGTCTCTCCATTGAGAACAACATGCTGTGTTCTGTTTGCTAAAAACTCTTCAATCCAGCCACACAGCTGGTCTGATATTCCGTAGGCTCTTACTTTGTTTATCAGACGACAGTGCGGAACTGTATCGAACGCCTTCCGGAAGTCAAGGAAAATGGCATCTACCTGGGAGCCTGTATCTAATATTTTCTGGGTTTCATGAACAAATAATGCGAGTTGAGTTTCACACGATCGCTGTTTCCGGAATCCATGTTGATTCCTACATAGTAGATTCTGAGTTTCCAAAAACGACATGATACTCGAGCAAAAGACATGTTCTAAAATTCTACAACAGATCGACGTCAGAGAGATAGGTCTATAGTTTTGCGCATCTGCTCGACGACCCTTCTTGAAGACTGGGACTACCTGTGCTCTTTTCCAATCATTTGGAACCTTCTGTTCCTCTAGAGACTTGCGGTACACGGCTGTTAGAAGGGGGGCAAGTTCTTTCGCGTACTCTGTGTAGAATCGAATTGGTATCCCATCAGGTCCAGTGGACTTTCCTCTGTTGAGTGATTCCAGTTGCTTTTCTATTCCTTGGACACTTATTTCAATGTCAGCCATTTTTTCGTTGGTGCGAGGATTTAGAGAAGGAACTGCAGTGCGGTCTTCCTCTGTGAAACAGCTTTGGAAAAAGGTGTTTAGTATTTCAGCTTTACGCTTGTCATCCTCTGTTTCAATGCCATCATCATCCCGGAGTGTCTGGACATGACGTCCTGTATATATATTAGCAAGATAGTACTTCTTCCAGTACATTAGTTTGTTCTGTGCTGTTTCATAATTTTGTGTCACTATAGCTATGTTATAGGGAAAAGCTAAACAGTCTTTTTCCACAGGATTCTTCTTAGAGGGGAAACTCCCCACGACCCCCCTCCCTCTCAGATTTAGCAGTAAGATGGCCCAGTGGATAGCCCGTAACTGAACACAGATCCAGTGTGAAAACAGGAAGAAGGTGCATTGAAGTGTGAAAAAGTACTCTAGGATCAGTGAATGGTCCAAGCTTAACAAGTGCAATATTGAGTCAACATTAACACCAACAGTGTTATGGTCAGGTGATCACAGTGTTGGACTGTGAAGCATGCAAGCATGTTCACATCTCTCTCTCATACCATTTATCTTTATTGCCTTTTTTTTTCCTTCACAACATTATGGACTGTTCGTATGATCACTGAAATGTTCATTCTCTTTCTGTAGTCTTGGTAGTTGCCACACTATACATTGGTTATAGAATATGAATCATGTGGTAAGAATATGCTACAATCGCAAGTAAATGTGATGAACGGTGACAGCAGGAGAGATACCGCGTGAACATCTCACAGAAATGAAAACAACAAACGGATGTGAACAATTTTACAACAAAGAAATTCAAGAGTGAAAGCTTCCAAAATGGAATGCAACTTCAAAGATATTAAAAACATATGTTTTAATGGAGCACAGAGAAACTTTGTGATTGTGAAACTGTTGCACTCACTGGTTGCAGCTTATGTGACAAACTATTACGTTTTCACCATTTCCTTGGGAGTGATCTCATATCCTTCATACAAACTCCTAAACTGGGCAAGGAGATGTATCTCACTTACTTACCAGGCATACAAATAAGGTGTGTCAGTACGAGATTCCTATCATATGACACATGTACTGTCACTAATGCTGTGTATGACACACCAGACGTGGTTTCCGGTGGAGAATTCGGTTGACTTGTCACTTTGTCATCAAATGTTTTCCCATTCGAAAGCCACTTCCTTTTGGCTGTTAATAGAGTAGTTGTGCACAATCAACTGTCATTATAGGTCCCTTTCTTACACCTCACTGTTGCAAATGGATGTTACACCAAGAGAAAGACACGAATTTGAATACGGCGAACAGTGGGAAAAAAAGGCAGCAGAGAGATTTGAGCATGGCTCGCCTACATGGCCGGGCAACATCTTGACCACTTAATCATGACCATGGTTGCCACAAGCTTCCCCAACTGGAATTCCCTGCTATTTCCCTGATTTTCAGACAAGTTTTAGCATTTTTCCCTGGTGAATTTTGAGATCTCAAAGGTGAATATAGACATAAGTTTGGGGGGGGGGGGTAAGGAAAAAAAATTCTGTATTTCTAAATGTGTGAGCAAAAATTTTAAGTACTAACATCGACACATTTTGTAATGAACTGTTTTTAGATGGAGAAAGCAAGCCAAACGGTATACGTATTTAGTTAAGACCACTGATGTTATTTTATTTCAGTAAAACAACAAGACACTTTTGGCGGCAAAAATATGCATTTCCTTGGAGTCGCAAAACAGATTTAAAATACCTTCACTAATTTCAGAAATAACCTCCTCAGGTAAAAGTAGGCTTCTTGAAAGAAGTGTATAAGGCAGGGAAGAATTGTGCAAACCAACACTGTAGGTGATCACTCATAAAATGTTGATTCTATTATGTTCATTATTGTCAGTTATTACCCACTTTGTTACGTCTATTGTTTTAGAGGTTTGTGTTTCTGCCCACTAAGCTGAGTGGTAACATTTGCCTACCAATCAGTGGACCTGGGTTTGATTCCTGGCCAGGTTGGAGATTTTCTCCACTCGTGGACTGGGTGTCGTGTCGTTCTCATCATCATTTTACGATTACCGACACTCAAGTTGCCCAATGCGATGTCACCCGAACGAAGACTCGCAACCCGGCAGCCGAACTTCCCCGGATGGGGCCTCCGGGCCATCAATGCCACACAATCGTTTGATTTTACAGGTATTATGTGATTTTTCTTTTGAGAAACGTATGAGTACATAGTGTACAAACTGCCAGCAACAGCCACAATTTTTTTCTTTGTATCGTCAATACTTTCTAATATAAGAGCTACTTTCAATATGCCAAAATGTACTAGAATAAATAAAATGTCTACAAAATGCCGCACTGTAGAATGCACTTGAGGTGAGACAGTCACAGTTCCTGAAATCCATCACGCACGGCCTCTGGCCTGCCGAGTAGCACTGGAGTTGTGGATCAGTGGATAAACCGTGAAAACCTACCGCATTACACCACACACGGACAGACCCGGCTGGTGGGCAGATTGGTGAGACCAGATCCGATGGGAGGGCCTGAAAGTTAGGGGAAACGATGGGCTTCATATCGGCAGGCCCGATCCATTAGATCAGGGCTTCACAACATAAGTGCTCGCGAGGCAAGCTGTGAGCAGCAAGGCGCGAGCACGGAGCAGCGCGAGCACGCTACCCCCACTACCGGACCAGAGCTGAGAGTGGGGAGAGTCACGTGGGGCACACAACAGCTGCCGCCAGTCAATGTAAATCCGCGGCCACCTGCAGGGATATCACTCACGAATTATTACTGCGACAAATGAAACAAATAAAGGAGAATGTACACGTTGTAATGGATCTGGGAGACGTTATTTTTTTTTACCGTATTTGTCGATACCGAATTGTAAATGTTTTCTTATATTTTTGTCAGGATTCATTATAATTTGTCTTATTATATGTTAATTTACTTCTGTTTTTGAGAGTAAAAGCATATTGATTACTATTAGAAAATGTATCGAAGAATAGCAAAGAGACTGATTACAACTGGAAGATTGTGTGTGGTGTAAAACATCTTTGACGTTGGAGTCATCTTTGACTGTACTTAGTCGGCAGCTAACTCTTGGTGTGTGTTGACCATGGTGTTGACGGAAGAACAATTTGAAGTATGTTACTATTATTTTTGTATGAACTAAAAAAAAAAAAAAGAAGAAATTACATTTGAAGAAACTGTATTTGAAACACCAAAATGAGAGAAACACGTTGAACCATGTCAATTCTGCAACCAACAAAGATGCATTGTGGAATCATTCTCAGACAACTGAAGCCAAGACTATATCGCCGTATAAACGTTTAATGGAAAAGGTACTGTCACGAAATATGGCAAATTTAAGTAAATAAGAAAAAATAGTGATCATATTTTCAATTTGTGTCTTAGCCGTATTTCAACTGGGGGCTCAGCCGGGATATCGTGTTCACGAGATTTTCAACAGTGCTACGAGGAAGAAAATTTTTGTGTGTTAATACCAGTTTCTTCAGAATGTGTGTTACAGTGTTTGTGTTCATCGGGAAGTAAAAGTTTTGGAAAAGAAATGTTTCGGCGAAAAATACACTCCTGGAAATTGAAATAAGAACACCGTGAATTCATTGTCCCAGGAAGGGGAAACTTTATTGACACATTCCTGGGGTCAGGTACATCACATGATCACACTGACAGAGCCACAGGCACATAGACACAGGCAACAGAGCATGCACAATGTCGGCACTAGTACAGTGTATATCCACCTTTCGCAGCAATGTAGGCTGCTATTCTCCCATGGAGACGATCGTAGAGATGCTGGATGTAGTCCTGTGGAACGGCTTGCCATGCCATTTCCACCTGGCGCCTCAGTTGGACCAGCGTTCGTGCTGGACGTGCAGACCGCGTGAGACGACGCTTCATCCAGTCCCAAACATGCTCAATGGGGGACAGTTCCGGAGATCTTGCTGGCCAGGGTAGTTGACTTACACCTTCTAGAGCACGTTGGGTGGCACGGGATACATGCGGACGTGCATTGTCCTGTTGGAACAGCAAGTTCCCTTGCCGGTCTAGGAATGGTAGAACGATGGGTTCGATGACGGTTTGGATGTACCGTGCACTATTCAGTGTCCCCTCGACGATCACCAGTGGTGTACGGCCAGTGTAGGAGATCGCTCCCCACACCATGATGCCGGGTGTTGGCCCTGTGTGCCTCGGTCGTATGCAGTCCTGATTGTGGCGCTCACCTGCACGGCGCCAAACACGCATACGACCATCATTGGCACCAAGGCAGAAGCGACTCTCATCGCTGAAGACGACACGTCTCCATTCGTCCCTCCATTCACGCCTGTCGCGACACCACTGGAGGCGGGCTGCACGATGTTGGGGCGTGAGCGGAAGACGGCCTAACGGTGTGCGGGACCGTAGCCCAGCTTCATGGAGACGGTTGCGAATGGTCCTCGCCGATACCCCAGGAGCAACAGTGTCCCTAATTTGCTGGGAAGTGGCGGTGCGGTCCCCTACGGCACTGCGTAGGATCCTACGGTCTTGGCGTGCATCCGTGCGTTGCTGCGGTCCGGTCCCAGGTCGACGGGCACGTGCACCTTCCGCCGACCACTGGCGACAACATCGATGTACTGTGGAGACCTCACGCCCCACGTGTTGAGCAATTCGGCGGTACGTCCACCCGGCCTCCCGCATGCCCACTATACGCCCTCGCTCAAAGTGCGTCAACTGCACATACGGTTCACGTCCACGCTGTCGCGGCATGCTACCAGTGTTAAAGACTGCGTTGGAGCTCCGTATGCCACGGCAAACTGGCTGACACTGACGGCGGCGGTGCACAAATGCTGCGCAGCTAGCGCCATTCGACGGCCAACACCGCAGTTCCTGGTGTGTCCGCTGTGCCGTGCGTGTGATCATTGCTTGTACAGCCCTCTCGCAGTGTCCGGAGCAAGTATGGTGGGTCTGACACACCGGTGTCAATGTGTTCTTTTTTCCATTTCCAGGAGTGTATAATTTTCGACAGAAGAAAATATTTCAAGAATTTTGGTCAACAATCACATGGATGGATAACGTGGTTTTGCAACAGTAGAAGAGTGTTCCAGATAAGTCACGAAACCATCGTATTTTGTTAAAACAATCTTTTTATCTTGTTTTGTATTGTTGTGTATAAATTTTTTGTTCTTCACAATGACTTATGAGATTTTCGAGAGTATTGTGCCTAAAGTAGAAAGTAGTAATTTAATAGACTTCGAACATCAGGACAGGTCAAATGAAAGTGAAAGAACCGATAAGTTTGATTTAAAAAGTTTTCTTGTAAATTTCACGAAAGAAATTAAACAAACACTTGACGACAATAAGACTTACTGGGATGAAAAAATTGATAACATTTTGTTGCAAGTCCAAGCAGTCAATACCCAAGTGGGTGATCTTTCGAACAGAGTTGGCAATGCTGAGGAAAAAATTGAATCTGTGGAAGCAAAAGTAAATGAAATTGATGCTAAATTGAGCGGTGAAATTAATACTGTAAAAAGTGAGTTACTGGCAGATAGGGAAATAAATTTAATTGATTTTAATGACATTAAAGGGGAAATTAAAAATTTGGATGAGAATACAAAAGTTTTAGTAAAAAATGTAGAACAAAAAACTGACAATCGTTTGGTTACTCTAGAAGAAAAAGTAGAATGCAATGATTTAGAAAACAAAAAATCTGTCAAAGAACTTAGCGAAAAAATTGAAAGTTTTAACATTGAATTTCAAAGCAAAAATTACAATTTCAACACATGTAATCTTGTATCTAATATTCCAGTGAAGCACTTTTCGGTAGATGGACCCTTACATCCCGTTGATTTTATGCAGTATTGTAAAGATTGTTTTTTACCTCACTCACCAGATGAAATAAAAATTAAATTTGTGAAAAAATTCTTGGAAGGGGAAGCTTTGACTTGGGCAAACCAGATTGTAACTATGGGGATGACATTTTCAGAATTTGAATCAAAATTTCTGGAAAATTTTTGGGATGATCTTAAACAAACTAGAATCAAAAGTGAATTTTTGAATGGGAGAAACTATAGAGAATCAGATGGGAGCATGAAACAATTTTGCAAAAGTGAACTTCAAAAACTTATTCATTTAACAAAACCTTTGGATGACTTGATCAAAATTGATACCTTAAAGAGAAGATTGCCATCAGCAATGCAGTTGAGTTTAGTTCATTGTCCTGATAGTAATGTAGAGCAGTTTCTCAATTATATTGAAAAGTTGGATAGGGTAACAACAAGAACACACAGTGGGTTTACTCAGAAAGGTAACGGTCAAAATTGGGAAAATGATAACTTTCAAAAAAGGGAACAAAACAATTATCATGGTGTCAGTCAGAATTCAGGGGGATATAACAATTTTCTGAAGAAGGACCATAATTTTTATCCAAAACAAGAACAACATTTTCGCGTTAATAATCAACAAAATAGAGAACACTTTAGGGATCAAAATCACAGAAATTTTGATAGAGATCAGTACGATAGAAACTACCGACAATCAGGTAATGTTTGGCAAAGGAATGGGAACAGAAATGTGGATCAGAGGCATTGGCAGAACCACAATCAGCAGTTCAAACAGGAACCAGTTGTAATTCAGGAAACAAAAAACGAGTAGATGCCCCCTTGAAGGTCCGCAAGGTTGAGGCAGAAGGTGAGCATGATGAAAGGACCAATGGATGTGACGATCATAAACCCAAACATGACAGTTCCAAACCTAAGCTATCACATGAGGTTATTAGTTGTTACTTATTGAAAAAATTTCAAGAGGAAAATAATATTGATAAAAATAAAATTTTCAGTACACAAGAACATACAGTAGATAAAAGTAATTGTGATCCATTTAATTTAACAGAATTTTACACTTGGGCAGAAAAGAACAACTTTTTGTCAGATGATGTGATTTGTAGTAGTTCAGAGATGTGTGTGAATGAAAGAGAGAATGCATGCTGTGAGAATGAAAATATTGGTGAAAGGGATCTGGTACCTTTAGAAAGGGGAAATAATATTTTGGGGGATAATTTGAATGTGTATGACTTGAATATGTATAATGATAATGATGTTGTTGATAAAGTTGATAATGATGGTAATGGTATTGATGATGATGTTGAGGAAAGGTATTTCATTAGTTTAAATAGGGAGTTGGGTATACACATGGTTGAAAATGGATTAAATAGTGAGAATATTATAGAAATTCCCAGGGATGTTACCAGGATGAATAAAGCTCACAAGATGGATGTATGTGAAAGTGTGAATTTTGATGTTGTTGGTAAAGAATCTGACTACACAAATAACGGTGCCACATGTATAACTTGTAGCCTAAGTGAAACTTTTACAGATACTAATGACACACACACATTTCTTATGAATATATGGCTGAACAGTGAAACTATTTCTTTTGACAAGAACTTTAGAAAGATGCTTATTAATGTATGTGAAACTGTATGTCCTGAGTGGTGGAAAAAGATGAGATATTTTATTTTTGAAAAGCTGAAGGATAAGTACTTCAATAGTATACAATGTGATTTGGATGAAAATTCTTGGCTATTTGAGATAATAGAGAGTACTAATGATAATTTTGTGTCTTGTGCAAATTTTATAACTGTGACAAATAATACATGTAATGATATACCATATGATTCTGATAAGTATAGGTTTGGGGAAATTGAAAGTGATTTGTTACATGAGGATACAGGTTCTGAGAAAAGTGATCAATTTTGCAGTCCTTATATAAAAGTTCAAATTGGGTCATGGATTGGTAAATGTTTAATTGATACAGGAAGTGAGATCTCGGGACTATCTGAAAGGTTAAGCAAGAAATTGAAAGTGGGGAAAGATTTTGTTGAAATGCCAGTTGTTGGGGTAAGGATAAAAGGTGCTACTGGGAAGAGCAGTAAATTGGTAAAAAGCCAGGCTTTAGTGACATTTTTAATTGAAGGCAAGTTGTTCACACATGGATGTTTTGTAATTCAGGAATTTAATGAGGATTTTCTTTTGGGTATGAATTGGATAGTAAAAGTAAATACAGCATTTGATTGGGTTGGAAGAAAACTTTTGATAGAAACTAGTGAAAGGGAATACATTCAGACAAATTTTGTGAACACACTTGGTGATCAGAGTAATGGAAATTTTGACAGTATCAATTTACTAAAAGAAAATAGATTGGAGAATATTGAAACTCATAGATTTGATACTGATGAAGTTGAATTTGGGAATTTAGTAAATTTGAAAATTTCAGAAACACAAAATTTATCTGGGGAGCAAAAACAACAGTTAGAAAATCTGCTGTGGGAATACAGTGATGTTTTCAGTGACATACCTGGTAGGGTAAAGGGTTATCAGTGTGAGCTTCAGGTAAAATCTCATGAACCATTTTTCATAAAACCATACAGTATTGCAATATCAAAAAGACCTGCTGTTGAGAAAGAGTTGAAAAAGATGGAAGGATGTAATATAATAGAAAGGAGTATCAGTGCATATAATAATCCTCTAGTAGTGGTTTCGAAAAAAAAAGATGGAGTGAAACTATATAAATAGAAATCATAATTTCAAAATTTAAATAACCTATTATCATCTAAAACAAAAGTCCTCCACTGGAATATGCTTGTTAGAACAAAACTGCCTGTACAACCAAGTATGTATATTTGTATGTATAAAGTAATAATTTGAAGTCACATGTTAATTGAAACTGATGAAAAAACACTGTTGTAACAAAAAAATGAGATAGAGATTTATTTTTACTTTTTTACAAAAAAAAAAGTCTCCATAGTGAGCATTTCTGAATTTTTCTAATTTTTGGAAGCCAAGTCTTCCCTGTGGGTGAAGGCATGCATGTGAGGACATGCATGCAAAGGTATAAGTTTCAAAACCAATTTTAGATAAAGCCTCATGATATATGAGCAGTTTATTGTTGTTTATACTGATGTTGTGGGGAGCAAAAGTACTCTTCACAAGAATGTGATTTGTAGTAATATTGTAGTAGAGAGGCAAGTGTACATAAATGATTGCAAAAAAAAAAAAAATTAGATAGTACTGATGTATCTTTAGCTGTACTAAAAGAAGAAAATCATATGAAAAAAAAAAAAATAAATACAAAATAAAAAAACATGAGTAAAAAAAAATTAAAAAGAAAATCATAAGCAAAAGAAAAATATACAAAAAACAAAAAACATGACTAAAAAAAATATAAAAAATAAAAAAATCAGAAGTTAAAAATATATATATATATAAAAGGCAAATATAGAGAAAAACACATTACACTATATATGTCCAGTATCGTTTTTACTGTACAATATGTAAGCATAATGAAATTAACATTGATATTAAAAAAAAAAAATTTTTTTTGAAACTTATTGTAGGAAATGAGTTTTGCCTTTCTATTATTTTCAATCTGTATGCTGTATGTTAGAATATTTCTCATGTATGTTTTATACCATGTATATTTGTCATGTCAAATAATTTCTTTACTTGAATTTTTGTGTATGATATTGATGGGGAAGTATTATTGCAACAACAGCCAGTAACAAGTCCACAGATTCAAAGAGTCCAAATTTGGTAGAGGTTGTCAGACTGCATCATTAATGTACTAATTGTGTAATACAGATCCATTACTGAGTGTGGTCGGGATTTTGTTGTATATGTCCATAACAACAAAAGCCCTGGGGAGCAGTTGTAATGGATCTGGGAGACGTTATTTTTTTTTACCGTATTTGTCGATACCGAATTGTAAATGTTTTCTTATATTTTTTGTCAGGATTTATTATAATTTGTCTTATTATATGTTAATTTACTTCTGTTTTTGAGAGTAAAAGCATATTGATTACTATTAGAAAATGTATCGAAGATTAGCAGAGAGACTGATTACAACTGGAAGATTGTGTGTGGTGTAAAACATCTTTGACGTTGGAGTCATCTTTGACTGTACTTAGTCGGCAGCTAACTCTTGGTGTGTGTTGACCATGGTGTTGACGGAAGAACAATTTGAAGTATGTTACTATTATTTTTGTATGAACTAAAAAAAAAAAAAAAAAAAAAAAGAAGAAATTACATTTGAAGAAACTGTATTTGAAACACCAAAATGAGAGAAACACGTTGAACCACGTCAATTCTGCAACCAACAAAGATGCATTGTGGAATCATTCTCAGACAACTGAAGCCAAGACTATATCGCCGTATAAACGTTTAATGGAAAAGGTACTGTCACGAAATATGGCAAATTTAAGTAAATAAGAAAAAATAGTGATCATATTTTCAATTTGTGTCTTAGCCGTATTTCAACGTGCCACACAATTTTATTAGCGTAGTGTATGCCTCTACCATCTGTAGACACTGAAACTAAAGAATTCCACGACCAATATTTTCAACACTTTCTTCAACACTACTTAAAATATCACCTCCGGTTGTAGTGTTCTTCACGGCTACTACATCGAGGAGCTCCTTCCTCACCTGAAGATCTCTATTAACACCTCTAATAAATATGGAAAGCTGCGCTGTTCCAGTGATATCAACACTTTCGTCCAGAGCTAGAGAATACGCTATAAAATCTTTACAGATATTTGCAAGCTGGCTCTGGACGTCGTCTGCCATGTCCTGTATGCGACGCATAATGGTCATGTCAGATAATGGCACAATCCGAAACTGTTCAACTTGAGATGGACACACATGTTCCGCTGCAACTACCAAACATTCTTTTATTAAATCGCCATCAGTGAAGGGGTGCACGGATTTTGCTAAAAGCAAAGCAATTTTGTAACTCACTCTGAGAGCTGCCTCAGTTGATTTTTCTTCGTCGTCCAGATCTTCTTCGGATAGCTTCCTTTTAAGTTTAATAACTTCCTGTACATGATCTGGTCCATCATATTTTCCACGTCCGTAGTCTTTTGCGTGGTACGACATATAATGTCGCTGCAAATTGAATTTCGTAAAAGAATTCAGCGTTTTGTGACATACTAAACATTTTGCAACACCATCTTTTTCTGTAAACAGATAAAATTCCTCCCAATGGGGGTTGAACTGCGAAAGCATGGTTGGGGTTATACAACGGTGACTTGACATGATTCTTAACCAGTGAAGTGACTGTTAGAGCTTATCATAGTACTGTAAACGTTACACAGTCGGCGCGAATTCAATAGGCACGCAGCGACCGTATTCAAACATGCGCGTGCGTTTCCCCTCCCTCCCTACTCCGCGACCTTGCACGTGCCTGAGCAGACGCGAGTACTCGCGCTCAGAACCGGCCAGTTGTTAAGCCCTGCATTAGATACACCCACAGAAATGGCCTACGGTTTTGCTTCGTCATCAAAATTCACATGTCACAGATACTATGTTGACCACAGTGATCAATCCGTGCAACAGGTACTAGCGCAAAGATTCCAAGAATCAGTACTAATAAGGGTAGGGAAGATGATCGCTGAGCCACAGACAGGCATGCAGGAATGACAATGACACTCTCACAACTAAATTTTCAGCCATAGCCCTTGTCAGAAAAGGAGAGCACATACACTTTCACATAATCACTCGGACACAACTCACACACGCACGACTGCTGTCTCCGGCCGCTCTCTGAGAATCAGATCCAAACAAACGACTCCTCACGCCTCCCTGCCTCGGTCGGCAGCTGATAGGCTAGCCACAAGAAGTGGTGGCAGCAGTGACTACAGTCCGAGGGGAATGGTAGGAAGGGGAGAAGCAGTAAGAACGAGGGAGTAGGGAAACAGCACACGTACTCTGCTGTGCCCAGCCAGCGACGATGCACGACAACTCAGTAAACAAATCATTTCAGCTACTGAGACAAAAATGAGATTTTTTCAGTGTTTTTTCAAATTTCCATGATTTCCCTGACATGTTCAAAATTCCCTGATATTCCTCGATTTCCCTGATTTCCAGAACTTGTGGCAACCTTGATGACACTGTTGTTCTTTTGGGCTGCTCTATATAGCACTTTTTGTCCTTGGACTGTTCACTGTTTCTATTCTGCTTTCTTTTCACAGTTCAGTATAGGTTGTTCCTGCTTTCATGCTTGATCCGTGTTCAGGTTTTTACAGCCTTTCCTCTGGGTCCTCTTACCACAAAATCTGAGGTGGGGGGGGGGGGGGGGGGGGGTTGAGGATTTGTACAATGGGGTGTTTCCCCTCTTAGCACCAATTATCAAAGGTTTATAAAGGTTCATGGGTTTTAATTCCTTTTCCCCATCCTCATTTTATTTTTCACAGTAAGCAGTCGATCAACGACAGCGAGAGTGCACCGCGTTGAACTCACCTAGGGCGTGGCTGCAGCTGCGACACGGGTCTGAAAAGTTGGCCAGTGGCTGAGGGGCATCAACACGGAGGTTCTTGGATGCGGGAGATGCCGTCTTCCAGCCGTTACACTTGCAGTCTTCACCCTGCAGCACAGCACTGTTTCAGAGAGCTCAGAATACGGTGTGTGGGTCACATTCTAAGTTTTAACAAACATCCCTTGTAATGGCACAGACTACTGTAGCACCTGATCATGTAGATTTAATGAAGAATTCAGTTGTACATAAATATGATAATATCTATTACTGATGTCAAACGTCCCCTACTTTTGATTCTGAATGGATTATAGCTAAATAACATAATTCTATTAGGTAGTCATGCTTTTTAATGTCAAATTATAACCATTTCTTGTAAAATTGCGGTATAAAATGTTCCAAAACAAATAATGAGAATACGTAATTAGTTTAATAATATTTACAATGTGAACAAAAAGCCTGTTCTACATTCACCCTAGATACAGTGCAAATGACAGTTCAAAAGGAACTGTGTGATCTGAATATAGGGACTGTGTGATTAGAATGTAAATCACCATTATCCTGTATTAATTGTTCACAAAAGTTATTTAATTTCTGATCTGAAAATGTATTCCTACCTAAATTCTGTTTATGTAAAATACACAACCATATTTTGTGCTGACAAATTCTGTACACAATCTGTCAAAGTTCCACAAATTTTGACTGTAAGCCAGCTGTGCCTGCTAAGGGAGTGGGGGTGGAGGGAACTGTTAGTAGTAATAGTAGGCTAGTTGGTTTCACGTTGATTTGTGATTATGAAAAGTATCAGGTTCATAAATGTACACAACATTCTATTAATTTTGGGCCCCCAAGACATCTTTTGTTAACTAAAGCTAATAAGAATTCATTTTGCAGTAACATTATCATTCAATGCTTGCCTCTCAGTGATGAACACTGAGTCATTTTACTGATCAACTCTCTTGGAAATCTTTCTAAAGTCAAATCATTCCTTGTAGGCTTTCACGGCCGGCGTCTTTATCAGTAAAATCTTCCGGGCTAAGTCGCCGTGGTCGATCTGTAGAACTTCTTCTTCCTGACGTTTCGTTCTCAACTACGGAGAACATCTTCCGAGGTGAGTCGACGACTGGCTGCTAGGAGCTGGGGCCGCCGCTTATATAGAGATCGTAGGGGGCGCCACCACACGTCACGTGGCGTCGATGTGCAGCTATCTCTGGCTATCGTTTGTTCTCTCGATTGCAAATTTTAAGAACAACCATGAATTTTAGTATGTAATTGAACGGTAGATTGTAGTTGTTACAGATTATACGATACTATTGAGATGTGACAGTATTGTCATAAAATATGTCATTTGCTATTGTTAAAACAATAGGTACTCAGTAATTGGTACAGTAGATTATTTACAGTCACTGTTTTCAGAATGTGGACAGTAGGTGGGTGTGTGAGTGAAGGGGAAGTGTAGAAAAAAGAGAGTGTGGCTGAGAAAAGACAATTTCATGATAAGATTTTGCAGACGATTTCTAACAATTTTCATAAATGCCTCAATCAGCATAAATGCCCCAAATCACTTCGTTCATCTTCAGTTAAGCAGTCACCTTTGTAAAACACTGTTTACACCTGGTTTTGAAGAATTTTTGTTGGTAATGAATTTCAGGAAGGTTGACTGATCATCATTGGTTGTTGTCCCAGAAAATGTTGACACTTTACAATGAAGTACACTCGATTTTGCATCAGTATTAATCTGCGAAAATTACCTGTTTGTGGTAGATACTGCACAATTTAACCAATGCTCAAAAACACACTCCCGTCAAATGGTGTGTACAAATGCTGAAAATATATGGGAATACAAGGGGAGTAATCAGCATTGAGTGACGGAACAAGGATACAGAATGACTTGAATAAAATTTCTATTTTGGCATGATGAATGGCTTCTTCTAAATGTAGAAAAATGTGAGTCAATGCAGATGAGTAGGAAAACCAACCAATCCTTTAATCTTTGAACGCGGTATTAGTGGTCTACCACTTGATACAGTCACACTGATTAAATATCTTAACACAACATTTAGAAGTGGTTTGAAATGAAACAAACAGGTGAAAACTGTGGTAGGGAAGGCGAATGGCAGACTTCAGTTTATTGAGAGAATTGTAGGAAAGTGTGGTTCACCTATTAAGGATATCACATACAGAACACTAAGGTGTTCCATTCTTAAGTGCTCCTCAAATGTCTCGGACCCCCGGAAGGTCGAGTTGATGGAAGACATCGAAAAACTCACAAGATGTGCTGCAAGATCTGTTACCAGTAGGTTCAATCAACCTGTGAGTATTACAGAGATGTTTCTTGAGCTCAAATGGGAATCCACAGATGGAAGATGACATTCTTTCTGTGAAACACAGTTGAGAAAATTTAGGAAAGCGGCACCTCCGGCTGATTGCAGAACACTACTACTGCCACCAACGTACATTTTGCACAATAACCTCAAGGACAAGATAAGCGGAATCAGGGCTCATATGGAGGCATGTAGACTTGGTTTGTGCTTGCTCTATTTGTGAGTGGAACAAGAAAGGAAATAACTAGCAATAGTACAAGGTACCTTCACCAAGCACCATACGGCAGCTTGCAGAGTACATGTGTAGATGCAATATAGGTACATCTATCTGTATACGACACATTAACAGTTTGCGAAACTTGCATACAATATATGAGATAGAAGCCAAATGATATGAACCAAAACCAACATAAGATGTTCATTTGCAACTAAATTCCTAGAAAATAATGGCTTATATGTTTGGCTACCCTGGACACGGTGCCACCATTGCTTTAGAGGATTGAAGAGCAGTTAATGCTGGATGATATATGCTGATTTATTTGCCACATGTCATCAACGAAATCAGGTAAAACGACCAACATCGTCACACCTTTCTTCATTGTGAAAATGCCACCTGACACAGCAAGTCAAAAAGTTGATAATTTGATGGAGAAAAATATGGAATTAGTGTCTCATTTATTACCTACCAACTTCTTTTTGTTCATTTGTGTCAAACAAAAAATGCATAGTCAGCAATTCTCATCATGTTAAGAAGCCCTGGAATCCACCCAAAATCACGTTTTTGAGGTACTGACATCAGAATGAGAAATGTTTTCCAGCACTGGTTGGAACAAGAGTATAAGTATTGCTCAATTACTCCATCTCCATTACAATGACTTTAAATCCTTGTCAACAAATATATTAAACCACTGGTGTGTCTGCCGGCACTTATTTTATGATGAGATCTTGTTCACACTCTCTCATCTTGATCTACTAGTGAGTAGTACGTAATTTTGGCTGCTGTCATAACTGCACACATCATCTTATATTATTGTCACAAAGTATTTTATATTATGGGCATCTGCAGCTGATAAAACTGTTGTTTCATTGATACACAACTAATTCCATGGCCTAAGGCCGCGTCATTGGGCGTACTCTACACGGTAAGGAGTAATATACAATGTCTCAACTTTGTGGACTATTAAAATTAAGAAAGGTAATATATAGAATATATTCACGTTAGAAGGTCACACGTTTACCAATCACTCCTAGTTGTCAAGATATTCTATGAATACTACCTATATTACATTAGCGAAGAAAGGGTGACAAAGCTGTGATCCATTAATGAACTTGCATTTTCTTTTTTACATCTTAAAATCTTATAATGCTTTGACCAGATAATCAGACAAAGGGACACTACTTTTAATAGAATACCATATTTGTGTGCACTATCCAAAAAAATTGGCAGATGTATTAGACTTCCAAACATCACTCCAGTGTACTTTACTTCTTCAGATCTAGGTAGAAAACTCAGGCATTAGGACAAAGCTGTGGTAAATAAATATAGTGAAGGGTTTCTGAACTGCGTTAAATGTTATGATTGCCTAAGAAAAATATAGGGCAAACCAGTAGGTCATTTGATGAAAGATTTCAAGAACACCTTAACTTAAATAATCCCCAATTTTTATTAACAACGCACTTATGCAAAGCAAGGCTTAGCATCACAAGCCCTTCAGAAAAGTTAAAAATCTCTCATAAAAAAAAGAATAAAGGCATATTTTGAATATATTAGAGGAAGTAGAAAGTTTTAAATATAAAAAAAGAAAAAGCACTGCCCATGTTGAATAATCAATTAGAATTAAAGCACCATAGCATTCTCACTAACTCTGATCATTTATATGATTAAGTTTTACTATATAACTCAACAATGGAAAATCTAGGATGGAATGTAACAATATTATGAAAAGGGTAGCTGCTATTCACCATACAACGGAGATGCTGAGTCGCAGATAGGCACAACAAAAAGACTGTCAGAAAAATGAGCTTTCAGCCAACAAGGCTTCCTTTCATCAGAGATGGCGCGCGCACGCACACACACACACACACACACACACACACACACACACACACACACACACTCTCTCTCTCTCTCTCTCTCTCGACTACAGTCTCTGGCTACTAAGGCCACACTGCATGCAGCTGCACACACTGGTAGAAACAACTGGGGGGGGGGGGGGGGGGGAGGCTGAGACAGGGAGGGGGAGGGATAGTGGATAGGGGTAAAGTGCTGCTTGTGGGAGCATACAGGGATGAGGAGAAGAGATGATTATGATTATTATGATGGTGGTGGTGGTGGTGGTGGTGGTGGTGGTGGTGGTGATGGTGATGATGTTTGGTTTGTGGGGCGCTCAACTGCGTGGTTATCAGCGCCCGTACAAATTCCCAACCTTAGCTCAGTCCAATTTCGCCACTTTCCTGGATGATGATGAACTGATGAGGACAACACAAACACCCAGTCATCTCGAGGCAGGTGAAAATCCCTGACCCCGCCGGGAATCGAACCCGGGTGGTGGTGGTGGTGGTGGTGGTGGTGGTGGTGATGATGATGATGATGATGATGATGATTGGTTGGTGGGGCGCTCAAGTGCACAGTCCAATCTCGCCACTTTCACAAATGAAGATGAAATGATGAGGACACCACAAACACCCAGTCACCTCGAGGCAGGTGAAAATCCCTGACCCCACCGGGAGGAGAAGAGAGCGTAGGGCAGCTGGGTGCAGTTGGGAGGGCACGGGGTTAGTGGTAAAGGAGACAGGTGAAAAGCCTGGGGTGCACTGGTGGAATAGCAGACTGGGAAGGTGCTAGAGGGTAAGGACAGAGGCTACTGAAGGTTGAGGCCAAGAGGGTTACAGGAACATGGGATATATTGCTGAGAGAGTTCCCGCCCACGCAATTCAGAAAAGCTGGTGTTGGTGGCAAGGATCCAAATGGCACAGGCTGTGAAGCGATCACTGAAATGTGGAACATCGTGTTGGGCAACACGCTCAGCAACAGGGTGTTCCAGCTGTTTCTCGGCCATTTGTGGACAGACAGCTTATTAGTTGTCATGCAAATGTAGAATGCAGCACAGTGGTTGCAGGTTAGTTAGTAAATCACATGACTGGTTTCAAATAATGTCATTGCTAGACCACCCCATTGCTGAGCATGCAGCCCAGCATAAAATTCTTCATTTCAATGACTGCTTCACAGCCCATGCCAGCTGGATCTTTCACACCAACACCAGTTTTTCTGAATTGTGCAGGTGGGAAATCTCCCTGAAATGTACCCTTTATTTGAGTAACCCTCCTGACCTCAACCTTCATTAATTTCCATCCTTAACCTCTAGACCCTTCCCTGTTCCCATTCCGGCACTACACAGTCCATTCCACCATCGCACCCACAGTCTCTTCACCTCTATTGTTTTCCACTAACCCCCCCGCCCACCCCCACCACCACCACCACCACCACCACCACCACCACATACCCCATGCCCATATATCTAACCTTCTGACTGCACCTAGCTGCCCTATCCTCTCTCCACCTCGTCCCTGTATGCTCCCACAAGCACCACTTTGTTTTGTTGTCCCCCACTCCTACCCTGATGTCCCTCCCCCAATCCCAACCTCCTCCTCACCCCCACCACCTGGTTGTTTCTCCCACGTGCACAGCTGCATGCAGTGCCCTCAGCAGCCAGAGACTGTAGTCATGTGTGTGTGTGTGTGTGTGTGTGTGTGTGTGTGTGTGTGTGTGTGTTCTATCTCTGATGAAGACCTTGTCGGCCAAAAGCTCACTTTCTGACAGTCTTTTTGTTGTGTCTACCTGTGATCAGCATTTACAATGTATGGTGAGTAGCAACTGTCCCTTTCATAATATTATTATTATTATATAATAAAATTCAGTATTAAACTGTCTTGGAAAGGGAGTGTACCAGTGCTCCTAGTCACGTGTAAATGACATTGCACCATCCATAAGCTAGATTCCATTCTGCCCACCTGTTAGTCCATCTTAGATGCTTGTGTGGGCTGTTTCTACTCTTCCAAACACTGGGTTGCCCTGCTGTCACTCCAGTAAGACAGTGCCCCCTTATACCATCTCACACAGTAATTTGTATTGTGAACTGACTATCATGTCAATAGTGACTGTTTTATAGCCAATCCAGCTTTTTTTTTTTAAAAAAATATTCAACATCCTCTCCATATAAAATATTTTTTCTTCTTTTAGATGTAAGCAAATCTTAAAACAAAGATCAAAAGCTACAGGATGCAGCCGCCAGCAATTTTAACAAAATAACTGAATCACAGCATTGTCACTCTTCATTTGCCAATTCAATAATTAAAGAGAAAAACTGGTCTGGGGTAAAAACTGTAAGTAGGGCCAGATTGGTACTTTAATGGCTTTAAGTTGGCATCACTGGGATAAGCTCTGATCAGCTGATGTATCAACATTGTTTTGTTTATAACCTGAAAAATACATTTCATGGTGGCGAGTCCACTTGAAACATCCACATTAGTTGACAACGTTGTTATTCATTTTTTACTTGCTGAAGGTGAGAAACCAGTGAAGATATACTGTAGAATGTCTAAAGTTTATGGTGAAGGTTGTATGAATCGTGCAAATTTCTACAAGTGGGTAGAGCAGTTCAAAAATGGTTGCGACTCAGTGGCTGACGAACACCGTTCTGGCCAACCAGTTGCAGTTTCAACTCCCTCACTTGAATGTCGAACTGATGACAATATGCGTGCCATCTGCCATGTGACGGTGAAAATGATAGTTGATAAGGTCTATGTTAGTACTGGTGGAGTTCATAACATTATCTGTAACAAGCTGAAGTACCACGAAACATGTGCAAGATGGGTCCCAAAGGAGTTGACGCAGCTACACAAGGAAACGGGGTTGAGAGTGTGCACAGAGATAAAGGAATGTTATGAAAGAGAAGGTGAGCACTTCTTCAACAAAATTTTAAATTGTGATGAAACTTGGATTCACTATTATGAGCCAGAATTAAAAAGACAAAAGCATGGAGTGGACGCACACCAACTCACCTGCCAAGAAAAAATTCAAAACCCAAGCATCAGCAGGAAAAGTCATGTTGATGGTGTTTTGGGATGCTGAAGGTCCAGGTTTTTGTGAGTACCTCGAAGAGTAGCATACAGTGAACAGCCAATACTACTTGGATTTGCTTTTAAACAAGGTGAAGCCAGCCATGAGAGAGAGATACGTGGTGAATCTCAGAGGAGAGGTGTGATTCTCCAGCAAGACAACACACATCCTCATATTGCGCAACTAACCCATGAAACCATCGACAAAAATGGGCCTCATCCCTCTTACAGTCCTGATTTAGCACCTAGTGATTCCATTTTTTTGGTGCACTGAAGGAAGCATTACATGAGAAAAGATTCCAGGACAATGAGGACATGAAAAAGTTTGTGGGAAATTGGTTCAAACATCAAGATAAAGAGTTCTTTGCAGCCGTAATAAAAAAGCTTGTACTCCATTCGAACAAGTGCATAAATGTTCACCAGGATTATGTTCAAAAGTAGAAGAAATATTGTTTTGTAAAAATAAACACTTTTCTCCAGACCAATTTGTCTCTCTAATTATTGAATGACCCTCGTAATATGGATAATATTCACTGAATAATATATCTTGAGTAGGAGCAATGGGTACACCTATGACGTTTTAACACTGTGGATAAGGTTTAAATATTACCTTCATTAATTCTAATAATCCACAAAGTTGAGACACTGTACATTACCCTTTACCACATACGTTGCAGCTGAATGATGCGGCTATACACCACAAAACTGGCTATGTACCAATAAAACAACAATTTTACCAACTGTCAGAAGAATTCCTCTCCACAGCATGTCTGTATTGTTGGTTGGGCCACTGACTCAGGGTCCGTGTATCATAACCACTGTTCAACAAAGAATAATTACTAACAAATACTGTAAATTTCAAAAACTCATACCTGTATGTCACTCATTGTCATTCACTACTTTTCTGTTTAAGTGTTTTATAGTAGACAGTTTAAGATATGGTGTTAATTATCACTGATGAAGAGACAAAGGAATTAGAGACATTAACTGGCACTGGGCATTGATTTATATCAATGGGAAAGTTGAAAAGTTGAGCAGGGGGCTACAAAAAACTCTTTATCTTGATGTTTGAACCAATTTACCACAAAGTTTTTCACATCCTCGTTGTCCTTGAACCCCTTCCCACGTAATGCCTCCTTCAGTGCACCAAACAAATGGAAATCACTAGGAGCTAAATCAGGACTGTAAGAGGGATGAGGCAGTACTTAAAGCCCATTTTGTCAATGGTTTCATGGGCTAGTTGCGCAATATGAGGATGTGTGTTGTCTTGCTGCAGAATCACACTACTCCTCTGAGATCTACAACATCTCTCTCTCATGGCTGGCTACATCAGTATTGTGTGGTGCAATTTGAGACTCTGGGTCTGACAGGAAATGCCGCAGTTAAGATGACCATATGACGTAGTAGACAATGCATCTGCTTCGTAAGCAGGAGACCCAGGTTTGAATCCCAGACAGACACAAATTTTCAACTTGTCCCATTGACATAAATCAGTGCGCACTGTCAGCTAACATTTTTAATTCCTTTATGTTTTTATTCATTGTGGCTGCAGGAGAACTTATGACATCTGCTGCTGGAAGAGAGATATTGTGTAGTTATCCTCACATGCCAGCACAAATAAGTAAAGAAGATTGAACCTCCAGTGCTATCTAATTACATTCAAACTTCTGAAATAACATAAACAGTAAGTCAATTAAAACTATTCAGGATGCCACACAAAAACAGCACTATTTCTTGGACGCAAAAAGGTTCATTCATTCATCTTCTCATTCAATATTCACTGTAGATCAACAGCCATAAATTTAAGATTACAGTTTGAAGAAAAATATGAGATGAAAAAGAAAAATATATTATTGATGACAACAGTATAGTTAGATCAATTGGAAATATTTTATTTAAAGAAATATTCATGATTTACTATGCATGAAAACCAAGGAAAGGTGAAATGAACTGAAAACTGTTTGTTTCTAAACTGGTACAGCTCATTTTATAGCTCTCATGCTCTTCTTTCGAACAAACATTTTACTGTGTCTAAAGACTTTATATTTCAAAATTAGTATTTAAAATTATCTAAAATAAGGGAAAGGCAATGACTCGCCTGTGGTGGACTGATATGTGGGATATAAGTACACACACTAGTTTTTGAGCTCTTCAGTCCTGTCAATTCGTGTTCGAAACTGTTGTTTTGTAATCAAATTGTGCAAGTTTTTTCTCAGCAGTTCTGTATGTTTTATGCAGTGCTGAATCCCAATTTCATGTTTGCTGTGTTGTAGGACATTGACTTCACAACAAAAAATGTAAAAAACTTCCAAATTTTGGAACTTTTTTTCTTTTTCTCAGTTATATCTTGAAAACTACGAGTTTTCCAAAGGTGACCATCCAGTACAAAATTAAAAAAGAGAAAATTCCCAAGGAAATGCACTACTCGGGTTTGATTTTCTGATGAGCAGTATTGGCACTAGAGCCCAGTGAAAGGCAGCGACTTTTTGGCCCTTCTGAGAAAAAGTCAAAAACGCTCACTCCCATGACATACAACTTGAAAAAAAATACATGTCGTCAGCAAAACCCGTACACCATGTGAAAGTACATTAAATTTCCCTTAAGAGACAGATGTAACATTGAGTTTTCTCATAGGGTGGGAAAGGAGGAAAGCTAAAACTATGAAAAATACCTTCTTTGCCCCACAGCCAAACGAGCTCTTCCACTTGTCTCTCATTGGTGTCATACTTTCAGTGTGCTACACTTAAAAAGAGTTTGTTTTGAATGCACTGATAGGAAAACGGGTTCATGAAACACAATAGGAAGAAGAATATGATATCTGTATGTAGTAAGTACATGTGTCACGAAATGAGTGAATGTCATGTCCATGATTGGGTAACCACTGCAGTTGGGTTCTCCCTCTGGAAAAGGAAGAGGCATTTAGTGATTGAATATGGATACAGAAGATAGATAAGCAGTATTGTGAACCATTTATGTATGACCAAATACTGATATCATATGTACAGTTTTTTTACTCTTCTTTTTTTGACTACTGGTTGCCCAGAAACTGTTTCTTGGGCACTAGAACATCCATCTGAAGAAGGGTCCTGCGCAACAAAATGCTCAGACAAAACATCAGGGGCTGTGGAAGGTCTCGGCTGAAAACTGAGTTTTTGCTGTTCTTCAACTGAAAATACTGTAATTGAATGATTCATGATATGACAGAGAAAAATCAAGTGGTAAAGATGCATAATGTTGCAAATATTACATGAATTAATTAATACCTTGTGTCGGCTCAGCTGCTTCAGACTGTGGTCCTGCAAGGGGCTAATCAAAGTTGTCTTTGTCTTCTACATCAAAATTGTTGTCGATGTTGGAGCACAACCCTTCACATTGCTAGCACAGTTTTGGGCAGTCCTGCCCACTGACGTGCCCGTCTTGCACTTACAACATATAAGCTGAAGGAGGCTCTCCGGAGCCAGGGTTTCGGTGGGTAATAGGAGAAAACTGATTTTTTTGCAATTTCAACCACCACTTCTCCAGGTCGGCATAGGCTTTTTTCTTCACAGATTCGTACAGTCGGGTGGGCATAGCTTTGAATAAATATGCAACTCATATATCTATTTGTATTAAGGAAGTATAATCAAAGTGTAACAGTTGTGTTTGACAGAACTCTGATGGGCAGTAGACTACCAAGTCCATAAAGCACTTGAGGTGGTCGACTAAAAAGCAGTCTGTGGAGATACAACTTAGAAGCAATAAGACATCATCAGTTTCACAAAATGCGAAAAATACGGGTAGAGTAATCTCCATGCTGATGACGAATGCAGCAAAAGTAAATAGATGATGATGATGATGATGATGTCATACTAATAGTGCAGACAGCAGAATTCCTGGCTTTGACTCAGGAGCATGTCGCAATCATGGTTGAGTGATGACTCTCCAAATTCCTCCCCTCCCCCTCCCCCACTTTTACAGCCAATGCATATTTGCTCAAGCCAGGGATGATGATGAATTTTGGTTTGTAGGGCGCTCAACTGCGCAATCATCAGCGCCTGTACAAAGTCCCAATTTTTACACAGTCCAGTTTTTTTTTTTTTTTCACAGTCCAAACTAGCCACTGTCACAAATGATGATGATGATGATGATGATGATGATATGATGATGACAACACAAACACCCAGTCCCTGGGCAGAGAAAATCCCCAACCCAGCCAGGAATCGATCCCAGGACCCCATGATCCAGAGGTAGCAACTAGCCATGAGCTGCGGACTCTCTCAAGCCAGGGAGATGTACAGCTTCTCTGCTCTTCCACCATCTGGAAAGTCCAGTGGAGAAGGGTATTGTCAACCATGTGCTCTTCCCCCAAGCAATGAATTGTTGCAACTATCTCCACATTATTCAACGAACGCAAAGTTAAATTTTTCAACACCCCTCTCCAAAAATCTAAATATTGTATCATACATTAATAAATGGAGAAGTAGTAAAAACTTTGAGGCTCGCTGATGACATTGTAATTCTGTCAGAGACAGCAATGGACTTGGAAGAGCAGTTGAACGGAATGGACAGTATCTTGAAAGGAGGATATAAGATGAACATCAACAAAAGCAAAACGAGGATAATGGAATGTAGTCAAATTAAGTCGGGTGATGCTGAGGGAATTAGATTAGGAAATGAGACACTTAAAGTAGTAAAGGAGTTTTGCTATTTAGGGAGTAAAATAACCGATGATGGTCGAAGTAGAGAGGATATAAAATGTAGACTGGCAATGGCAAGGAAAGCGTTTCTCAAGAAGAGGAATTTGTTAACATCGAGTATAGATTTAAGTGTCTGGAAGTCGTTTCTGAAAGTATTTGTATGGAGTGTAGCCATGTATGGAAGTGAAACATGGACGATAACTAGTTTGGACAAGAAGAGAATAGAAGCTTTCGAAATGTGGTGCTACAGAAGAATGCTGAAGATAAGGTGGGTAGATCACGTAACTAATGAGGAGGTATTGAATAGGATTGGGGAGAAGAGAAGTTTGTGGCACAACTTGACTAGAAGAAGGGATCGGTTGGTAGGACATGTTTTGAGGCATCAAGGGATCACAAATTTAGCATTGGAGGGCAGTGTGGAGGGTAAAAATCATAGAGGGAGACCAAGAGACGAATACACTAAGCAGATTCAGAAGGATGTAGGTTGCAGTAGATACTGGGAGATGAAGAAGCTTGCACAGGATAGAGTAGCATGGAGAGCTGCATCAAACCAGTCTCAGGACTGAAGACCACAACAACAACAACAGCATTAATAAATTCACTGATCCTTCAATCCATCCAACAGAAATAATAGTGGCTTATGAGAAATTTGTGATTGCCGCTTATTGTGGTAACCATCCAACTGTAACACTGCAGCTGAGGCTTGAGCAATATGTGACATCAGCCTACAAGGTATCAGCAGAAGCAACTTTCATAAATTCCACTGAAGCTGCAGATGAACAGCACACCTGTAGAGTTTTAGATCGGGAGCTACAGTAGATCGGAAACTACTTTGATCCAGAGCATTGGGGAAGAAAGTTGCCAAAAAATCAGTTGTCTCCCATTACCACTCTGAAACCCTGACTCCTGAGAAGCTACTTCAGCTTATATATTGCAAATAAAAGACAGCTTGCGAAGTTCAGTGTGGATGTAGGCGGGCAGTACTGTTCTACACAAAACTGTGCCATCAATGTGAGGGGTTGTGCTTCGACATCAACGACAATTTTGACACAAAAGACAAAACCGAATGGGCCGAGTCTCTCACAGAGCCTATGTCCGAAGCAGTTGATGTGACAGACTGTATTAATTCATGTAATATGAGGGAAAGTCATTTATTATCCACAAAGTAGTTATAAAATTTTGTTGCAATCAAATAGGAAACTTACAAGAACATCATTTTTCGACATAGTCTCCTTGCATTTCAACGCACGTGGTCCATTGTTTAACAAGCTTCCTGATTTCCTCATAAAAAAAGGTTCTCGGTTGAGCTGTGAGCCAGTAAAGCACGGCTTCTTCCACTACTTTGTCCGAGGCAAATCGTCGGCCCTTTAATGCCCGTTTGAGTGGACCAAAAAAGTGATAGTCAGAAGGGGCAAGATCGGTACTATATGGAGAGGGATCCAGTACTTCAAATTTGAGTTTCTGGAGTGTTTCAGCAGTGTGGGCAGCAGAATGCGGACAGTCATTGTCGTGCAACAACTCAACACCTTTTGACAGCAATCCTCGGCATTTGCTTCAAATTGCAGGCTTTAGTCTCGTAGTAAGCATCTCACTGTACTGTACACTGTTTACTGTTGTGCCCCTTTCCCCATAATTTTCCAATACTGGACCTTGTGTGTCCTAAAAAACTGTAAGCATCAGTTTTGCTGTGGACGGTTAGGTCATGAACTTTTTCTTGGACGGTGAATTTGGATGTTTCCATTCCATACTACGCCATTTACACTCTGGCTCGTAATGATGGATCAATGTTTCATCACCAGTAATGATCCTGTCTAAGAAGCTGTCCACTTCATTACCATAGCGATCCAATAATTTTTGCAGATGTCTAACTGTGTTTGTTTATGCAACTGTGTGCGTTGTTTTGGGACCCATCTTGCACAAACTTTATGAAACCCAAGTCTGTTGTGGATGATTTCATAGGCAGAACCGTGACTAATTTGCAGACAATGTGCCACTTCGTCAATAGTTAATCGTCGGTCTAAGAGAATCATTTCATGTGAATGCTCAGAAGGCGGTTAACAGTCGTCCTGCTCCTTCATCGTGTGTAACACTCGTGCAACCATTTTCGAATTTTTCAATCCATTCGTAGACACTCCGTTGTAGACACTGCTCACGCACTGTTCCAAAAGTCTTTCATGAATTTCAGCCTCTGATACGCCTTCCGACCACAAAAAATGTATCACTGAACGTTGCTCTTCTTTGGTGGAAATATACAGCACGGCAGTGATAATGAAACTAACCTAGCAGCTTGAAAATTGCAAAAAGATATAACAACAAATACACAAAGCATGCATCATCAACGTAAAATGACAGTACTACCAAAATAAGCAAAAATATAACTAAATTGCGGATAATAATTGACTTACCCTCATATTTTGCAGCATTATTCATCTTTACTAATCAATTTGTCTCTAACATATAATTAAATATTCAATTACAATATTTTCAGTTGAAGAAAAGCAACAACTCATTTTTCCACCTGGACCTTCCACAGTCCCTGACTATTTGCCTGAGCCTTCCATTACCCACGACCCTTGGGTCTTCTAGTGCCCAAGAAACATTGCCTGGGCCATCAGTAGCCAACAGCGACAAGTAAAAAACTTGTGCACAAGACATCAGTAATTCTTCATACATCAATAGTTCATAAAACAGCTTATCTGTCTTCTGTATTCATATTCTATCACTGCATGCCTCTTCCTTTTCCAGGTGGAGAACCTACACACAGTGATGACCCACCTGTAGACACTGAATTCACTCACTTCATGACGCATGTACATTACTACATACAGATTTCATATTCATTTTCCTCTTTCGTATCATTTACCTGGTATGTTGTACATGCAATGTGTTACTGATTTCAATGAACAATCTTTCCCATCAGTTGATTCACAACAACCTCATTTAAGCATAATACACCGAAAGTATGGTGCCAATGAGAGACAGATGGAAGGGGTCCTAAAGCTGTAGCATAGAGAAGGTATATTTTGTAGTTTTCACTTTCCTCCTTTCCCCTTTACGACAAAATTGAATGTTACAAACACTTCTTATACGAAATCTAAAGTATTTGCACTTGGTGTGGGAGTTTTGTTCGTAACACGTATGTTTTATGAGTTGTATGGCACAGGAATGGGTGTTTTTGATGTTTTCGTAGAAGAACCAGCAGCTACTGTTTAGCGTGCTCTAGTACTGCTTGACAGAATAACAAACCTGAGTAGTGAATTTTGTAGGCAATTTTCCTTAATTTTGCAGAGAATGATCATCTTTGGAAAATGCACAGTTTTCGAAATATAATCAAGATACAGAAAAAAGTGCCAATAATTTGAGGTTCTTATGCAATTTTCGTTGTGAAGCCAACCTCCTAGGAGGCAGCAAACATCAAATTCGGATTTGGTACCACCAAAAACATATAGAACCGTTGAGAAAGAACTTCTGCAATTTTATTACAGAAAAACTACCATTTGACTGGGCTACTTGCTATATTTTTTTTAGCAAAAGTACACACATTCACAGAAACAACCACGCAGACACTCAAATGACCACTCACGTGTCCACGGGAGGGCGTGTGGCGTCCCGTGTGAATGTGTGTACATTTACGAGAAAAGCAGCAAGAGCTGAAAAGCTAGTGTGTAAGTTTTGTAAACAGTTAACACATGTTCTCTGTTATGAGTGTCTCAGTGCCACATATTGGTCTGCTATTTTCTGTTACTCAGCAGAAACCCTGAACATTTTCAAATGTTCCGTTACAAAATAAATAAGAAAAGTACTGTTCCAGTTTAATTCTCACACCATGGTGAAGACGAGTGATACAAATATTAACGACAGTGTTATTGAGAAACAGCTGAAATTGCCAAAATTAAAAAAGTCTCCAGGGTCCAACGGAGTCCCGTAGAGAGCAGAGGACGCACCCACCTGGCAAGCGGAGTAAATGGCGAGTTTGAGCATCTTCTTGCTGTGGCTCCAGTTGTAGACCTGCTGCTTCCGCATCTGGATGCGCTGCAGGTTCGACTGCCGCGACGCCTGGTCCGCCGCCGACCCCGACGTCCCCACCGGCTGCGACCCGCCGGCCTTCTCTTCGCCGACCGCGGTAGCGGACGCCGCGTCCGGGCCCGAGTCGCCCCCGGCACCGCCCTGCGTGGCGATACCAGAGGATACGTCTGCCGGGGCTACGCCCGGCGCCGTCACGGTCACGAGGCCGTCCCCGGATACGGCGGCCGAGATGTCGTCCTCGGACAGGTGGGCCAGTGCGGACCCGTCGTCTGCGAGCGTCTGCTGGCTCATGTCTACAATAATACGTGTATCTCCTAACACTCTTGATGTTGCAGAATTTCCTTGCACTTTTTACAGGAGAAGTCCATACAAATTATAAAACTACGTATATATTATTATAAAACTATATATGTATGTATGAGGATCATTCAATAATTAAAGAGACAAATTGGTCTGGGGAAAAAAATTTTGTAGGGAAAGTTAGCTACTGTTGTGGCTTTAAGTCGGCATCACTGAGACGAGACTTGATCAGCTGATGTATCAACATTGCTTTGTTTATAACCTCAAAAATACATTTCAATATCTCAACTCCGCTTGAACAACATTCTGTTATTCATTTTTTATTTGCTGAAGGCGAGAAACCAGTAAATATATACTTTAGAATGTCTAAAGTTTATGGTGAAGATTGTATGAACAGTGCAAATTTTTTAAGTGGGTAGAGCAGTTCAAAAATGGTCGTGACTCAGTGACTATCAAACACCGTTGCGGTTGACCAGTTGCAGTTTCAACTCCCTCATTTCAAAGTCGAATTGATAACATCATTCATTCCGACAGCCATGTGGCTGTGAGAGTGATAGTTGATAAGGTTCAAGTTAGTACTGGTACAGTTCATAACAATATCTGTAACAAGTTGAACTATGGCAAAAAATGTGCAAGATGGGTCCCAGAGGGGTTGACGCAGCTTCACAAGGAAACAAGGTTGAGAGAGTGCACTGAGCTAAAGGAACGTTATGAAAGAGAAGGTGAGCACTTCTTCGACAAAATTTTAACTCGTAATGAAACTTGGGTTCACTATTAGAAGCCAGAATCAAAAAGACAAAGCACAGAGAGGAAGCACAACAACTCACCTGTCAAGAAAGAATTCAGAACCAAAGCATCAGCAGGAAAAGTCATGTTGATGGTATTATGGGATGCTGAAGATCTGGTTTTTTGTGATTATCTCAAAGAACAGCATACAATGAACAGCCAATACTACTCAGATTTGCTTTTAAGCTAGGTGAAGCCAGCCACGAGAGAGAAACATCGTGGATCTCAAGAGGAGAAGTGTGATACTTCAGTAAGACAACACACGTCCTCATATTGCTCAACTAACTCATGAAACCATTGACAATATGAGTTGGGAAGTACTGCCTCATCTCCCTTACAATCCTGATTTAGCACCTTGCGATTTCCATTTGTTTGGCGCACTGAAGGAGGCATTGCGTGGGAAGAGCTTCCAGGACAATGAAGACGTGAAAAAGTTTGTGGGAAATTGGTTCAAACATCAAGGTAAAGAATTCTTTTGAGTCCAGAATAAAAAAATCTTGTAGCCTGTTAGAAGAAATGCATAAATGTTCATGAGGATCATGTTGAAAAGTAGAAAAAGTATTGTTTTCTAAAAATAAACACTTTTTTCTCCAGACCAATTTGTCTCTTTAATTACTGAATGACCCTCGTATGTTCCACATCTGCTCCTAAACTTGATGATGGTGGAGGTGGATGGAGTGGGCTGTATGGGCGCACGACAGCAAGGTCTTCAGTGCCCGCTCAGTAACAGATTGAGATGTGTGTCAAGAAAATACTCAGAACAGTAAGATAAAACAGAAAGTAAAACACAGGTACCAAGCTTGGAAAAATATGTGCCTACCCACACTGAAGTGTGGGACGAAGCATGCCGTCAGCAGTAAAACATGGACAACACAGGAAGAAAGTGGTAGAGGGAGCTAACACAATATAGCAAATGGAAGTGTACACACATCATTTACTGTCTGAAAAGAATCACTATGGGGTAAGAATCACCTACCTATCATAGGGGTGGGGATGTGGGTGAAAAAGCAAAGTAGCCCACAACACAAGGACACCCACACTTTAATAATCCAATATTAGAGAAAGAGACACTTACAGACTTGCAACAAACTTTACACACAATTTCAAACCTTTATGAAACTTTTTCTCTGTGATGACCCCCACAAAATGACGTAAAGAAAAATGTTTGTGCTCACTGCATTTTCATTGTTTGTATGGTAGTTTGCCGTATGAAGTATGACATTTTAATTTATTAATCTTTTACTACTAACTGATTTGTGGCACATTCTGCTGATAGTATTTACATATATCACTGAATGTATCAGGAAAATTACATCATTGTATGAAACTTAGCTAATGAGATACAATGTCATAAGCATCAAATGTGTGAAAACTACCACGTCATGCAAAATGTTTAAATTTACTACTTCACTCTACTAACTCTATTTGCAACACCTTTTGCAGACAGTATCCACATATGCTGCTGAATGTACCTAAAAAAAGTATACCATTTTACATCACACAGTATGGTAGATATGATGTCAAATACTGAGATGTGCGTGAAACTGCCACATCACAAATGACGTTTTAATTTATTATTCTTTGCTACTAACTCTATTCACATCACACTTTACAGACAGCATCCACATATGCTGCTGAATGTATGTAGCAAATACAGTGTGTTTGAAAAAGAACTCCCTAGTTTTAATGTGTCCTAGAATCTGTACAAAGTGACATACACTATTCTAGTTTGTGGTGTTCGATTCATCAACTCTCCAAGATTGGCTCCCCTACAGTTGGCAGGTCTGCTTGAGCATCGGACGGCACCAGTGCTGGTTTTCTTTTTTTTTCTTTCCATCAGTTCAGTCCAGGAGTGCATGCAGTGCAGTACAGAGCAACTCAACAACAACGTGTATTCCACAACAAAAAGTGCACTGTGTTATTTGGCTTGTGAAAACTGTGTCAGTTATAACAGTGCAAAGTAATTTTAGACGTCAGTATGGTGGTGAACCACCTACAGCAAAAATTATCCGTCACTGGCTCAAGTCTTTCAAGGAAACTGGTAGTATTTTAAAAACAAAATCACCAGGTAGACCGAGAACTTATGAAGATGTTGTTGAACAGATCTGTATTTCGTGTGTATGGAGCCCGAAGAAGTCATTGGCCAGACGTAGTCTACAATCAAGAGTGCCTAAAGGTACTGTATATGATGATGCGCGTAAACGGCTTAAGCTGCACACCTACAAATTGCAAATGTTACATGAAGTAAAACCTACTGAAAAAAATCAAAAGGTTTGATTTTGTTGTTGACTTCCTACACAGAATTGACGATTACGTCAAATTTTTGAAAAAGTTTCTCTTTTCTCATGAGGTTACAATTCATGTTAGTGGAACAGTTAATATAACTGTAGAATTTTGGGAGCAGAGCATCCACATGAAGTTATTCAGTGTCAAAACGATTCTCCCAAAGTTAATGTCTGTTACGGAAGATCGTGTGATTGGTCCTTTCATTTTCGTACAATAAACAATAAACAGGGACGTTTACTGTGACATGTTGACAGGGCAAGTCTTCCCCCAAATGGACGATACTGAGGTGGAACAGGGGCTTGTGCTTTTCCAACAAGATGGCGCCCCACCTCATTACAGTAACCACGAGCGTGCGGCTCTTGACACTCACTTTCCAGGAAGGTGGATAGGAAGGGCTCTGGCCCAATACCGCAGCCACCGCGAAGCCCACACTTAACCCCACTGGACTTTTTCTTTTGGGGCCACATAAGAAATCTTGTGTACAGTGAAAGGATCAGAGACATCAATCATTAACGGGAAACAATCGTCATGGCAGTTGGGACAATTACACCTGAAATGTCGGTGAATACATCCACTTCTCAAGTGGAATATCGTTTCAACATTTGCAGAGCAACGGATCCCACGTTGAAGTCTACTAACATTAAATAAAACTTTAAGGAATTCTCTTTCATAATATGTACTCATTGATATAATTTTTCATTAATTTCCCCATTAAATTCATACTAAAAAAAAAGGGAGTTCTTTTTCAAACAACCTGTACATCATTTTACAACACACAGTTCAGGAGATCTAATGTCATAAACACTGAGATGCTTGAGAAACTGCCGCATCATGCATGACATTTTAATTTATTACTTCTTTATACCACCTCTATCCACAACACATTTTCATAAACATTAAGCTGCACGAAAATGAAACCGCAGGTGGAGTTCGCTAGATATACATGTAAAATTTGCGTACAAATACACATGACATATGTTACATACGTGTCACAGGGCAAGTCACGAGGTTTTCCCCTGATTTCGGGAGGTTATTTGGAACAAAAAATGTAAATAACGTAATGGGATCAGATCCTACTTAAGGAGCTAAAGCAATTGAAAAACTCAAGAAAATGGCAGAAAAAACTTTTATTGCAGGATTTCACTATCAAAAATACACATAATAATTAATTTAAACAATTTTGCAGCAGTCTTTTGCATTCAGAGTGGATTTAAAGCAAGTGTTCAAAATTTCCTCCCTGCATTTGAGGGCAAAGATTCACACGGGAGTGAACAGTGCGAGTTATTGTTGTTGTTGTTGTTGTTGTTGTTGTATTCAGTCCTGAGACGTTTGATGCAGCTCTCCATGCTATTCTATCCTGTGCAAGCTTCATCATCTCCCAGTACCTACTGCAACCTACATCCTTCTGAATCTGCTTAGTGTATTCATCTCTTGGTCTCCCTCTTCGATTTTTACCCTCCACGCTGCCCTCCAATACTAAATTGGTGATCCCTCGATGTCTCAGAACATGTCCTACCAACCGATCCCTTCTTCTAGTCAAGTTGTGCCGCAAACTTCTCTTCTCCCCAATTCTATTCAATACCTCCTCGTTAGTTATGTGATCTACCCATCTAATCTTCAGCATTCTTCTGTAGCACCACATTTCGAAAGCTTCTATTCCCTTCTTGTCCAAACCATTTATCCTCCATGTTTCACTTCCATACATGGCTACACTCCATACAAATACTTTCAGAAAAGACTTCCTGACACTTAAATCTATACTCGATGTTAACAAATTTCTCTTCTTCAGAAACGCTTTCCTTGCCATTGCCAGCCTACATTTTATATCCTCTCTACTTCGACCATCATCAGTTATTTTGCTCCCCAAATAGCAAAACTCCTTCACTACTTTAAGTGTCTCATTTCCTAATCTAATTTCCTCAGCATCACCCAAGTACACGCGACTACATACCATTTCCCTCATTTTGCTTTTGTTGATGTCCATCTTATATGCTCCTTTCATGACACTGTCCACTCCGTTCAACTGCTCTTCCAGGTCCTTTGCTGTCTCTGACAGAATTACAATGTCATCGGCGAACCTCAAAGTTTTTATTTCTTCTCCATGGATTTTAATATCTACTATAAAACTTTTCTTTTGTTTCCTTTACTGCTCGCTCCATATACAGATTGAATAACATCGGGGACAGACTACAACCCTGTCTTACTCCCTTCCCAACCACTGCTTCCCTTCCATACCCCTCAACTCTTATAACTGCCATCTGGTTTCTGTACAAATTGTACATAGCCTTTCGCTCCCTGTATTTTACCCCTGCCACCTTCAGAATTTGAAAGAGAGTATTCCAATCAACATTGTCAAAAGCTTTCTCTAAGTCTACAAATGCTAGAAATGTTTGCCTTTCCTTAATCTTTCTTCTAAGATAGGTCGTAGGGTCAGTATTGCCTCACGTGTTCCAACATTTCTACGGAATCCAAACTGATCTTCCCCGAGGTCGGCTTCTACCAGTTTTTCCATTCATCTGTAACGAATTCGCGTTAGCATTTTGCAGCCTGACTTATTAAACTTATAGTTCGATAATTTTCACATCTGTCAACACCTGCTTTCTTTGGGATTGGAATTATTATATTCTTCGTGAAGTCTGAGGGAATTTCGCCTGTCTCATACATCTTGCTCACCAGATGGTAGAGTTCTGTCATGACTGGCTCTCCCAAGGCTGTCAGTAGTTCTAATGGGATGTTGTCTACTCCCAGGGCCTTCTTTCGACTCAGGTCTTTCAGTGCTCTGTCAAACTCTTCACACAGTATCATATCTCCCATTTCGCCTTCATCTACATCCTCTTCCATTTCCATAATATTGTGTACAGTGCAAGTAGCATTTTGTAATTTCACATGTTGGTTCCTTATTGATGTTGCGCCATCGAATGCATTGTATCAATTCTTCTCATGTTTCCACCTTAACTTCATACACGATGTGTTTCATCCATCCCAGATGCAATACTCTAGGGGTGTTAAATCTGGGGACCTGGCAGGCCAGTTGATAGGGCCCCCGTGACCTGTCCATTAATGTGGGAATTGCTGATTAAGATAAGCTGTTACTACACGGTGGAAGTGTGCAGGTGCGCCATCGTGTTGGACGTACATGTCGCATCTTGTTTCCAGAGGAACGTCTTTAAGAAGCTGCAGTAAGTCTTCTTGTAAAAAAGTCACCGTACATATGACCATTTAAATTCCCCAGGAGAATAAACAGCCCCAGTAACTGGCCACACACAACACCACACCAGACACTGATACTGAATCTGTGCTGAAATTGACATAGTACCGTGTCGTCTGCCCAGACATGCATGTTATGCGTGTTGTTGATGCCACCTCTTGTAAAGGTAGCCTCATCACTGAACATTATGAAGCGATAGAGCTGCCGATTTCCATTTAACCAGTTACAAAAGTACCAACGGTTGGCACAATCATGTGGTTCTAAATGGTGAACTTTCTGCACATGAAAAGGATACAGGCCATCCTCATGAAGAATCGTATGTACCTTAGTTTGTGAAACATTCAATCGGGTATCTAGGCGAGGACTGCGCTCTAATGAATTAAGAATGTTTTCCTCTTCTTGAATGCCACGATGTCTTCTGGAGTCACTATGAATACTGGGAAGAGTACCAGTTTCTAGCAATGTTGGATATGTTCCACTAAATGTTTTGGCACTCGGAATCCTATGATTAGGATACCGACAGTGATATTTGGCAACAGCAACTTTCGCATTACCATCACAGAAGCCCAAAATGTACGCCGTCTCTCCATACTCTTGCGATGAAAACTTGTATGGTATCGCAAAGTGTACTGTACACAGGAGACAGTAATAGTAAACAGTGACTGCAGTATCAACAACGTGGTTGTTAAGCAAACATACCACTCGCTGCACTTGTCTACCTAAGACCGATCGTGTGTCCTGTGAATACAAGTGTAGCGCTCCATACACCGTGGCATGTTACGGATCTGATCACATTACTGTATTTACATTTTTTGTTCCAAATAACCTATGGAATAACCTCCAGCAACCAGGGGAAAATCTCATGACTCACCCTGTATTTGACATGTGCGCATGTGACAAAAGCCACGGGTAAAAAGCTCACCCTAAACCCCTGGAATGATTTCAGACAAATTTAGTGCAAATATTAGTTAATTTGGAAAGAAATGCTGTAGGGGGAAGAACCACCAGCCTCCTATTGAGGTGAGAGTGAGTGAGTGAGTGAGTGAGTGAGAGAGAGTAAGAGAGAGAGAGAGAGAGAGAGAGAGAGAGGGGGGGGGGAGGGGGCAAGGAGATGGACAGACAGTGAAAGGGAAGGGGGAGATAGGCACAGATAGGAGGAGGAGCAAGAGCAGGAAGAGGAGGAGATAGACAGAGATAGGAAAGTGAGAAATGGATAGAGGAGAGAGGAGGACAAGGACACAGATAGGAAAGGGAAAAAGATGAACATGGATAGGGGGTGGAGATGAACAGTGAGAGAGAAAGGACAGAAAGAGGGACGAGGAAGAGATGGACAAAGAGTGGGAGGAGGGGTCTGACAAACAGTGAAGGAGAAGGAGATGGAATTAAAGGGGGAAGAAGAGAAGGAATTAGAAGAGAGAGGATGAGATGGACAGAGGCGAAGCAGCAGGTGGATAGAGGGGGAAGGAATAGATTGAAAGAGAGGTGGGAAGAAGGGATGGACAGAGAATAGGGGTGGTGGAGATTGACAAATACAGGTGGGAGGAGAAGATGGACTAATAGAAGATTGGAATAAATAAATACCTAGGCAATGCCAGGTTTCTCAGATAGTAGTAAATATTTTAGGAGGTGGTGTTATGGAAGAATGTCTAAATATTAGATGAGTAAATCATGTAACCAATGAGGAGGTACTGAAGAGAATCGGGGAGAAGAGGAATTTGTGGTGTAACTGTACTAAAAGAAGGGATCAACTGATAGGAACACATTCTGAGGCATCAAGGGAATAAAAACTCTAGAGGGAGAGCAAGAGATGAGTACAGCAAGTAGATTCAGAAGGATGTAGGTTGCAGTAGTCATTCGGAGATAAAGAGGCTTGCACAGGAGAGAGTAGCTTGAGAGCTAAGCTACATCATCCAGTCTTCAGACTGAAGACAATGACAATGATCACAACAACAACAGTATAGGATAATTTCAATAAAGCATGCCATAAAACATGGGTCTAACTTTTGTCAGTTTCAGAGGTAGCTTGCATTTGTGTGTTGTCAGTCAAGTTGCTATGGTTTTATTTACTGATTGCTATTTTTGTTTTTATGTTCAAGTTCTGCAGTTGTGCTTTAGTTTATGTAACTGAAATTATCAATTTGTTGGCCAGTCCTACTCTACTGTTGAAGCATGCTATAAATATATATATGATACAAATGTTTTATGCCGATACAGTATTTGTGTGTGGGTTTTGTAACGGAAACGCTGCTGCTTGTTGGGAATACTGTGCACGATTTTGTAACTAAACAGTACCAGATTGAAGAGAGATTACTGATGCTTTCCATAACTGTGAGAGATCGGTGCAGTTCCAAACAGTCATATCTCATCATATCTCCTGAAAGTGTCGATGAACAGTGCGGATGAAGCAGAAGACATTATTCAGTTGGTACAAAGAAGTCCTTCAACAAGCACATGCAAAATTCTTATACTTTCTGTGTTGTACATACAATAGCCATTATACATGCACATATTCTATCCTCATCATTTACAATGTATTCAACATCTTCAAGGAGATGAAGCTAGATGATTAGAATTTCATTGTCAGCCAACTGAAAATTTCTCTGTTAACTCATGAAGCCACTGTCATTCATGATTGTATCAATAGCACTCATACCTCACACTGATGACCAATGAAAACCTGTGTGTTATTGTGGGGACATATTTTCCAGAATACTTCTCTGTATACAGGGTGTTACAAAAAGGTACGGCCAAACTTTCAGGAAATATTCAAAAACTGGTTCAAATGGCTCTGAGCACTATGCGACTTAACTTCTGAGGTCATCAGTCGCCTAGAACTTAGAACTAATTAAACCTAACTAACCTAAGGACATCACACACATCCATGCCCGAACCAGGATTCGAACCTGCAACTGTAGCGGAGGAAATATTCCTCACACACAAATAAAGAAAAGATGTTATGTGGACATGTGTCTGGAAATGCTTAATTTCCATGTTAGAGCTCATTTTAGTTTCATCAGTATGTACTGTACTTCCTCGATTCACCGCCATGATTTCATACGGGATACTCTACCTGTGCTGCTAGAACATGTGCCTTTGCAAGTATGACAAAACATGTGGTTCATGCACAATGGAGCTCCTGCACATTTCAGTCGAAGTGTTCGTACGCTTCTCAATAACAGATTCGGTGACCGACAGATTGGTAGAGGCGGACCAATTCCGTGACCTCCACGCTCTCCTGACCTCAACCCTCTTGACTTTCATTTATGGGGGCATTTGAAAGCTCTTGTCTACGCAACCCCGGTACCAAATGTAGAGACTCTTCGTGCTCGTATTGTGGACGGCTGTGATACAATACGCCATTCTCCAGGGCTGCATCAGCGCATCAGGGATTCTGTGCGACGGAGGGTGGATGCGTGTACCCTCCCTAACGGAGGACATTTTGAACATTTCCTGTAACAAAGTGTTTGAAGTCACGCTAGTACGTTCTGTTGCTGTGTGTTTCCATTCCATGATTGATGTGATTTGAAGAGAAGTAATAAAATGAGCTCTAACATGGAAAGTGTCCACATAACATATTTTCTTTCTTTGTGTGTGAGGAATGTTCCCTGAAAGTTTGGCCGTACCTTTTTGTAACACCCTGTATATGCAGTGTGGTAAACAATCAGTTGATTAGGCCTATTGTGTTATGCCAAAGCCCAAGGCATCGAGGGACAAAAGGAGGTCAAAGGCCCTTTTATCTAGACTTTCTTCAAAATGAGCCTCCAGCATTACTGGAAGAGGTTCCTGTGGCTACAAGGGTGGGTACGTTCTTGCAGGATGACGAGGCCAATGCGCATTCTGCAGAGTGATCACAAAGTCTCGTTACCCTCTACGTATTACATAGACATTAATGAATTGTTATTTCTTATTGCTGTAGGTGCTGATGTACATCTAAATCGTGGCTGAGTCCATTTACACCATGGAGGAACGGACAGTAATGAGCACATGGGCTCACAAACGTTCCCATACAGGAAAATCAATGGAGATATTCATCGGAACTTCACTGTAAGGTTTCAGAAACCTTCTCCATCAAAATCAACAATCTTACAGTGGGAGGGGGGAGGGGAGGGGGTAGGGGGGAGCTTAAAAAATAAGCCCTACTCAGGATTACCACCAACATGACTGGAAACGTGTGAAGGCTGCAGTGTCACTTGAACATTCACCAAAAGTTTACCATTCGTAAGCAGTCACAGAAATCGGGAGTTCCATACTTGACATTACAAAAGTTATAGGCCTTTAAAACTTTTGTTTGTAAACGAACTGTGTGATAATGACATGCAAAAATGTCATCAGACTTGTGGGCAAATGCAAAACCTAGAAACATTTATTTCTGGAGTAAAGCAAACCTTCATTTTTACAAAGAACAGGAAGAAAACCCACTATACATCATGATCTGGACTGGAATACCTGCAACCTAATCGGTAGGTCCATATTTCTTTGACAATGCTCTGAATTGCAGTGTGTACCTTACCATAACACGTGATTGGTTTATTCCATATCTGCAAGATCGGTGACTATTTGGTCATATAATGGTTCCAGCAGGATGAAGCACCAGCCCATAATGCTACTACCGTTAGAGGATATATCACTGGCGCATTTTGTGATAAATGAATTGGATGTGTCATTGTCCTTCTGCCTGCACCTTTGGAATGGCCATCCTAAAGTCTTGACCAGTCATCTTGCGACAGTGCATTATGGGGGTTTCATTGGCAGAAGGCTGCTGCAATACATTACGAGACAGAGTTGGCGGGGCGCCGTTCCGTGGGCATTTACTGCAATTGTGTCAACAGTGTTGAGTAGAACTTCACACTGTACATAGAGCAGTGTCATACACTGCCATCAAAACAATGGTGCACATACAGACATTCTGTAATACATAGTAAAGTATGGTCACAATACGTCAAAGCTGTCCTCTGCCATGATCCCACATTAATAAAATCTGGCCATATATGAATATATGCACCTGAGATAGTGGGTAATGGGACTTTGTGCCTACTCTGTAGTTCTCAAGTGACTTAAGTCATCCAAACACGGCGTTCCTGAGAAGATTGATTGGCAGAAATGGTCAGGTATTTTGGCAACCAAGGCCCCCAGACCTTAGCCATTCAGTTTGTTGCCTGTGGGGATGAATAAAGGAAAAGTCTGCAAAAAAAAAAGTAAACACAAGAGATGAATTCATTGTTTGGATTATGAATAGCCCTGCCCTCATAAAACAATGCAAAGACGAATTCACAAGACCTAGACGTGTTGTTGTCAAGAGAATTCAATTCTGCATCGAAGTCAGAAGTGAAAGTTATGGCCATCACCTTTGAATTTAATCATTTGCCTTTCCTCAGCACCTTCTGTGAGTATTTGTTTGGGTTACATTCTAATACCTGCATCTCTATAACCAAATAGAATTTGGACATGTATTACATGGAATGTTTTATTTGAATTTTTTGTACTGCCACATCCCAAAATATTTGCTATTCCTTCCAAAACGACAACTTGTAAAGGAAGAACTGAAACTCTACTGACAAATTTTGGACGTTGTTCAGGGATATTGACTGAGTATTTTAATATAAGGGTATCACAGTCTCCAACTGAACATTACAGAGTAATAATGAAATTCCCCATAAACCACAGACCTTGCTGTTGGTGGGGAGGCTTGTGTGCCTCAGTTGGTTGGTTGGTTGGTTTGGGGAAAGATTGGGAAGGAAGTCGGCCATGCCCTTTCAGAGGAACCATCCCGGCATTTGCCTGGAGCGATTTAGGGAAATCACGGAAAACCTAAATCAGGATGGCCGGACGCGGGATGGAACCGTCGTCCTCCCGAATGCGAGTCCAGTGTCTAACCACTGCGCCACCCCGCTCGGTGTGCCTCAGTGATACAGATCGCCATACCATAGGTGCAGCCACAATGGAGGGGTATCTGTTGAGAGGCCAGACAAACGTGTGGTTCCTGAAGAGGGGCAGCAGCCTTTTCAGTAGTTGCAGGGGCAACAGTCTGGATGATGGACTGATCTGGCCTTCTAACATCAACCAAAATGGTCTTGCTGTGCTGGTACTGTGAATGGCTGAAAGCAAGGGGAAACTACAGCCGTAATTTTTCCCGAGAGCACGCAGCTTTACTGTATGTAGCATGGAGAGCTGCATCAAACCAGTCTCTGGACTGAATACCACAACAACAACAACAACAATGAATTATGATTTATTCAGTTGGTTACTCATATTAACTTTGCATCTGTGACAACCAAGTGTTCTTGCTACGAGAAAGAGATGGCAGCCTACAGACCAACAATCCTGGTTGTCAGGCCATATGATGGGCGACAGTCAGCTTGGTAAGCCACTGCTGCTTTTTTTCCTGTTTTAGGGTGTAGAAACAAATGAGGTCATATGTGCCCATGTCATAAAATTAGAACACCAACAAGTAAAAGAAGTTAAAGCAACTATACATTAAGCCCAATTGATGGAAGGAAAGAGAGCTACAAATGACTTCCCCTTGGACAAAGGTCCACAAAATACTCCACAGAGACAGCGGAGGTCCAGTAACAAAAGTTGTATATACTTCACCATATTGCTACGATGGATAATAAGTTAAATGCAGTCGACAGCCCACATGTCATTCAATAAAACCGTAGATAACTTGGACGGCAAACATACACTTGAATGTAAGGAGTTAAAAAATGGGTATTGGGTCAGGAAATGGCAAACTGTCAAAGGTTGATGATGATGCGCATAAAGTGGTGGGGGACCACCACTTAGCAAACGGTGATGGCTAAAAATACAGTGCCAAATATACAACTGAGCTAAGATCATTTCCTCACAATGAGAGGGCCAAGAGGAACTCGGCCAAGCCACTGGGAAGTGTTTAATTCCTCAGATCTTGTTCCCAAGAAGTGAAGACCAGGTTATGCCAAAATGACACCACCTGCTGACAGACGGCAACACGAAGATCATCCCAAGGAATAGAAGAGCCAGCAGGCCGAGATAAGAGGATTGCAGCCTCGATAGCAACGCATCAGACCGACGTGACCGGCAACCCACACGAACGTCATGGTGGCTACCTCGACAGCTGCCAACTGGAAGCTTTCTTGAGCAGTTGCACTAACGGATGGACTATGTAGAGCACACACAGGTTCTGAAGGGCAATGAGAGAATTGAAGCAGATGGGAATTAGAAACCCTGTGTCGCTGGATCTACTGGGTGACCTGATATGGGGTGGAGAGCTCTGCTGTAACAATCGAGCAGTGTTCTGGAAGCCAATACGGAAAATGTTAGGTGCCAATGACGAAGGCACAACCAATTGGTCTCAGACAGTCTGTATATGCAGACAAGAAAAGAGTCCTGGATTTTTCCCGGATTTTCCAGCAAAAAATACACTTTTTCTCAGGGCGAAAATACGCTTTTTCCCGGCTGAAAGTACATTTATTCCGTGTTAAATGACGATATACTTTCCCTCGGAGCTGCAAAACTTATCTCGATCCTTACAGTAGTGAAGGTTTTATTCACCGGCATAAAACTTCCCGGCACTTTAGCAAACGAAACCCAGCAAAAAAAGCTACATTTACACAGCATATTTTCATATTACGAAAGTATAAAAACAAATCCCACCACATACAACTCGGCACCTTCCAGAGCACTGAAACCGAGATTGCGACCGCTTTGGTCAGCCAGTTACAGCTTGCTCATGTCACGTGATCCTGCCAGCCAATGAGAGTAGATACTGAGCACAGGATATGTGATGTAGTTACGCAATTGCGACGTCATTGTTAAGTAGCGTGAACACACAAATAAGAAAAGTTAATGGTTTAAATTAATATACATACAGTATAGCTGCAAGAAAAGTTAAGCTTTCATATATAATACTGGTCATCAAAAAGTTTTTGCTTTGTTTTTCCGAGGGTGTGGTTAGGCAAGATCCTACGAGCACACCTTAAATTGCAGCAGCTGAATATTTCTGACAGGCACGTTAATAAATTTCACTGCTGTGCACCGAAAATTTCGTGGGTTACCTGGGCAAAATACATGTTCCGTCAGGCACTTATTTTTCGACAGAAAAGCCAATTACATATGGAATTGTTCAAGAACTCACTTCTTTTTAAGGATAATTATATTTTTGCCATCGGTACTGCATACTTTGTACTCTATGAAAGAATTAAAATAAATGTGAAGAACTAACCTTGAAACTTGGTCTTTTTCTAGCATGTGTTACCATTTACGATATACCAAACACAAATGTGCCGGTAAAATTTTATAACGGCATTAATGGCTGGTCTTTTGGGCCAGAAATTTTGCTAAGTGGCTGGTCCTCAGTGTAAAGTTTTGAATGAGAGTCTAATGCTCCGTGATTTAAGAAATTCGTCGAACTTTCTCACACGTAACAAAATTCATCTTGCGTAAAAGAAATTTCCTTTTAAAGTAACGCGTGTACCGTACACGCGGACAAGGAAAAAAATCCCGGATTTCCCGGTAAAAATACACTTTTTAGTGTTAAGTAACAGTATACTTTCCCTCGGGAAATCCTATGAAGGGTTAAAGTTTTATACACCTGTGTACAATTTCCGGCGCTTTAGAAAATTAAACCCGGCAAGAAACAAAAAAAAACCGCTGCATTTTTGCGTAGTACGAAACTATAAATTCGAATTCCACGAAACATAGGGCGTTAGTTTTCAAAGCATTGAAATCGAGAATGTTACGTGCCGTTGTAGGCCAATCATAGCTGATGTCATGTGATCTCGCCAGGCGATGACAGCAGATATTAAGAGCTTAGACCACGTGATGTAGTCAGACAATAGCAACATCACTGTTAAATATCGCGAACACAAATAGGAAAAGTTTGTGGTTTAAATTAATATACATAGTGTACTTATAGCATACATATAATATTAGTCATTTTTTGCGTGTGTTACACTTTACGATACATATACAGATGTGCCAGTAAAATTTTAAATAATGAATAAATGTATGGTCTTCTGCGGTCGAAATTCTTTCGAGCGGTTGGTTCTCAAAGCGTTAAGTATTAAATGAGAGTCGAGCGCTCTGTGGCTTAAGAAATTCATCCAACATTCTCACACGTAACATAATCCAACTTGCGTAAAAGAATATTTACTTTGAAACTAACGCTTCTCAAACCACCATTCGTAATATTTTCCCGCAACCTGTTACAAACAGGTTCGTTTCAACACCTGCCAGAGAGCTTCAGAAAACAGGCGTTACTGCGCGTGCGCCGGCTACGATGACGTAGGAAGCCCGTATACGAATTTACGTCATAAAAGAAACAGGTAATCAGAGTATCGAAATTTAGTAAACCATACTAAAATGCATAATTCGGCTTAAAGTGCACATTCGTATGTTCAGATTCACAATGAATTAGGCCCCATCTTGATATTAAGTTTCTCCACATGATTTTCGGGACGTAAATTTTCTTGGAGTACCACTATTGTATTATCTCATGTTAGGTTCTTTATTATGGCGTAACGCCATACCTGCCATAAGACGAAAACGTGCACTTGAAATTCAGCGAACAGTTGAAACTAGCGAACGGTTTGGACTGAAATACTTCGTTTCAAATAAATTGACTGCCTCTGTGGAAAAGATTAATAAAAGCCAAATTTCTTTAGCAAACCGACAAAAATAACTTCATTGATCTGCAAGGCCGTCCGTAATTATGTGACTGTATTTTGATTCGCTTGATAGCTCCCAGACAGAAATCCGTTTTGTTTTCATTTGACGTGAGAGCTTGTAACGAAGAGGAAATAGCAAAATCACTAACAGTCACGTAGCCAGAAGCAGAACGTACACCTCATATGCTACTCCACTATGCATGCGCGTGAGCCCGCTGGAAAATGCTCAAACGAACCTAATGCAACCAATTGTGACGTCACGCTCATCGTAAGCAGTTTGTTGTTATGAAATACTGCACAGTCTTCGTTCTAAAGCCTTTAACACATTTCACTGCTGGCGGACGTTAGAGTATCAGTTCTTACCAGCCAAAATTACAAAAAATTAACTGAAAAGTAGAACACTGACAAAATCCCGGAATTCTAAAATATCCCCGGTTTTCTCCCAGATGAAAAAATTCCCGGGTTTCTCCTGGATGTCCCAGACCGTATACACCCTGTCAAACCACTATTCACATATTTTACCTCGACCTGTTCAAGGTCCCACAGTGGATCACAATATTCAAAATCTCCTGTAATTGGTCGCTCGCTACGACGCCCCGCACCGGATCGATTTGTCAAGCAATTGCAATCACTATTATGAACTTCACTGTGTCGAGAAATTCTGCTGTGGAAAATGAACTGCTACGATCAGTAGTTGCAGTCATCGAAAAAGAGGGCATAGAACGGGTGTCAGGGCATGGCAGACAAACAGCATGCGTATCTGCTGAGAGGGACATTATACCAGTATGGCAATGGTAGTTTGGCACCTCCTACATACAGACTCTCAACAGGGCTAGTGGAAAAGGTGCCAGTGGCCAAATGTATTCCATGATGGTGGTTTGTATTAAGACAGAGTAAGATGGATCAACATGCAGATGAATAAACAAAACACCCACAGTCATAGTTTCAAACAAACAAGGGATTGATACAAATGGAGGAGGGTGTTCAGACCCGCTGCCCAGGAAGTTCAAATGTGTGAGAAATCTTATGGGACTTAATTCCTAAGGTCATCAGTCCCTAAGCTTACACACTACTTAAGCTAAATTATCCTAAGGACAAACACTCACACCCAAGCCCGAGGGAGGACTCGAACCTCCGCCGAGACCAGCCGCACAGTCCACGACTGCAGCACCTTAGACCGCTCGGCTAATCCTGCGCGACTGCCCAGGAAGTACCGCTTAGGACACGTAGAACACTGCAGAACCAGGTACAGTGTGTGGGAGGACCAAGAAAGTTTCATACAAAGCATGAGCCTCACGAATTTTGTAGTTTCAGCAAATGGAAGAGCAACAGGCCCAAGATGTAAAGAGACAGTGGAAAAAGGCCATTGCACCACAAGAAATTCAAACAAATGGTTCTGTCAGTGGTAAAGCAGAAGCCAGTGTCGATGCTCCACAAGTAAAGACAATCGAGACATCGCTGAAGATGCCGCTCAAGGAGACAAGTAGGTGAAATACTGCAATAGACCGCAAAATCATCAATGAAAGGGGAGGAGCTGGAGATTTCTGGCAGGCGACAGTCCATAATAGGGTTAATGGCTACAGCAAAGAGAACGATGCTCAGGATAGAGCCTTGAGGCACTCTTTCTTCTGGGTAAAGGTGTCTGCAAGGCCAAAGCCACACATACCTCGAAAACTCGATCTTTTAAAATTCCTGAAGGAAATGGGGAGGCGGCCGTGGAAGCTCCACATGTATAGACTATGGAGGATAACAGTCCTCCAGCAGATGTTGTAGGCTTTCTCCAAACCAGAAAACATGACCACAGTCTGGCATTTCTGCAGCGAAGCGTTAATGACATCAGCTGACAAAGTGACAAAATGGTCAACTGCAGAATGGCTTGCACAAGTTCCACATTGTGCAATGATTAGCACGAGGGTGAGTCAAATGAAAACCTTAAATATTATTTGTAGTGCGGAAGTGGTACAAAGCTGTATCACTTTTCAACATAATCTCCCCGATGCTCAATGCAAGTCCTCCAGCGCTTACAGAGCATAAATTCCTTTAGAAAAAAATTCTTTTGGGTACCTCTTCATCAGAATGGAACTTCTTTCCTCCCATTGCGTCTTTGAGTGGTCCAGACATATGGAAATCACTTGAGGCAAGATCTGGTGAGAATGGTGGATGAGGAAGACACTCAAAATGCAGGTCTGTGATTGTTGCAACTGTTGTACGGGCAGTGTGGGTCCTTGCATGGTCATGTTGCAAAAGGACACCTGCTGACAGCAATCCACGTCGCTTTGATTTGATTGCAGGCCGCAGATGATTTTTTAGGAGATCTGTGTATGATGCACTGGTGACAGTGGTCCCTCTAGGCACGTAATGCTCCAGAATGATGCCTTTTTCATACGAAAAGAGTGTCAGCATAACCTTCCCTGCCGATGGTTCTGTTCGAAACTTCTTTGGTTTTGGTGATGAGCAGTGGCGTCATTCCTTTCTCGCTCTCTTCGTTTCCAGTTGCTGGAAGTGAACCCAGGTTACATCCCCAGTAACGATTCTTGCAAGGAAGCCATCACCTTCTCGTTCAAAGTGCCGAAGAAGTTCTTCACGAGCATCAACATGTCGTTCTCTCATTTCAGGAGTCAGCCGCCGTGGCACCCATCTTGCAGACACTTTGTGAAACTGGAGCACATCGTGCACAATGTGGTGTGCTGACCCACGACTAACCTGTAAACACGCTGCAATGTCATGTAGTGTCACTCGGCGGTTTTCCTTCACTGTGGCTTCAACTGCTGCAACGGTCTGTGGAGTCACAACTCATCTTGCCTGACCTGGACGAGGAGCATCTTCCACTGAAGTCACACCATTTGCGAACTTCCTACTCCATTCGTAGACTTGCTGCTCTGACGAACATGCATCACCATAATGAACCTTCATTCGTCTATGAATTTCAATAGGTTTCACACCTTCACTACGCAAAAACCGAATAACAGAATGCTGTTCTTCCCTGGTGCAAGTCTCAAGTGGGGTGGCCATCTTTTTATTGATACTGCAATGGTATGTGTGAATCTCCACTATGGTGCCACCTACAGGCCATTCTGCACGCTGTTTGTAGCTCGCTTACCAACTTACAGGATAACGGCGTGAAATTTCGATTTGTTATTACAAATTTAAGGTTTTCATTTGACTCACCCTCGTAATTTGTGAGACTCGAGCCACCATACCGGCTGACCGCGAATCATACATTCCATCACCCTAAAAACACAGCTGGTGAGAAATGGGTCTGGAGCTAGAAGGAAGGTGTTGTCCTTACTGGACTTAGGTACTGGTATGAGAATGGCTTCACGCCAGTGTCTAGGAAACGTGCCATCCACCCAGATGCGGTCGTACATTTGAAGGAGAAAGTGCTTGCCCGCAAGAGAAACGTGCTGCATCATCTGAATGTGAATAATGTCCAGCCCTGGGGCAGAAGATCAGTATGAGGTGAGAGCATGGTCTAGCTCCCTCATAGTAAAGGCATCATTGTGGCAGTCACTATTCTGAGAGGAGAAGAATATCACCTGAGCCTCCTCCCCTCATTTCCGAGGGAGGAAGACAGAGTGACAGTGGGTGGAGCTCGAAATCTCCACAAAATAGTGGCCCAAGGTCTTGGAGACAGCAACACAGTTGCCAATGACAACATCTACTATGGTCAGGCTGAAAATCAGGGAATGGACCTCGGTACCAGAGAGCCGACGGAGGTTGCCCGTACGGCATAAGAGGGAGTGAAACTGTGAAAAGAACAACCAAACAAAATCCAGCTAGCTTTTTCACTATACTGAAGAATGTGACAAAGCCCTCGCAAATGTTTATAACGAATATAGTTCACTGTCATACGATGGTAGTTAAAAATGCGGAGATTACATCTCCGCGCACAAATTGTGTCACGGCATGTCTCAGTCCAACAGTGGACCGGGAGACACGGTGCAATAAAGATTAAATGCGAGGTATGGAACATTCTGCGGCAGTAAGGATAACAATCGTAAGGTACACTCTTATCTGTTCATCACGACTGTGGAATTTTTGTTGAAGGTCGCCTGGAAGGAGTAAAGCTTCCAGTCGGCCTTAGAAATCTGTGAATTGGGTTTACATGCATATGGGGTAGGAATGAGCAAATAGATAGCACAGGAAATGGTTGTTCGAGTATATGTCGGAGACAATGGACCACACGAGAGTACAGGCAAGCTGGGCAGTACAGAACAAGATGGGCAAATCAGAATAGGTGTGCAGGGAGTCTGAAGAGAAAGTGGATGCTCCAGTGTTAAGACAGACGAGGTTGAGTTGATTGAGAAGGTCAGCAGAGAGGGAACCTCTCAGACATGTTCTGGAAGAGCGGCAATGGGGATGGTTGACATTACAGTCACCGAGCAACAGAAACGGGTGAGGGATCTGACCGATAAGCTGAAGTAAGTTTGCCCTGGTGTAGACGGCACAAAGGGAAAAGGTCAAGGGAGGAAGGGAAAGGCAAACTGCAACAGCTTGCAGCCTGACGTTCAATGAGATGGTTTGGCTAAGGACATCATTACGAATGAGCAGCACGACTCCCCAATCAGACGGAATGCTGTCCTCAGAGGGAAGGTCAAAGCGGATCGGAAGGAAATGCATGAGGTCAAAGTGGTTGAGAGGACACAATTTCGTTTTTTGGAGGCAGAAAACAACAGCAGGATGCTGAGATTCCAAGAGCAGCCATAATTCCAACTTGTTGGATCTAATGTCACGAACATTCCATAGTGGAAGTGTCATAATGGGGAATGGGGAGGAGGGAGAAAATGACGGGCAGTCACCTCAACGGCTGCCGAGTGCAAGTCTTTTAAGGGACACCGCTACGGGGCACAGAGGCTGGAGGATCCTATTCTATGAAATCTACAGAGGCGCCGGCGTTGTTCCTGAGTCGACCTGTGGATTCCAGAGCAGAAAAATGGTAGGCCGAGAGTGCCAGTGAAATGGAGGTCGGCAAGGTGAGGGTACCACACGGTGACACTGTCGAACAGAATCTCCGCATTGGGGAAGGAGACTGCTTGCCTCTGTTTGATTTCTTAGAGTAGGAAGACGAGACTCAGATGTCTGTTGCCAGGTGATTTCTCTGCCAGGGGCAAAGATCTGGTGGCTTGTTGCACAGCTGTAAGAGAAGGAAACAGGGATGCTACAGTGATATTGGATGATTTCACAATTACAATACTGAATTGGAGATCCCAAGTCTGTGTGGCCATGTACTTCATGGAGTGAGGCACAGCAAGAACGGTACTATAAGTGGAGCACGGTAAAATGCAGGGCTTTCGACTAGCCAACAACTTGCGACAGTGTAGGATACTTTTCCCTACGCCCACATCTCTTGGACGGTCCACTCATCGAGAGACACGTGGCACTAATGGGATAAGGCCGCGTAGTTGCCATTACAATTGATACTGTGGGGACTCACCCTTGTCAGCATCCCTACCACAAGTAACATCCAGAATGAGATTTTCACTCTGCAGCGGAGTGTGCGCTGATATGAAACTTCCTGGCAGATTAAAACTGTGTGCCCGACCGAGACTCGAACTCGGGACCTTTGCCTTTCGCGGGCAAGTGCTCTACCATCTGAGCTACCGAAGCACAACTCACACCCGGTACTCACAGCTTTACTTCTGCCAGTACCTCGTCTCCTACCTTCCAAACTTTACAGAAGCTCTCCTGCGAACCTAGCAGAACTAGCACTCCGGAAAGAAAGGATATTGCGGAGACATGGCTTAGCCACAGCCTGGGAGATGTTTCCAGAATGAGATTTTCACTCTGCAGCGGAGTGTGCGCTGATATGAAACTTCCTGGCAGATCGCAGGAGAGCTTCTGTAAAGTTTGGAAGGTAGGAGACGAGGTACTGGCAGAAGTAAAGCTGTGAGTACCGGGCGTGAGTCGTGCTTCGGTAGCTCAGATGGTAGAGCACTTGCCCACAAAAGGCAAAGGTCCCGAGTTCGAGTCTCAGTCGGGCACACAGTTTTAATCTGCCAGGAAGTTTCACAAGTAACATATTTGGTCACGTTATGACAGGACACGTGAGTGTGATTGTAACACTGACTCTGGTAGCAGCACACCAATTTCAGAATGTAAAATCGGACCATCATAACTTCACAGCCTGCTTTGATCTTTCACGGAAGCTCTATTCCACCAAACGTGAAAAAAAAGTTGCGCATAGGCACTAAGTTAGCATCAACATTTTTCACTACTCAATGGATCACAGAGAGAACATTTTAGGTTTCTGCCTTTGTCAGACCATCAAGCAGCAGAGTGTAAATAACACCACACAAAGAATTCAGCATACGATGCACCTCAACACGAACAGGAAGATTAAACACGAGAAGAAGATTAAAACTTTAAACATGGCTGCTTAGTTCAGTGACTGTTTACAAATTAAAGTTAAGGCAATTACAGCATTCACTCACAAAATTTAAGTCTTTTGACCAGGTTTCAACACTTCTATGAGTGCCTTCATCAGGAATTAAATATTCAAATTGGCAGGTCACGTATAAGATAAATATCAAGAGAAAAAAGTTTTAGTCAAAAAAAAAAAAAAAAAAGAGGAAACTGCGTTTTTTTGGGTATGAGCAGCCTTCCATGTATTCTTTTCAAATTTTTGTGAATAAACCTTTCTTGCTTGATATTTATCTTATATGTGACACGCTAATTTGAATATTTAATTTCTGATGAAGGCACCCAGAGAAGTTTTGAAACTTGGTCAAAAGACTTAAATTTTGTGACAGAGGGCTGTAATTGCTTTAACTTTAATTCGAGATAAAGATGATTAGCTCATTGCGAAAAAATCCTCCACAATCACCAACGTCTTCGATGTTGCACCCACTGCGACTGGAAGCCCCCCTCAGATGGGGGCTCACTCGCCTTAGATGATTGTTCATACCTCAAGTCATATCTCCCAAACTCCACACAGGGGGACCAATTGGCAACTGGGAAGGCAATAGCTCAGGCAATCGCCCTTCCCTGTGCCCGGCCTGTACCAGGGGTACGTACGAATCCCACCTGTCGGCCCACGGCTGGGAATTGCGCTTTACCAAGTCGCCTGTTATATGTCAAACATGTGGGTCAGCCTTCAGAAGCACACAGGGAGGAAGAAGGAAGAGAGACCTCAAACACTGAAGCGGAGGACGGAGAGGAGGTAAATAATTGAGGACGAAAGAAAAATCAGACTCGGGACTGTCCGTCGCTGGGCTACGAAATTTCAGAATGCATTCCTGAAAATACGCAAGACGTGCTCACCGAGGGAGGGGAAAAGGAAGGAGGAGGATAGACATGCAGCACAGAAAGTGAAGAGGTGCTGCAAAGGCTGGGACCCTGTGGAAGCCACGCACAAACTCACCAAAGAGCGGGGAGCCCCCTGGATGGGGAGTGGGGGATTCTACTGTTGTCCAGAGCATTTCCAGACGTGTCTTCAGCCCAGAATCTCTTTGGCTGGAGTAGAATAATCTTCAATGATGCGGCCAACTATGAAATGAGCCCCAGAGACCGGCAAAGACATGTCTGAGGAGACCCTGGACAGCAGTGGGAAACCAACCTGTCACTCACCCAACAGCCAACAGTGATGGTCTGCAGTGCCATTTCATTTCATTTCCAGATATGCCAACTTTCAAAAGGGAAAAATCAGGAGAATTTTAGCGCTGTACTATTGTGAATTACAACACATCCCTGACAAAGTTGCAATAATTCAGTACCTGTACCTGGCACACCCGTATTGTTCCACAATTTCAGAATCGGGAAACATTTTGCGAAGCAAAGGCCCAGCACGGTCGGCACAGTTTATAGTCAAGTTATGCTCTACAATAAATGAGATAAATAAAGCCTCGGCATTCGTCACAGAATCTACATTTTGGGGTTTACACGAGAAGTTTCTGGTTCCATTCTACACAATGGACACTCTCCTTGTTTTTTTTAGTTTGCACATGTTTAAGAATGCCGCATTTCCTGCCGTGAGCCACTGAAAAGTCACATCTACAAACACTACAAAAAGCATAAGTTTGTCCCTTCCTCAATTCACTTAAACATGGAAACTCTTCCTTATATACGTTTCTGAACACTGCATCGTATTTCTTCTCCATCCTGCACAAAAAATAATTAACACCTCCATGATATGCAGGCAACAAGTACTACAGAGTACACAAATCATGCAGCAGCACCGGGAACACAATGGTCATACGTTCTAGACAATGGTCATGTATCAATAATGCCAACCCTGGTGCACCGTTTCCCTCTATATTGCACTTCAAATTCCCCTAAATAATTTGTCACACTGTCGGGTAAGCGAGTGGGGGGTTGTGGCAGTAAAAGGGAGTCAACAATAAAATTGTTGAGTGGAGGGGCAGGGAGGGGAGGGTAGTAACTGTAAATATTTTTCCCCCCTGAAACATTTATCCCTCTAATTTCCCCCAGGCAGCTTAATTCCCCCTAAATTTAGGAGGAAATCCCCCAACTTGACAGCACTTCCTTGTAGAAAGAACAACGCTAATCATTTCGCTTGGAACGACTATCAACTACTCATTGTCCACAATTACTTTACGATTGCACTGTTGCTACCAGAAGTGGAGGAAACTGAAACTCGTTGAAAGATATTCATTTGTCTCCGAACGCTGTCAACAATAAGTTCCTTACTTCCTTGTAGATACGAAGCGTGAGCTACGCCTACTGCCGCTCCCTACAGCCACCGCACGAATCTTCCAAGTTAACATATACAAGAGCCGGCCATACATTGTCATCCACAAATATATCGAAGGGGCAGGATTTTCAAATAGTAAGGATTGAAACTGCTCTGAAAATCGGAAGATCGGTCTTCACGGTTGGGAGATCGGTAGGAATTGGAAAAATCGGGAGTCTCCTGCTTAAATCAGGATAGTTGGCATGTCTGCATTTCATAGGAGAACCCTTTGATTGTCATCCATGGAAGCCTTAAACCACAGCGGTACTTTGACAATATTCTATGCTCAGTTTTGTTGCCCTTCATGGCAAGCCATCCTGGGCTTACATTTCAACAAGATAATGCTGCCCACACACAGCAAGAGTTTCTACTGCTTACCTTTGTGCTTGGCAAATCCTACCTTCCCCAGCAAGGTCGCCCTATCTCTCTCCAATTGAGAACATTTGGAACATTATCGTAAGGGCCTACAAACCAGCTTGGAATTTTGATGATGTAATATACCAGCTGGACAGAATTTGGCACAATATCCCTCAGGAGAGCAACCAACAAGTCTATCGATCAATGCCAAGCCAAACAACTGCTTGCATAAGGGTCAGAGGTGAACCAACGCATTACTGACTTCCTCGATTTGTGAAGCTCTTTCCCTCACATAAATCATCCAATTGATGAGTACTCTACTGCAATGGCTCCTTACTTAGCTTGAATTTATCGTGAATCTCTTGCCCAACGTAAAGTCCCGAGCGACTGGAAAAAAGCGCAGTTGACGCCTGTATATAAGAAGGGTAGAAGGACGGATCCTCAAAATTACAGACCAGTATCCTTAACATCGGCTTGTTGCGGGATTCTCGAACATATTCTCAGTTCGAATATAATGAATTTCCTTGAGACAGAGAAGTTTCTGTCCACGCATCAGCACGGCTTTAGAAAGCATCGCTCCTGCGAAACGCAACTCGACCTTTTTTCACATGATATCTTGCAAACCATGGATGGAGGGTATCAAACGGATGCCATATTCCTCGACCTCCGGAAAGCGTTTGACTCGGTGCCCCACTGCAGACTCTTAACTAAGGTACGAGCATATGGGATTGGTTCCCAAGTATGTGAGTGGCTCGAAGACTTCTTAAGTAATAGAACCCAGTACGTTGTCCTTGACGGTGAGTGTTCGTCGGAGGTGAGGGTATCGTCTGGAGTATCCCAGGAAAGTGTGGTAGGTCCGCTGTTGTTTTCTATCTACATAAATGATCTTTTGGATAGGGTGGATAGCAATGTGCGGCTGTTTGCTGATGATGCTGTGGTGTACGGGAAGGTGTCGTCGTTGAGTGACAGTAGGAGTATACGAGATGACTTGGACAGGATTTGTGATTGGTGTAAAGAATGGCAGCTAACTCTAAATATAGATAAATGTAAATTAATGCAGATGAATAGGAAAAAGAATCCCGTAATGTCTGAATACTCCATTAGTAGTGTAGCGCTTGACACAGTCACGTCGATTAAATATTTGGGCGTAACATTGCAGAGCGATACGAAGTGGGAAAACATGTAATGGGAGTTGTGGGGAAGGCGGATAGTCGTCTTCGGTTCATTGGTAGAATTTTGGGAAGATGTGGTTCATCTGTAAAGGAGGCCGCTTATAAAACACTAGTATGACCTATTCTTGAGTACTGCTCGGGCGTCTGGGATCCGTATCAGGTCGGATTGAGGGAGGACATAGAAGCAATTCAGAGGCGGGCTGCCAAGTTTGTTACTGGTAGGTTTGATCATCACGCGAGTGTTACGGAAATGCTTCAGGAACTCGGGTGGGAGTCTCTGGAGGAAAGGAGGTGTTCTTTTTGTGAATCGCTACTGAGGAAATTTAGAGAACCAGCATTTGAGGCTGACTGCAGTACAATTTTACTGCCGCCAACTTATATTTCACGGAAAGACCACAAAGATAAGATAAGAGAGATTAGGGCTCATACAGAGGCATATAGGCAGTCATTTTTTCCTCATTCTGTTTGGGAGTGGAACAGGGAGAGAAGATGCTAGTTGTGGTACGAGGTACCCTCCGCCACGCACCGTATGGTGGATTGCGGAGTATGTATGTAGACATAGATGTAGATGTGAAATTGGAACCACTTGTTTGTCTGTGAACAAAGATCATATCTACCAATTTCCATCCCATTCAGATAATTCCTTCACGGTGCATAATTTTTTTGTCTTAGAGTGAATTTCAGTGCAATAAATGTGTAAAGTAAGTGGGAGTAAGAAATCAAGAAGGTACAGGCCCACCAATGAGGAGAATAAGACAGTGGCGCATCTGCCGTATGCAAGCAAAGTATCAAACAAAACTTGCAAATTCCTGTCTTACTGTAACAGTAAATGATGTTCTATCCACCTCCAAGAACGTGTACACTATTAGACGTGGTAACAGATGTCTTGGGGCTCTGTAAAGTGGGCGTCTACCACACACCATCTAAATGCATTCAGCCGTATGTTGGGCAGACTTTGCAGACAATTGAAGAAAGGTGCTGGGAGCACAGGGGACAAACTGAATTTATGCAAATAACCAAATACATGGTTCCAGAACATTGCATGGCTACAGGGACTCAATGAAATATGAAGAAACATACCCTACGTGACACCTGGCTGAAAATGACTTGTACAAGTTCATGGCGCCATCCATCGGTAATGCTGGAATTCAATATAGTGTTGGCCCACCCTTAGCCATGATGACAACTTCCACTCTCGCAGGCATACGTTCAATCAGGTGCTGGACACTTTCTTCAAGAATGGCAGCGCATTCTTCACGGAGTGCTGCACTGAGGAGAGATATCGGTGTTGTTCAGTGAAGCCTGACACAGTTCCAAAATATCCCAAAGGTATTCAATAGGATTCAGACCAGGACTCTGTGCAGGCCAGTCCATTACAGGGATGTTATTGTCACCCAACCACTCCGCCCACAGGTCCTGCATTATGAACAGGTGCTCGATTGTGTTGAAAGGTACAACTGCCATCCCCGAATTGCTCTTCAACAGTGGGAAGCAAGAAGGTGCTTAAAACATCAATGTAGGCCTGTGCTGAGATAGTGCCACGCAAAAGAACAAGGGGTGCAACCCCACTCCACAAAAAACACGACCACACCGTAACTCCACCACCTCCAAATTTTACTGCTGGCACTACACACACTGGCAGATGAAGTACACCGGGCGTTTGCCATACCCACACTATGCAGTTGGATCACCACATTGTGTACTGTGATTCCCCATTCCACACAATGTTTTTTCCACTGTTCAATCGTCCAACGTTTACACTCCTTACACCAAGCAAGGCATCGTTTGGCATTTACTGGCACGATGTGTGGCTTACGAGCAGCCGCTCGACCATCAAATCCAGCTTTCCTCACCTCCCGCCTAACAGTACTTGCAGTGGATCCTGATGCAGTTTGGAATTCCTGTGTGATGGTCTGGATAGATGTCAGCCTATTACACATTACGACCGTCTTCAACTGTCGGTGGCCTCTGTCAGTCAACAGATGAGGTCGGCCTGCGCGCTTTTGTGCTGTACGTGTCCCTTCACATTTCCACTTCACTCACACATCGGAAACAGTGGACCTAGGGATGCTTAGAAGTGTGGAAATCTTGCATACAGACGTAAGACGGAAGTGACACCTCACCACATTCGAAGTGCCCAAGTTCCACAGAGCGACCGATTCTGCTCTCTCATGATGTCTAATGACTACTGAGGTCACTGATATGGAGTACCTGGCAGTAGGTGGTAGCACAATGCACCTTATATGAAAAACATATGTTTTTGGAGATGTCCCGATACTTTTGATCACATAGTGTAAGTGTTGAGACAGTCTTCATTGTTTTGAGACTTTGTTCTAAAGGAAGCAATCAAAATATGAGTGTCCTACAGCCTGATCAACAGAGGCGGTGGCTTCCTCTCAGTAAAGCATGGGATCCAGCACTCAGGCAACTGATGTCACAGTGTGGATGATTGCAACTTCCAAGCCTGACGTGGGCAGCAACAGCATTCAGGAACTAGAATTTGAGCACAGCATTCTAATGTCGGATGCAACCTGGTCGTGGGGACGGAGTGTGGGTTGGTAAGAGTGCAAAGGAGGTGTGATGCAGTGAAGAAGCTCAGTCTACAGGTATCACCTGAAGACACACTAAGGTAACCTGTCAAAATGCCATGTTACGTAAATAGGAACACCTGGCCAAATACCCATGAGCAATACAAACAACTTCAACAGATGCTTACATGTTACACTACAAGCTAGTCCAGTTACCTGTTAAAACGGAGAAGCGACTGCAGAAGCGCTGCTACAGAACAGACCGCAGTGTGGGATGAGTTAGCAGCTCATCCTCTCTGGAATGCAGCCGAAAGTGAATGGAGCTACTCTGCAGCCTCAGGTACACACACTAACCTGCACAACAAAAACAAAGAAACAACTCAAATACTAGTGTCTTATTTTTTTCATTCCATGCAGCATTCTTCTCACCTCTGCCAATTCATGCTACTGCACAATTTGGTAACTCACATACTTTGTGTACAGATATCACAGTAGTCACTCAAACAAAGCAAGTAAAGATGTGCGTGCCACCTGTTTGCGAACTGTGTAAACTTGGTTCTGTGTGGTAATGTACACTCATGTTCAGGAAAAAAAGAACCCCTTGAATGAACAATGGAAAACCCAGGATGGAATGTAACAATATTATGAGAAGGAAAGTAGCTACTCACCACATAGTGGAAATGCTGAGTTACAGATAGGCACAACAAAAAGATTTTCACACTGCAGTCGTCTGTGAAGGTTGCATTTTCGTGAGTGTGTGTGTGCATTGTTGACAAAGGCCATTGGCCAAAAGCTTTAAGTGTGAAAATCTTTTTGTTGTACCTATCTGCGACTCAGCATCTCCGCTACATGGTGAGAACCCCTTGAATGACTAGACATAGGACGTTCATATTCACAGGATATGTACAATAGTATGTTCTACAGAAATGGTTAGTATTTGAACCATGTGAGTCCGCGGGTTCAAGGTCAACACCAATATCACAATGCAACACCGCCTGCCACTAAAATGTGCCTGCAGTTCTAGTTGTCTCTATAAAGCAAAGGTAATGGATTAGTATGGCATGAGCAGTCGCGCAGCATGCCTCGCAGACATATGCGCGGACCATACCGTCAATCAGCAAGTTTGGAAGAGGGCGCATTATTGGGATGAGAAAATGTGAAGCATCCATCCGGGAGTTATTAAATGCTATGGGCACTGCGCACTAAGAGGCCCACACCTTTGTGTAAAATAATCAGTTGATATTCTATGCCAGCCGGAGTGGCCGAGCGGTTCTAGGCGCTTCAGTCTGGAACCGCGCGACCGCTACGGTCGCAGGTTCGAATCCTGCATCGGGCATGGATGTGTGTGATGTCCTTAGGTTAGTTAGGTTTAAGTAGTTCTAAGTTCTAGGGGACTGATTACCTCAGAAGTTAAGTCCCATAGTGCTCAGAGCCATTTGAACCATTTTTGATATTCTATGTACCATCCAATGGAAAGATGGTGATGTCCAAATCAACAATAAGTAGCAACAATTTTAGCTCCCTTCTAAAGGTGAGCACTGGCTACACCGTACTTTGTGTGTCCTAAGTTGATAACACTGCTAAACTTGCGGGGGCATTCCCTAAAGTTGTCCAAGCTAGTCACAACAACCTGGGCAATTAGAATAGGGCTATTGATAACCAAAAAGAGGGCAATGAATGGATACCACATTACTTTTGTATGTCTACTACTAGCTGTCATTTTTTCCTTCAACAATGTATTTACTTTTCTTACAGTGGGCCCACTTTTGATACAGGCCATCTAGAGTGAAGGTTCCTTTCTTGTCGATGGACTATTGTACAACGTGTTGCAGTTTCACACTTGCTGCATTTCTTTTGTGCTGCTGTTTCTTTGCAAGTTGCTGTGGGCTAATAGGATACAGTACTAATATTTAACAACAGTAGAAAATGTTAAGAGAGTGAAATATAATCTTATCAAGTGCTTGCAGACAGAAAAAGAAGAAGAACTGAAGACTAAAGTTTGTTCATACATGTTAACGAGTTTAAAAAAATGTGGGTTCTGTGTGCAATGTATTTAACAATGTAGGTATGAATCATTGATGTTTTATCTCATCTGGCAATGAAATGTAATTGTTATAATTCTTACACTCCTACTTCCAAATACAGTAAAGGTTTATTTGCCACTAAGACATCAGTGGCGGGATTGACTTCATGAAACCACCCATATAATGGTGTAGGACTGGGTGCCAGGTTTCACACATTTCAGCCATCCAACCTGGTGGACCCCAATCATGAAAATGTGACAAAAGTAATTTCTCACAAAAGATCTAAACCATTAAAAATAACACTAGTTTACCTTGTAGCTCTGTGGCATAAATTGCTAAGGCTCTATGCTTATAAGCTAAAGACTACATGTTCATTACTTACAGAATCATAATTTTTTCAAAACCCTTATCAAAATGAACATGGGTGTAAGTTTTATTTGTTTAATTTGGATTTACATACAATTCTTTCTTTGATTTTAATTTCTGATCCTTGAAAGCCTCACTTCATTTATTATGTAACTTCATTAATTTGCACAAATTTAATGAAGTGAATTTCTACTTATTGGAGTAAGGGTGTGTTTATATTTTCTAAGGGTGCAAAAAAATTATGTTTTAAATGTTTGTTCACCATACATACTGTTTTGAGAACAAAGTAAAGTCTTGTTTTATTTTATATCCTAAACTTTGGGGTCTAATGTATGTGGAAGGCCTCTTCTTAGCATTTGATATGGGCCCCACTCTGGCTTAATCCAGCACTTTTATTTTCTGAGGTGGAGATTTGGTGCTGGCATCAGCTGAAAATGACCGTGAGCAAACTGTCTAAAAACTTCACTCATGTGGGACAGTGTACCAGAAAAAATGTTGTCTACTGTCCGCCAAGCAGATTTGCAAGAAATACTTCTTCAGCACCAAACATTAATTTTTGCATAAAGTGCACAACAGAGGTTGCATAATTGTTTTCTGTAAGTATTCGGACACCCCCAAAAACACTGTTTTTCATATTAGGTGCATTGTGTTGCCACCTACTGCCAGGTACTACATATCAGTTACCTCAGTTGTCAATAGACACTGCAAAAGAGCAGAATGGGGTGTTACGCAGAACTCAAGGACTTTGAACATGGTCAAGTGATTGGGTGTCACTTGTGTCATACATCTGTATGCGAGATTTCCATACTCCTACACATCCCTTGGTCCACTGTTTCCAATGTGATAGTGAAGTGGAGACGTGAAGGGACACCTACAGCACAAAAGCGTACAGGCCGACCTCGTCTGTTGACCGACAGAGACCGCCGACAGTTGAAGAGGGTCGTAATGTGTTATAGGCAGACACCTATCCAAACCATCACACAGGAATTCCAAACTGCATCAGGATCCACTGCAAGTACTATGACTGTTAGGCAGCAGGTGAGAGAACTTGGATTTCACGATCGAGCAGCTGCTCATAAGTCACACATCACGTCAGTAAATTCCGAACGATGCCTCGCTTGGTGTAATGAGTGTAAACATTGGATATATTGAACAGTGGAAAAACATTGTGTGTGAATGTCATCTGCCAGCGTATGTAGTGCTAGCAGAAAAATTCGGAGGCGGTTGTGTTACGGTGTGGTCGCGTTTTTCATGGAGGGGGTTGCACCCCTTGTTGTTTTGCATGGCACTATTACAGCACAGGCCTACATTGATGTTTTAAGCACCTTTTTGTTCCCACTGTTGAAGAGCAATTCGGGGTATGGCGAATGCATCTTTGAACACGATCGAGCACCTGTTCGTAATGCACAGCCTGTGGTGGAGTGGTTAAATGACAATAACATCCCTGTAATGGACTGTTCTGCACAGAGTCCTGACCCGAATCCTATAGAAAATCATTGGGCTGTTTTGGAATGCCGACTTCGTGCCAGGCCTCACCGACCGACATCGATACCGATACCTCTCCTCAGTGCAGCACTCCGTGAAGAATGGGCTGCCATTCCCCAAGAAACCTCCCAGCACCTGGCTGAATGTATGCCTGCGAGAGTGGAATCTGTCATCAAGGCTAAGGGTGTGCCAACTCCATATTGCTTTCCAGCATTACCGATGGAGGGCGTCACGAACTTTTAAGTCATTTTCAGCCAGGTGTCTGGATACTTTTGATCACATAGTGTATCTGCAGCAGATCCATACTGAAAACTATTGTGAAATGCATGAAATTCTCGATCTAGTCACAATTATTATTTGATATACAATATGATAGTACTTTCATTACGAAGTGTTCATGTGATACTGATTCAAATGCTTTTTATAAATTTCCTGACTGAAGTTTTAGGAATCCATGCTGATTGTCATGGAAGAGGTCATTCTGTTAGAGACACTGCTTTATGTTTGGATTTAAAATATTTGTGACTAACTCCAACCGCCAATAAAGTGAGATATAATGGTCGTGCTATGATTGTAGTCTATTTTCGTTCATTGTTTGTTACAATATATGCAAACGGAATGTATGTACAAGTTTTGTATCTACAGAAATGCCCGAATAAAAAAATTTAAAGAAAGATGAAGTGCAAGAGGCACTGAAACAGAGATTTGTTTCATGATCTAGAGTACCTTCTAAGTATAACTGTTGTAAAGGTGTACCTGAGTCAAGTAAAAAACCAACATCACAAAGCAGAATCAGAACATTCAGAAAGGAAAATGCTGAATCACTGTTTTGCCTTCCCTCTGAAAGTGAGGAAAAAATAAGCATCAAAGCTCACTATACCTCAACAAACAAAATTTTAAAAAGTTACAAAATTCATAGGATGCATACTTTCTGCAAATTTTCCAACAAACCAAACCAAAGAAAGGAATGTCACCGCAAAGAAAGCAATAATGGCTTAAGTGTTTTTGCCAAATTGTCCTCATCAGCTGTGTATTTGCTGAGAATGTTTTGAGAAACATGACAGAAAATAAAATATCTGTAATGTTACATAAATGATATTTATATTTTTAAGTTCAAATATCTATAATGTTATACAGGGTGTTACAAAAAGGTACGGCCAAACTTTCAGGAAACATTCCTCACACACAAAGAATGAAAATATGTTATGTGGACTTGTGTCCGGAAACGCTTACTTTCCATGTTAGAACTCATTTTATTACTCCTCTTCAAATCACATTAATCATGGAATGGAAACACACAGCAACAGAATGTACCAGCATGACTTCAAACACTTTGTTACAGGAAATGTTCAAAATGTCCTCAGTTAGTGAGGATACGTGCATCCACCCTCCGTCGCATGGAATCCCTGATGCGCTGATGCAGCCCTGGAGAATGGCGTATTGTATCACAGCCGTCCACAATACGAGCACAAAGAGTCTCTACATTTGGTACCGGGGTTGCGTAGACAAGAGCTTTCAAATGCCCCCATAAATGAAAGTCAAGAGGGTTGAGGTCAGGAGAGCGTGGAGGCCACGGAATTGGTCCGCCTCTACCAATTCATCAGTCACCGTATCTGTTGCTGAGAAGCGTACAAACACTTCGACTGAAATGTGCAGGAGCTCCATCGTGCATGAACCGCATGTTGTGTCGTACTTGTAAAGGTACACGTTCTAGCAGCACAGGTAGAGTATCCCGTATGAAATCATGATAACGTGCTCCATTGAGCGTAGATGGAAGAACATGGGGCCCAATCGAGACATCACCGACAATGCCTGCCCAAACGTTCACAGAAAATCTGTGTTGATGACGTGATTGCACAATTGCGTGCGGATTCTCGTCAGCCCACACATGTTGATTGTGAAAATTCACAGTTTGATCACGTTGGAATGATGCCTCATCCGTAAAGAGAACATTTGCACTGAAATGAGGATTGACACATTGTCGGATGAACCATTCGCAGAAGTGTACCTGTGGAGGCCAATTCAGCTGCTGATAGTGCCTGCACATGCTGTACATGGTACGGAAACAACTGGTTCTCCGGTACCACTCTCCATACAGTGACGTGGTCAACGTTACCTTGTACAGCAGCAACTTCTCTGACACTGACATTAGGGTTATCGTCAACTGCACGAAGAATTGCCTCGTCCATTGCACGTGTCCTCGTCGTTCTAGGTCTTCCCCAGTCGCGAGTAGTAGGCTGGAATGTTCCGTGCTCCCTAAGACGCCGATCAATTGCTTCGAACGTCTTCCTGTCGGGACACCTTCGTTCTGGAAATCTGTCTCAATACAAATGCACCACACCACGGCTATTGCCCCATGCTAATCCGTACATCAAATGGGCATCTGCCAACTCCGCATTTGTAAACATTGCACTGACTGCAAAACCACGTTCGTGATGAACACTGACCTGTTGATGCTACGTACTGATTTGCTTGATGCTAGTACTGTAGAGCAATGAGTCGCATGTCAACACAAGCACCAAAGTCAACATTACCTTCCTTCAATTGGGCCACCTGGCGGTGAATCAAGGAAGTACAGTACATACTGATGAAACTAAAATGAGCTCTAACATGGAAACTAAGCGTTTCTGGACACATGTCCACATAACATCTTTTCTTTATTTGTGTGTGAGGAATGTTTCCTGAAAGTTTGGCCATACCTTTTTGTAACACCCTGTATAAATGATATTCACATTTTAAGCTCTTTCTTACATCTATCAATTACTCACAGTGGAAGAAAAAATGGAATTTCTCATTGGTTGCAAAAGTTTCAATTTCAGACATACTCTATGTGATCAAAAGTATCCGAACACCTGGCTGAAAATGACTTACAAGTTTGTGCACCCTCCATCAGTAATGCTGGAATTCAATATGGTGTTGGCCCACACTTAGCCTTGATGACAGCTTCCACTCTTGCGGGAATACGTTCAATCAGGTGCTGGAAGGTTTCCTAGAGGAATGGTGGCCCATTCTTCACAAAGTGCTGCACTGAGGAGAGGTATCGATGTCGGCCGGTGAGGCCTGGCACGAAGAGGTGTTCTATAGGATTCAGGTCAGGACTCTGTGAAAGACAGTCCATTGCAGGGATGTTACTGTCATGTAACTACTCTGCCACAGGCCGTATGTTATCAACAGGTGCTTGACTGTGTTGAGAGATGCAATCACTATCTCCGAATTGCTCTTCAACAGTGGGAAGCAACAAGTGGCTTAAAACATCAATGTAGGCCTGTGCTGTGATAGCGCCACACAAAACAACAAGGAGTGCAAGCCCCCTCCATGAAAAACACGAGACAAACAAATTGGCACTACACACGCTGGCAGATGATGTTCACCGAGCATTCGCCATACTCACATCTTGCCATCGGATCACCAAATTGTGTACCGCGATTTGTCACTCCACACAACGTTTTTCCACTGTTTAATCATCCATTGTTTACGCTCCTTACACCAAGCAAGGCGTCGTTTGGCATTTACCGGCGTCATATGTGGCTTATGGGCAGCCGCTCCAGTACTAGCAGTGGATCCTGAAGCAGTCTGGAATTCCTGTGTGATGATCTAGATAGAAATTATGACCCTCTGCAACTGTCAGTTTTCTCTGTCAGCCAGCAGACAAGGTCAGGCAGTACACTTTTGTGTTATACGTGTCCCTTCATGCTTACTCTTCACTATCACATAGTAAACAGTGGACCTAGGGATGTTAAGGAGTGTGAAAATCTCGTGTACAGACGTATGTCACAAGTGACACCCAATCACCTGACAACATTCGAGGTCTGTGAGTTCTGCGGAGCACCGCATTCTGCTTTCTCACGACGTCTAATGACCACTGAGGTTGCTGACATGGAGTAACTGGCAGTGGGTGGCAGCACAATGCCCCTAATATGAAAAACATATGTTTTGGTGGTGTCCGGATACTTTTGATCATATAGTGTATGTGGCTGGCCTGAATGGTGGGAGCTGATGTTAGCCATACACTGAGGGTGCGAAAGTCACGAGACAGTGATAAGGACATATACAGATGGCAGTGCATTGGCGGAGCTATCAGCTGTACTTAGGTGATTCACGTGAAAAGGTTTCCGACGTGATAATGACCGTGCGAACACGGAACGGTAGTCGGAGCTAGATGCACGGGACATTCCATTTCGGAAAGCATTTGGGAATTCAACATTCTGAGATCCACAGTGTTACAGTGTCGAGAGTATTCTCAAGATACCAAACTTCAGGCATTACCTCTCACAATGGACAACACAGTTGCCGATGGCCTTCACTTAACGACCGAGAGCAGCAGCATTTGTGTAGAACTGTCGGTGCTAACAGACCAGCAGCACTGCATGAAGCAATGCAGAAATCAATGTGGGTCATCCGACAAACATATCCGTTAGAGCACTGCGGGGGAATACGGCACTAATGGGCTACGTCAGCAGACAACCGACGCACGTGCCTCTGCTAATAGCACAACAACGCCCTCAGTGCCTCTCCTGAGCTCGTGATCGGTTTGACCCTAAACCACTGGAAAACTGTGGCCTGGTCAGATGAGTTCTGATTTGAGTTGATAAGAGCTTACGGTAGGGTCAGAGTGTGGCACAGACCCCACAAAGCTGTGGACCCAAGTTGCCAGCAAGGCACTGTGCAAGTTGGTGGGGGCTCCATAACAGTGTGAACAGGATCCTTTGATCCAAGTGAACCGATCACTGACTGGAAATGGTTATGTTCAGTTACTTGGAGACCATTTGCAGCCATCCATTGCTTTACAAACATGTTCATATTATTAGACTAAACAATTACACTCCTGGAAATGGAAAAAAGAACACATTGACACCAGTGTGTCAGACCCACCATACTTGCTCCGGACACTGCGAGAGGGCTGTACAGGCAATGATCACACGCACGGCACAGCGGACACACGAGGAACCGCGGTGTTGGCCGTCGAATGGCGCTAGCTGCGCAGCATTTGTGCACCGCCGCCGTCAGTGTCAGCCAGTTTGCCGTGGCATACGGAGCTCCATCGCAGTCTTTAACACTGGTAGCATGCCGCGACAGCGTGGACGTGAACCGTATGTGCAGTTGACGGACTTTGAGCGAGGGCGTATAGTGGGCATGCGGGAGGCCGGGTGGACGTACCGCCGAATTGCTCAACACGTGGGGCGTGAGGTCTCCACAGTACATCGATGTTTGTCGCCAGTGGTCGGCGGAAGGTACACGTGCCCATCGACCTGGGACCGGACCGCAGCGACGCACGGATGCACGCCGAGACCGTAGGATCCTACGCAGTGCCGTAGGGGACCGCACCGCCACTTCCCAGCAAATTAGGGACACTGTTGCTCCTGGGGTATCGGCGAGGACCATTCGCAACCGTCTCCGTGAAGCTGGGCTACGGTCCCGCACACCATTAGGCCGCCTTCCGCTCACACCCCAACATCGTGCAGCCCGCCTCCAGTGGTGTCGCGACAGGCGTGAATGGAGGGACGAATGGAGACGTGTCGTCTTCAGCGATGAGAGTCGCTTCTGCCTTGGTGCCAATGATGGTCGTATGCGTGTTTGGCGCCGTGCAGGTGAGCGCCACAATCAGGACTGCATACGACCGAGGAACACAGGGCCAGCACCCGGCATCATGGTGTGGGGAGCGATCTCCTACACTGGTCGTACACCACTGGTGATCGTTGAGGGGACACTGAATAGTGCACGGTACATCCAAACCGTCATCGAACCCATCGTTCTACCATTCCTAGACAGGCAAGGGAACTTGCTGTTCCAACAGGACAATGCACGTCCGCATGTATCCCGTGCCACCCAACGTGCTCTAGAAGGTATAAGTCAACTACCCTGGCCAGCAAGATCTCCGGATCTGTCCCCCATTGAGCATGTTTGGGACTGGATGAAGCGTCGTCTCACGCGGTCTGCACGTCCAGCACGAACGCTGGTCCAACTGAGGCGCCAGGTGGAAATGGCATGGCAAGCCGTTCCACAGGACTACATCCAGCATCTCTACGATCGTCTCCATGGGAGAATAGCAGCCTGCATTGCTGCGAAAGGTGGATATACACTGTACTAGTGCCGACATTGTGCATGCTCTGTTGCCTGTGTCTATGTGCCTGTGGTTCTGTCAGTGTGATCATGTGATGTATCTGACCCCAGGAATGTGTCAATAAAGTTTCCCCTTCCTGGGACAATGAATTCACGGTGTTCTTATTTCAATTTCCAGGAGTGTATTTTTGATACTCTTAAGTTTTCTGGTGTAAAAATAGGAAAGAAAAGTATAATAATTGATTTGTTTTAATGGTTCGAGTGATGCCACGAAATTTCACTTCCAAGCAACTCACAGCCCACTGAATTTTTCACAGTTGGTAACATTCATCATTTCCCCTCCAAATTGTGTTGTGTTAGATATCTGTGTACATGCTTTGAAACTGTGTTTACAAAATGTTTTATGTTTCTGTGGTGTACTTCAGCTTGTTATTTATTCTATCAACTTCTTGCTACATTAACAAGATATTATGTAGCTTGTGAACTTGCACGTTTTTAGCTACAGGAATAAATCGAGGAGTTCCCAAAGAAAGTGAAGTTATGGGGAAGACAAAAGATGTTTCACCTCAGAAAATTTCGGCTGTGGTATCACCGTAAACTTACTTTAACAGACACGAGCCATCAGCTGAAAGGTTTGGGTGTCAAAGTTTCACCTGTGACAGTGAGGAGGAGGCTGTTTGAATGTCGTTTAAAGGTATGCTGACCAAGGAAAAAAACAGAAAATTAGGCCTGCTAAGAAAACCAAAAGATTGCAGTGGAGTCAACAACTTTAGAAGTGGACAAGTGAGTGGGCTAAGGTATGTGCAAAGATATGGTAAATTAAGGGGGTCTGATCTCTAAAGTTAGGATTTTTGTCTTGAAATTGTCATGTTTTATTGATACAAAATGAATTTTGGGACTGTTGAGGTCTCCTACACTACTATTCCCAACTTTTCTAGCTTGCAATTTTGTACACATGCTTCAAGTATGCTTCAGTCATGAATCTGCATTCACTGTGGTGGAAGAAAGCAGCCAGTATGTTTGTCGCAGACCTGGAGAACAGTTCAATGCTGAGTGTGTGCAGCAATGTGTGAAGCATCCAACTTCGGTTATGGTTTGGAGTGTGATGTCCGTGAAACGCCCTGGCAGATTACACATTGTAGAAGGGACACTGAGGCAAGAACAATACAGGGTGAAAAGTATTTAAACAGACAAACTCTGGGAGGTTCTAGGGGCCATCAAAACAAATATTTTTCCCTAATGTCATTTTTTCCTATGAGGATTATTTAAACCGATGGAGGCTATTTATTAATGGAGTGATACACCTGGAGTGAGTACACTGATATGGTTGGTGGGTACTACGTAGCACACCACAACGGACGAGCTGCACAGCGGGCTTATCAACAACAATATCCTAATTGCCGTATCCCGCATCATACGACCTTTGCTTCTGTGTACCAATGCCTGCGTAAGACTGGGTCATTTAGCAGATTACCTGGACAGGGATGCCTTCGCATGGTAAGAATGCTGCAATTTGAGGAAGCTGTCTTGCAGCATGTGGAGTGGGACCCTTCAATCAGCACTCGTGCAATTGCACGTAACATGGGGACGAATGTAAGAACAGTCCTTCGAGAGCAGTTGTTACGTCCATTTTACTTACAGCGTGTCCACAACCAGTTGATTATCCACCCAGAGCACAATTTTCGCAGAGGTACCTGGAACAGTGTGAAATGCATCCTACATTTCCATCCTCTGCATGGAACCAATGGCCTTTGTAATGTGGTCCCTTCGGCCCCCACAAACCAACCAACCAACCATCCTCTGTGTTGTTTACTGATGAAGCAACACTCTGGCGTGATGGAATCTTCAACGTGCACAATTCACATGTTTGGAGTAGGTATAATCAACATGCAACAGTTACTAGCGCTCGTCAAGTGCGGTTCCTCGTTAATGTGTGGGTCAGTGTTATTGGGGACTGTTTAATTGGGCCCTATCTGCTACCTAGGCCATTAAATGGCAGGCACTATTACAATTTTCTCGCCAGAGCATTGCCAGATTTGCTGGAAGATGGCCCACTCCCTACAAGAGAATGCATGTGGTTCCAACATGACGGGGCACCGGCACATTTCAGTCATCGTGTGAGTCGATTCCTGGACCGACGGTTCCCAGAAATGTGGATTGGCAGACGTTGTCCTGTACCGTGGCGTGCTCGATCCCCAGATATGTCCGCTCTGGAATTTTTTGTGTGGGGAGAGATGCGCAACCTTGTTTACGCAACTTCTGTTGCATCAGAAGTGCATCTGGTTGCCCGGATAGTAGCAGCAGCAGAAACAATTCAGGATAATCCTGGGATTTTTACCTGTGTCAGACGGAACATGATCCGATGGTGTAACCTTTGTTTACGTGTCAATGGAAGCATTTTTGAAAATCTACTGTAATTGAAATTGGGTTTTGTTAATGTGTAATCTTGTGATCATAAAAAATGGAAAAGTGTTTGTTGGTTTAATTAATTTGCCGCCAGAGAAATCTTCCTCTACCAGTTTAAATACTCCACATAGGAAAAAATGACATTAGGGAAAAATATTTGTTTTGATGTCCCCTACAACCTTGTCGGTTTAAATACTTTTCACCCTGTATAAAGAAATCCTTGAAATGGAACTTTTCCCCCAAATAAATGAGTGGTTTCCTACTAAAGATACCATTTTTATGGATGATGGGGCAACTTGCCACAAAGCCAAAAGTGTTTCAAAGTACTTGGAAGAAAACAACTGAAAGTGTTGCCCTGGCCAGGGAATAGCTCTTATATGAACCCAATTGAAAATTTATGGGCCATTGCAAAACAGAGGATAAGGAAATTTATAATAACCAACAAAAAAGGTCTCATTGAGAAACTAGAGGTAATCTGGTACCATGACAATGATATTAAAGTTTCATGTGAAATGTTAATAGAAACTATGCCAAACAGGATAAAAATGTTGATTAAGAACAGTGGCATGCATACAAAGTACTGAATATGTAAATATAATCTGTATGTGGATGTAAATGTGTAATAAATGTAAAGTTTTGAAAAAAAAAATGTCTTTAGTCTAATAGTTTGAATATATCTGTATGTTCCCAAACAATGATGGAATTTTTATGGATGACTATGTGTCATGTCACCAGGCCACAATTGTTCGCCAGTGGTTTGAAGAACATTCTGGACAATTCCATTGAACGATTTAGCCACCCAGATCGTCCGGCATGAATCCCATCAAACACTTGTGCACAAAATCTGGCAATGGCAACCCTTTTGGAATTACGGACAGCTATAGGGACAGCGTAGCTTAGCATATTTGTACAGACTTCCAACAAGTTGAGTCCACAGCATGGCACATTGCTCCACTAAGCAGGCTATTAGGAGGTACGACAGGATGTTAGGACGTATCCCATGACTTCTGGCACTTCAGTGTATGTGCACAGCATGCCAATTAACGTGTTAATCCTGAGCAAAGATCTGACATGTAGAGATAAACAAATTATTTCAGAAAATAACGGAAGATTTGTCATGTTGATTAATTGGGTTTCTGCTGGTTATTCGTGTCTTCCCTGCATGATATTTCAACTGCACGACTCACAGTCTTCTTCAGGTGCTGTCTGATACTGATTCCAGTGTGGAACGAGTCCGGTATTAATGCCTATGTTGTGCTAGGCATTCCCTCTGCCGTCCGTGCCGCGTCTGGTGCTCTGTCCGTGGTGTACACTGACTGATAGCCACGGCTGTAGCATTTTCTTCTAGCCGTGACTGTTCTGAACACTGTGCACGCACTTTGTGGTTATTATCTGTTGTCAGTACAGCTGAGTTAAGTTCTGAATGGCGTCTGAGCTGTGCTAGACATTTTATCTTCCGATTGTCGTCATTTGAGTCGTCCTGTGAATTAGGACATTCTGTTACTGTGGTATGTCGTGTTAAGGCGCATTTACATTGAGCTCAGAACATGTTTTTGTTCGAAACATTGTGTGCAACTTGTTCCCTCAACATGTTGGCAACAATGTTCGTTGTTCGCACTCCCGTTTACACTAGCGACCAACATTTCTACATATTCGCATAGTCTGCGACGGTGAACTGACAGGTTCCTTTGTGTAGTCACATCAAGAGATACGCTATGTCGAGTGAAGAGGAAGAATTAATGACATTTGGTGCTGCACTAATAATACTCAACGAAATGAACAGGCAAAGAAAACGACGTAGTCGTTGTTGGTGGACCAAAACATACTACAGAAGATGTGGCGGGAATGACATGCTTTGTGAGCTGTATTTGGAAGACTGTTCTGGCTTTTGTAACTTCACTAGGATGTGAAGTCAGATTTTGAAATGTTGTTGAATATTATAGGACCAGTTGTTTCACAGAAAGACATAAATTTCAGAAAAGCAATCCCTGTGTACCAAAGACTTGCTGTTACTATTCGTTTTCTGGCGTCAGGAGACTCCTATCAAAGCCAGCCATATCTCAAATAGTTCCTTATAACTGGCCAGTGTGGCCGAGCGCTTCTAGGTGCTGCAGTCAGGAACCGCGCTGCTGCTGCGGTCACAGGTTTGAATCCTGCCTCGGGCATGGATGTGTGATGTCCTTAGGTTAGTTAGGTTTAAGTAGTTCTGAGTTCTAGGGGACTGATGACCTCAGATGTTAAGTCCCATAGTGCTCAGAACCATTTGAAGTTCCTTATCATCCAGGAAACGTAGATATTTAAATCCAAACCATTTCGTTTCATAAAGTGTGTCAGTACCACATCCAGATTTTTTACTTTACTCTATTTTTCTTTTCTCTTGTCGGTACTGAGACAAGAGAGATTTAATTTTTTTTGTCCACGTCACTGCACCAGCAGCAACTTTTTGTAATGAGTCATGTTTGATTTTAGTAGTTTTGTAACATGTGCAACGTACATTCCACAGGCACTCCTCTGCCTCACAGAGCGATATCATCTGGAAAATTTTGTCTCGTGACCACTCCATTTCAAATAAAAATGAAGGGACATAAAATAAACACACCACTACACTCCTGCAAAACAAACACCAAAATACTCACTCAGAGCAAATGAACACTAGCGCTGCGTACCGGAATTTAGTGGTAGCAGGCCACGAACAATGTTTCTTTGATCTCTACCAACGCAGCCGTGGAACATTGATTTTGTGTTGCGAACATGTTGCAAATATCAGCAGACCATTACTAGCGACCAACAATGTTGCGAACAATGTTGCGAACTCAGTGGAAACGCACCTTTAGGCATTCTGTCCAAAGTTCTTGCCCCCCCACGAGCGGTTGCAGCGTCATTTTCAGGCTGACTGTGTTCAAATCGTCACTCAAGACTCAGAAGAGCGTCCTCAGATACTTTGTCTGTTGTCTGAAGTGCCATTTCATGTACATTCTTAGTTACATATACTGGGCTATGATCTCCAATTCCACCCTTATACTTGTGTCCCTTGGGGTCTGGATGTTGTCTACGTTGCATCTTCAGAAGATCGAATGCTGGGTTCCAGGCTGAGCACAGCTGGAAACCGGTGTCCCGGTTAATTTGATTCTCTGCAACCTTAATCTCAATAGATTCTTTGATGATGCTGTCCCAGTATCTCGATGTTTGTGTTAAAATCTTGGCATCATTATACTTCACAGAATGATCGAGTTCTAAACAATGTTCGGAAACCGGTGGCTTGGTTGCCTGTCTCAGTCTTGTGTGCCTCTGGTGCTCTTTGCACCTGATCTCAACCGTCCTGGTCATCTGGCCGATGTATGCCATACCACATTCACACAGTACATGGTAAACGCCAAGATTTTAACACAAACATCGAGATACTGGGACAGTGTCATGAAAGAATCTATTGAGATTATAGTTGTGGAGAATCTCATTAACCGGGACACCGGTTTCCAGCTGAGCTCGGCCTGGAACCCGGCACTCAATCTTCTGAAGACGCAACATAGACAACATCCAGACCCCAAGGGACACAAGTATAAGGATGGAATTGGAGATAACAGCCCAGTACATGTATATAAGAACGTACATGAAATGGCACCTCAGACTACAGACAAAGTATCTGAGGACGCTCTTCCGAGTCTCGAGATACGATTTGAACACAATCGGCTTGGAAATGACACTGCAGCCGCTCATGGGGGGACAAGAACTTCCGACAGAACACCTAACACAACACAGCACGGTAACAGAATGTCCTAATTCAGAGTAGGACTCAAACGACGACAATCAGAAGATGAAACGTCTAGCACAGCTCGGACGCCATTCAGAACTTAACTCAGCTATATTGACAATGGATAATAACCACAAAGTACGTGCACAGCGTTTGGAACAGCTGCATCTAGAAGAAAATGCTGCAGCCGTTGCTACTGGTCGGCACACGCAACGGACAGAGCACCAAACACGGCGCAGATGGCAGAGTGAACACCTAGCACAACATAGGCATAAATACCGGACTCATTCCACACTGGAATCAGTATCAGACAGCAGTCACACAGTTGAAATACCGTGCAGGAAAGACCCAGATAACCAGCAGAAACCCGATTAATCAACACGACAACACCTTGCCGGGAAAGCTTGAAGAATTACAATGGAAGATTTATCGAAGAGAAAGAGCTTCACATGTTGAGCAAGTAAAATTAGGCATTGGTCCACATCTAAAAGTAGCCATTCAGCTCGGGAGTGATTGACAGGATTGTTAGATGTCCTCTTAAGAGATATTGTACGGAATTCTATCCAGTTGGCACATCAGATGTCAAAACCTCGAGATAATTGTAGGGACTTATCCTTAAAGCTCCAAACATTTTCAAGTGGGAAGAAATTCGGCAACCTTGCTGGTTGAGGTAGGGTTTGGAAATCACGAAGACAAGCAGTAGAAAGTCTCATGTTGTGCGGGTGGGCATTATCTTGCTGAAATGTAAGCATGAAGGGCAACATAATGGGGCATAGAATATCATCGACGTACCTCTGTGCTCTAAGGGTGCTGCAGATGACACCAAAGGGATCCTACTATGGAATGAAATTGTACCTCAAATCATCACTCGTGGTTGTCAGGCCCTAAGGTGGACAATAATCAGGTTGCTGTCTGGGACATATCTTTGGCCTGGAGCATCATTAACTGAAGTAGAATTGTCTTGAGCGACGACTTCCGCTTCGACATGTTCGAAAGAACAGATACCATTGGTGATCTTGCAGCTCTCGAAGAATTAAATTAAAATGAAATCCAGATCATTAGCTGCTTAAAGGCATTAATAAATATCAACGGGGACAGTTGAAAATGTATACCCAGACCGGGACTCGAACCTGGGATCTCGTGCTTGCATGGCAGGTACGCTCTATCTGACTGAGCCACCGAGGACACAGAGGATAGTGTGACTGCAGGGACTTATCTCTGGCATGCTCCCCGTGAGACCCACATTTCCAACTTACTGTCCACACACTACATTTGTAGTGCGCCTTCCCACTACACTCATTACTCGCAGCAGTCAGTCTACCGATTCCCGCAAGAGTTTGAGTAATGTGAGTACATTTGCACTGAAGAAGATCATTGGCCGGTAAGCCTTATCTATATGAAGATGGTATCTGTTCTTTCGGACATGTCTGAAAGAACAGATACCATTGATGATCTTGCAGCTCTCAAAGAATGAAATTACAACAAAATCCAGACCATAAGTAAGAGTGGGAGAGAGGGAGAGAGCATGTCCGAACAGGGTGTGGTAGAGGAGCTATGTGAGAAAGACAGTGCATGATATGGACTTGGAAATACATGATATGGACGTTGAAAGAGTGGTGTGGACAAAGGGGAAAATGCAAGGTAAGGTAATGGGAAACTACAGGGCTATTACAAATGATTGAAGCGATTTCATAAATTCAGTGTAGCTCCATTCATTGACATATGGTCACGACACACTACAGATACGTAGAAAAACTCATAAAGTTTTGTTCGGCTGAAGCCGCGCTTCAGGTTTCTGCCGCCAGAGCGCTCGAGAGCGCAGTGAGACAAAATGGCGACAGGAGCGGAGAAAGCGTATGTCGTGCTTGAACTGCACTCACATCAGTCAGTCATAACAATGCAACGACACTTCAGGACAAAGTTCAACAAAGTTCCACCAACTGCTAACTCCATTCGGCGATGGTATGCGCAGTTTAAAGCTTCTGGATGCCTCTGTAAGGGGAAATCAACGGGTCGGCCTGCATTGAGTGAAGAAACGGTTGAACGCGTGCGGGCAAGTTTCACGCGTAGCCCGCGGAAAATTGGCTCATGGCACAACTGGAGACCGACAGTGCCGACTTTATCTTTCAACAGGATGGTGCTCCACTGCACTTCCATCACGATGTTCGGCATTTCTTAAACAGGAGATTGGAAAACCGATGGATCGGTTGAGGTGGAGATCATGATCAGCAATTCACGTCATGGTCTCCACGCTCTCCCGACTTAACCCCGTGCGATTTCTTTCCGTGGGGTTATGTGAAAGCTTCAGTGTTTAAACCTCCTCTACCAAGAAACGTGCCAGAACTGCGAGCTCGCATCAACGATGTTTTCGAACTCATTGATGGGGACATGCTGCGCCGAGTGTGGGAGGAACTTGATTATCGGCTTGATGTCTGCCGAATCACTAAAGGGGCACATATCGAACATTTGTGAACGCCTAAAAAAACTTTGAGTTTTTGTATATGTGTGCAAAGCATTGTGAAAATATCTCAAATAATAAAGTTATTGTAGAGCTGTGAAATCGCTTCAATCATTTGTAATAACCCTGTAGGTAGCAGGGATTTTGGCAACGGGCACTGTGAGAGGGCAAGATACGCTGAAGAGATGACTCCGACCTGCATAGCTCGAGCTGGAAGGAAGCATCCAAACGGCCCACATAGTGAAGCAGAGGCTGAAGTCATCTGTGTTGCCCAGGCAACTGCTGTCAATAATTAATAATCAATTATCAGTCTCACTGTAGCCACACACTTGGGTGTCTTGTGTGGTTTTCTGTGTGACTGTGCATATTTTTACTAGACAAAGCACAAGAACTCAAAAGCTAGTGTGAACACAATTTTCTGTTACTTATCTGTATGCTCCACACATCAGTTGGCTAAAGGTGAGTGATTGCCTTTCCCTTCTTTTATGTACTGTTCCAAGTTAATGTTAAGATGGTTGGAAGGAAGGTATTACAGTTCACCACCACTGTGTCTAGGCTATATGCCATAGAGGCAATGTAAGAAGTGCAAGAACATTTTAGGAGGAGGATAAAAGTGGATGGGAAATAGATACTGGTGTTAAACTTCCCAGGCAAGAAGGTCTCACATCTGAAAGTAAGGATGTCTCAAAACAAATGGTGACAGGAATGGAAATTGCACTCAACACGGAATTTTGGAAGTAATACAGGATTGTGCAGTTGTATAAATTTCACATAATTTTTTTTACTTACAATGATACTCTTTACAGGTCTCAGCTAACCACTTGAGATAAGTTGTTATGCACCGATTCTACAGCAATGGCTTCTTATTTAGCTTGCATTAACCATGAATGTCTTGTCCGTTGCAAGTGACTGGAAAAAAAGCACAGGTATATATGAACAGGGGAAGAATGGACCTGCAAAATTACAGATTAATATCCTTAAGATAAGTTTGAGTATAATGTTTCCTGGAGACAGAAGAACTTCAGTCCAAAAATCAACACGGATTTAGAAATCACTGTTTGTGCGAAACTCAGCTTCCCCTTTTCTCACACAATATGTGCCAACCACGCATTGATTTCAAAATACTGATCGCGTGAAACTCTACTCACACTTTTATCATATGACATACTGAAAGCTTTGAATTAAAGCAATCAGATAGATGCAGTGTTTCTTGTTTACGGAAAGTATTTGACTCAGTACTGCACTTACGCTTATTGTCAAAACCTTGATCATATAGAGTATCAAGTGAGATTTGTGACTGGATTGAGGACTTTTTGGTAGGGAAGACACAGCTTGTCATCTCAGATGGAGAGTCATCATGAGATGTAGATGTAACTTCGGGTGTGCCCCACAGAAATGATATGGGACCCTTGCTATTTATGTTGTATATTAATGTCCTTGCAGACAGTATTAATAGATGATGCAGTGATACATAATGAAGTACTATCTGACAAAAGCTGCATAAATATTCAGTCAGATCTTGATAAGATTTCAAAGTGGTGCAGAGACTGACAACTTGCTTTAAATGTTCAGAAACGTAAAACTGTGCACTTCACAAAATGAAAAAATATGGTATGCTAGGACTATAATATCAATGAGTTACTGTTAAAATCAAACAACTCATACAAATACCTAGTAAAACTTTGTAGGGACATGAAATGGAATGATCACACAGGTTCAGTCGTGGGTAAAGCAGGTCATAGACCTTACGTATAGTCACTGTGTTTCTTCTTCCTCTCTTCTGTCCACTTCTATCCCATTTTCTTCTCTTTGGGTGTTTGCTGAAATTTCCGTTTTTGGTTTTTTTCTCTATTTTCCCTGTCTCTCATGTCTTCTGTGGAGATGTTGAGGTCTTCCATGGTTTTCCTTTACCCAGTTGGTATTCACTGTATTAGTTGTCCCTATAGGTCGAAGGTGTAAAATACAGGGAACGAAAGGCTATTTTCAATTTGTATAGAAAACAGATGGCAGTTATAAGAGTCGAGGGGCAAGAAAGGGAAGCAGTAGTTGAGAAGGGAGTAAGACAGCGTTGTAGCCTATCCCTGATGATGTTCAATCTGTATATTGAAGAAGCAGTAAAGGAAACAAAAGAAACATTTGGAGTAGGAATTAAAATACATGGGGAAGAAATAAAAACTTTGAAGTTCGCCGACGACATTGTAATTCTGTCAGAGACAGCAAAGGACTTGGAAGAGCAGTTGAATGGAATGGAAGGTGTCTTGAAAGAAGAATATAAGATGATCATCCACAAAAGAAAAACGAGGATAATGGAATGTAGTCGAATTAAGTCGAGTGATGCTGAGGGAATTAGATTAGGAAATGAGACGCTTAAAGTAGTAAAGGAGTTTTGCTATTTGGGGAGCAAAATAACTGACGATGGTCGAAGTACAGAGGATATAAAATGTAGATTGGCAGTCGCAAGGAAAGCGTTTCTGGAGAAGAGATATTTGTTGACATCGAGTATAGATTTAAGTGTCAGGAAGAACTTTCTGAAAGTATTTGTATGGAGTGTAGCCATGTATGGAAGTGAAACATGGACGATAAATAGTTTGAACAAGAAGAGAATAGAAGCTTTCGAAATGTGGTGCTACAGAAGAATGCTGAAGATTAGGTGGGTAGATCACATAACTAATGAGGAAGTATTGAATAGAATTGGGGAGAAGAGAAGTTTGTGGCACAACATGACCAGAAGAAGGGATCGGTTGGTAGGACATGTTCTGAGGCATCAAGGGATCACCAATTTAGTACTGGAGGGCAGTGCGGAGGGTAAAAATCGTAGAGGGAGACAAAGAGATGAATACACTAAGCAGATTCAGAAGGATGTAGGTTGCAGTAGGTACTGGGAGATGAGGGAGCTTGCACAGGATAGAGTAGCATGGAGAGCTGCATCAAACCAGTCTCTGAACTGAAGACCACCACAACAACAACAACAACAACAACAACAACATTGCAAACGTTCTTTGTCAATTTATTTTCGTCCACTCTAAGTATGTGTCTGTAGAACTTTGCCCTCCTTTTCCTGGTGTTGTTTGTAATCATCTCTGTCTGTTCATACAGTTCTTTTGTCCATATCTTTATCCACCTCCCCTCTTTCTGAACTGGCCCATAGATCTTCCACAGTATTTTCGTTTCTTGTTTTTCCATCTCCTTAATTTTTATACTTTCCTTGATTGTTGTCTCTGGGGCATACAAGGCCGCTGGTAAGACAACTGTACTATAGTGTCTTAATTTGGCATTGAGGGAAATACTTCTCTTGTTGTAATTGTTTCATGTAAGTTTATAAGCTTTTTGTAGTTTTGTGATCCTTTCTTCATTGGATGTTGTGTTCAGTCCTATTTTCGATATAATCTCTCCCAAGTACACATATTGCATTGCCCAGTTCTCAGGGTTCTCAGAACTCCTGAAGATAGATGCTGACTGTGGATATTGTATCACAGTCCCTTTGACTGTTCAGAGATGTCACTAAACCCACCCAAAGATGTAAACAAACGTGTAAGAGTAGTGCCTATTAGACGGAGGGGGTCCGACAGCCGATCAGTTCTAGTCATTCCACCAGGAAGGAGCTATATGGCTGGTATTGTCTGCAGTTCAACCGTGCCTAGACGGTCAATATGGTGGTTCGATCATGTCTGCATTGTTACTTTATGCTAGGAGGGGCTCTCAACAAGGGAAGTGTCCAGGCGCCTGGGAGTGAGCCAAAGCGATGTTGTCGGACATGTGGGAGATACAGAGAGATGGGAACTGTCGATGACATGCCTCGCTCAGGCCGCCCAAGGGGTTCTGCTGTAGTGGACGACCACTATCTACGGATTATAGCTCGGAGGAACTCTGACAGCAATGCCACTATGTTGAATAATGGTTTTCGTGCAGCCACAGGATGTCACATTTCATATTACGACTCAAACTGTGCACAGTAGGGTGCAGGATGTGTTAACTTCACTCCCGACATCCACCGCGAGGTCCATCTTTGCAACCACGACACCGTATAGCTCAGTATAGATGGACTCGTGTTCTCTTCACCGACGAGTGTCGCACATGCCTTCAACCACACAATCATCAGAGAAGTGTTTGGAGGGAACCCGGTCAGGCTTAATGCCTTAGACACACTGTCCAGCAAATGCAGCAAGGTCGGTTGGTTTGTTTAAAGGAGGGGGTGAAGGGACCAAACTGCGAGGTCATCGGTCCCTTGTTCCCGGTAAAATAATTACACAAGGGGAAGAAGAAAAGAAAGGAGATGTACAGCACAATAATAAGAGAATGGAAGAACCAGAAGAATGACAGGACAACCGACACTACTACGGACAAGACAGGAAAAGAAAACCACAGAGAGAAGCCTAAAACAGGCAGAAGGGATAAAAACTAGAGAGCAGACGACCACGGCTGGCCAACCACGAGAATTAAAAGGAAAAGCCAGCCACTATACGACACATTAAAACATCCACCCTAAAAGCATTAGAGTGGGGAACACAAAGGGACAAAATACATGTGCAAAAGCTTATATAGAATGATAAAACCCACTGTCACACATCAAATGTACAACAAAATTAGCTGATGAGGCATTGTCAGCTAAAATTAATGGCAACGAGTCCAGTAACTGAAGAGTCCGTCGCAGAGCAGCCAAAGGAGGGCAGCTGACCAAAGTACGGGTCACTGTCAGTCGGGAGCCTCACCGACACAGGTGGATTATCACGGCGCAGGAGGTAGCCGTGTGTTACCCAGCGTGGCCAATGTGGAGCTGGCAGAGGACCACAGACTCCCTGCGAGAGGCCTGCGTGGAGTTCTTCCACACTTTTGTAGTGTCCTTAATGCCACACAGTTTGTTGTGGCTACTGAGGTTATGCCATTCCATCTCCTAAAGCCGCAAAACCTTGTGGCACAGTACTGAACGCAGGTCAGTTGCAGAGAAGCTGATCTCCAAAAGCAGTTTCTGCATAGGCTGTTAGGCCAGCCTGTCGGCAAGTCCGTCGCCTGGGATTCCGACGTGACCTGGGGTCCGGTCCGACACCACTGAACGACTGGACCGTTCCGGGGCATAGATGGACTCCTGGAAGGTTGCTAGCAAAGGATGACAAGGGTAGCACTGGTCAACAGCTTGTAGGCTGCTCAAGGAGTCAGTACACAGAAGAAACGATTCCCCAGGGCACGAACGGATGTGCTAAATAGCACGAGATATAGCCACCAGCACAGCAGTGAAAACACTGCAGCCATCGGGCAAGGAATGTGTTATATCCTAGCCAGTAATGCCAACCGAGCCCGCTGCCAAAAGGTTGGCAGCATCAAAGTCCGGACGCCGTCCGCATAAGCAGCGCCGGCGATACAGGAAATCGCCGCAAGGCTGCGCGCGCCACCGCTGGCTTCTGGCTTCTTAAGCGCTGGAGTCGCGAGCGCCAGGACAGTTCTGTGTTCGCCGCTCAGTGGTATGATCGCCACCGATTTGTGTACTTGCTAGTCCGTTGTGTGTTCTTCGCAGCAGAGTTGATGTTTGTCGTCAGCCGACGCTGACCTAGCCGCTCCGACTCAAGCTAGACAGATTTCTGTAGACACGGAGTTCACTACTGTGTTTCTGTATCTTCGTTAATAAAGATAAGTACCGACTGTTATTGAATCAGAGTGTTTGGGTTTTCATCTTTCTGTTCACTGTTCCAGCGGACCAGTCGGCCCGCTATTAAAAGTGTGGCGGTGACTTGGTAAGCCGTTTCTACAGCGAAGTGTTTGTCGCGGCACCACCGCCATAAAAGAATGCTGTTCAATATGTTCTCCACGGACACAGGCAAAGCCGACGTGTTCGTCAGCCAGTGAGCCGTCGGTGTAAACCACTTTGTGGCCTTGGTACGTGTCAAGAATCTAGAGGAAGTGGCAGCGGAGAGACGCAGGGTTAACTTAGTCCTTAGGGCCATGTGAAGCCGTGGCCTAGGTGTACACCATAGAGGTGTACATGAATGGACCTCAAGGTGGTAAAGGCAAGGACTCCAGTTCAGAAAGAAGGGGTCGGATACGAACTGCAATTGGAAGCCCCGACCAGGGTTGCGATGTGGGAGATGAACCGCTGTGGGTAGGAAAAGGAGATAGTAATTCGGATGCGCAGGAGAACTACTAACATGTGCAACGTAACTGGCCAGAAGTTGTGCACGCCTAACCTGCAATGGAGGGACTCCGGCCTCCACCAGGATGCTGGTCACTCATCCTAAAAGCTTCTGTTGCTAGGCAAACACCACAGTGGTGCACTGCGTCGAGTAAACACAATGAGGGTGCCGCCAAACCATAAACCAGACTCCCATAGTCAGGATTGAACAAGGGCTCTGTAGAACTACAGCAGCTTAGAGCGATCTGCAACCCAGTTGGTGTTGCTCAGGCAGCGGAGGGCATTAAGATGCTGCCGGCACTTCCGCTTAAGGTGATGAAGGTGAGAAAGCCAAGTCAACTGGGCATCAAAAACCAGTCCTAAAAATCGATACGTCTCCACTACAGTGAGTGGATTGTCATTAAGGCAAAGTTCTGGTTCCAGACGAACGGTACAACGCCAACAGAAGTGCATAATATGCAACTTTGTGGCCAAAAACTGGAAACCGTGGGCTAGAGCTCATAACTGCGCCTTGGGGATGGCTCCCTGTAGGCGCCGCTCAGCAACACCAGTACTGATAATATTCTTCTCGGGTATGCAGCCGGATCGTAACGTCTTCATGACACAATATTTCCGCGGTCCAACTGGCCGCCATCTTCAGGTGAGAGTGCTGGTGCACGAGCTCGCCGAATCTCTCAGTTCTGGTGAGCTCGTGCACCAGCACTCTCACCTGAAGATGGCGGCCAGTTGGACCGCGGAAATATTGTGTCATGAAGACGTTACGACCCGGCTGCATACCCGAGAAGAATATTATCAATTACTACGCCGGGAAAGCCTTCGTTGTCACAACACCGGTACTGGTGGAGCAGTATGAAATGCAGAAGTCGTCTGCATACAGAGGTCAGACAGCCGGCCCTATAGCTGCTGTTAGACCATTAATGGCCACTAAAAATAGACACACACTCAATACAGAGCCCTGCAGGACCCCATTCTCCCGGATATGGGGGCACTATGAGAGATCCCAACTTGGACACGGAAAGTACGAAGTGACAGGAAATTTTGGATAAAAATCAGGAGTGGGTCTCGGACACCCCACTGGGTATTAGAGGTACCGGTGTGTACAGCAATCTGGACCACCACCTCTGAAGGTCTCGCTGTATGGTGGTACAACATGCAATGTGTGTTTTTGATGAACAATAAAAAGGGCAGAAATGATGTTTATGTTGATCTCTATTCCAATTTTCTGAACAGATTCCTGAACTCTCGGAACCGAGGTGATGCAAAACTTTTTTTTTATGTGTGTATTTGAAACTGTCTACTTGTGGTTCTAAGATGACTATTTACTTGTCTTATCTTTCCTTAATTTGTTACTAGTCGATTTCTGTGGATTTTGTGCCCATGTATTGCATTTTTTCATGTGAGATTTGTAGTCATATTTTGGATGAGATTTCGTGTTGTGTCTCCAGAGCTTCCTTGGGTTCTTTTTTGTTATTTGCTACAATGGCTATATCATCGGTAAAGGCTAGACACTTCACGTTGACAGTTCCATCCTTGTGTCTCCGCATCTTTACCCCACTGACTCCTTTGTCCCACGTCCTGATCATTTTCTCCAATACCGAGTTAAATAGACTGGGTGACAAAATCTCCCAGCCTCACTCTTGTCTTGATTTTGAAAGGTTGCAAAGTCTCTCCATAAACTTCACTTCGGATGCTGCATTTGTTAATCTTTCCTGGATTAGCTTTCTGGTTTTGTTGTCCACCCTGATTTCTGCCAGTGTGTTGAGTGTTTCTCTATCAATGGAGTTGTAGACCTTCTTGATGTCATCAAATGTTACTGTGGTGTTCCTGGACTTTCTTGTCGTCAATATTGTTCTCCAGCACCAGATCTGTTCACTGCATGATCTTCCCTTTTTGAACCCTCCTTGGTATTCAACTATCTGTGGATCTATTTGAGGCTCTAGCTGATTTAACAGAGCTTTTGATAAAATTTTGTATGTCACAGGCAGTATTGCAATTACTCTGTAGTTACTAGGATCTTTTTGTCTCCTTTCCTGTGGAGGGGTATTATCACTGACTACCATTCTTCTTGCACCTTTTCTGTTTTCCAGATGTTTTTGATGACTGTTTTTAATTTAAAACGTAGATATGCATCTGGCAGTTAGCACCCAGATCCGAAAAATAACATTAAAAGCTTATTAAGATGATAGTTTTCTGCTCAATAAGAAATAAAAATACTTACAGAGGCAGAAATATTTTACGATGTGCTTAATTTTAATTGATGTTGATGAATTTGGTTGTAATCTATGTGAAGTTGGCTGCTTATTTAGCTCAGGGGCAGAGGGGTAAGTAGTGTGGTCACTGGACGTGAGAGGGCTAATGTTTTATTGACTGTCTTCCAGTACTGACAATAACAGGTATGTGCAACTCGTACCAATCAGGAGCTATGGTACATACACTCCTGGAAATGGAAAAAAGAACACATTGACACCGGTGTGTCAGACCCACCATACTTGCTCCGGACACTGCGAGAGGGCTGTACAAGCAATGATCACACGCACGGCACAGCGGACACACCAGGAACCGCGGTGTTGGCCGTCGAATGGCGCTAGCTGCGCAGCATTTGTGCACCGCCGCCGTCAGTGTCAGCCAGTTTGCCGTGGCATACGGAGCTCCATCGCAGTCTTTAACACTGGTAGCATGCCGCGACAGCGTGGACGTGAATCGTATGTGCAGTTGACGGACTTTGAGCGAGGGCGTATAGTGGGCATGCGGGAGGCCGGGTGGACGTACCACCGAATTGCTCAACACGTGGGGCATGAGGTCTCCACAGTACATCGATGTTGTCGCCAGTGGTCGGCGGAAGGTGCACGTGCCCGTCGACCTGGGACCGGACCGCAGCGACGCACGGATGCACGCCAAGACCGTAGGATCCTACGCAGTGCCGTAGGGGACCGCACCGCCACTTCCCAGCAAATTAGGGACACTGTTGCTCCTGGGGTATCGGCGAGGACCATTCGCAACCGTCTCCATGAAGCTGGGCTACGGTCCCGCACACCGTTAGGCCGTCTTCCGCTTACGCCCCAACATCGTGCAGCCCGCCTCCAGTGGTGTCGCGACAGGCGTGAATGGAGGAACGAATGGAGACGTGTCGTCTTCAGCGATGAGAGTCGCTTCTGCCTCGGTGCCAATGATGGTCGTACGCGTGTTTGGCGCCGTGCAGGTGAGCACCACAATCAGGACTGCATACGACCGAGGCACACAGGGCCAACACCCGGCATCATGGTGTGGGGAGCGATCTCCTACACTGGCCGTACACCACTGGTGATCGTCGAGGGGACACTGAATAGTGCACGGTACATCCAAACCGTCATCGAACCCATCGTTCTACCATTCCTAGACCGGCAAGGGAACTTGCTGTTCCAACAGGACAATGCATGTCCGCATGTATCCCGTGCCACCCAACGTGCTCTAGAAGGTGTAAGTCAACTACCCTGGCCAGCAAGATCTCCGGATCTGTCCCCCATTGAGCATGTTTGGGACTGGATGAAGCGTCGTCTCACGCGGTCTGCACGTCCAGCACGAACGCTGGTCCAACTGAGGCGCCAGGTGGAAATGGCATGGCAAGCCGTTCCACAGGACTACATCCAGCATCTCTACGATCGTCTCCATGGGAGAATAGCAGCCTGCATTGCTGCGAAAGGTGGATATACACTGTACTAGTGCCGACATTGTGCATGCTCTGTTGCCTGTGTCTATGTGCCTGTGGTTCTGTCAGTGTGATCATGTGATGTATCTGACCCCAGGAATGTGTCAATAAAGTTTCCCCTTCCTGGGACAATGAATTCACGGTGTTCTTATTTCAATTTCCAGGAGTGTATTTTGACACAGAAGTAATATGGATTAGTGAATGCATGGAACAGAGACCACCACCTTCAAACGTGGTGCATATTTATAGTAAGAAACATTAAATTAATTAAAGTTCCTGTAATGTAATGTAATGACAAGAAGAAAAATGACATTCAAGATATTTAGTACACGTTGGTAATCGTGCCTCATATTGCAGAATGCATTTAAACATAATCACAGTTACTGTTATTAATCAATTAGTCATCTACTTGTACACACAACACAACATTACTTTGTCAGGCAATTACAGAGGTGGTTGCTGAGGGTGGCAGTAATCTGAAAAACAGAGGGCAGTCGATACTAACTGTTCATAATGGTCCCCATTTTTAACTCTCTCTTACTTCTTACGCACCAGCTATATCTAGTCTATTGGGGGCTCATAACACACAAATTTATGTACACTGACAGTTAATAATAAATTCGTTACATACGCAGCCTGTGGTGTTGCCACAAAATGTCAGTACTGCCTTCTGAGCAAAAAAGTTTAATAAGGACCGATCTAGATGCTAACGGTAAAGATCCCTGACAAGAATCTGTGTACAAAGAAAGATAATAATTACCTACACCTATCTAACTGAAATATATACAGAAGAAATACAATGTTTGTGGTGCGCCACCCTATGATCACGCCAGATGAGGCATATCACAGCAAGCGTCATTCTGGTGGATTTGTCTGTAACGTACACTGTGTGTGCACAATGATAACCATATTAGTTTTGGTATGGTGAACATACTTAACCACTGCTGGATTACCCCGCCCCAAATTCTTCTGATTGGTTTGTTGCAGGTCAGCACGGTTTCTTCTTCCGGACCAACCGCTTCATCGTCTCAGAGTAGCATTTGCACCCCACGTCTCCAGTTATTTGCTGGATGTATTCCACATTCTATCTTCCCCTCGACCCTCTACAGCTCCCTCTAGTACCATGGAAGTTATTCCCTGTTTTCCCTGATTTATTCACACATGTTCTATTATCCTATACCTACTTCTTGCCAATGTTTTCCAGTTTCATCCCTACACTGATTCTGCAGAAAGGCTTCCCACTCCTTATCTTATTGGTCCACCTAATTTTTAACATACTTCTGTAGCACCATTCTCACATGTTTTGATTCTCTTCTTTTGCAGTTTTCTCACAGTCTGTCTACAGGGTGGAGAAAAATTGTGTCACGAAATTTTAACCCTGGATAGCCGACGCCAATAGAAACAAAATTTACTAATGCTGTGTAGGTCGACAATTTTTAAACTACAGAAACTTGGCACCACACGCTCCAATTGGCTGTGGGATTGCCCTGTTGCAGTTCGTCGGTTGACAGGCAGCCCTACGGTTGTCAGTTCACACATACAAACGACCCTCTCCCCGTCACTGTCCCATCGTGATACGCAGACGTGTCAGATAGGTCTTGCTGTCTGTCTCCACCTCAAATCAGAGGCATTCACACGTAAGCTTCGCTTCGGAGCATACACACGTCACCTGTGATTTAGTCATACAGTAAGCATGGCACACAGTATTCATTTGAAGGACAATGAGATATGGTTTTTGTTTATGGACTAGCCAGCGGTAATGCACGAAGACCTCGATGGTTGTATGAGGAACAGTACACAGAACAGTGCCACTCACACCCGCAAACATTCACAGCAATTCACCGGTGACGTGGCGAAACAGGCTCTTTAGTGGGATATCATGGTGATGCTGGAAGACGTCGAACATAAAGGGATGCTGCATTTCAAGAGACTGTTCTCGAGCACTTCGAGGAAATATCTGTGAGAAGTACTCGAGCGGCTGGACACAGCATGGGGGTCACTCATCAGTTAATCTGGGAGAATTTGAGGGATGACGGCCAGCATACATTTAGTTTCCACCCTGTCCGAGACCTAAATCCTGTGGCGGACTATGAACACAGGCTTGGGTTTTGCCGGTGGTTTCTGCGACATGTTGCACGAGATCCCGACTTCCCCACCATTGTGTTGTTTACCTACGAGTGCACCTTCCATCGGGATGGCTTTAACAATGCTTGAAACTTTCATTACTGAGCAAGGGGAAATCCTCACGTCACGTTCGTCCACGGACACCGGGAACAATTTTCGCTCAACACTTGGGCAAGTATTGTGGGTGACCACCTGATTGGGCTGGTCCGTCTACCTCCTCAACTTACCGGGGTGAATTACCTTCACTTTTTGCAAGAAACTCTACCCGGTCTGCTGGAAGACGTTCCCCTGGACAAACGGCTATGCGTGTGGTTGTAGTATGATGGGGCGAACGCACGTAGCAGTCGTGCTGTGCACAGATATTTAAATGAACTCTTTGACGGCCGGATAATTGGCAGAGGTGCTCGTAGGACATAGCCTCCACAATCACCAGACCTCGCGCCACCAGACCTTTTCCTGTGGGGATCCTTCAAGGTTCTAGTTCACCCACCTGGATGTGAACCACCTAGAAATGAAGCGGAATTCATGCATTGCATTCAGCATGCCACCAATCACATCAGGGCAATACCAGGAATGTTTGAAAGAGTTCGGCAAAACACAGTTCGACATTACCAAGCTTGTGTCGCATCAGAGGGTCGCCAGTTTGAGCACCTGCTTTACGTAAACAATGTCCTAGCTACAAAAAATTTGTAAAAACTTTCTGTATGCGAACCATCAGCTTTTGACGGGTTTGTTCCCAGAATGTCTTATTACGAGACTACAACGGATGTGTCGGGACCCCAGTCGATTTGCCCCCAGTCCCCCAGAAAGGAAACCCGGCGTGCTACCACGTAGCGTGGGGGCCGCTTTGGATACACTGCAACCTCTGTCGGGCATGCATTTGTGCTCACGGGTTGTCCAGAGCATCTGGCAACTGGGCAATCCAGTGGCCAATTGGAGCGCGTGGCACCAACTTTCCGTAGTTTAAAAATTCTGCGTTGTCGACCTACACAACTGGTTTCTACCGGCATCAGCTATCCAGGGTTAAAATTTCATGACACAATTTTTCTCCACCCTGTATATTACTAAAATAGTATCCCAGAACACAGAACCAGATATCAGTTCTAGTGTACAGGCAACAAAAATGTTATTTTCCAATACTTCGCATAATTGTTGGTCGAATTTATAAATTTAAAATGCTGTCAATCTAATTACAAAGAAGTATAATGATTTGTTGTCTATCAAAGTTTTTTTTTTTTTTTATCGAAAACAATACTGTCCCCTTAAAAGCAGTTCCCTTCAGCTGATATACACTGCCGGAGTCGTCGTTCCCAGTTTTAGTGGCAATGCTGAAAGGCTTCAACTGGTAGGGCCTTCAACAGGCCAATCACATTCTTTTGAATGTGCTCCAGAGTCCCAAAATGACATCGTTTTAAGACTTTTTCAATTTTGTGAAAAAAAAAGACACAAGGACTCCGACCAGGCGAACAGAGGGGCTGTGGAAAAACAGGAATCCCTTTTTAGGTCAAAAATTCTGTGATGAAAGTGGCCGTGTGACATGGGCCGTTGTCGTGATGAAGCATTCCCCTTTCTGCAATGTCTATCTCACTCGATTCACCCTTTTTCTGAACCTTCCCGAGACATCTTTGTAAAACACTTGGTTGGCAGTTTGTCTTGGAGGAACAAATTTCTTATGCATGATACCCCTACTGTCAAAAACGCAAGTCAGCATTGTTTTGATCTCCGATTTGCTTGTTCGAGCTTTTTTCAGTCGAGGAGATGTCTCAGTATTCATTCCTCACTTCGTTGTTTGTCTTAGGATCATACTAAGAAATCCTGTGATCACACAACTGAACCATTAGTGGTCGTCAGCAATTCTCTCGAGAAGATCAACGCACACATTTCTTCGACTATCATTCTGCTCAGTTGTATGGATTTTCACCACCATTTTGGCACAATCTTTTCCCGTGCATAAAACTTCAGTCAAAATTTGATGTACGGTGAAAGCATTTAAGTTTAACAGGTCACCCGTCACCCTCATTGTTAAAAGTCAGTCTGATCTCAGAAAATCAAGGACACATTCGATGATTTCAATGTTTCTTGAAGTTGAAGGTCACATGCAGTAAGGTTCATCTTCAATGTGTTCTCGCTCTTCCAAAAATGATTTCTGCCAGCAAAAAATTTGTGCTCTTGATTAGGAATGTTTCCCACAGGCCTGTTTCAACTTTTCAAAGGTTGTACTAGTGGATTCCCCATGTTTAGCACAAAACTTGAGGGCATAACATTACTCTAAATTAAATTATTCCATTTTCGTAACACACAATAAAAACAAAACTTAGCTTATGGTGCTCTCAAAAATCACGTGGTAATTGTACGGAGCTGAAATTCGGTCTGAGTATCTGGGAGGGAAGAACACACTGGTCTACACAAATAGAACACTAAGTTGCCAGATTGTTTGCAGTACTGTCAGTCTCATTATTTTTCTCACACATCTCATACGTTCAAAGGTTAACACAGTAAGACAAGTAATACACAAAATTACAATGTAATCCAGACCATTAGCTGCTTACGAGCGATGATAAATACCAGCGGGGACAGTTGAAAATGTGTGCGCCGAATGGGACTTGAACCCAGGATCTCCTGTTTACATGGCAAACACTCTACCTGACTGAGCCATCGAGGACACAGAGGATAGTGCAACTGCAGGGACTTACCTCTGGCACACTCCCCGTGAGACCCATATTTCCTAGATGGCTCTGTCGGATAGAGGATCTGCCATACAAGCAGGAGATCCCGGGTTCGAGTCCTGGTCGGGGCAAACATTTTCATCTGTTCTCGCTTATATTTATCGACGCCTGTATGCTGCTAATGGTCTGCATTTCACTGTAATTTAATTCTTCGAGAGCTGCAAGATCACCAATGGTATCTGTCCTTTGGACATGTCCAAAAGAACAGATACCATCTTCATACAAGTAATACAGTTAGAAACTGTGTGTTCATCTTGAGGCAGTGTAACTGACAGTGTGCCAATACCCAGAGTTTATTCATCTAGTATTTGAGAATGAGATCTTTAGGAGACTCCCAAAAACTTTACACATAATTTCAAACTTCCACAAACTTTCTCTCCAAGCAAATGACAAAAGGAACACAGTTTATCACTTACTATAAAAGGTGATCAAAAAGTTTCTATCTGAGGTCATTGTTGCAGCATATATGCAACGCAGTGCAACACCAATGCAGGTACACTATGTGATCAAAAGTATCTGGACACCTGGCTGAAAATGACTTACAAGTTTGTGGTGCCCTCCATCGATAATGCTGGAATTCAGTATGGTGTTGGCCCACCCTTAGCCTTGATGACAGCTTCCACTCCATGTTCAATCAGGTGCTGGAAGGTTTCTTGGGGAATAGCAGCCCATTGTTCACGCAGTGCTACACTGAGGAGAGGTATCGATGTCGGTTGGTGAGGCGTGGCATGAAGTCGGTGTTCCAAAACAACCCAAAAGTGCTCTATAGGATTCAGGTCAGGATTCTGTGGAAGCCAGTCCATTACGGGGATGTTATTGTCGTGTAACCACTCTGCCACAGGTCCTCGGTCATGTTGAAATATGCAATCGCCATCCCCAAACTGCTCTTCAATAGTAGGAAGCAAGAAGGTGCTTAAAACATCAATGTAGGCCTGTGCTGTGATAGTGTCATGCAAAACAACAAGGGTGCAAGCCCCCTCCATGAAAAACATGATCACACCATAACACCACCACCTCTGAATTTCACTGCTGCCGCTACACATGCTGGCAGATGATGTTCACTGGGCGTTCGCCATACCCACACCCTGCCATCGGATCGCCACGTTGTGTACTGTGATTCATCACTCCACACGTTTTTCCACTGTTCAGTCGCCCAATGTTTACGCTCCTTACACTGAGCGAGGTATCATTTGGCATCTACCGGCGTGATGTGTGGCTTATGAGCAGCCGCTCAACTGTGACATCCAAGTTTTCTCGCTTCCCGCCTAACTGTCCCAGTACTTGCAGTGGATCCTGATGCAGTTTGGAATTCCTGTGTGATGGTCTGGATAGATGTCTGCCTATTACACATTACGACCCTCTTCAACAGTCTGCGGTCTCTGTCAGCTAACAGACTAGGTCGGCCTAGACACTTTTGTGCTGTACATGTCCCTTCACATTTTCACTTCACTATCACATGAGAAACAGTGGACCTAGGGATGTTTAGGAGTGTGGAAATCTCTCGTACAGACGTATGACACAAGTGACATCCATCACCTGACCACGTTCGAAGTCTGTGAGTTGTGCGGAGTGCCCCATTCTGCTCTCTCACGATGTCTAATGATTCTTGAGGTCGCTGATATGGAGTACCTGGCAGTAGGTGGCAGCAGAATGTACCTAATATGAAAAATGTATGTTTTTGGGGGTGTCTGGATACTTTTGATCACATAGTGTATCAACCAATAAAAACATTTTTACAAATATAATAAAGATCAAAAGTCAAAAAGTAAACAGCTTTCTCAAAGCTCAAAGAACAAATTTTTTCCCTAATTTGTGTAAAATTCTTCAAACCAATAAGTCTGTTGGAGTGTACACTTTCTAAAGTAGCCTATGGTCTTCCTTGGTGTTCAAGCTATGAGGGTTGTCAACAAAGTAAGCTCCGTTTCTATTTCTTTCCGCAGCAGCACTACGATTGCAGTTCCGAGCATGCGCAGAAGTTACTCTGACTCAAGGAGAAGACATGTACACCATTTTCATATCGCTGTTGCTGACGTGTGCTTTGTCGTGTTTCTTTATAATGTCAGCTGTAATTGAAAATGCCGCTGTGTTTGAAATCAGATCTGTGACTCGTTTTCTAACTGCAAATAATGTTAAACCAAAGGAGAGTCATCGACAAATCTGCGAGGTTTACAAACAAAATCCTATGAGTGATTCTATGGTTATAAGATGGGTCAGACCGTTCAATGAAGGGCGTGATCAAGTGCATGACGAAGAACGAAGTGGACGCCCATCTGTGTTTACTTATGAACTGGTTCACACAATTGAATAGAAGCTTAAGCACAACCGTAAGTTTACCTTTAGTGCCCTTGCTATGGAAGTTCCACAAATCTCACGATCACTAATTCATGAAATTGTTACTAAAAAACTGAAATTTCGAAAACTTTTCTCATATTGAACGACACAAAAAACAACGGATTGGCAGTTCACTTCAGTTTTTAACACGCTACAATGAAGAAGGCGGTGGCTTTCTTTTTCGGATAGTCACAGGGAATGAAACTTGGGTATTGTACAACACTCCTGAAACAAAATGGCAATCAATGGAATGGAGGCATACTTCATCCCCAACGAAGGTTAAGCCTGAGCAAATTTTGACACCTCGAAAAGTCATGTGCACCTTTTTTTGGGACCTCACTCCTAGCGACTTTCATTTCTTCTTACACCTACAATCTGTCCTCGGTGGTCAACACTTCAACGATGATGACGAGCTGAAAGAACATGTTACCACACGGCTGAATGTACAGGCGGCAACCTTCTATGAAGAAGGCATACAAAAACTTGTGGTACGCTATGACAAGTGCCTACAAAATTTTGGAAGCTATGTGGAAAAGTAGTTTAACAGTTGTAGATTTTTGTACAATAAATATTTTTTCTGTATCTCTACACATTTGTTTTATATAACCAAACGGAACTTACTTTGTGGACATATCTCGTATTTCTATATCAAATTCCATCAAAATCAGTACAGCAGATTAGTAGTGAAAGCTAACAGACAGAGTTTTTGTACAGATAGAACTTCCAATTACGATATCTTTCTTTTTTCGTGATCCGATCTAGATGAAATAAACCCTATACAGTGTCCCCAAACTGTGCTCAAGCTACCGGTGAAAACCCCACGAAAGAGATTAGGTGTTCAAACAGAGTAGCACACAAATACGATTGTTTTAGTTACAACTTAAAATCACAATACTGTATATTTCTTTCCGTGATTGGATTTTGATGAAATAAAGCCCGTATGCCTTTACAGCGGTACCCCAAGCTACGCTTACATTACCTGTGAAAACCCCACATAAATTTGTCTTGTAGTTTCGGAGGAGCAAGTTCAGACAGATAGACATGGCAGCTTTGCAGATTATAGGTAGATTTGTTTACACCTGCATATAGTACATCACTTTAATATACCTCCCAACAAATTGCATTTCTGAGAAACACAGCACACATCTGAAAATGTCAGAAGTTCATGTATCGTGCAATAGTGTTAGGGACTAAAATACACTAGTGGCAAAAATTATAGCAACAAACTGCTATTTCCCCATCCTGTGTCTCATTCACAATACGATCGTAGAAACAGTCAACATATGTCATTACAATCGTATTCTGCACAGAAAATGGCATTCTGATTGACAGACAACCACCCCACGAATGCCGTCAGGGCACCTATTGACCAGAGTAGCATTTGCAGGGTAGTCCTACATCCAAAGTCGCTGTGTACACAGTCACAGACACTGCAGTATCACACAGAGAAGTCACCTACCATGCTCTCTGTTGTGGAGGGTCATAGGAGTAATGTACAGTCGTCTTTATAACCATTTTATCTCAAATAACATACTGTCAAAGTCACAGTTTGGATTTCTAAAAGGTTCTGATATTGAGAAGGCTATCTACACTTACAGTGAAAATGTGCTTAATTCATTAGACAAAACATTGCAGGCAACTGGTATATTTTGTGATCTGTCAAAGGCATTTGACTGTGTAAATCACAATATCCTTTTAAGTAAACTAGAATATTATAGCGTAACAGGAAATGCTGCAAAATGGTTCAAATCTTATATCTCTGGCAGGAAACAAAGGGTGTTATTAGGAAAGAGACATGTATCAAGCTATCAGGCATCATTCAACTGGGAACTAATTACATGTGGGGTCCCACAAGGTTCCATTTTGGGGCCCTTACTTTTTCTTGTGTATATCAATGACCTTTCATCAGTAACATTACCAGATGCCAAGTATGTTTTGTTTGCCGATGATACAAATATTGCAATAAATAGCAAATCAAGTGTAGTCTTAGAAAGATCAGCCAATAAAATATTTGTGGACATTAATCACTGGTTCCTAGCCAATTCTTTGTCACTAAACTTTGAAAAAACACACTACATGCAGTTCACAACTTGTAAGGGGTGTCCCAAGAGTATATGTCTAACATACGATGACAAGAAGATAGAAGAAGAGGACAGTGTTAAATTCTTGGGACTACAGCTTGATAATAAATTCAACTGGGAGGAGCACACCACAGAACTGCTGAAGCGTCTTAACAAATCTCTGTTTGCAATGCGAATTTTGTTAGACATAGGAGATATAAAAATGAAAAAGCTGGCATACTATGCTTACTTTCATTCCATAATGTCATATGGGATTATTTTTTGGGGTAATTCATCAAGCCAAGCTAAAGTTTTCTGGGCACAAAAACGTGCAGTAAGAATTATATGTGGTGTGAACTCAAGAACATCCTGCAGAAGCCTGTTTAGGGAACTAGGGATACTAACTACAGCTTCCCAATATATTTATTCCTTAATGAAATTTGTCATTAAAAATATATCACTTTTTCAAACCAACAGCTCAATTCATGGAATCAATACTAGAAATAAGAATAATCTTCACAAGGATTTAAAGTCACTTAGTCTTGTACAAAAAGGTGTGCATTATTCAGGAACACACATTTTCAATAACTTGCCAGCAGCCATAAAAAGCTTAACAACCAATGAAATTCAGTTTAAGAGAAGCCTAAAGGATTTATTGGTGGCCAACTCCTTCTACTCCATTGATGAATTTCTTAGTAAAACCAACTGATTTGTATATAAGTACAACATAACTTCTGCACAATTTCAGTGCAGTAATGTGTTCACTGAAAATTTGTGTGTGTGTGTGTGTGTGTGTGTGTGTGTGTGTGTGTGTGTGTATAATCTAACTTCTGCACCATTTCAGTGCAGTAATGTGTTTATTGTAAATAAGTATTACAGTAGTTGTATTACATGTTTATTACCTTATAAATAAATAAAAAACTTTTTTATTTTAAATTCAGTGCATTAGTATTTGTAAAATGACTCTTAGTGTTCATTAAAAAATGACGATCATTCCACTTGGGACCTGTGGAATGGTACATTAGCTTATTTGTTTTAGTTGTAAATATTTGTCATGTATTGTTGTTTTTCTGACATGTTCCACATCCTGGAGGACCTCCTCACTACGGATCAATTGGAATGAAAGTAAATCTAATCTAATCTAATCTAATCTAAAAGGAAGAATGGAAGCAGGAGAGTCTCAAAGTGATGTGGCCTGACGGCTTAACCTGAATTGTACTGTCGTTGCTCGGATGAGGCGACAGTTTAGAGAGACCAAAACTGTATACAGGACAGGGTCGAACACGTGTAACGTCAGAAAGGGTGGACTGTTATTTGGCTGTAAGGGCACAATGTTACTGCCTTAATACTGCACTGATATTGGCATCTGACCTCGCAGCATCCACTGGAAACGTTGTAGTGAGGCAAACGGCGTACAGGAGGCTTCGGCAGAGTGGTCTTTATTGTTGGAGGCCTGCTGTCTGTTTACTCTGGCATGTCTTCACAGAAGGGAACGTGTAAGGTGGAGCCGTCAACATGCCACCTGGATGGTCGAAGAGTGGCCAATGTCCCTTTCGGGTCCGGAGAGTGATCAATTCTCGATCGATCTGCACCTGGTGGAAACATGGGAGACGATTTCAGCACCCGAACATTGTCGGAATGGACCGATATTGAGGGGTGTGAGCAGGGATATGTTGATCACCCTAACACCTCTTCGTGAAATTGTACGGGTGAATCAGAAAGATTTGACTGCTGTCAGGTACTGTGAGGAAATCTCAGGATCGCAGATGACGCTGTTGTTTATCGACTAATAAAGTCATCAGAAGATCAAAACAAACTACCAAACAATTTAGAAAAGATATCTGAATGGTGCAAAAATTGGCAGTTGACCCTAAATAACGAAAAGTGTGACGTCATCCACACGAGTGCTAAAAGGAACTCGTTAAACTTAGGCCACATGATAAATCAGTCAAACTTAAAATCCGTAAATTCAACTAAATACCTATTTCATTGGCAGGACACTTAGAAAATGTAACAGACCTACTAAGGAGACTGCCTACACTATGCTCGTCCGCCCTCTTTTCGCATACTGCAGTGCGGTGTGCGATCCTTACCAGATAGGACTGACGGAGTACATCGAAAAAGTTCAAAGAAGGGCAGCACGTTTTGTATTGTTGCGAAATATGGGAGAGAGTGTCACAGAAATGGTACAGGATTTGGGCTGGACATCATTAAGAGAAAGGCATTTTTTCTTTTTTTTTGCGACAGAATCTTCTCACGAAATTCCAATCACCAACTTTCCCTTCCAAATGCGAAAATATTTTGACACCGACCTACATAAACAGGAATGATCACCACAATAAAATAAGGGAAATCAGAGCTCGTACAGAAAGATATAGGTGTCCATTCTTTCCACACACTATACGAGATTGGAATAATAGAGAATTGTGAAGGTGGTTCGATGAACCCTCTGCCAGGCACTTAAATGTGATTTGCAGAGCATCCATGTAGATGTAGATGTAGATCTCATGCACGGTTGCTGTGAGGTGCTGTGGGCCCAGACTTCGTACTAATTGAGACAATGCTCAACCTCGTAAGCGCATGGGTGATAGATGTTTTTCTGGAAACAGAACATATTACACACACAGTGTGGCCTACTGACTCTCCCGATTTGAATCCTACAGAGTATGTCTGGGATGCACTAGGGAGACGGGTTGCAGCACGTCAGCATCCACTAACCACTGTCTAAGACTTGTGAGCAGCTCTGCAGGAAGAATGGGCGTTATTGCCCCAACATGAGATTGACGATATCATTCACAGCGTGCCCTGTAGTCGTCAGGACTGTACGCTGCCAGAGACGGCCACATCCCGTACTGGGCACATTAACCAGCTGTGTGTGCAAATCCGTTAAGTTGGATAAAAATGAACATTTTTGTCTACCATTACGCATGTTGCAGTTGATTATGTTCTGTGTTCTTTACAATGCTTCTACTTTACTATCACCTGTTTATACTGTTTCACAGCAAATTAAATGCAACTTTGGACAATTATGATTTGTTGCTTTAATTTTGGAGCCACTGTAGCAACTCACAGAAATTTGACATCATTATAATTTACACGATGTAACATAACAGTGCACAAGCAACAGAAATGTATCTTGTATTACGATATGACTGGAAATTTATTACACTTTCTTGCTATTTTTGACAGCAAATAACTGAATGAAACAGCATTCCTCTCATTTACACACACACACACACACACACACACACACACACAGCCAAAGTCCACAGAGAGTCCTAGTAACCTGGATGGGTTGTAGCTGATCTACACTCATGTTCATAAATCAAGGATACTGGTGACACATGGTGAAACAACGCTCTGGTGCGCGGTTTGCTGGTTTAAATCACCTCGGGGTATGACCGTGCGGTGCATTTGACCTGCGGTCATCGCACGGTGGCGCTGGCAGCAGTCCACATACGCAGAGGTGTGTTGCTGCACGTCAGAGTACGGTGCAGCTAGAAGTGTGCAGACATTTTCAGATGTGCTAATGGTGACTGTGTGTGGCAAATGGCTCAAAAAACACATATTCATGATGTTATCAGGGGTACAATACTAAGGCAACTGGAGGCTGGTCAAACACAGCAGGTCGTAGCACGGGCCCTCTGTGTGCCACAAAGTGTGATCTCGAGATTATGGCAACGATTCCAGCAGACAGGAAACGTGTCCAGGCGCTACAGTACGGGACGTCCACAGTGTACAACACCACAAGAAGACCGATATCTCACCATCAGTGCCCGCAGACGGCCACGGAGTACTGCAGGTAGCCTCGCTCGGGACCTTACCGCAGCCACTTGTACAGTTGTCTCCAGACACACAGTCTACAGACGACTGAACAGACACGGTTTATTCGCCCGGAGACCTGCAAGGTGCATACCACTGATCTCTGGTCACAGGAGAGCCCGTAAAGCCTGGTGTCAAGAACACAGTACATGGTCATAGGAACAGTGGTCTGAGGTTACTTTCAAGGTCGGGTCCAGCTATAGCCTGAATGTATGAAGGTCGTGGTTTGATGGTGTGGGGTGGGATTATGATTGGTGCACCTACACTCATGCATGACTTCGACAGAGGAACTGTAACAGGTCAGGTGTATCGGGACGTCATTTTGCACCAGTATGTCCACCTTTTCAGGGGTGCAGTGGGTCCCACCTTCCTCCTGATGGATGACAACGCACGGCCCCACTGAGCTGCCATCGTGGAGGAGTACCTTGAACAGGAGATATCAGGCGAATGGAGTGGCCTGCCTGTTCTCCAGACCTAAACCCCATCGAGCACGTCTGGGATGCTCTCGGTCGACGTATCGCTGCTCGTCTTCAAACCCCTACGACACTTCAGGAGCTCGGACAGGCACTGGTGCAAGAATGGGAGGCTATACCCCAGCAGCTGCTTGACCACCTGATCCAGAGTATGCCAACCCATTGTGCAGCCTGTGTATGTGTACATGGTGATCATATCCCGTATTAATGCGCAGGAAACTGGCGTTTTGTAGCACGTGTATTTCGGGATGGTTTTCTCAACTTATCGCCAATACTGTGGACTAACAGATCTGTGTCGTATGTGTTCCCTATGTCCCTATGCTCTTAGCCCCAGTTCTATGTAGTGCCACGTTGTGTGGCACCACATTCTGCAGTTACCCTTAATTTATGAGCACGAGTGTATAAAGGAGGCCGTAGATAGGAGACTTATGCTACCCATTTTGAGTACTGCTTAAGTATCTGGGATCCCAACCAGGTCAGATAAAACGAAGGCATCGAAGCAGTCCTGAGACATTCTACTAGATTTGTTGCCAGTAGACTCGACTGACACGTGAGTACTATGGAGAGGCTTAGTGAATTCAAACAGGATTCCATGGAGGGAAGACAATGTTCTTTTCACAGAACACTTTTGAGAAAATTTAGAGAACTGGCATCTGAAAGTAATTGCAGTGCAATTCTGCAGTCGCCAACATACAGTTTGGGGAATTGTGGATTAGCAGTTTCAAGACACCTGAGACAGCTTCAAGATGGAGAGTACAAAGAAAATCTCAATGGTTTATTTCCTTTCCAAATCCACAGATACTTACAATTCTGGTTTTAAAAAATCCGGCCAAATAGTTAATTAAACTCTGCTCATAGCAGCAGAGGGTAGGGGTGGAATGGACCTGATAACCCAAAATGTCTACACAATCCTTGGCAATAATGTGAGCTTGCATGGGACCCCACAGAACACCCTGACACAGCTGCCTAAATCACCAACCAAACCCCGCCATGTTTCTCTCTTAGGATATAAACTTGGCCAGACATTAAAAACAACATGAAACAAAACTCATCCAGCCAAATGACTTTCTTCCATTGCTTCAAAGCCCAGGTTTTACGGCTTCGGCACTATGAAACTTCCTGTCAGATTAAAACTGTGTGTTGGACCGAGACTCGAACTCGGGACCTTTGACTTTGGCGGGCAAGTGTGGGGCGTGAGTCGTGCTTGGGTAGCTCAGATGGTAGAGCACTTATCCACGAAAGGCAAAGGTCCCGAGTTAGAGTCTCGGTCCGGCACACAGTTTTAATCTGCCAGGAAGTTTCATATCAGCGCACACTTTGCTGCAGAGTGAAAATCTCATTCTGGAAACATCCCCCAGGCTGTGGCTAAGCCATGTACCTGCAATATCCTTTCTTCCAGGAGTGCTAGTTCTGCAAGATTCACAGGAGAGCTTCTGTGAAATTTGGAAGGTAGGAGACGAGATACTGGCAGAAGTAAAGCTGTGAGGATGGGGCGTGAGTCATGCTTGGGTAGCTCAGATGGTAGAGCAAAGGTCCCGAAAGGCAAAGGTCCCGAGTTAGAGTCTCAGTCCCGCACACAGTTTTAATCTCCCAGGAAATTTCTTATCAGCGCACACTCCGCTGCAGAGCAAAAATCTCATTCGGCACTATGTTTCCCTATTATGAGAATTTGCATCACTGATGTGTCATTTTGGAATTCCAGTTCACCTTGCTATTCATGGAGCTCCCATCATGTTGTTTTCGTACTGACAGGATTTGTGAGTGTGAAATTAAGTTCTGCGATGACTTTTGTAGCTGCGGGCCATCCACTTTTCATCACAACCCCCTTCAGTGTCTGTCCATCACAATAACACACACTTTCGTCCACATTTTGACTAGCAGATTATCTTTTTCTGCTTTCCCAGTATACGATATAAATCTTCAATATGATGCCTCCTGGAAACACCAAGCACTTCGGCTACCTCGCTTATGGGATGACCTGGCATACGAACACCGACAATTTTCCCACGATCAAATTCACTTAGCTCAGACATAAAGCTCTCACAACGACATAAAAGATTGTTCTGACCGTGACTGACATTTGCAACATATTGATGACTTGTTCGTTTAAGTCAAACACGGCTGTGCAACCTGCAGGCTTGGCTAGCAACTGCATTAATGTTGAAACATCTGTTTCTCATGGTATTTCGACAACATTATGGAAAGGATAGATTGCTACTCACCATATAGTGGAGATGCTGTGTCACAGATAGGCATAACAATAAGACTTTCAAACAAGTTAGCTTTGGGCCATAAAAGCCTTCACCAGAATCAGAAAACACACACACACACACACACACACACAGTCTGGCCTCGGCAGCCAGAGACTGTGGTCACGTGTGTGAGAGTTGCGTCCGCGTGTGTGTGTTTTCTAATTTCTCTTTGGCTGAAAGCTAACTTGTTTGACCGTCCTTTTTGTCGTTGTGCCTATCTCCAACTCAGTGTCTATGCTATATGGTGATAGTAATCTTGCCTTTTCATAATATTGGCATTTCTGTCCAATCCCTGTATCTAGCTTTGCACTGACCTGAAGATAGGGGAATTAGTTTATTGAGCATACCTTCAGTTCTTGTCCCCTTAAGGTGTCTTGGGTTGAAGTAAATTAAGTATTTCTTTGGCAAAAACAAGCAGTGCAAACATGGTGTAAAATAGGTAACTGCAGGTTCTGCAGTATATATTCGTATTATTTGAGTCATTCTGCTCCCTCTATTTAATCTGTAATACTGTTGTTGTTGTTGTGGTCTTCAGTCCTGAGACTGGTTTGATGCAGCTCTCCATGCTAATCTATCCTGTGCAAGTTTCTTCATATCAAAGTACCTACTGCAACATACATCCTTCTGAATCTGCTAAGTGTAATTATCTCATGGTCTCCCTCTACAATTTTTACCTTCCACACTGCCCTCCAGTACTAAATTGGTGATCCCTTGATGCCTCAGAATACGTCCCACAAACCGATACCTTCTTCTAGTCAAGTTGTGCCACAAACTCCTCTTCTCCCCAATTCTCTTCAATACCTCCTCATTAGTTATGTGATCTACCCATCTAATCTTCAGCATTCTTCTGTAGCACCACATTTCGAAAGCTTCTATTCTCTTCCTGTCCAAACTATTTATGGTCCACGTTTCACTTCCATACATGGCTACACTCCATACAAATACTTTCTGAAACGGCTTCCTGACACTTAAATCTATACTCGATGTTAACAAATTTCTCTTCTCCAGAAATGCTTTCCTTGCCATTGCCAGTCTACATTTTATATCCTCTCTACTTTGACCATCATCAGTTATTTTGTCTCATTTCATAATCTAATTCCCTCAGCATCACCCGACGTAATTCGACTACATTCCATTATCCTTGTTTTGCTTTTGTTGATGTTCATCTTATATCCTCCTTTCAAGACACTGTCCATTCTGTTCAGCTGCTCTTCCAAGTCCTTTGCTGTCTCTGATAGAATTACAATATCATCGGCAAACCTCTAAGTTTTTATTTCTTCTCCGTAGATTTTAATATCTACTCCGAATTTTTCTTTTGTTTCCTTTAATGCTTGCTCAATATACAGATTGAATAACACCGGGGATAGGCCACAACCCTGTCTCACTGCCTTCCCAACCACTGCTTCCCTTTCATACCCCTCGACTCTTATTATAACTGCCATCTGGTTTCTGTACAAATTGTAAATAGCCTTTCGCTCCCTGTATTTTACCCCAGCCCTATTCAGAATTTCGATGAGAGTATTCCAATCAACATCGTCAAAAGCTTTCGCTAAGTCTACAAATTATTTGCCATTAATAAAAAATATCAGCCTTAGGTATACTGTAATTGACAGAGTCACAATTTTCATACAGAATGGGGTTCAGGTTGAAGTTATGTACTCCAAACATTTAATACTTAACTCATGAAGTGTAGATCACACCAGAATTTTCTAGGTTGCTCTCGTAGGTCAGCTATGGTGGAATAGTTTTTATACATCACCTACACTCTTTTAATCACCAACCCTACAAATTATTATTGTCAGTTGCGTTATCGCCCTATTTGATTGTTGCTGACATGTGCTGTTGACATGTGGTGAGGTCTCCTAAACTGCATCTTGTGAACTACACACCTGTTTTCGTCAGTTCAGTACAAAATGTGTTCGCTAGAATGTGACAATTTTACGCACTCTAAGTTCGATGAAATTTTTAGTCAGTGGATGGAGAATGATGTGAAGGACATAGAACAAGAAGTAGATAAAGAATATAATGATTTTTCAAATTCCAGTGATCAGAATTCTGCTAGCAGACAAGAGGCTTCACGACAATGGTGATGAGGAAATTTCTGTTTCTCCAACAAAATACAGGGTTATTACAAATGATTGAAGCGATTTCACAGCTCTACAATAACTTTATTATTTGAGATATTTTCACAATGCTTTGCGCACACATACAAAAACTCAAAACGTTTTTTTAGGCATTCACAAATGTTCGATATGTGCCCCTTTAGTGATTCGGCAGACATCAAGCCGATAATCAAGTTCCTCCCACACTCGGCGCAGCATGTCCCCATCAATGAGTTCGAAAGCATCGTCGATGCGAGCTCGCAGTTCTGGCACGTTTCTTGGTAGAGGAGGTTTAAACACTGAATCTTTCACATAACCCCACAGAAAGAAATCGCACGGGGTTAAGTCGGGAGAGCGTGGAGGCCGTGACACGGATTGCTGATCGTGATCTCCACCACGACCGATCCATCAGTTTTCCAATCTCCTGTTTAAGAAATGCCGAACATCATGATGGAAGTGCGGTGGAGCACCATCCCGTTGAAAGATGAAGTCGGCGCTGTCGGTCTCCAGTTGTGGCACGAGCCAATTTTCCAGCATGGCCAGATACACATGTCCTGTAACGTTTTCTTCGCAGAAGAAAAAGGGGCCGTAAACTTTAAACTGTGAGATTGCACAAAACACGTTAACTTTTGGTGAATTGCGAATTGCTGGAGTTAGCAGTTGGTGGATCTTTGTTGAACTTCGTCCTGAAGTGTCGTTGCACTGTTATGACTGACTGATGTGAGTGCATTTCAAGCACGACATACGCCTTCTCGGCTCCTGTCGCCATTTTGTCTCACTGCACTCTCGAGCGCTCTGGCGGCAGAAACCTGAAGTGCGGCTTCAGCCGAACTAAACTTTATGAGTTTCTCTATTTATCTGTAGTGTGTCGTGACAATATGTCAATGAATGGAGCTACAGTGAATTTATGAAATCACTTCAATCATCTGTAATAGCCCTGTAGTTGTAACCATAAATATTACATAACATAAATTAAATTTTCAAATGATTTACAGCTTAAAACTTGGTGTAAAGATAGGGATCTCAGAGACCACACCTCAGGGTATACATTACAGTAAAGTCACCTCGTGAGTTAAGGGTTAACAAACTCCCATCAAACAGAAAGCAAAAAATTGGGAATCTATACCAATTAAAAGAGAATTATTAACATACTTCATTCCCACTCATTCCACCAGTAATCTTATTAATCTCACTTGAGAATTGAAGATTCTGATTTGTTGCACGCATAGTAACAGGCGTCTACTCTTATGGGGACCAGGTGCTTATTGCTAGTTGATGAATATCAATACAGATATGTAAATACTGAGCATGCAGCTGTTAACTGCAACTGGAGAAACAGCAGCCAACCTCCTTTCCCACGTCCATTCTAAAGTTGTAGCTTTCCTAGTCATTTGTTTATGTTAAATCTAGCAGACACAGTTATAGCTGTTTTATGAGAGTTTATTACCAAGCATTCTTGAACATATTCTGCTCTTTGTCCACATTGCAGAATGCAATGAATTAATTAAAGAAAACCAAAGAATAGAAAAAAAAGTAGATCATCGGACATTAATAGCAACATCATGTTGCTGTAGTTATCCATCATAGTTGCCGAGTCCATCTCCCTAAAAACACTTCGTAACTGATGTTTTATCATCAGCAACAAAAACCATTAAGGTGTAAATATAGTTGGAAGTGAGTTTCGGAATTCCATGATCCTCAAAAAGGCTTCTGTGAGATTACTATTTCATGCGATATCACAAATTGTTGCAAATAGCTTTACTGTTCACAAGGTGTCTGGTTATCAACTTTACACAATATTTTTAGCACACACTTCCATAGATGAATACTTCTTTTGCACTAAACTGCATTGTTCCAGAAAATTATGCCCCAGGACAGTATTAAGTGAATGTGTTCCATCAGTCCTCTTTGCAAGTTGTAACACAGCAGACTAGGAAACAAGAAGTTATCGATGCTGGGACTAATGAACATCCCGATTCACAGGTGGTACGTGGAACACATACTTTGTACATAACTGCTAATGTGACAATTTTTGATTGCACTTGAATACCAGTTTGTAATTACCTTCACCTTGTATACAGCTTTCAAATTATCCCTATTTTACATAAATTTAGCTTCACAGAAATTTCCAGAATGTTGGTTTGGCCCCAGGTCCTGAAATCACATTCCCAAATTTGCTTACGCTGGAGCTGTCAAATGTATAATGCTCATTACTAATTTAAGATTCAGACCTAATGCTAGTATTAAGAATTATCCAATAATTAAAAAGTAAATGAATATCTTACTTAAATTATTTGTTAACAAAATGTAACCAATGAAATTTTGCACAAAGACATACATAACGACATTTACAATTATGTAAAGAGAATTTTCATTTGTTGTAGAATATTTTTCAATATTTACATTTATGTAAAATTGTTTAATTGTAGGTTTAATCATATTTAAGCACCAACAATTCTTTAAAATCATGTCAATTACTGTAAAATATATTTCGGAATAAAATTCAGTTGTCAGTTACACAATTACTTTTATTACATGTTGCTGGGCTCAACAGATTATTCTGTCATCTTCAGAGCATAATATTGGTTTAGCTTATGTCAATGTTTTCTATGCAGAAGCATAATGAAATTACAACTCAAAAAAGTATACATACTGTATGTAAAACTGTAAACACAGATCGATAACTTACAGTAAATGGATCATATTTATGTACATAGTCAAGCTGTTTTGCCGGCATAAGTATGTATATAAATGTGTATCATTTACCGTAAATTATCAATCTGTGTGTCCAATTATCACATACAATACAAACATTATTGGACTTGACATGTTGTTATGCTTACATGAAGAATATACTGACATCTGCTAAACCAATATTATGCACTGAAGATGGCAGATTAATCTGTTGAAACCGGTGAAGCGAAATAAAACAACTGTGCAATTTACAAGTGAATTTTATTCTTAAATATATACTGCAATTGATGAGAAAATAACAGCCACGATTAAAATCACTGGTTAGACACACACGCGCACGCACACATAGCAAGGTGATTCAGCTGCCACTATCAATTGGGTTTATGCAACCTTCAATGTCTTCAAAAACTACATGAGCTTCTCATAGTCCCTCACTTGCTATGTGCAAACAATTAGTCCTACAGAGAAAATGAACAAGACCTTTTTGTAGAAAATTTAACATAGTTAAATTTTGTACTGGGATACTTTTTCACTGGCAGCCACGGTTTTCAAGTCATACATGAAAAATGCCTTCAAAGGTAATTTTTGTACTTTTTTTTATTATATAATTCGAAAACTATGGCCTCCAGCAAAAACATATCCCAATACAAAATTCAACTACATTACGTTCTCTACAAAAAGGTCTTGTTCATTTTTTGCATGCCAAACAATGGAAACTCCAATAAGGAATATCAACAATGTAGGAAAAGACAGATTGCTATTGACCATAAAGAAGACACGTCAAGTTGCCAACAGAAACACGTGAGTGTCTTAATTGTGCCTGTGTGCAACTTGACATGTCTTCTTTAAGTGGTCAAGGGAGTCTATGATGAGTGTTAAACCAGTCTGAAACCATGTGCTAGTACTAGTCTGATGGTGCAAAGTTTTGTCATATTTTGCTCCACATGGAAAGAATACACAAAACACAAAATGGAGATATTTATCAGGTTATTATGGTATGTTACAAAAGGAACAGCCAGACAGAAATGAATTATGCTTCCTGAAGATAAGTGTCCACTTAAAAACTGATTTAGTTGCATGTTAAAATTCGATGTTTTTGCCTCTTGATTTACATTGGCAATATGCTCCAAGCAAATCATCTGCAGTGTTTTATAAGTTCACACTATGTTAGTGACTTTTCATAAGCCAGTGAACGGTAATGTGACAATGTCAACACAGTGAAAGAATGATTGAAGCAGAAGAAATGGATTAAAATTTGTGCTGCGGCTGGAACTCGAACCCGGGTCTTCTTCCTTGCTAGGCAGAAATGCTAACCATTACACCACCACAGCACTACGGTTAACATTACTGCACGGACTACCTAAGTTGAGTGCCCTCCCCAACACAAACTTTCAATTCATATCTTCTGCTTGTTTTCCCTTACATTGTCACTACTGCCAGGGCTCTCCGGCATTGGAAAGCACCCCAGCATTGGACGTAATAGATTATCTTATAGATCTTATAATTATATTTTTCCCTGAGACATTTAAGTGTCTTCTTTATCTGCAATAATGACTGAAGCAGAAGAAATGGATTAAAATTTGTGCTGTGGTCGGGACTCAAAACCAGGTCGTCTTGCTCGCTGGGCAGAAATGCTAACCGTTACACCACCACAGCACTATCGTTAACATTGCTGCACGAACCACTTAAGTTGAGTGCCCTCCCAAACACAAACTTTCAGTTCATATCTTCTGCTTATTTTCCCTTACATTGTCACTGCTGCCAGGTCTCTCCAGCATTGGAATAGCATCCCAGTTCGAGTCCCAGACGCGTCACAAATTTTAATCCATTTCTTCTACTTCAATCATTATTGCAGATAAAGAAGAGACTTAAATGTCTCAGGGAAAAATATAATTATAACAGTGAAAGAAGTTCATAATTGCTGAACTGGCAGAACTGAGCCTTTTGTTTACCTGATAACAATTCTGATTAATTGTCACAACCCAATGTGACTCAAAAAATTAAAACAGAAACAAAACAAAAAGAGGAGGAAAACAAAGTCTCCCTCGTATACCTGCACTACAGCTAACTGCTCGGAGATTCCACTGCAGCCCACTCTAGCACCCGGCACCCACACACTCCCTTCACAATCACAAGATGCTCAACTGCTATCTGCCGCCATTACTGATGTCTTATCAGCACCTTTTATGCCACTCCTTTAATAGCACTGTCTCAGAACCTGTTTGTGTAACAAAAGAACAAATGCAGCTCAGCAGCCACTCTCATATGCGTGTTCTGCCACGGAAAACTACTCATAATGGGTGATTCGGTACTTCCGACGTACTAGTTCACAGTAAATAAAATTACAGTCATATCAAAATGTCCTTTATCAAATGCTACCAGTCGTAACAAAGCAGGTGGATTCCCCCCCCCCCTCCCCCCCCCCCCAATTATTTTTTTTTTCTTCCAGGAAAAATTTTTATTTTTTGCCAAATATCTTCGAGATTATTACTTACGTGGTTAGTGCACAGTACCTGAAATCTTGACTATTAACTCAGGGCTTAGTCAACCTTGTTAGCCGTTAAATTCTTTTGATTAACTGGTATTCGCAAATGTGATTAGTTTACCTAAAAATGGTGCTAATTACAAATACCAGTGATATAAAACTTCATTATCATTGTTCCTATTTAAACATATACATAAATCTAAATCTACATCTACATTTACATTTACATCTACACTCTGCAAACCACCATGAGGTGCAGGGCAGAGAGTATGTCCTACTATACCAGTTGCGTGTAACATTGGCACGGTTTCAAATAGTGCAGTTCATGACATAAGTTCATGGCTTGCAGAAAATAAACTAATGTTAAATCACAGTAAGACTCAGTTTTTACAGTTTATAACACACAATTCAACAAAACTTGATGTTTTAATTTCACAGAATGGGCATATGATTAGTGAAACTGAACAGTTCAAATTTTTGTGTGTTCAGATAGTAAACTGCCGTGGAAAGCCCACGTTCAGGGTCCACTATGTTTATTTTCATTCACTTATGTAATATGGTATTATATTTTGGGGAAGCTCTTCCCATTCTTAAAGGATACTTTTGGCTCAGAAACAGGCGGTTCGGGTAATAAAGGGTATAAGTTCACGAACCTCTTGTCGACCCCTGTTCACAAGTCTGGGTATACAGTAGAGCGTCGATTATCCGAACGTCGATCAACTGAACGACCGCTTAACCGAACTGTGTACTCGCTCGCACCTGTTACTCTCCATCATCCCCCTCACTCCCAAACCAAGTTTCCCACAGTAGTTGCCGCACTGGGCCACCGCTGGCGGAACATTGCTTCACAAGGTGCTGCTGACCGGCCGAGCCGCCAGTCGCTGTGTTTCAATAATCGGCACACTTCTGTCGGCTCGGCACTGGCAGTAGAAGTAGCGGCAGTATCAAAGCTGTTCACAGCAACAGCTGCGCCAGCTTTGAGTTGAGATGTGCCGCTCCGCGCAGTTTGAAGGATTGCGCGCCCCCGAGAAGGACTTCTCACTGTGCAAACAGTCACCTCCTGTTCTCTGTTACGTCCACTTGTGTGCTGCTGCGTGAAGAAGTGAACTTGACGATACAAAATGCTTAAACGTAAACGTGTTGTCCTTTCTGTGAGGGACAAGTACGAATTATTAAAAGGTTAGAAGAAGGTGAATCTGCAACCACTTTATCCAATAAGTACAAGGTGGGGAAGTCGACAATTACGGATATAAAAAAACAAAAGACGAGCATAGCAAATTTTATAGCTATGCTCGATTCTACTGATGGATCAACAAGCCGTAAAACTGTGAAGCTCGCCACTAACAAAGATCTAGATGATGCTGTTTACAAGTGGTTTACACAAAAGGGATCGGAAGGAGAACCTATCTCAGGTCCCATTTGATTATCCGAACAAACCAGTTTTCCGAACACCCACGTCCCCCAATTACTTCGGATAATCGACGCTCTACTGTATTGACACTGGCCTCACAATATATTTATATCTTACTGGATTTCTTGTTAACAATATTAGATTATTCCCAAGAATAAGCAGCTTTCACTCAGTTAATACTCATCAGAAATCAAACCTTAATTTTGATCGGACTTGCTTAACTCTTGTGCAGAGAGGTGTGCAGTACACTGCTGCATTCATTTTCAATAAGCTACCACTAGAATTCAAAAATCTTAGCAGCAATCCACACACTTTCAAATCGAAATTGCAGAGTTTCCTCGTGGGTCACTCCTCCTTTTCTGTTGAGGAGTTCCTCGAAAAATTAAACTGATTCTTGTTGTATTGTTGATTGAGCTTAATTGATCTTATGGCTTGACTTTTCTTGGGTTCGTAAACATTTTATTTTTATCTATTATTACTTTTATGTTGTAATTTCATGTACTGACACATTCCAGAACCTTTGATCTCAATTTGGTCCTAAGGAACTTGACATGTCATTTAAAAAATAAATAAATTAGGGCGTCTTCCTGTTCCATTGATGTATGAAGCACAGGAAGAATGTTTGTTTGGGAAGAATGTTTGTTTGAACGCTTCTGTGCATGCAGTAATTATTCTAGTCTTATCCTCACGATCCCTATGTGAGTGACATGTAGGGGATTGTAGTATATCCCTTGAGGAATCATTTAAGGGGAGCCAGAGGTGCCTATGCTGCCCATGTTAAAATCACTAAGTTTGAGGAACATTTATGAATAAACTACCAAATAGAAAAATTTGAATTTTTTTACATATAGAGTGGTTTAGTATTCCAGTTATGACAGAGGGATTTTGAAGTATCTTTTCTAGTTTCCTTCCAATTTTTTTTTTATTAATGACCCAAATCTTTTTTACAAATAATTGCTTTATAATTAAACTGAAATGAAACTACTGAACATATTGCCAAATGGCTGTGTTACAATGTACGTTTGACCACTAGGAGTGCTGTATAAAAATTTCATCTCACTAGCTTGAGTGGATTTTGAGAAAATGTTCCTTATATTCGAAAAATTCTAATTTACGGGAAATGGCTATCAAAGTTTCTCAATACATTCCTGCACTGTAGGATGGATTGTCAGGGTCTTCTTCTTCATCCTCCCAAAGCCTCCTCTTCTGTCTTCTTTTCTGGCCTGTTGTTCCATCATACTTCGTATGCCTTTCTCTTCTTTCTGCTCCTCTTATCCTTTCTCTGTCAATATTTCTTAGTGCTCGTACAGTGTTCGCCCCAGCTGTAAATCCTAATGCCTTCAGAACTTAACACTTCACACTGTTCCCTTGGTTGTAGGTTGCTATTGCATCATAAGTGCCAAAGTGCAGTGTTTTGATGCTTACAAACACCCTTTTAGGAATCACTTTCCAAATCAAATTGTTTACGCTCTCATTAGGATTCTGCGTCTTTCCGTGTAGACATTTGTGTAACAATTCTGGCTGTGCTAAGTCATGAAAAATTGGTTTTATTGCATTTATCACAGCTGCTGGCAAACCATGTTTGTCATCATAGTCCTTTTTTGCATTATATTTGCACCAGGAATCTTTTGGGCACAGGCTGTGTTGAGGGTATTCATTGGAAGAGGCAGTATGAAGGAACAATGCCCACACTGCTTTTCGCATGTCACTAACATTACTAGTATTTTGCCTTATAGCATAGCCATAGTATCTCTGTAGACGTTCAATCACCTCATCAGTAAGCCTGCCTCTCCCTCCTATTGTCTTTCCATCACTGAGCTTACTCGAACCCAAAGTTTGTTTGAGCCTTCGAAGCTGTGCACCCATAGGCTTTTGCACATGCTCGATGCATTCCAACTTGTCAACTACAAATTCATTTCCATATGATTTCAGTTCCTCTATAGTCTTGAAACCTTTGGAGTCACCATCCCCAAGGTTGTATTTGCTAGAAGATGTCACAGGGCTATGGCCGGCCACGTGTTGCTTAGCAGAAGAACGCACTGTTTCAGTAATTGTAGTATTGCAACTTGGTATTAGTGTTAATTTTCTTTTCCCTATGTTTTTCCTCTTCTTATATACACGGTTACTAAAACATGGCATCGTAACCAGAACAATGCTTTACACAAGAAGTATAATACTACCAACAAAAGGCGCAACACTGAACTAATTGGAAATGGTAAACAGCAAAGAGACGATGTTCCGCGCTCTTAGCGCTTCATTTGTCACAGAAAACAATGTAGCCAACCCTTGCACACTCGCTGTATGCGTAACATAAAGCGCTGTATGTGTAACAGGCCGAGAAAATCGCAAGCAGTTCGCCAGGAAGTCACGAGAGGGTGTTAGATGCATTCAGCGGCCGCCCATTTCCTCTGCAGGCGTGGGGGAAAATGGTAATAACTCCACTTCTAGGGTGAGTAGAACAATAATTCAAAGTTTACATTAAAGAGGAATGTTCCAATTAATTTTCGGTAGCAAAAAAAAAAAAAAAAAATCGGTAATTTTTTGGATTTGACCACCTCCGGCTCCCCTTAAAGCCGGTTCTTGAAACTTTGTTAATCGACTTTCTCGGGAGTGTTCAAGAGTCTACCAGCTCAGTTCCTACAGCATCTCTGTGATACTCTCCCACAGATTTAACAAATCTGTGACCATTCGTGCTGGTCTTCTCTGCATACATTCAATATCACAGTCCTATACGATACGGATCCCGCACACTTGAGCAATATTCTAGAACTGGTTGAGCGAGTGATTTGTAAGCAAATCTCTTGTGTGGACTGATTGCACTTTCCCACTATTCTAGCAATAAATGTTTTACCCATGACTGAACCTATGTGATCATTCCATTTCATATCCCTACAAGGTGTTACACACAGGTATTTGTATGAGTAACCCAGTCCAACAGTGACTCATTGATATTATAGTTATAGCATACCACGTTTTAGTTTTGTGAAGTGCAAAATTTTACATTTCTGAACATTTACAGCACGTTGCCACTCTGCACCACGCTGAAATCTTATCAATATCTGACTGAATATTTATGCAGCTTCTCTGAGATAGTATATCATTACAGATAACTGCATCATCTGCCAAAAACCTGATTTTACTATTAATATTGTCTGCAAGATCATCAATATACAGCACGAACAGCAAGGGTCCCAGTACCCTTCCCTGGGGCACACCCAGAGTTACTTCTACAGAGTAGGTATGACGATGACTCTCCATCCGAGATAACATTCTGTGTCCTGTGAACCAAAAAGTCCTCAATCCAGTCACAAACTTCACTTGATACTACATATGATCATAATTTTGACAATAAGCATTGGTGCAGTACTGAGTCAAATGTTCTTCGGTAACCAAATAATTGAAGAATCTGTGCAGCTAGTGCTGGAAATATATTAGCAACTCTTGCAATCAGCTTAGTTCCAGAGTAATTAGCATTACTACCAAAAATGTTGTTACTGAGGTAAGATCACAGGTTTTGGCAAAATAGACAGCATAGCTCAATAGCAATTATTGTTGTATCTCTCTACTAATCAGTTAATCAGGAACATAAATATTTAATTGTAACTTGTAAAAAAGCAGTAGACATTATCATCTGAGAGTAGTGTTAATAATTGTAAACTTAAAAGGGACATTTCAAGAGGCATTGCAGTCAGTCTGGGGAAGGAGATAAAATGAGTAAGATCTGCATCCAAAAATGTATTGCAGATGAGCTGGCACAAATTAAAGCTCATATAGTGTGCAGAGTTTATACAAGTTTCACACATGGAAGATCATTCTGAAATTCAGTGACTGTTTTTAATCATTTATTTAACCAAACAATCAGTTTAATAAGCCACAGCTGCAAAATACTAACGCGAATTCTTTAAAGACAAATGGAAAAACTAGTAGAAGCTGACCTTGGGGAAGATCAGTTTAGATTCCCTAGAAATACTGGAACACGTGAGGCAATACTGACCTCACGACTTATCTTAGAAGAAAGATTAAGAAAAGGCAAACCTACGTTTCTGGCATTTGTAGACTTAAGAGAAAACTTTTGACAATGTTGACAGGAATACTCTCTTTCAAATTCTGAAGGTGGCTGGGGTAAAATATAGGGAGTGAAAGGCTATTTACAATTTGTACAGAAACCAGATGGCAGTTATAAGAGTCGAGGGGCATGAAAGGGAAGCAGTGGTTGGAAAGGGAGTGAGACAGGGTTGTAGCCTCTCCCCGATATTATTCAATCTGTATATTGAGCAAGCAGTAAAGGAAACAAAAGAAAAATTCGGAGTAGGTATTAAAATCCGTGCAGAAGAAATACAAACTTTGAGGTTCGCTGATGACATTGTAATTCTCTCAGAGACAGCAAAGGATTTGGAAGAACAGTTCAACGGAATGGACAGTGTCTTGAAAGGAGGGTATAAGATGAACATCAACAAAAGCAAAACGAGGACAATGGAATGTAGTCAAATTAAGTCGGGTGATGCTGAGGGAATTAGATTAGGAAATGAGACACTTAAAGTAGTAAAGGAGTTTTGCTATTTGGGGAGCAAAATAACTGATGATGGTCGAAGTAGAGAGGATATAAAATGTAGACTGGCAATGGCAAGCAAAACGTTTCTGAAGAAGAGAAATTTGTTAACATCGAATACAGATTTAAGTGCCAGGAAAGTTGTTTCTGAAAGTATTTGTATGGAGTGTAGCCATGTATGGAAGTGAAATGTGGACAATAAATAGTTTAGACAAGAAGAGAATAGAAGCTTTCGAAATGTGGTGCTACAGAAGAATGCTGAAGATTAGATGGGTAGATCACATAACTAATGAGGAGGTATTGAATAGAATTGGGGAGAAGAGGAGTTTGTGGCACAACTTGACTAGAAGAAGGGACCAGTTGGTAGGACATGTTCTGAGGCATCGAGGGATCACAAATTTAGCATTGGAGGGCAGCGTGGAGGGTAAAAATCGTAGAGGGAGAGCAAGAGATGAATACACTAAGAAGATTCAGAAGGATGTACGTTGCAGTAAGTACTGGGAGATGAAGAAGCTTGCACAGGATAGAGTAGCATGGAGAGCTGCATCAAACCAGTCTCAGGACTGAAGACCACAACAACAACAACAACAACAACAACAACATTGTGAAGTGTCAATTAATCTCAAAAACTGTGTTCGTTTTCGATAATGATTACTGCGACAATAAGATCAGACTGTAAGCTGTGTTATTTCCAAATGATATTTACTGTGCACAGCGTGTTCATTTTGACATGACTATATACCTGAAGGGACAGTGATTTAAGAACATTAATCAGTAACAGTGTTAATTTAATGTCTACATCTACATCTACATCTATACTCCGCGAGCCACCTTACGGTGTGTGGCGGAGGGTACTTATTGTACCACTATCTGATCCCCCCTTCCCTGTTCCATTCACGAATTGTGCGTGGGAAGAACGACTGCTTGTAAGTCTCCGTATTTGCTCTAATTTCTCGGATCTTTTCGTTGTGATCATTACGCGAGATATATGTGGGCGGTAGTAATATGTTGCCCATCTCTTCCCGGAATGTGCTCTCTCGTAATTTCGATAATAAACCTCTCCGTATTGCGTAACGCCTTTCTTGAAGTGTCCGCCACTGGAGCTTGTTCAGCATCTCCGTAACGCTCTCGCGCTGACTAAATGTCCCCATGACGAATCGCGCTGCTTTTCGCTGGATCATGTCTATCTCTTCTATTAATCCAACCTGGTAAGGGTCCCATACTGATGAGCAATACTCAAGAATCGGACGAACAAGCGTTTTGTAAGCTACTTCTTTCGTCGATGAGTCACATTTTCTTAGAATTCTTCCTATGAATCTCAACCTGGCGCCTGCTTTTCCCACTATTTGTTTTATGTGATCATTCCACTTCAGATCGCTCCGGATAGTAACTCCTAAGTATTTTACGGTCGTTACCGCTTCCAATGATTTACCACCTATGGCATAATCGTACTGGAATGGATTTCTGCCCCTATGTATGCGCATTATATTACATTTATCTACGTTTAGGGAAAGCTGCCAGCTGTCGCACCATGCATTAATCCTCTGCAGGTCTTCCTGGAGTACGTACGAGTCTTCTGATGTTGCTACTTTCTTGTAGACAACCGTGTCATCTGCAAATAGCCTCACGGAGCTACCGATGTTGTCAACTAAGTCATTTATGTATATTGTAAACAATAAAGGTCCTATCACGCTTCCTTGCGGTACTCCACATGTAAACTTCTGTCACTTCAATATTAAATTACTGCACTCGAGCGATCACGTTGTAGAACATATACCGAGTGTAGTATGTGGCTAGCTGATTATCTGTCCATAAATTATAATAGATGACATTCAATCTGGCCATAAAATGTAGGTTATTTAATATTAAGGTGCAATTAGTGTGTTCTGGACTGTAAATCTGGTGTGAACATCATTTAAAATAGCCTACTTTCCGACAACCAGTTTTCAGACAGATTTGACGCAGACACAGCTACCAGAGGCACACTTGAAAAATTCTGCTTAATATTGTTGTTAAGGAAAGACTAATTGTTAAAATTAAACAACGTTTACAAGAAGCCCAATTTGGAAATAGGAAGGGAAAAGAAACTGCAGAAGCTGTAAAGGCACTGCAAATGATTTTAGAAAGAAAAATATATTCTGGAAAAGCAAATATATGTTGGATTTGTTGACTTCGAAACCCCGTTTGATCGAGTGAATGGGAAAAAACTGTTTGTAAAATCAATAAAATAGGAACAGACTGGAGAGAGAGAGAGAGAGAGAGAGAGAGAGAGAGAGAGAGAGAGAAAAGATGAATCTCAGTCTATACAAAAAGCACAGTACGAAAACAGATATACATGTGAAACAGAGCAAGCTGGAATCTCCCATCTGCTCTTCTTGCACCTCCACTAATAATTATATTCATTATTCCATTTTGATAGCTTCCTACATGGTGTGCGTATAACACATGCATAAATATTTCATAACATTATGTAGGATGAGTTTCAGTTGGCTTTATTGTTCAGAGTCTTATTTGTAATGTGTTGATTCTCATAGTGCAGGTAATTTACATGAAAACCTTGTTAATTGGGGGGGGGGGGGGGGGAGGGGGGGGGGGGGGGAATGGCTAACTGAACTTCTTAATGCAACATACAAGAGGAAATTCCTAGTGAGCCAGTTAGCTGATCATACGTCCATTAAAAAGAGTGAAATCCTGACTTTCCATTAAGGTATATTGAGTTACCTGAAATTAATTAAATACCAGATAATTAATGTTACATTCTGGGACCTGTTACATTTTACATTGTAGATTTGCCTTTGTGTTTATTAAATTCCAACCCTTGCCATTATACTTTGACCAGATTTTTATGCACAAAATGACCCACCTCACTAATCAGTTGAGTCATTAATTAGGATTTTTGAAAAATTTACCATAATTCTAAGTATGGCACGTGTACTCATAAATGGGGTATTCCCAACACGGATGCAAGAAATGGTTTCATAAGCTTTTGCAATCTGTTAACCCACAACATATTTCAGAAGTCAAATTACTGCTATTTACAGTCTATCCTAACTAGCAAAATATAACCTAGGCATTTTTCAAATGATTATATAGCTTCCAAAATCGCAATACACTACCGCTCATCAATTTCAATACACCCTCGTATTTCAGATTTACAACACAAATCAAATGTTATTTCTCACAAAACAAATTATATTAACTTCCACATATGTAATACAAGCACAAGCATTATATTTTACTTTCATCAAAGTATCCTCCTTTAGATTTAATGACTCCCTCACCAACTCGAGGCACGCGGTCAATCAGATTTTGTACGTATTGTGAATCTATACGATTCCACACATCCTTAACAATATTCCAGAGATGTTCCTTACTGGATATATTAATTTCCCTGATACACCTGTCCACTTCCTCCCAGACCATTTCAATGGGATTACAATCGGGGCTTTGGGACAACCATACCATAGTGCATATCAGTCAGTACTTTATGTTTTTCCTTTGACGCAATAGTTCACACAGTATGCCGACCAATGTTTTGGGACATTATCCTGTTGAAAAGTGAACCCTTTTCCTATTAAGTGCAATCAACTTCATATTACATGATAATGAAGTATGCAGTGGTACTGCTTCTCATCCATACATCCTTCTATTTTCACAATGTCACCAACTCTATCTCTGGCAAAACATCCCCGAACCACAATAGAACCTCCATCGCGTTTACGTGTAGGTAGAACACACTGCTGGGCTACCCTTTCCCCTACGAATCAGTGAACAAATATTCTCCTTCTAGTTCCAAAAATCTTAAACTTCAATTCATCGGTGAATAACACCTTCGTCCACTCTTCTGATGTCCAATTACGATATTTTCTAGCCCATTCTGTTTATTTATGGGCCTTAGAAGGAGTTTTCTTGCTGTGAAATATCCTTCCAAGCTGGCCTGTCAGTCTCCTTCTTACTGTTGCAACAGATATTGTTCTCACATTCATTTCTACCAATTCTGCTTGAATTTGGGGTGCTGTTTTGAATCTGTTTCTCTTACTGGTAATTCTGATATATTTATCATCACTTTTAGTTGTTTTACTCGGTCATCCTGGTCATGGTATGTTCTTATTGCTACCTGTTGTCTTCTGGCAGTGAAGGTTGTATTGCACTCCCGCTATAGACACACTACACTGTTTCACAATTTGGCGAATAGATAAACCTGCTTGGCTAAGTGCTACAACTGCAGCAAGTTTTTCTATGGATATCTCCACTCGTGGAGCCATATTAGCAATGTGCACACTTCAATGTAACGAAGGAACTGACGTTCAGGAACCACATGTTATGTATTGTAGCAATACTTGCCATTCGCTGTGGATGTCACATCACTACAGAGAACAACACAGGTGCACCAAATGTGGCGTCCATCGGTATATAGGTAAACACAACATTGTTTCTTGGACACTATTGTATATCGATGACCACAAACAAAAATCATGACAACTGTTGTACTATTTCTTTGCTTCCTGAACAGTACCCACAGTACTGGATCTTATCTACAGAGAACTAGATGTCGTTCACTGGGTGTACTGAAATTAATGAGTGGTACTGTATGTTCATATGACAGTATTTGAACAGCTGGACATCACCCAAAATTTTCAGTTTGGGACCAGCAAGCCTTCACCCAATACCTATGCAAGATACTGAGAAGCTGCAGCTATTCTTGACTGTGTAGAAGTTGATTCTTGAGTTCATGGCCTATCTTTAGGATGCTGACTTTTGTGTAGGAAAGTTGCAACACACAATTTCCGTGTGGACACCCAAACCAACCATTCAGTGCTTACGAAGTTCATATTTAACATTTAGATGTTATCATAAGGAGAAACAAAACTGGTATTCTGCAGATCAGAGCATGAAATGTTAGAGCCTTTAATCGGGCAGGTAGGTTAGAAAATTTAAAAAGGGAAATGGATAGTTGATGCCAGACATAGTATGAAAGAACAGCACTTCTCGTCAGGTGAATACAGGGTTATAAAAACAAAATTGGACAGGGGTAGCAGGAGTAGGTTTAATAATGAACAACAAATTGGAATGTGAGTAAGCTACTATGAACAGCTTAGTGAACACATTATTGTAGCCACAACAGGCATGAAGTCCACACCCACCACCACAGTACAAGTTTATATGCCACAGATGACGACAGTATTGAAGAAATGTGTGATGAGATAAAAGAACTCATTCAGGTGGTTAAAGGAGTTAAGAATTTAACAGTTATGGGGGAGTGGAATTTGATAGTAAGAAAAATTGTAAGTGAATATAAACTGGGGGAAAGGAATGAAAAAGGGACCCGCCTGGTAGAATTTTGCACAGAGCATAATTTAATCATTGCCAAAACTTGGTGTAAGAATCACAAAAGAAGGTTGTTTGCATGGAAGAGACCTAGAGACAGCAGAAGGTTTCAGATTGGTTATATAAATGCTAATACAGAGATTTTGGAACCAGATTTTAACTTGTAAGACATTACAAAGGTAGATGTGGACTCTGACTACAATTTATTGGCTGTGAACAGCAGATTAAAAATGAAGAAACTGCAAAAAGGTAGGCGAGTAAGGAGATGGTAGCTGGATAAGTTGAAAGAATCAGAGGTTGTTGAGAATTTCAGAGGAGGATTGGGCTATGATTGACAGGAGTAGGGGAAAAGAATGCAGTGGAAGACGAATGGGTAACTCTGAGAGAAAATAGTGAAGACAGCACACAATCAGCTAGGTAAAGAGGCAAGGCCTAGTAGAAGTCTTTGAATAACACAGGCGATATTGAATTTAATTCATGTAAGGTGAAAATATAAAAATGCAGTAAATGATGCAGGTGAAGGGGAATATAAACATCTAAAAAATGAGATTGACAGGATTGAGCTCAAACATAATGAGGTATCTTGAACAGAATAACCTCCCCATGCTAACCAGCATGGATTCTGAAAACATCAGTCATGTGAAACCCAACTTGTACTTTTCTCACATGACATACTGAAGGCTTTGGATCGAAAAAGTCTCAGAGATGCTGTATTTTTTGACTTCCAATCATATGACTGGGTATCACACCTGTGCTTACTGTCAAAAGTTCAATGGTATGCGGTATTAAGTGAAATTTGTGACTGGGTTGAGGACTTTTTGGTAGGGAGAACACAGCATGTAATCTTGGATGCAGAGTCATCATCAGTTGTAGAAGTAACTTCGGGTGTGCTCCAGGGAGTATGGTAGGACCCTTGCTGTTCATGTTGTATATATACGATCTTTTGAACAATATTAATAGCAAAATCAGACTTTTTGCAGATGTCACAGTTATGTATAGTGAAGAACAGTCTGAAAGAAGCTGCATACATATTCTGTCAGATCTCGATAAGATTTCAAAATGGTGCAGAGATTGGTAATCTGCTTTAAATGTTCAGAAATGTAAAACTGCACTTCACATAACAAAGAAACATATTATCCTATGACTATAATATCAATGAGTCATATTTGGAATCAGCCAACTCATACAAATACCTGTGAGTAATACTTTGTACGGATATGAAATGGAGCGATCATATAGGCTTGATTATAGCTAAAGCAGGTGGTTGACTTTTGTTTATTGGTAGAAAAGTCTACAAGGGAGGTTGCTTATAAATAAGCTAGAATATTGCTTCAAGTGTATGGGACTCGTACCAAACGGGACTAACAGGGGATATTGAACATATACACAGAAGGACAGCAGGAATGATCACTGGTTTGTTTACTGTGTGAGAGTGTCACAGAGATACTGAAGGAACTGAACTGGCAGATTCTTGAAGATAGATGTAAAAAGTCCTGAGAAAGTCAATTAACAAAGTTTCAAGAACCAGCTTTAAATGGTGACTCTACGTATTGCTCACATAGGGATCATGACAAGATTAGAGTAGTTACAGCACGTACTACACACTTTGGGGTGGTTTGCAGAGTATAGCTGTAGATGTAGATGTAGATAAAGTGCACAATGGCTAACCAGGAATGGCTAGAGCACAAATGTTAAGTATTTACAAGCATATATCACTAGGGGAAAGATATATAGTACTTACAGGAAAATTAAAGAGACCTTTGAAGAAAAGAGAAACAGCTGTACGAATATTAACAGTTAAGATGGGAAACCAGTACTACGCAAAGAAGGGAAAGCTGAAAGGTGGAAGGAGTACACAGAGGATCTATACGAGGGAGATGTGCTTGACAGCAATATTATTGAAATGCAAGATGATGTAGATGAAGATGAGACACGATACTGTGAGAAGAATCTGACAGAGAACGAAAGACCTAAGTCGAAACAATGCCCTGGGAATAGACGAAATTCCATCAGAACTACTGATACCTGTCGGAGAGCCAGCCACGAAAAAACTCTTCCACCTGGTGTGCAAGATGTTTGAGGCACACGAAGCATCCTCAGACTTCGAGAAAAATATAATAATCCCAATTCCTGGTGCTGACAGATGTGAAATTTACTGAACTATCAGCTTAACAAGTCACAGTTGCAAAACACTAACACGAATTCTTTACAAAAGAACAGAAAAACTGGTAGAAGCCAATCTCAGGGAAGATCAGTTTGAATTCCAGAGAAATGTAGGAAAGTGTGAGGTAATACTGAAGCTATGACTTCTCTTACAAGATAGGTTAAGAAAAGGTAAACTTACATTACAGTATTTGTAGAATCAGAAAAGGTTTTTGACAATGTTGACTGGAATATTCTCTTCGAAATTCTGAAGATAGCACTGATAAAATACAGGGAGTGCAGGGCTATTTACAACTTGTACAAAAGCCAGACAGCAGTTGCGAGAGTCAAGGGGCACGAAAGAGAAGTAGAGGTTGAGACGGAAGTAAGACAGGATTGCAGCCTATCACCAGCCTATCACAGATGTTATTCTATCGATACATTGAACGAGCAGTAAAGGAAACCAGGGAAAAGTTTGTAGTAGGAATTAAAGTGCAGGGAGAAGAAATAAAGATATTGGGGATTGCCGATGACACTGCAGTTCTGCTAGACATAGCACATGACTTAGAAGAGCAGTTGAATCGAGTGGACATTGCCTTGGAAGGAGAATACGACATGAACATCAACAAAAGCAAAACTAGTATAATGGAATGTGGTCGAATTCAGGTGATGCTGAGGAAATTTCGTTACGAATCGAGACACTTTAGTAGTGGTGCTACAGAAAAATGTCACAGATTCAATAGATAGACTGAATAATTAACCAGGAGATATTGAATCGAATTGGGCAGAAAAGAAATTTGTGGCACAGACTGATTAGAAGAAGGGATTGGTTGGTAGGACACATTCTGAGACATCAAGAGATCACAAATTCAGTACCAGACAGAAGTGTGGGGTTGCACTCTCGGTTCAAAAGGGAATGCACAAATGATGACAAGTGAAGGTTAGTAGAGATTTGTACGGCTGTGAAAAGGTCTATGTGCGAAGCATACAACAAGTACCACCGCCACATCTTAGCAAAAGTTCTGGCAGAGAACTCGAGAAAATTCTGGTCTTACATAAAAACGCTAAGTGGGTCTCGGGCTTCCATTTAGTCCCTTGTTGACCAGTCTGGTGAGGCAATTGAAGATAGCAAAACAAAAGCTGAAGTTTTAAATTTCATGTTCGAGAAATCGTTCACACAGGGGAATCAATCAAACATACTGTCATTCGACCATCGGACAGATTCCCTTATGGACGACATAGTCATAAGCGTAGCTGGTGTAGAGAAGCAACCAAAAAATTTAGAGGCAAATAAATCGTCAGGTATGGATGGAACCCCAGTTTGATTTTACTAAGAGTACAGTACAGCCTGCATTTATTGAGAATCTCTTGCCCAGAACAAAGTTCCAAGTGAACGGAAAAAAGCGCAGGTGACTCCAGTATATAAGAAGGGTAAAAGGACAGACCTCCAAAATTAGACCAATATACCTAACTTCTGAAACATCCTGACAGATTAAAACCGTGTTCCAGACCGAGACTCGAACTTGGGACCTTTGCCTTTCGCAGACAAGTGCTCTACCATCTGGGCTACCCAAGCACGACTCACGCTCCGTCCTCACAGCTTACCTTCTGCCAGTACCTCGTCTTCTACCTTCCAAACTTTACAGAAGCTCTCCTGTGAACCTTGCAGAACTAGCACTCCTGGAAGAAAGGATATTGTGGAGGCACAGCTTAGCCACAGCCTGGGGGATGTTTCCAGAATGAGATTTTCACTCTGCAGCGGAGTGTGCGCTGGCAGAAGTAAAGGATGTTTCCTCTCATCTCTCTTTTTTAAATATTTTGGGTGCTGTGTTTATTTCCACCCACCACAGATCAGGGGTGTCAACATATGAGAGGGAGCAAAGTGAAGAAAGTTAGTGAGTATACTGACAGTAAATGCAAATAACTTTAAGCACAAAAAAGAAATGTGGCTTCAGATGACAGCACAGTAAGATGAGAATTTTAAGTTAAAGAGTTTTCTGACTGTTCAATTCAGACAATGGCTATGTTTTTCTCACATCCCATATTGTGTAAAGACAACTACGGTCAATCTAATTAATCCTGGTTTACCTTTCGCAACCCGAATAGTGGTTCGTTTGGCACAGCATTTGCCAGCCTGTGCAGGTGGTTCAGGCTATCACATGTTTACTGACAGATTCCACCCAAGCCCACAATTTCCTCAGGAACTGCACAAAATGCAATTTCGTGTAACAAGTACAGTTATGCCTTCTAGGAAAGATTTTCATGCGTTCTGAAGAAGACAAAACTTACTGAATATGAGTTACGCTGCTTTCAAAGTGAGATGAAAATTATATGTCTTTCATTCCATGACAAGAGACAATTAATTTGAGGAAGAAATTTCTGAGAATGTATGTTTGAAGCAGAGCATTTTATGGTAGTGAGACACTGAGTGTGGAAAAACTGGAAAAGAAAAGAATCGAAGCATCTGAGATGATGTGCTTCAGAAGAATGTTGAAAATTATGGGGACTGATACGGCAAGGAATGAGTAGGCTGTCTGCAGAACCAGCGAAAAAGGAATATATGGAAAACACTGACAGGAAAAGGGAACAGGATAGTAGTTCATCTGTTACGACATCAGGGAATGACTTCTACATTACTAGAGGGAGCTGCAGAAAGCAAAAACTGTATAGAGGAAGACAGAGATTAGAGATTGTTTGCTAGTGGGATTCTGAGATGAAAAGATTGGTACAGGAGAGGGATTCGTTGTGCCTTGCATCAAACCAATCAAAAGACAGATGACTAAAAGAAAAGCATCTTCCCATTTAGTCTCTTCTCGGTACCAGAAAATGATGGTCTTGCTCTCTTCTCACCTAGCCGACTTACAGTCAGATCAAATTTCTTCTATAGGAAAGATCACTCTGCAGTTGTTCTCCACATTCGTTTTTGGCTACCGAGTAAAGAAAATAAACTGCTGAAAGCTAGGAGAAAAACTAAAGTGTGAAAAAGAGAAATAAATATTTTGAGATGTGTGATAGCAGTACCAAAAATGGAATGACTAGAAACAAAAGTTGGTGCTGTTGTGGTGCCGTTGGTGACAAGACACATACTGAGGTATCAAGAAATCATCCCATTAGTAATGTGGTGTGTAGAAATGCATCAAACTAGTCTCCAGGCAGAACAACACAGCAGTAATGAAATGTATTATTAACAACCCGTTCTAGTTGGCATCTAACAGAAAATATTGAAAGCTATAAAAAAATCTTCACTAGCTCTATCAAAATCTATATTTAAATCAGAAAGGTGGCCAGTACACTACAAATCTAAATATGATACCCAATGAAAAAAGACAGACAGTAAAAATATTTTCAAAAAGATATCTTGGGAGAGCCAGGCCTAACAAAACTCTACCATCTGGTGAGCAAGATGTATGAGACAAGTGAAATTCCCTCAGACTTCAAGAAGAATATAGCAATTCCAATCCCAAAGAAAGCAGGCGCTGACAGATGTGAAAATTATCAAACTATCAGTTTAATAAGTCACAGCTGCAAAATACTAACGAGAATTCTTTTCAGACGAATGGAAAAACTGGTAGAAGCCGACCTCAGGGAAGATCAGTTTGGATTCCATAGAAATGATGGAACACGTGAGGCAATACTGACCCTACGACTTATCTTAGAAGAAACATTAAGGAAAGGCAAACCTACACTTCTAGCATTTGTAGACTTAGAGAAAGCTTTTGACAATGTTGACTGGAATACTCTCTTCCAAATTCTAAAGATGGCTGGGGTAAAACACAGGGAGCGAAAGGCTATTTACAATTTGTACAGAAACCAGATGGCAGTTATAAGAGTTGAGGGAAATCAAAGAGAAGCATTAGTTGGGAAGGGAGTGAGACAGGGTTGTAGCCTCTCACCGGTATTATTCAATTTGTATATTGAGTAAGCAGTGAAGGAAACAAAAGAAAAGTTCGGAGTAGGTATTAAAATCCGTGGAGAAGAAATAAAAACTTTGAGGTTCGCCGATGACATTGTAATTCTGTCAGAGACAGCAAAGGACTTGGAAGAGCAGTTGAATGGAATGGACAGAGTCTTGAAAGGAGGGTATAAGATGAACATCAACAAAAGCAAAACGAGGATACTGGAATGTAGTCGAATTAAGTCGGGTGATGCTGAGGGAATTAGATCAGGAAATGAGACACTTAAAGTAGTAAAGGAGTTTTGCTATTTGGGGAGCAAAATAACTGATGATGGTCGAAGTAGAGAGGATATAAAATGTAGACTGGCAATGGCAAGGAAAACGTTTCTCAAGAAGAGAAATTTGTTAACATCGAGTATTGATTTAAGTGTCAGCAACTCGTTTCTGAAAATGTTTGTATGGAGTGTAACCATGTATGAAAGTGAAACGTGGACGATAAACAGTTTGGACAAGAAGAGAATAGAAGCTTTCGAAATGTGGTGCTACAGAAGAATGCTGAAGATTAGATGGGTAGATCACATAACTAATGAGGAGTTATTGAATAGAATTGGGGAGAAGAGGAGTTTGTGGCACAACTCGACTGGAAAAAGGGATCAGTTGGTAGGACATATTCTGAGGCATCAAGGGATCACCAATTTGGTACTGGAGGGCAGAGTGAAGGGTAAAAATCGTAGAGGGAGACCAAGAGATGAATACACTAAGCAGATTCAGAAGGATGTAGGTTGCAGTAGGTACTGGGAGATGAAGAAGCTTGCACAGGATAGAGTAGCATGGAGAGCTGCATCAAACCAGTCTCAGGACTGAAGACCACAACAACAACATTAAATACATGTCTCCCAGCCATCCTCTACACGACAGACATGTTCTTTAACAAAACTATGTTATCAATTTTAAACTTTATTTACAAAGAAACAGTAACAAAATAAAACAATCATCAAATACAAATAGAAAAAAATGTCAATTCATTTAAACTAAATAACAGCCAAGTTCTCTACTCTAATTTTTGCGTTACAGACAATATCAGATTTTAGAGATGAAAATGTCAAAACTTTACTTATTTTACTAGCTTTAGTGTCTTTGATTAGTAATCAAAATGTCCTCAGTCCCATTCTCAAAACCCGCCATCATTCAAATTTTAATTAATATTTGGCTTTGCCGGCCGAAAAATTCCGGCATAAGAAGTTGCCCTCATTCTGCCTACGACCTTGTCAGAGGTTTGGGGCACTATCTTGTTCTTGGGGTGGGTACTGCCCCTAAAGGTGGAAGAACCTGCAGTGATCAGTGGCATGAGGATGCAGAAGGCAATGGAAACCACTGCATTAAAGACACATAACGTGTATCCCCAGAACATGTGGCCTGTAGCTGAAAAAGTGTCATGATGATCTCTCCATTGCCAAAGGATTCTGGAATAGTTCTTCATTTGGAACTCCAGGAGGGGACTGCCGAGGGAAAGGTGACCTTAAGAAAAAGATTCATTCACAAACGTATTACCGAATTACATTCCGGGATAGCCTGCCATTGAGAAAAAAAGTTTGTTTTCCAAAGAAGGATGTAATAAGGATAATGTGGGGCATCCACTCTAGAATCTCTTGCGAGTGTTCTGTAAACAGCTGGACATCCTGATAACATTTACTCCCTTGTGAAGTTTGTTATCAACAATTAGTTTGAGAACTGTTTGACTGCATCCAAGACAGGTAAGATTCACAACAGTAATATCCGCAAATACAGTATTAGAAGGCGAAATGGTTTACACTGTCCTTCAATCAGCCTCAGTTTGGCACAGAACAGAAAGAGATATTCAGAAAAAAAGCTAACTCTTTGACTAGCTATTTAGTGACAGAAAGAATTTAGACTATGTAATAAAATTAACTTCAAACACAAACTGAAATCGTATCTCCACAACAGCTACTCCTACTCCATAGAAGGTTATCACACTCGGCTTGCATTTGAAAGGATAGTGGTTCAAACCATATATGGCCTTTGTGATTTAGGTTTTCCACTATTTCCCTAAATCGGTACAAGCATACGCTGGGATGGTTCCTTTGAAAGGGCATGGGAGATTTTCTTCCCTGTCCTTCCATATTCAAATAGAACCAATGATCTTGCTGTTTGGTCCCCTTCGCCAAATCACCCAAATCCATAGAAAAATGTGTGTGTGTGTGTGTGTGTGTGTGTGTGTGTGTGTGTGTGTGTGTGTGTGTGCACGCGCTAGAGAGAGAGAGAGAGAGAGAGAGAGAGAGAGAGAGAGAGAGAGAGAGAGAGAGAAGGGGGGGAGGCAAATATGCTTGAAAATGGGCATACCACATGGCAGGCTTGACAGAATATTAAAAGGAGAACTGAACAGCTGAGGAGAAGTTGTAATTTTATGTATTATTGACATGCTGTAACACCGCAAAATGGTATGCTTCAGGAAATGATTTTTTTTGCAAAAACGTGTAAATAAAATGGTATAGTACTCTGGAGTAACCTAATAAAGATGTTGCTGTTTTAAACGGACTGGGCTCATTTTGGAAGAGTGGAAGTTATCCTCATTTAGGCTTTCCATGGTTCCCCCAAAATCATTTCAGACAAATGCCGGTATGGGTCCCACAATAAGAGCTGTCCCATGCTTGTCAAACTAAACCTGTAAGTGTGTAAATACCTCTATACATTACTCTCTCTCTCTCTCTCTCTCTCTCTCTCTCTCTCTCTCTCTTTTTTTAGATACACCAATCCCATGTCAAATAGCCTGATAAAATGAATCAATGGATGAAAACCACAATCACAAAAACGACTGCTACTACTAGTCCATCTACTACCTCTATGGGATTGACATATGGTCTTAAAGTATAACAATTACAACTATTTGTATGAGAAAGGAATGTAACTTGTTTAATGTTAGAAATATATGATATTACAGACTGTTCATGAGTGATCTAAAAAAAAAGTTAATGTAAGGCACAGATCATCTTACAATGATAAAGGATCTGTCATTACAATACAATGAAAATAAATACCTCAAAAATATACATACATACAAACCAACAAACCAAATATAACTATGCTTTTATGAGGATAGAACATGTGGTTGGTTGTATCATCGATGAAGAAACCGCTTGCTTGAAATTATTAAGGAAAAACTTCAAAAATCTAAATTAGCAGGTCAAACGAAGCAACATCCATTATCCTGAACATGAGATTAGTGTCTTTAACACTTGCACTACCTCATTCATTTGGTCCCTGTACTTCGATACTTAGTACTATTGTTGTTATTGTTACTATTACATTAAACTGCTATGAAGCTTTCTGCTTCTGTGGCAATGAACATTTTTAGCTGTGTATGCTGCTTGATTTGTGACAGTACGCACCAGTACTACCAGTACCCTGTGACAAAAGAAATAATCAGAACCACAGATTCTGGGATGTGATATGATAGAACGTATTTTTTACTGGAACAAATGTTGTATTTTCTCTTTCAAATTGCACAGGAGAGCATTAAAATAATGCTTTAATAAGTCTAACTGCCCTGAAGACCACAGTACTGGTACTTCATCTTTTTTTTTACTAATCAAGCACTGGATATATACATCACAGATTTTCATGTAATCCATCAGTACAATAAAATGTCCCACTTTCTGTCCCCTTTCTATAGCAAAGAACATCTGGCCACAGACTTGCTGTGGTGTAACACATTTATTTTATGAGCGTGCTCAAACCTCTGGCCTCTCCACATTCAATTTATCCCTAATACCAGCTAACACACTGCTATCTGCAACAGCACTATACATGTTACTTAATCTGTCAATTTTTCTCCAATTTCCAATGAGCAGTTGTGCAACTGGATTAGCAATTTCCTGTTTGAAAGGTCACAGTTCATAGTACCTGATGGAAAGTCATCAAATAAAACAGAAGTAATATCTGGTGTTCCCCAAGGAAGTGTTGTAGGCCCTCTGCTATTCCTCATCTTCATAAACAATTTAGGAGACAATCTGAACAGCTTTCTCAGATTGTCTGCAGATGATCAAAAGAACTGGAAAAGTTATTTAGACAAGATATCCGTATGGTGCAAAAAGTGGCAATGGGCTCTAAATAATGAAAAGTGTGATGTCATCCATTTGAATACCAAAAGGAATAAACTAAATTTCAGTTACATATCAAATAATACAAATCCAAAGGCTTTACATCCAACTAAATACTTATGGATTACAATTATGGATAGTTTAAACTGGAACAATCACATAGATAATGTAGTGGGAAAATCAAATCAAAGACTGTGATTTATTGGCAGAACACTGAGAAAATGTGACAGGTGTACTAAAGAGACTGCTTACACTATGCCTGTGTGCCCTCTTCTGGAATATTGTTGTGCAGTGTGGGATCCGCATCAGACAGGATTGATGGTGAATATAGAAAAAGTTCAAAGAAGAGCAACTCGTTTTGTGCCATTGTGAAATAGTGGAGAGTGTGCCACAGATACAATACATGAATTGAGTTGGCTATCAGTAAAACAAAATTTCAATTACCAATATTTTCCTCAGAGTTTTTTCCCGAATATATACAGAGGAATGTCAGAGTACAGCTTAAATTCTGTGGAATACTCTGCTTTCTATAACAACATCCTGCCCATTCCTATATGCTACTGTGTAATTACCCTCCACATTGCGGCAACATTTATTGAACGCTATTTTCTCATTGGTTCTGTCATCTTGCCTAATCATCAGAACAATGATTTGTTATGTGCACTTCCCGTCAAACACTGCGCAGACACACAACTGCAGCATGCATCAGAAAAGCCGCCATCACCATAAGGGCATTTTTACACAAAGTTATGATACTTGGAAGGGAACCCTGTTTGCTTTGCAAATTACCCCTCTGACAGGAAGACCCCCAATGCCATTTGCAATAAAAAGTCACTCTCAAACACTTCAAATTAGTTGACACGGATAGTATCTACTCAAGTGTTGTCTTTGAATTTCTGGACCAGAGACTGACCAACTGGCTCTAGCTACCACTGATGCTGATTATGGAATAATTAAACTACAACCCACAGTTTTAAAAAAATGAATTGCTACAAGTATACATTGGTTTTACTGAACCTACTGATTCCACATGACATACCACATGATGTCATATGTGTGGAAACAGGAACAGAGCCGAACACTGGCAATAGCCTTTTCATTGGCTATATTATTTTTTGGGATATAGGTTGTGGTGACAGATCAAAAAATGGCTCTGAGCACTATGGGACTTAACATCTTAGGTCATCAGTCCCCTAGAACTTAGAACTACTTAAACCTAACTAACCTAAGGACATCACACACATCCATGCCCGAGGCAGGATTTGAACCTGCGACCGTAGCAGTCCCGTAATTCCGGACTGCAACGCCTAGAACCACACGGCCACCACAGCCGGCGGTGACAGATCAATCTGTAGCATAATTCAAGGGATAGAATAGGTTGAAATGTGACTATCTGGATGTTAGTAGGGAAACCATTGAATGTGAATATGAAATGGCAGCAGTGATGACATACTGATCTGTAGCGTAGCCCGAGGTCGAGGTTTCGTTGAGAGTTGGCGAAGCCTTATTGGAGATTTCACGTAATCTTACACATTCATTTTTACATATTTCACTTTGGACAAATGGCAAACAACATTAAAAGCAACACAATACCAAATAACAAGATAACCTGAAACAGCAAAGTGCACCAACATGTGCATTGCCAATGTGGATAGCAAACTGCATTACTGCCCTCCTTCCACTCTGTACCAGTCATTCTCAACAACTACCCTGAATGAGGTCTATTATCAGTCATTACCCCACCCACTCTACAAAATTTCGCAAATAATGAAATTTTAGATTTGAGAAAAGAAAGGCCACATTTCTGAAGTGACAACTGATAAAGTGTAGTTAAGATTCAAATGACTAAAATTCATGAACTTTTTGCTATGTAAATAAAAAAAAAAAAACATCTTCAGTAACTAAAGTTTCATATTTATGACCTGTGTGGGAGGTCTTGCTCCATCAACAAGTAACAAATCCGATTTCTAGTGCAAGTGCATTGTTCTGGGGAAACAAATGACATTGAAATATCCACAGTTCTGTACATCTTGCCCAGTACCTTCCTCCAGAGCAATACATTTGAGCTTAACTGTAGCCTAACCTGTGACATTTGACAGCTAGGCCAGGTAACTTCACGAAGTCCCAAAGAATACCAGTACATCCTAATCACATAGGCTGCGGGTAAGTGTTTAATGTTCATACGAGGACCATCAGCTTTTCAGCAATGTTAAAACTGAATTTGTATTTAGATTTGTGTGTCCTTTTGTCACAAAACTGTTCACAAATTGGTGCAAGCAACAGTAGACAGAAGTTACTTAAACTCTTGCAGGGTGCTTCAGTTAAGTTTCAGACAGATCCTCTAGTCTCTAGAGCAATGGTTCCCAACCTGAGGGTAGTTAATTACCCTCTCTGGGGACTAAATAAAATTTTCTGAGGGGCAGAAAGAAGAGGGTTTGATTGTGTTTCGGTCACAAAACCAAATTCTTTTTAAAAGAGCATTATTATTATTATTATTATTATTATTATTATTATTATTGTTATTATAGTAGTTGTTGTCGTTGATAGTGGTGGTGATATTTCATTAGTCTAATACTGATTAGATAAGTTACTACTAACAACATAAAATGGTGGAGATTTCAGCTTGTGAAATAAATGTATGAACAACCTCCTTATATAGGGCAGCCCGTAAACACATACTTTGTGCTATGTATCTATGAAAGTCAAGCTGAGACACATACATTACATATCCTTAAAATATCTCATGGAAACCCTTTTTCTGAATTGTAGGTACTTTCCGCAATTGACCAGAAATCGCTTCCTTACTCTGTTTGCAACAGATAAATAAACTAATTGACAGCACAACTCAACAGTAGCTATGTAATGGCTATTAAATTGCTGTATGGTTTACACATTATTATTATTATTATTATTATTATTATTATTATTAGTGGCAATGGTTAGACATGAAATATTGGCAGCCAGAAGTTTTCCTATTTGGTCTGTCCAGAAGTAATGAGTCCAGAAATCAAGTTATTTACAACAATAAGTGTTTTTAGAATGGTATTTTCACTCTGCAGCAGGGTGTGCCCTGGTATGAAATTTTCTGGCAGATTAAAACTGTGTGCCGGACCAAAACTCAAACTTGGGACCTTTGCCTTTCGCAGTTCCAAGTTCGAGTGTCAGACCAGCACACAGATTTAATCTGCCAGGAAGTTTCATATCAGCACACACTCTGCTGCAGACTGAAAATGTCATTCTGGAAACATTCCCCAGGCTGTGACTAAGCCATGTCTCCACAGTATCCTTTCTTCCACGAGTGCTAGTTCTACAAGGTTCACAGGAGAACTTCTGAGAAGTTTGAAAGGTGGGAGGTGAGGTACTGGCACGATTAAGCTGTGAGGATGGGTCGCAAGTTGTGCTTCGCTTGCTCAGTGGTAGAGCAATTGCCCGCGAAAGGCAAAGGTCCCGAGTTCGAGTCTTGGTCTTTTTTTTTTTTTTTTTACGTAGCTGTGCTTAGATTCCTTTCTGATTAACTTATGCAAAAAGCTATTTTCAAATAATGATATGAATTTATTATGAAATAGATTAAATTCTATGTTAGCATTTGGTTCATTGTAATTTCTCCCAGTCATCTTCTTAAACTATTCTCAGAAACATTCATCCTCGAGTAATTAATTATTACAACTTATTTCCCCTGAAGAGTATCCATACTGGAAAGAACTATGTTACTTATCATAGCTAACTGTGTATCACGTTCAAAGAGAGCATTTCTTACTGAGTAAACAATTATTCTCTTGCTTTGAGCTTCACCAAAGAAAACATTATCAGTTAGGGTCCAACTATCTTCATCCACCTGTGATGGAATGTTAATTATTGAGATCAAATTATAGGATCCAAACAACGTTTACAGGTCACTTTTCCTATCAGAATCCTGTATAAAATCTACACTGAAGTCACCACAGACCATTAACTGCTTGCTGCTGTCTGACAGCTAGCACAGTTACAAGTCTGGGGATTACGGAAGTGTCCGATTCCACCCACCTGCTTTGACCCGTAACATCATCAATACAGCGGAAAGGGCTATTCTAAGTGTCTACAATATGGTGCCAATGATGTCACTACATACACACTGCAACAAATACGAAAATACGTATAAATAAGACAATAACAACTCACTCCTAAAATACAATCAAACTAACGGGGCAACTGCGGGAAACTGGAGGTTTCAGGGAGGGGACAAGCTAAATATAACAGATCAAAAACACACCACAATTCCAAAACACACAAAAAGACTAACAAAAAAAAAAATTACAAAATCTACAGTAGTTGGACACTTCCCTTGACCTATATAGGTGAACCATAGCTATTGATATGAAAGAGCCAACAGCTACAACTACGAAAAACAAAACCCTGGATTCCTCATAAAAGATTCAAAATTTCCCACCGGGGATCTATATACAGTTACAATTGAAAGTGAACTATTTTTCGATATTAATTCACCAGCGCACACTTCTATGTACTAATCCCTATAAAATCTACATGTCTTAATGTTTTTTAATTTGTGTTCTGTCTTAATATATGTAACAACTCATCGTTCTTCCATATTAGTTCTGTACAAGTAGGCGGCAATAGCATAATCTTTTATATGTAACTTATCTAACCCTGTGGTTATGTGGTGTTCAAACAGGCACAGGACGTCTATCTTTCCAGAGCGCTCTAAATTTTCCAAACAGACAAGAAGCTCTTCTACTTATTATTCAGTCCTCTAATATTTTGATAAAATAAGCTAACCTTGCTTTTCTGTGCATTCTTAAGTATTTTGTGAGGTTCTTCCATTATTTTCAGTGCTTTCAAATCAGGGTACCTGAACCCTGATTCTAACCTAAAAAAAAAGGAGTCCCTCTGACATCGTAAACATGGGTGTCTTGCTATGTGTGATGGTGGGCCTCTGTATATTATTATATTATCCGCCAACCTATATTTCCCTCTCCTATTCAGGTATATGCCACGTCTGGGGTCGACAGAAGTGTCCGATCCCACGCGTCTGCTTTGACCCGTGACGTAAGGGTGTTGTCGTGTGTGACGTCATGACGGCGCGGAGTTTGGTTTGAGTGTGGCTGTCTCCAGTTCTGTTTTATCTTATTTTGTTCACTTTTCTGATCTGTTCATTCTATCCCGTGAGATTTTTTTTTTTAAAAAAAAGACAAAAAACACTAATCAGCTACTGAAGCATCTTTATCTTCTATGGGTTGCAGGGGTTACGACCCCTGGGGAGGTGGGTGGGTATTCATGCATGGCTGTCTTCACTTACACGTTGTAGCTACGCAAGACGTCTAAATTTGTTTATATTTAGTTTGCCCCCCCACCCAAAACACCCCATTTCCCGCGCTTGTCCCGATAGTGTCATTAGGCTTCTTGTGGAAAGTGTTTGTGTTTGTTTTTGTTTCCGCCATATTTGTGACGTCATGGGTCAAAGCAGACGGGCGGGATCGGACGCTTCCGTATTTCCCATGTCTGGTATATTCACATCTCCCAACTGCAGCAACTGGCACAGCACTAGTATGAAATTTCATTTCAGTCAGTGGGGCAGCCTTCTCAACTCAGTGTTCACACAGCTCAAAGCAATGCTAACCCAGGGCTGGTCATGGTACTGCAGGACCTCCACAAAACTCACATTTGTGTGTGTAGCTGCTACTCCTATATCATCAAGTTCACCTCCAATGCTTTAATTACTGTTCTTTGCCAGGCTGTTCCCTGCTCCACCTATTATAACAATCTGGTCCTGTTTGCGAAAACCTTTGCACAAATTCCCTATTTCTTCTATCACCTGGCTAAGTCTTCACAATACTCGTGACTTGATACCCCGTTTCTAATTTGCCTGAACCATCTTGCCTACACCCCTGCCAGGGCTCTACCTAGCAGCAACACACTATTCCCCACTCTAATTAAGTACTGACCTATGAAATGGAACAATCATATACGATCAGACGTGGGGAAAGCAGGTGGAAGACTTTAGTTTATTGGTAGAACACCGGAAAAATGCAATCAGACTACAAAGAAGATTGCTTGCCAATCACTAGTGCGACCCATTCTGGAATATTACTCAAACTCATACCCAACAGGACTAACAGGGGACAGTGAAAATATACAGAGAATGCCAGCACAAATGGTCACAGATTTGTTTGAACTGTGGGAGAGTGTCACAGACATGCCGAAGAAACTGAACTTGCGGACTGCTGAAGATAGATGTAGACTATACCGAGGAAGTCTACTTACAAAGTTTCAAGAACCAGTTTTAAATCCTGACTCTAGGAATAATAATTCGTCACATATCGCTCCCATAGGGATTGTGAGGGCAAGATTAATTAGTGTGCACACAGACGCTTGTAAACAATCATTCTTTCTGTGAACAACATGTGAGCGGAATGGGAAGAAACCCTAACAACTGGTACAACAGGACATAACCTTTGCTATGCACCTTACAGTGGCTCACTGAGTATAAATGTGGATGTACAATATTGCTTATATGTGTGTCTCATACCATATGGGATTAACAGGGTTACACAGAGGAGGATAGCACGAATGGTCATAGGTTTGTTTCTCCAACAGGAGGATGTCATAAGAATGCTGAAAAACCAGAATTGGCAGATGTTTGAATGTAGATGCCAAATATTCTGTGAAAGCCTATGTACAAAGTTTCTAGGACCAGTATTGCGGGAAATTCTAGAGATATTTTTCAGTCACCTTCATATCAGTCCAGAGATACTGCAAAAGCAGGATTAAACTATATACAGTGTGCACTGAGGATTTAAGTACTCAATCGACCTATGCACCATACACAAATGTAATGTGAAGAAACCCTAACACATCGTTCAATGCTAAGTATCATTTGCTGTATAATTTACAGTGGTTTGCTGTTTGGGTAAACAGATGTATAAATTGGCTTGATTTCACTAAATGATTTTTTTTCCCTTTAGTCACTGAAAACTGGACCTACAATACAGGCATTCCCCAAATCAGAAAAACATTTATTAATCAAATGTACCATTGCTGACAAATGGGTAGATCAATGGGACAGAAACTAAAGGAAATAAATGGAGTTTAATAAATTGCCTGCACTCCTGATAGTAAACAAAGTAGTTTGTCAATGAAAATAAACTGATTGCTAGTAAATATTCCAACATCCAACATTTGAATAAAGAGCTCTGTCATAACACATTTGTAACCTGCATCTTATATCTTCTTTAAACAGATCTGCATAGGCCTACATGTAATGAGTATGAAATGACAGGTTCACCACAGAATAAATTTTGGTATCAAAGATGAAACTGGAAGTTTTCATTTAGTGAAAGAGCACGACAACAAAAGGACTTTCAAAGGTTTAACACAGTTTCAGAACTGTACTGAGGAATTATCACTGTGTACCTACTACGCCATCAGTATTAGTGCAAATCACGAATACCGTGCAGTCACACAGTACAGTGCTGAGGCCTCAGTGAAATGTCTTAGCTCTCGTACTGTGTGTCCGCAAAAAAAATTATGCAATATCCAACTGCACTGACAACTAATACAACCCCCCCCCCCCAAGGCTATTAATACAAATAATATCATAATTGGAAAATATGTTCTAAATATTCTATGTACAATTCACAACAGGAAAAACCTCGAAAATAAGTGGATGGTATAGTGGCTTACACCATACGGAGGAGGGGACCATTTCTGCAAGGGAGAGAGACTTTCAGCACTTTATATCTGCACACTGACAAGCGTCCCTATTTGTTGTGTCCATATCGTGTACAAACAGGTAGCATCCGCTTGCAGAAAACACTTGCATGTAATTACACGTAGTGTTTCTTATATGTGACGGAATATATTTGGGATGGAGGGTGCGGCAATAATAAGCCTTCCTGTATTTGCAAAACAATAATTTTCTTTCTCTTAGACAACTGCAGCATCAACATACACAGAATTTTATAGGCTGGAATGTGCCATTAAACAGTATGTTATCGTACATTAGCATCTATGCAAAAACTGCTTCTTCAATCAGTAGTCAACTAACCGCTAACAGCCGCTGACGCTTCTCCCAGGTATCAAAACAAACATATGAGGCCTGCTGCACAGAAGCTGTCAAAGAGCTCAAGTGCTAAAGATATTATACCAAATTGTTACCAACGGTACACTGACATTTCTCCAACGAGTTAACTCGTTGCTTTAGTCCGTGTAGAATACACGGAACAAAATCACAGTACGCTAATAATTACGTACTGAGAGTAAACGCAAAATTCTAATCGGTTTGGTTCACTCACGAATAACAGAGGAAATGTAACATTTTCAATTCAACCACCACACATTATGCAGATTGATTACCACCGGATGTCGATTTTCACAGAAAGGTACATGGGTTGTTCGAGCATAGATGTCATAGCTATCAGGACCATTTGCAATTTTTGTCTACTGCACATGCGCAACGTCTGTGGCGATCAAATGCTCTTTCTAGAAACTTCCCACCGCATTAAAACGGTGTTGCCGGAAGTCCAGGCTTTTCTAGACAGTCCCTGTTTCAGATTCACTACGTTTACCTGTGATACACCTTCCGGAAGACGAAAACCGAATCTCCGAAACCGTTTACCGTTGCCGTGTTTACATGTTAAGTTCTGAAGCGGATTCGGTAACCTAGTTAAATATGGCGTCTGGAAAACAGCTGATACAGTTAATGATTTAGTTAGCACAATCGTTATTTCTCTTCAATTAGACGAGATGTAAACAGCTTCAGTCTAATATTCAACTTATTCTTCATGTACAAAAAGTCACACCGCCAATATTTGCCGAAAAGTTTTAGAAACAAGACGAGAACTGACACCCATGCATATTTTAAAACTGGCTGCGTTTACATGGGAGCGAAAATCGATTGCGTAACTGAAAAACCGGCAACCAGAAATGGATTTCCCGAATCAATTTTGAAGTGTTCATAACCATTCAGAAGCGGAATTGGGAAATCGGTTTACGAAATCTGGTTTTGGGAGCCCCATGTAAAAACGTTGATTGAAGGAGTCGGTGTTCCGAAAAATACTTCCGGGACAGCAGTTTGCTCCAGTTTTTCGGATTTTAGAGAAATATTCTTATCCTATTTATTGTTTCTCCAAATTGTTGCGTGGATCTCTATTTCATCTCCAGCTGTTAAACTAAACGAGTTATTGCTGCCGCTGTCCCTTAAAGTTGCTTTCCACTGGCACTGACAAAGGTCGTCAGACCCTATCACCGGATGTCGTTCAATAAAATCGGCAGACAGCTTGGTCACAATGCTTCTGATCTCGTTCGTCAGTTTTTGGCGGGATCGAGGAGTTTAGCTTACGTAAGGTTACAATCTATTCGGTGTATGAAGTAGGTTAGATTTTTAACATTAAAGTAGATAGCATGACACTTATGTGCTTGGATACGAGTACTACAAATTTGCTATTGAAAAGATGGCGAATGCATGTAAATGAGCCATAGGACTGTCTCGTAAAGAACATGGCGAGTGCTGTAAATTTTAGTACACCTGCCCAGTGGATTTGAGAAAGAAAGTAACAAGATTTCTGGTGGCACTATTATTTTAGATTGAGTGTACCTTTTAATAACGCCAATCAATTAAATTACAGCGTCCTTTAGTGCACTTACACAGCTCCAAATTCTGGTTTAGAACAAATTTAAAAAGTTCGTGGTATTTCGTGTGCAAGAGTGAAAATACTGGCTTTTAAATTGGTTTTTAAGGCATCATAAATAGCATCCAACATATTACCCAAAAACTTTGAAGGGTGATTTCTAGTTTTACCTGAGCCGGAACTGAATCTTTAATGTATCGGGTTTTTTAATAGAATTCGAATCCCACCTCTATAAGAACTCGAAATCTGTTTTTCTGAACTTATTTGAAGTTGTGCAGACATACATCAATTAACCATCAGTGTCTTTCATTCAGCATACGTGTGATAGACAAAGTTTAGAGTAAGATATTCTGAACATCTGAAGCACTGAAAAGTGGAAACACATATGTACGCCATATTTGCAGACAACTTCATGTAACTGAATCACCACCACCCCCCGCCCCCGCCCCCTACTAGCATAAAAACGGCAGTAAGCAGTAATGATAATTTGTAGACAGCCCAAAAAGATCCCTTACAGTAACTTCGAACATAAGATCCTTGTCACTTGAACGGACTATTTTTCGAAATTATAATCTGTGTCTTAAGTTTCCCATAATGATTTCTGCCTGCTTGCTGTTTCGAATAAACCTGCGATTTCAGTCTAGTAGAGTTCGAACTAAAACCTGATTTGATATTTTTCACCCTCAGGACAGGACGCCACGAACTCCTACTTTAACTAAACTTTCTCACAGTTCACACATAGTCTCGCGTCCGCCATAATAACTGAAAAAAAGCAGATTTGAATTTTACCGACTATCGTCCGAATTCTTCACGTTCGGGTGATGAGATCGGAAGCATTGTAACTGCCTAAGGCTGTGGTCACAGTAGCAGCGATGTCAGTGCATTCCGCCGACTACCGACATCGGCTGGAGACGGCCGATCTTTTCAAATCAGTACGTCACGTAAGTGCGCAGTCACACTATACCGTTCTTATCTCCCGAACGTACAGACTTCGTACGAGAATCGGTGAAATTCAAATTTTTTTTTCCGGTCAAATCGACCGACGAATATGGAGCTTGAGACACTGATAAGCTTAGTCCAAGAAAAAGTACTTTGTGTCATCTTGAGGATGAAAAAATCATCATCAGGCTATAGTTCGAAATCATTGCACTGAAATGGCAGGTTTATCCGAAACCTCAAATAGGTAAAATCTTTAATGGAAATTTTAGGCATTAGATTATGACCTCAAAAAAAAATAACTTGTTCAAGTGAAAAGGGTGGCATATCTTATACGCTTATAGCTACTGTACTGGATCTTTTTTGTGGTAGGTTGTCAATAGTCCTCTACAAATTATTATTAGCGGCTTGTAGAGAAATTGCGTGCTTACGGAACATCGTCTCCGTTATGTGACTGGATTTGTGATTTCCTGTCACAGAGATCACTGTTCGTAGTAATTGACGGAAAGTTTTCGAGTAAAGAAGTGATTTCTGGCGTTCCCCAAAGCCCTTTGGTGTTCCTTATCAATATAAACGATTTGGGAGACTATCTGAGCAGCCGTTTTAGGTTGTTTGCAGATGACGCCGTCGTTTATCGGCTAATAAAGTCATCAGAAAATCAAAACAAATTGCAAAACGATTTAGAAAAGATATCTGAATGGTGCGAAAATTGGCAGTTGACCCTAAATAACGAAAAGAGTGAGGTCATCCATCCACATGAGTGCTAAAATAAATTCGTTAAACTTCGGTTACACGATAAATCAGTCTAATCTAAAAGCCATATATTCAAGTGAATACCTAGGTATTACAGTTACGAACAACTTAAATTGGGTGGAACACACAGAAAATGTTGTGGGGAAGGCTAACCGAAAACTACGTTTTATTGGCAAGACACGTAGAAAATGTAACAGATGTACTAAAGAGACTGCCTACACTACGCTTCTCCGTCCTTTTTTAGAATACTGCAGTGCGGTGTGGGATCCTTACCAGATAGGACTGACGGAGTACAACGAAAAAGTTCAAAGAAGGGCAGCACGTTATGTATTAACGCGAAATATGGGAGAGAGTGTCACTGAAATGATACAGGATTTGGGCTGGACACCATTCAAAGAAAGGCGTATTTCGTTGCGACGGAATCTTCTCACGAAATTCCAATCACCAACTTTCTCCTCCGAATACGAAAATGTTTTGATGACACCACGATAAAATCAGAGCTTGTACGGAAAGATATAGGTGTTCGTTCTTTCCGCGTGCTATACAAGACTAGAATAACAGAGAATTGTAAAGGTGGTTCGACGAACCCTCTGCCAGGCACTCAAATGTGATTTGCAGAGTAGATGTATATTAGTTCAAATGGTTCAAATGGCTCTGAGCACTATGGGACTTAACTTCTGAGGTCATCAGTCCCCTAGAACTTAGAACTACTTAAACCTAACTAACCTAAGAACATCACACACATCCATGTCCGAAGCAGGATTCGAACCTGCGACCGTAGTGGTCGCGCGGTTTCAGACTGTAGTGCCTAGAACCGCTTGGCCACTGTATATTAGTGCTTACTGGCGTTTTCTGCCGGTGAGATAGTGATACTGTTAATATACAGTGGTGGTTTGCAAACGTGGTGTACGGTATATACACTCCTGGAAATTGAAATAAGAACACCGTGAATTCATTGTCCCAGGAAGGGGAAACTTTATTGACACATTCCTGGGGTCAGATACATCACATGATCACACTGACAGAACCACAGGCACATAGACACAGGCAACAGAGCATGCACAATGTCGGCACTAGTACAGTGTATATCCACCTTTCGCAGCAATGCAGGCTGCTATTCTCCCATGGAGACGATCGTAGAGATGCTGGATGTAGTCCTGTGGAATGGCTTGCCATGCCATTTCCACCTGGCGCCTCAGTTGGACCAGCGTTCGTGCTGGACGTGCAGACCGCGTGAGACGAAGCTTCATCCAGTCCCAAACATGCTCAATGGGGGACAGATCCGGAGATCTTGCTGGCCAGGGTAGTTGACTTACACCTTCTAGAGCACGTTGGGTGGCACGGGATACATGCGGACGTGCATTGTCCTGTTGGAACAGCAAGTTCCCTTGCCGGTCTAGGAATGGTAGAACGATGGGTTCGATGACGGTTTGGATATACCGTGCACTATTCAGTGTCCCCTCGACGATCACCAGTGGTGTACGGCCAGTGTAGGAGATCGCTCCCCACACCATGATGCCGGATGTTGGCCCTGTGTGCCTCGGTCGTATGCAGTCCTGATTGTGGCGCTCACCTGCACGGCGCCAAACACGCATACGACCATCACTGGCACCAAGGCAGAAGCGACTCTCAGCGCTGAAGACGACACGTCTCCATTCGTCCCTCCATTCACGCCTGTCGCGACACCACTGGAGGCGGGCTGCACGATGTTGGGGCGTGAGCGGAAGACGGCCTAACGGTGTGCGGGACCGTAGCCCAGCTTCATGGAGACGGTTGCGAATGGTCCTCGCCGATACCCCAGGAGCAACAGTGTCCCTAATTTGCTGGGAAGTGGCAGTGCGGTCCCCTACGGCACTGCGTAGGATCCTACGGTCTTGGCGTGCATCCGTGCGTCGCTGCGGTCCGGTCCCAGGTCGACGGGCACGTGCACCTTCCGCCGACCACTTGCGACAACATCGATGTACTGTGGAGACCTCACGCCCCATGTGTTGAGCAATTCGGCGGTACGTCCACCCGGCCTCCCGCATGCCCACTATACGCCCTCGCTCAAAGTCCGTCAGCTGCACATACGGTTCACGTCCACGCTGTCGCGGCATGCTACCAGTGTTAAAGACTGCGATGGAGCTCCGTATGCCACGGCAAACTGGCTGACACTGACGGCGGCGGTGCACAAATGCTGCGCAGCTAGCGCCATTCGACGGCCAACACCGCGGTTCCTGGTGTGTCCGCTGTGCCGTGCGTGCGATCATTGCTTGTACAGCCCTCTCGCAGTGTCCGGAGCAAGTATGGTGGGTCTGACACACCGGTGTCAATGTGTTCTTTTTTCCATTTCCAGGAGTGTATTTCCATTTTTAACTGGTTTTGGTTTTCAGAGTATCTCACGCTACACTTTATGCTTGTCTTTCACTCGTGTGCTAAATGAAAGTCATGGAAGGTTAATCGACGTACGTCTGCACTACTTTAAATAAATACAGCGAAATATAGTGTTTATAATTTGCTTTTCAAGATGAACTATCTCGAGTATGTAACAGAACGTTTCTCTCGTCCTCTCATATACTGTATTCATAAAACTTGTCTGGCTCTTCTGATAACTGAGGACAGAGTGTATAGCACTCGTCACATTCTTTACGAAGATAGGATAGCACATTCAATTCATTCGGCGTCTCTTTTAACAGCAGAAGCCGCTATGCAGGCAGCACTCTCTCCATACATATAGGCCACGTGGTATCGATCCCATCCTAAGAGGTTAAAACTAACCTACTTCATACACAGAATTGATTCTAACCTCGCCTAACCTCATTGACCCTGCCAAAAATTGACAAAAGAGATTGTACGCTCTATGACCAGCTGTCTCCCGAAGTTATCGGGCGACCTCTGGCGATGTTGTCTGACAACCGTTGTCGGTGCCATTGTGAACGCAGCCTAGGAAGAATTATTGTGCAAAATGCTGTTGAGTTTCCATTATTGTCCCTTAGCTCTGTTCAGCTGAAGCTCTGCACCAATGTGGTTCTCTAACTGCCTGAGTTTTATTGCTGTTAATTTGCGGTCAACCATCCAAGTACTTACCGGGCCCGATGTTGCCTTTACTTCGGTGATTGGACGAGAACCGGTGTATTCAACATGGTATGGCCGTTCATGGTCTTGCGGTAGTGTTCTCTCTTCTCGCACACGAGGTCCCGGGTTTGATTCCCGGCAGGGTCAGGGATTTTCCCTGCCTCGAGATGCCTGGGTGTTATTATGTCATCATCATGATCATCATTCATCCCCATTACGGTTGGGGGAAGGCAATGGCAAACCACCTCCGCTAGGACCTTGCCTAGTAGGTGGTGCGGTTCTCCCCTATCGTTTCCTACGCTCCTCGGAGTATGGCACCTCATCATCTCATCAATTTGTTATTAGTGTTTGACTATTTCAAGTGAACTCAAAATGCCTAAGAGGAAGCGTTCATTCCAAGAAAAATATTCAGAAGATTGGTTCTTCATAAAAGGAGGGAGAAATTACTATGAACCAGAATTCCCGGCAGGGTCAGGGATTTTCCCTGCCTCGAGATGCCTGGGTGTTATTATGTCATCATCATCATCATTCATCCCCATTACGGTTGGGGGAAGGCAATGGCAAACCACTTCCGCTAGGACCTTGCCAAGTCGGTAGTGCGGTTCTCCCGTATTGTTTCCTACGCTCCTCGGAGTATGGGACCTCATCATCTCATCAATTTGTTATTAGCGTTTGACTATTTCAAGTGAACTCAAAATGCCTAAGAGGAAGCGTTCATTCCAAGAAAAATATTCAGAAGATTGGTTCTTCATAAAAGGAGGGAGAAATTACTTTTTTCAAGCTTAAGAGAATTGCACCACTTTCTCCTTCCCAAATTACGCCCATTTTTCAGCTTAAGATACAGGGGATAGGCAAAATAATGCGAACACCTGTACTTGCTAGGGAATTGTTTATTAATAATGGGTTGGACCCGCATTTGCTCTTAACACATGTGCGATTCTTCTTGGAATGCTGCATATAATAATTGTATAGTCTCCAGAGGAATGTTATGTCAATTCTTTATTATTATTACCAATTCTTTATTACCAGTTCTATGTCATTCACCAGCCACAGCTGCACAGACAGCATCAAGATACAACATTATCAAAATACATGAATACAGCTCTACTATGATAGTAATTTAATACTGCAAGACATATTTAAGTTATAAATTAGATTAAAATAATATCACAACTATAAAATAGATACAATTATATAATGAAATTAAATATAACAGTTGCTGTTGAAGTCACGGAACTGAGCTGCAGCTCAAGTAAACACTATGCTGTTACTAGAGAAGAATTCTTCAATATTGTAGAAGGGTTGCTCTTTTAGCTTACACAAAATAGTAGTTTTAAACTGCTCCCATGGTAAAGACTGAATGTGATCAGGTAGAGCATTAAACAATTTTAGGGCCACCATTGGGAAGCTGTTTTGTGTCTTTGCTAATCAACGCCTTGGCATGTCGATACTGTCTTTGTTGCGAGTGCTGCATTTGTGGACTTCATTTCTCTTTCTGTAAATATCATCGTTTCTCTTTATGTGGAAGAGGCAGTTCAATACATACTGGCTGTAAACAGCCAGAACTCCTAACCTGGTGAAAATTGTTTTACAGTGGTCTGTCTTTTTTGCTTGAAGTAATTTTCCTCATTGCTTTCTTTCGCAGTATAAGCATATTCTTGCAGCATGCTGAATGGCCCCACAACAACAGCCCATAACTAATGTGGCTGTGGAACATTGCATAGTACACAGTTATAGGGTACTGTTCTGGTACTATACTTTTCAGTTTCCTCAAGAGGTACAGGACCCGTGAAAGTTTGGAACATACATGTTTGATGTGCTGTTGCCAGGTTAATTTGGTATCAATGAGAAAGCCCAGAAGTTTAACATCTGCTGCATCACCCGGTGCTCCACTGTTGAGATGCAGTCAAATGCCTTACTAGGGACACGGAATACTAGTGCTATAGACTCTGTGTGTTCAAAACCCTGACTCATGTTTGTAACTAAGTCAAGTACAGCTGTTGTTGTCCACCTGCCCTTCCAAAAGGCATGTTGCGCATCATAAAAGAGACTATTTCCTTCAAAGTAACTTAATAGTTGTTCTTTCATTATCGATTCCATCACCTTCGCTAGTACTGGTATTATAGATATGGGCCTGTAGCTTGACACTTCATGTAGACTGCCTGTTTTGTAAACAGGCACTGTGTCTGCTACTTTCAGGAAGTCTGGAAAATCCCCTGCACAGAGGCTTTTATTTATTACTACTGCTAATGGCTGTGCAATTTCACTGATTATAGTTTTTAGCATAGTGCAGGACATGCCATAAATATCAGGGCTCCCTGAAGATTTGTAGCTTTTTTCAGTTTTTATTATTTCTTTTGGATACACTCTCTTCCACATTACCATGCTGCATTTATTCTCATATTTCACAGCAGCTGCAGGATCTATCCCAAAGTCAGGAATTTCGTCTACTGTGTTTTCCACTATTTTTATAAAATAATCATTAAACTCATCTGCACTGCAAGAATTAAAGCAAGAGGTGGGCTTTTTCCTGTGTTCATTAACCAGGTTCCATGCTGCTTTACAAGGATTGTGAGCTTCTTCAATAAATCTGGCATTGCTTTCCTTCTTTGCTTTTTCTACTTCCTTTCTGTAGATCCTTTTGGTCTGTAAATAACTACAGTACAGTCTATCCTTACAAGGGAACCTCCCCATTGCACCCCCCTCAGATTTAGTTATAAGTTGGCACAGTGGATAGACCTTCAAAAACTGAACACAGATCAGTCGAGAAAACAGGAAGAAGTTGTGTGGAACTCTGAAAAAATATGCAAAATATACAAAGTGAGTAGTCGATGGCCAACATAGGTAATATAAAGGACAATGTGAACCCACGAGCACCGTGGTCCCATGGTTAGCGTGAGCAGCTGCGGAACGCGAGGTCCTTGGTTCAAGTCTTCCCTCGAGTGAAAATTTTACATTCTTTATTTTTGCAAAGTTATGATCTGTCCATTCGTTCATTGACGTCTCTGTTCGCTGTAATAAGTTTAGTGTCTCTCTTTTGCGACCGCACCGCAAAACCGTGCGATTAGTAGACGAAAGGACATGCCTCTCCAATGGGAACTGAAAACATTTGATCGCAAGGTCATAGGTGAACCGATTCCTCCACAGGAAAACACGTCTGATATATTCTATACAAGACTGGTGACGACATGTGCGTCACATGACAGGAATTTGTTGTCGGCCCACCTAACTTGTACACTTGGCGAATGGGTAAAAAGATTTTTCTACCTTGCCCGATTTAGGTTTTCTTGTGCATGTGATAATCACTCCCAAAAAAGTGATGAAAACATAAGTGTTTGTCACATAAACTGAAAATAAAAAATTAAACTTTTCAGTCGAGGAAGTCTTGAACCACGGACCTCTCGTTCTGCAGCTGCTCACATTAACCACGGGACCACGGCGCTCCTGAGCTCACTTTGTCCTTGATGTTGCCTATCTTGCGCATGGACTACTCAGTTTGTATTTTTGCTTATTTTTGTCATAGTTCCACACAACTTCTTCCTGTTTTCTCGATTGATCTGTGTTTAGTTTTTCAAGGCCTATCCACTGTGCCAACTTATAACTAAATCTGAGGGGGGTGCGATGGGGAGGTTCCCTTGTTAGTATCTATATTTTTAGCAGCTTTGACCTTGTCATTTAGTATTTGGACAATACATCTTATTTTAGCTAGTCTAGGAGTATACCACTTCTTTACTTTGTTAGTTTTTTGTCTACATTTTGATTTAGCATTTGAATATCTCTTGGGTTTTAATGGGAAATGTTCATCAAATTTCACTTTAAGGGTCTGGAACGTGTGATTGAATGCAGAATTTGGTGGCAATTCATCAATTGTTTGGTGCCACTCTATAGAAGACATTGTAGCTTTGAAATCATCTAAGCTTTTCTTTGTAATAACTCTATTTCTGAATACATAATCTGAATGCCAGCTGGGAATTTGTTGTATACTTACTGAGTTTGTCCATAACTTCATGATTACTACATGGTGATCTGCTAGTATAGGGTCCATCACACTTACTTTGTAGTCCCAACTATTTAGGTTTGTCACAACTGTGTCAAGACAAATAGCTTCTCTTGTTGGTACACAGTTCCCTACGAATAGCCAATTGCTGCTTACTAAGTTCGTGAAAGCTCTTTCTTTATCATTACCTTCTCCAATATGAATGTTGAAGTCTCCACATTAAGCTATTTTTGTCCCTAAGTGCACTCTTCGATCAGAACCTCTTCTAACTCCTGTAGTGACGACTATTCACGTTGGTGTGTAGAATATATGAGTCTGGCGATATACCATCTGACTTTCGGAAAAGCATCATCCACACAATTCCGAAGACGGCAAGAGCTGACAAGTGCGAGAATCATCACACAATCAGCTTGACAGCTCATGCATCGAAGCTGCTTACAAGAATAATATACAGAAGAATGGAAAAGAAAATTGAGAATGTGCTAGGTAATGATCAGTTTGGCTTTAGGAAAAGTAAAGGGACGAGAGAGGCAATTCTGACGTTACGGCTAGTAATGGAAGCAAGGCTAAAGAAAAATCAAGACACTTTCATAGGATTTGCCGACCTGAAAAAAGCGTTCGACAATATAAAATGTTCGAGATTCTGAAAAACATAGGGGTAAGCTATAGGGAGAGACGGGTCATATACAATATGTACAACAACCAAGAGGGAATAATAAGAGTGGACGATCAAGAATGAAGTGCTAGTATTAAGAAGGGTGTAAGACAAGGCTGTAGCCTTTCACCCCTACTCTTCAATCTGTACATCGAGGAAGCAATGATGGAAATAAAAGAAAGGTTCAGGAGTGGAATTAAAATACAAGGTGAAAGGATATCAATGATATGATTCGCTGATGACATTGCTATCCTGAGTGAAAGTGAAGAAGAATTAAATTATCTGCTGAACGGAATGAACAGTCTAATGAGTACACAGTATGGTTTGAGAGTAAATCGGAGAAAGAGGAAGGTAATGGGAAGTAGTAGAAATGAGAACAGCGAGAAACTTAACATCAGGATTGAAGGTCACGAAGTCAATGAAGTTAAGGAATTCTGCTACCTAGGCAGTAAAATATCGAATGACGGACGGAGCAAGGAGGACATCAAAAGCAGGCTCGCTATGGCAAAAAAAGGTATTTCTGGCCAAGAGAAGCCTACTAATATCAAATACCGGCCTTAATTTGAGGAAGAAATTTCTGAGGATGTACGTCTGGAGTACAGCATTGTATGGTAGTGAAACATGGACTGTGGGAAAAACCGGAACAGAAGAGAATCGAAGCATTTGAGATGTGGTGCTATAGACGAATGTTGAAAATTAGGTGGACTGATAAGGTAAGGAATGAGGAGGTTCTATGCAGAATCGGAGAGGAAAGGAATATGTGGAAAACACTGATAAGGAGAAGGGACAGTGTGATAGGACATCTACTAAGACATGAGGGAATGACTTCCATGGTACTAGAGAGAGCTGTAGAGGGCAAAAACTGTAGAGGAAGACAGAGATTGGAATACGTCAAGCAAATAATTGAGGACGTAGGTTGCAAGTGCTACTCTGAGATGAAGAGGTTAGCACAGGAAAGGAATTTGTGGCAGGCCGCATCAAACCAGTCAGTAGACTGATGACAAAAAAAAGTGACGAGGGAGGCGGAACTCTGCTCCGGAGTGTGTGCTCCAATACTGTCCACAGTAGTTCTGTAATGCTCAAGTTCGGAGACTGTGCTGGTCAGGAAAGAAGTTGCAGTTCAGTTGCATGCTTCTGTTACCACGATTGTACTGTCCTGGCTGTGAGAATGGATGCATTATCGCCCTGAAATATGGCATCACTGTTGGGAAACAACATTTGAGTCATGGGGTGCACCTGATCACCTAAAATGTTCACATAACTGTTAGCTGTAACACAAATAGCTGGTCACACTTCCACTTCCGTGCTTAACCGCTGGAATCGAGCAATCAGGATTGTAGGATTCTTTTGGTTTTCTCCACATGTAAACCTGGCCCGATGTTGGGAATAATGAAAACGTTGACTCATCGTACTGTACAGGGTGTTACAAAAAGGTATGGCCAAACTTTCAGGAAACATTCCTCACACACAAATAAAGAAAAGATGTTATGTGGACATGTGTCCGGAAACGCTTAATTTCCATGTTAGAGCTCATTTTAGTTTCGTCAGTATGTACTGTACTTCCTCGATTCACCGCCATGATTTCATACAGGATACTCTACCTGTGCTGCTAGAACATGTGCCTTTACAAGTACGACACAACATGTGGTTCATGCACGATGGAGCTCCTGCACATTTCAGTCGAAGTGTTCGTACGCTTCTCAACGACGGATTCGGTGACCGACAGATTGGTAGAGGCGGACCAATTCCGTGGCCTCCACACTCTCCCGACCTCAACCCTCTTGACTTTTATTTATGGGGGCAGGTGGAAGCTCTCATCTACGCAACCCCAGTACCAAATGTAGAGACTCTTCGTGCTCGTATTGTGAACGGCTGTGATACAATACGCCATTCTCCAGGGCTGCATCAGCGCGTCAGGGATTCTGTGCGACGGAGGGTGCACGTATCCTCGCTAACGGAGGACATTTTGAACATTTCCTGTAACAAAGTGTTTGAAGTCACGCTGGTACGTTCTGTTGCTGTGTGTTTCCATTCCATGATTAACGTGATTTGAAGAGAAGTAATAAAATGAGCTCTAACATGGAAAGTAAGTGTTTCTGGACACGTGTCCACATAACATATTTTCTTTCTTTGTGTGTGAGGAATGTTCCCTGAAAGTTTGGCAGTACCTTTTTGTATCACCCTGTATAACATGTTTCCACTGATCAGCCGTCCAGAATTTATTCTCCTGACACCGTGTTTTACGTTTCTTTGCGTCGATTGTCGTCACGGATGTTTTTGGTGTAGCAGCTCGTCCACGAATATTCACTTTATTGAGTTCTCAGCGGACGGTATCATTAGATACGGGGATCGAAGATGGGTATTGAGCTGTGCAGTCACTTTAGCTGCCGTAGTTTTGTGTTGTTTTGACAAAATTCGTATTAGCGTACTTCGATCTCTCTCGTTTAGTTTTGATTTGCACCCACTGTTAAGTTTACACAGTGATGTCTTTCCATGTTTTGTGTAGGCTGTCATGACCGTTGGAACAGTTGCTCTTGAAACGTCCAATAAGTTGTCTGTCTTGATTACTGATGATCCACCTACTCGGGCCCCCACAATCTGCCCTCTTTGGAACTCCGCCAGGTCTTTCATTGCACGTCAACCTGGGCCTCTGAATGCAAATACCAAGTGTGCACTACTGCCTGATTCACATTCCGTACTGAACACGCTCAGTCCAGCGTGACACGAGCCTCACTTGTGTTGTTGACCGTCAAACACGACAATCCCATTATGACCACTGTTCACATTATTTTGCCTATCCCCTGTATATGTCCCGGTTTGTGAGTGCTGTACCAACTGAGCTACCCGAGCACGACTCACGAGCCCTCCTCACAGACTTCCTCTGGTGCTTCATGTCCCAACGTCCAGACTTACAGAAACTCTCTTGCGAAACTTGCAGGGCTACCACTCGTGGAAGAAAGGGTATTACGGGGACACGGCCTGACCACAGCCTGGGGGATGTTTGCCGAATGAAATTTTCACTCTGCGGTGGAGTACGCGATGAGATGAAACTTTCTGCCAGATTAAAACTGTATGCCACACAGAGACTCGAACTCGCGACCTTTGCCTTCACGGGCAAGTTGCTCGTTCCGTGTCAACTATCACCACAAATTTCCTCGAAATTACGAGGGCAGTTCAATAAGTAATGCAACACATTTTTTTTCTCGGCCAATTTTGGTTGAAAAAACCGGAAATTTCTTGTGGAATATTTTCAAACATTCCCGCTTCGTCTCGTATAGTTTCATTGACTTCCGACAGGTGGCAGCGCTGTACGGAGCTGTTAAAATGGCGTCTGTAACGGATGTGCGTTGCAAACAACGGGCAGTGATCGAGTTTCTTTTAGCGGAAAACCAGGGCATCTCAGATATTCGTAGGCGCTTGCAGAATGTCTACGGTGATCTGGCAGTGGACAAAAGCACGGTGAGTCGTTGGGCAAAGCGTGTGTCATCATCGCCGCAAGGTCGAGCGAGACTGTCTGATCTCCCGCGTGCGGGCCGGCCGTGCACAGCTGTGACTCCTGCAATGGCGGAGCGTGCGAACACACTCGTTCGAGATGATCGACGGATCACCGTCAAACAACTCAGTGCTCAACTTGACATCTCTGTCGGTAGTGCTGTCACAATTGTTCACCAGTTGGGATATTCAAAGGTTTGTTCCCGCTGGGTCCCTCGTTGTCTAACCGAACACCATAAAGAGCAAAGGAGAACCATATGTGCGGAATTGCTTGCTCATCATGTCGCTGAGGGTGACAATTTCTTGTCAAAGATTGTTACAGGCGATGAAACATGGGTTCATCACTTCGAACCTGAAACAAAACGGCAATCAATGGAGTGGCGCCACACCCACTCCCCTACCGAGAAAAAGTTTAAAGCCATACCCTCAGCCGGTAAAGTCACGGTTACAGTCTTCTGGGACGCTGAAGGGGTTATTCTGTTCGATGTCCTTCCCCACGGTCAAACGATCAACTCTGAAGTGTATTGTGCTACTCTTCAGAAATTGAAGAAACGACTTCAGCGTGTTCGTAGGCACAAAAATCTGAACGAACTTCTCCTTCTTCGTGACAACGCAAGACCTCACACAAGTCTTCGCACCCGAGAGGAGCTCACAAAACTTCAGTGGACTGTTCTTCCTCGTGCACCCTACAGCCCCGATCTCGCACCGTCGGATTTCCATATGTTTGGCCCAATGAAGGACGCAATCCGTGGGAGGCACTACGCGGATGATGAAGAAGTTATTGATGCAGTACGACGTTGGCTCCGACATCGACCAGTGGAATGGTACCGTGCAGGCATACAGGCCCTCATTTCAAGGTGCCGTAAGGCCGTAGCATTGAATGGAGATTACGTTGAAAAATAGTGTTGTGTAGCTAAAAGATTGGGGAATAACCTGGTGTATTTCAATGCTGAATAAAACAACCCCTGTTTCAGAAAAAAATGTGTTGCATTACTTATTGAACTGCCCTCGTATATATGAACATTTGCACACGTCCCCGATGAACATTGATGAAGTTCGACGTTCGTCGGAACAGTACTGGCCGAAATATAGTCAGATATTTGACACAATGCGCGACATTCAGCAGAGCGAGTGTGAATTGCTGGCGACTCTGAACTGCTATATCTCGGGAAATACTTTACTGAAAGAAATGAAATTTGGCCATCTTGTACAACTGTATGCAATCTCTCAATAATATCAATGAAAAGAATTTTATGAGTCATATTCAGCTGGAAAATTTTAAACAAAGTAGCCCAAAAATTTTTAAGTTGGCTTCTTATACCTCGGGGACTAAACGTAAGGCGAACATGAAACTTGGCATGTAGTAACTTAAGAGCTCAAGAAACAGATATAAAGTTTCATTTATGTGCCATTTGCCAATACTGATTAAATGAAGAGCATATTTTAAAATTTTGTAAAAAAGTAAAAAAAATGCGCTGTTTTCAACAGGATTTTACGAAAAATTATGTCCTGTAAAACTCTCCAAACTGGGCTCATTAGAAAGACCACGGTTTTACAGTGTATGTTATTATCCAACGTGGGCTAACAATGCTAGATAACTTGAATCAAAGTTGGACATGAAAATAGTGGCAGGAAGAAAATGTAAACTTTGAAGTGTTATATCTCATCTAGTAAATGTATGCTGAACATGACACTTAATACGCAACAGCTCTGTGCACAGTAGTGTGGAATACAAAATTTAATTCGCATACTATTTTCCAGTAATACGCTTATTCGTCGAAAAAATGACGAAATTCGCGAGGAGGTGAAAATAGTGTAGGCTCATATTTGGCACTTCTTTTACAAATACTGTTGTCTATTAAAGCTTCAAAACCAGTCTCTTTCGAAACAACGTTTTGTAAGCCCCTCCAGAACACCCTTTCTCACAAGGGAACCTCCCCATCGCACCCCTCTCAGATTTAGTTGTAAGTTGGCACAGTAGATAGGCCTTGAAAAACTGAACACAGATCAATCGAGAAAACAGGAAGAAGTTGTGTGGAACTATGAAAAAAATGGCAAAATGTACGAACTGAGTAGTCCATGCTTAAGAGCGGCAACATCAAGGACACACTGAGCTCAGGAGCGCTGTGGTCTTGTGGTTAGCGTGAGCAGCTGTGGTACGAGAATTCTTTGGTTCTAGTCTTCCCTCGACTGAAAAATTTAATTTTTTATTTTCGCAAAGTTTTGATCTGTCCGTTCGTTCATTGACGTCTCTGTTCACTGTAATAAGTTTAGTGTCTGTGTTTTGCGACCGCACCGCAAGACCGTGGGATTAGTAGACGAAAGAACGTGCCTCTCCAATGGGAACCGAAAACATTTGATCGCAAGGTCCTAGGTCAACCGATTCCTCCACAGGAAAACACGTCTGATATATCCTGTACGACACTTGTGACGGCATGTGCGTCACATGACAGCAATATGTTGTCGACCCACCAAACTTGTACACTTGGCGAATGGGTAGAAAGATTCTTCTACCTTGTCCGATTTAGGTTTTCTTATGGATGTGATAATCACTCCCAAAAACGTGATGAAAACATAAGAGTTTGTCACATAAGCTGCAACAAATGAATGCAACAGTTTCACAGTCGCACAGTTTTCCCTGTGCTCTGTCATAACATATGTTTTTAACGTTTTCAAATTTTTCCGTGTGTAGACCGTCAAATCCTGCATCTGTCCAAGCAAATCTGAACATGTCCTAGAATTTCGGAGAGGGAAGTTAATTATGTGTGAGTGCCTGAACTGAAAATTGTCTGAAAATAAAAAATTAAAGCTTTTCACTCGAGGGAAGATTCGAACCAAGGACCTCTTCTTCCGCAACTGCTCACGCTAACCGCGGGACGACGGCACTTATGACCTCAGGTTGTCCTTTATGTTGCCTATCTCCCGCATGGACTACTCAGTTTGTATATTTTGCTTATTTTTTTCGTACTTCCATACAACTTCTTCCTGTTTTCACAATTGATCTGTGTCCAGTTTTTCGAAGAGTATCCACTGTGCCAACTTATAACTAAATCTGAGGGGGTGCGATGGGGAGGTTCCCTTGTCAGCAATGGGTGTAATGGATCTGGGTCGACCGGCTTGTACGTGGTGTGCAAAAGTCCCAGTTTCTGTTAGGCTCCGATGCAACTGGCTAAATGTACGCTTGTCAGGCTGCCTGTGGAGAGGAAAAGCTTCTTCATGCAGTTGTGCAGCCTCAAGGCCACCGTCATTTGCATTCCCATACGTGAAGTGCATGTCAGCGTACTGTTCGTCGGTGTAACCTCTGTGAATGGTGCCTTCACATTTGTACTAGATTGTGAGGCCGGTACGGCACAATGCACGGAGGGGGAAAGAGAAGTAGTTACGCATGTGTAAACAAACAGATAGTCGTTCCCGTACTTTGAGATACCAATGTAAATACCGTGGTATCCAGGGCATTTGCAGTTGGTTCCCAACTCGATTTTTGTGATACCTCAGCAAAGGTTGATTTGCAGACCCATGTTTATTGGAGCTTTTTAGCTACTTTTAGCCTGTACTTTCCATGTGTGAATTATTGACCAACACTTCTGAAACACCTCGTACACAGTCATTTACATTCCTACAGGTCTTGTTTGGCAAGGATGGGGCAGATAGTCAGCTGTGGCATTACAGAAACATCCTGGCATTTGCCTGATTGAAGCGATTTCACAGCTCTACAATAACTTTATTATTTGAGATATTTTCACAATGCTTTGCACACACATACAAAAACTCAAAAAGTTTTTTAGGCATTCACAAATGTTCGATATGTGCCCCTTTAGTGATTCGGCAGACATCAAGCCGATAATCAAGTTCCTCCCACACTCGGCGCAGCATGTCCCCATCAATGAGTTCGAAAGCTTCGTTGATGCGAGCTCGCAGTTCTGGCACGTTTCTTGGTAGAGGAGGTTTAAACACTGAATCTTTCACATAACCCCACAGAAAGAAATCGCACGGGGTTAAGTCGGGAGAGTGTGGAGGCCATGACACGAATTGCTGATCGTGATCTCCACCATGACCGATCCATCGGTTTTCCAATCTCCTGTTAAAGAAATGCCGAACATCATGATGGAAGTGCGGTGGAGCACCATCCTGTTGAAAGATGAAGTCGGCGCTGTCGGTCTCCAGTTGTGGAATGAGCCAATTTTCCAGCATGTCCAGATACACGTGTCCTGTAACGTTTTCTTCGCAGAAGAAAAAGGGGCCGTAAACTTTAAACCGTGAGATTACACAAAACACGTTAACTTTTGGTGAATTGCGAATTTGCTGCACGAATGCGTGAGGATTCTCAACCGCCCAGATTTGCACATTGTGTCTGTTCACTTCACCATTAAGAAAAAATGTTGCTTCATCACTGAAAATAAGTTTCGCACTGAACGCATCCTCTTCCACGAGCTATTGCAACCGCGCCAAAAATTCAAAGCGTTTGACTTTGTCATCGGGTGTCAGGGCTTGTAGCAATTGTAAATGGTAAGGCTTCTGCTTTAGCCTTTTCCGTAAGATTTTGCAAACTGTCGGCTGTGGTACGTTTAGCTCCCTGCTTGCTTTATGCGTCGACTTCTGCGGGCTACGTGTGAAACTTGCCCGCACGCGTTCAACCGTTTCTTCGCTCACTGCAGGCCGACCAGTCGATTTCCCCTTACAGAGGCATCCAGAAGCTTTAAACTGCGCATACCATCGCCGAATGGAGTTAGCAGTTGGTGGATCTTTGTTGAACTTCGTCCTGAAGTGTCGTTGCACTGTTATGACTGACTGATGTGAGTGCATTTCGAGCACGACATACTTTTTCTCGGCTCCTGTCGCCATTTTGTCTCACTGCGCTCTCGAGCGCTCTGGCGGCAGAAACCTGAAGTGCGGCTTCAGCCGAACAAAAATTTACGAGTTTTTCTACATATCTTTAGTGTGTCGTGACCATATGTCAATGAATGGAGCTACAGTGAATTTATGAAATCGCTTCAATCATTTGTAATAGCCCTGTAATGAAGGGAAACCGTGGCAAACCTAACTCAGGATGCTTGGATGAAGATTGGAGCCTCCATCCTCCCAAATACAAGGCTGATCTATTTAACAGCAGTGCTTCCTCATTTGGCTTTCCCCTAGTGTACAATACTGGGTAGCAAAGCAGTTATTTAACAAAGAAAAAGGCTAGTGCTACACTGTCCATTCATTTCTCACTCCCAGTCACTGCACACGCTCCGCATAGGCTGTTATACACAAATTGTTTCACAACACTACACCCACTATCTGCTGTGTCATCTGAAAAAGACACAGCCAAGGCAAAAGCACGACAGGTGCAAAGATGCGAGCTGGTGCCAGTGGCATATAGACTGGCCACTTGCATGAGTTCCCAGGGTGTCACAGGCGGCACTGAGGATGAAGATATCGACTTTGCCTCAGGCAACTGCCGGTTGAGGACAATCTGCCAATAACCAAACATCTACATCCATACTTCGCAAGCCACCTGACGGTGTGTGGCGGAGGGTACCTTGAGTACCTCTATCGGGTCTCCCTTCTATTCCAGTCTCGTATTGTTCGTGGAAAGAAGGACTGTCGGTATGCCTCTGTGTGGGCTCTAATCTCTCTGATTTTATCCTCACGGTCTCTTCGCGAGATATACGTAGGAGGGAGTAATATACTGCTTGACTCGTCGGTGAAGGTATGTTCTCGAAACTTTAACAAAAGCCCGTACCGAGCTACTGAGCGTCTCTCCTGCAGAGTCCTCCACTGGAGTCTTATCTATCATCCCCGTAATGCTTTCACGATTACTAAATGATCCTGTAACGAAGCGTGCTGCTCTCCGTCGGATCTTCTCTATATCTTCTATCAACCCTATCTGGTACAGATCCCACACTGCTGAGCAGTATTCGAGCAGTGGGTGAACAAGCGTACTGTAACCTACTTCTTTTGTTTTCGGATTGCATTTCCTTAGGATTCTTCCAATGAATCTCAGTCTGGCATCTGCTTTACCGATCATCAACATTATATGATCATTCCATTTTAAATCACTCCTAATGCGTACTCCCAGATAATTTATGGTATTAACTGCTTCCAGTTGCTGACTTGCTATTTTGTAGCTAAATGATAAAGGATCTATCTTTCTATGTATTCACAGCACATTACACGTGTCTACATAGAGATTCAATTGCCATTCCCTGCACCATGCGTCATTTCGCTGCAGATCCTCCTGCATTTCAGTACAATTTTCCATTGTTACAACCTCTCGATACACCACAGCATCAACTGCAAAAAGCCTCAGTGAACTTGCGATGTCATCCACAAGGTCATTTATGTATATTGTGACTAGCAACAGTCCTAAGACACTCCCCTGCGGCACACCTGAAATCAGTCTTACTTCGGAAGACTTCTCTCCATTGAGAATGACATGCTGCATTCTGTTATCTAGGAACTCCTCAATCCAATCACACAATTGGTCTGATAGTACATATGCTCTTACTTTGTTCATTAAACAACTGTGGCGAACTGTATCGAACGCCTTGCGGAAGTCAAGAAACACGGCATCTACCTGTGAACCCGTGTCTATGGCCCTCTGAGTCTCGTGGACGAATAGCGCGAGCTGGGTTTCACATGACCGTCTTTTTCGAAACCCATGCTGATTCCTACAGAGTAGATTTATAGTCTCCAGAAAAGTCAGTATACGAAAAACGAAAACAGACAGAACCCTGCTCGGAAGATAGAAGAGCAGCTTTCATCCATTTGATTTTAGATCATCGTCCAGGTTATAACTTAGACAGGGAACGTCTTTTAGTGAACTCTTAGAAGTGAACAGACAGTATTTGTAAATTGCATTTACCATATACTGTGAAATTAACCTATGATTATTTGCACTTAGCCACTGAGGGCCTTTTTTTGTGCTACAGTGCACAAGTAGTGTTACAGATTTCAATATTCAACCAGTCACAAAGATAAGTAAACCTTTTTAACTCATTTGTGTGGCTTTGTTACTGATTTGTTGGAGTGTTCTATAACCTTCATTCTCCTATCCTGCTACCTGACTGTTGGGCATAGCTGTGTGACAATGGCAGTGAGAAATTGTCTTAGCAGTGCACTGTACCAGAAGCTGTTTCATAACCCATAAGTTTGCCCTAGCATAACAACAGTGACAACTCGGCCTCACAGCAGTAACGATGAGGTCTTCACAGAATGGGCAATGAGGCTTTACAAAACTATCAATTTCCCATTTGCTAGCCTGAAAAACTGAGTCAGCATCCCTCTATAACAAGTGACATGTTGAGCTCAGAAAGAGATAAGGTGTTAGTAAGTTTGTTTTCGTTACCTCTTTAATCGCCTTGGGCAGTTTATTGTACAGTTTTATTCCTTGATAGAAAATGCTGTTTTGAGTTTTGTGTTTATTCTATCTTGGTAAATGAAAGTTCAGTCTAGATCTTGTTCCACTGTTGTGGACAGAGCTGTTTGTGTAGGACTTATGAATGTTATTTTTGATGTGTACAACTGATTGACAAATATACTTGTATGGTGTAATTAAAATCCACAGTGTTTGGAACAGATTTTTACGAAGAGCTCAACTATTATCTTTTTCTTGTAATTTGAAAAATGTGTTCATATTTTGTGCAATTGTCCCAGAGAAGAATTCCATAGCAAAGAACTGAGTGTAGGCTACATACAAGGGGCGTTTGAAAAGTCCTTGCAATAATAAAAGCTACTTACGTGTTTGGGAAAAACCTTTTTTATTTTTCAACATAGTTTCCTTTTAGACATATACACTTCATCCAACACTGTTCTCATTTGTTGATACCTTCCCATAATAGGAATTGTCCAAGTCTGCAAAAGAGCTATTAGTTGCTGCAATCACCTCCTCATTTGAATAAAATCTCTGTCCCGCCATCCATTTCTTCAAATTGGGGAACAAATAGTAGTCCGAGGGAGTCAAGTATGGAGAATAGGGGGGATGTGAAACGAGTTGGAACCCAGCTTCCATTAATTTTGCGACCACAACTGCTGAGGTGTGAGCTGGTGCATTGTTGTGATGGAAAAGGACTTTTTTGGGGTCCAATCACTGGCGTTTTTCTTGCTGTTTGGTTTTCAAATGGTCCAATAACAATGAATAAAATGCACCTGCAATAGTTTTACCCTTTTAATAGTCGATGAGGATTATCCCTTGCGAATCCCAAAAGACAGTCGCAATAACCTTTCCGGCCAAAGGAATGGTCTTCGCCTTTTTTGGAGCAGATTCTCCCTTGGTAACCCGTTGTTTTGATTGTTCTCTGATCTCAGGAGTATATTAATGTATCCATGTTTCATCCACAGTGACGAAACGACACTTAAAATCCTGCAGATTCTTCCTGAACAGCTGCAAACCACCCTTGCAACACTTCACACGATTCTGTTTTTGGACAAGCGTGAGCAATTGCAGACCCCCATCTTGAGGATAGCTTTCTCATGTCCAATTGTTTATGCAAAATATTATGTACCCGTTCATATGAGATGCCCACAGCACTAGCAATCTCACACACCTTAACTCTTCTGTCATCCATCATTATATCATGTATTTTATCAATGATTTCTGGAGTGGTAACCTCCACAGGGCGTCCAGAACGTTCAGCATCACTTGTGCCCATATGGCCACTCCGAAAATTTTGAAACCACTTATAAACTGTTCTAATCGAAGGCGCAGAGTCACCGTAATGTTTATCAAGCTTCTCTTTAGTCTCCTGAAGTGTTTTGCCTTTCATAAAGTAATGTTTAATCACCACACGAAATGCTTTTTTGTCTAATTTTTGACAATCACTCGCCTTCCTTGATTCACACGAATGCCAAAGACAAAGAAATAGACCAATATGGCTGAAACTTGGTGTGCATTCTTTCAAAAGATGCTATGAGTTTGATACACACTGGTAGTGCCATCTCTCGACTTTGCATGGACTTTGCAAACGCTCCTCGTGCTTAAAATTTCATTTCCTAATTTTGTTTCTGAATTTGTGCCTTCCATTTATTATTTGTATATTGATTCTTGATTGTTTTAGATCTTCTGTTTCTCGGAGCCATTTGGTTTTTTTGATTGAGTTCTTTACTGCACAAAAAATAATCTTTGTGAGTCTGTCATTGTGAATTCTATGTATGTGTCCCTAGAACATTAGAAAGTGTTTTTTGATCATGTCTGTGTGTTGCTATAATTCTTTGGTTGGTCTTTTCATCCATCTCTGTTTATAGCTCAAAAGTTTTTCTAAGGATTTTATGTTCTGTCTTTTCTGTCCTTGTGATGCCTAATTGTTTCTGATGTGCAGAGTGCTCCTGATACAACTTCATTCTAGTGCCTTAGTTGGCCTGTCTTGATAGGTTTAAATTGTGTCCATGTCAGTTTATATGGTTTTACAAGTTATTCTGTTCATTCCATATTGGACGCCTTGTTTGATAATTCAGTTTGTAGATATTCCCCTGCATACTTCTATTTTTCCACTCTGTTTTTTTTTTTTTCACATGATATACTGCGAACTATGGATGAAGAGCAACGAGCCAGTTCCATATTTCTAGATTTCTGGAAAGCATTTGATACTGTGCCCCTTTGATGGCTGATAACAAAGGTATGAGCATATGGAATAAGTTCACAGACATGTGAGTGGCTCAGACTTCTTAAGTAAAAGAATCCAACATGTTATCCTCAATGGCAAGTGTTCATCAGAGACAAGGGTATAGACAGGAGTGCCACAGGGAAGTGTTGTTCTCTGTATACGAGGGCAGTTCAATAAGTAATGCAACACATTTTTTTTCTGAAACAGGGGTTGTTTTATTCAGCATTGAAATACACCAGGTTATTCCCCAATCTTTTAGCTACACAACACTATTTTTCAACGTAATCTCCATTCAATGCTACGGCCTTACGCCACCTTGAAATGAGGGCCTGTATGCCTGCACGGTACCACGCCACTGGTCGATGTCGGAGCCAACTCCATTAATTGCCGTTTTGTTTCAGGTTCGAAGTGACGAACCCATGTTTCGTCGCCTGTAACAATCTTTGACAAGAAATTGTCACCCTCAGCCACATGACGAGCAAGCAATTCCGCACAGATGGTTCTCCTTTGCTCTTTATGGTGTTCGGTTAGACCCAGCGGGAACAAACCTTTGAATATCCCAACTGGTGAACAATTGTGACAGCACTACCAACAGAGATGTTAAGTTGAGCACTGAGTTGTTTAGCGGTGATCCGTCGATCATCTCGAACGAGTGTGTTCGCACGCTCCACCATTGCAGGAGTCACAGCTGTGCACGGCCGGCCCGCACGCGGGAGATCAGACAGTCTCGCTCGACCTCACGGCGATGATGACACACGCTTTGCCCAACGACTCACCGTGCTTTTGTCCACTGCCAGATCACCGTAGACATTCTGCAAGCGCCTATGAATATCTGAGATGCCCCGTTTTTTTTGCCAAAAGAAACTCGATCACTGCCCGTTGTTTGCAACGCACATCCGTTACAGACGCCATTTTAACAGCTCCGTACAGCGCTGCCACCTGTCGGAAGTCAATGAAACTATACGAGACGAAGCGGGAATGTTTGAAAATATTCCACAAGAAATTTCCTGTTTTTTCAACCAAAATTGGCCGAGAAAAAAAATGTGTTGCATTACTTATTGAACTGCCCTCGTACATAAATGGTTCGGCGGGCATGGTGGGCAGCAATCTGCAGTTGTTTGCCGATGCCATGGTGTATGGTAAGATGTCGAAGTTGAGTCACTGCAGGAAGATACAATACGACTTAAACAACATTTCCAGGTGGTGTGATAAATGCCAGCTAGTAAAGGTGGAGAAATGTAAGTTAATGTGGATGAGTAGGAAGAACAAACCTGTAATGATTGGATACAGTATTACTAGTGTGCCACTTGACAGAGTCAAGTCATTTAAATATCTAGGTGTAATGTTGCAAAACTACACGAGATGTAACAAGCACGTGGGAACGGTGGTATGGACGGTGAATGGTCAACTTCAGTTTATTGGGAGAACTTTAGGCAAGAGTGGTTCACCTGTAAAGGAGACCACATATAGGATGCTGGTGCAACCTGTTCAAGTATTTGGGAACCATACCAGGTTGGACGGAAGGAAGACATAGAAGCAATTCAAGCGAGCTGCTAGATTTGTTACCGTTTCGAATAACACATAAATGTTACAGGTGTGCTTCGGGAACTGAAATGGGAATCCCTGGAGGGAAGGCAGTGTTCATTTTAAGAAATACTGTTTAGAAAATTTAGAGAACTGGCATTTGAAGCTGACTGCTGAACAATTCTACTGCCGTCAACATGCATTGTGCATAAGGAACACAAAGATAAGACATGAGAAATTGGGGCCCATACAGAGGCACACAGACAATCATTTTTCCTTTGCTCTATTGGCGAGTGAAACAGGAAGCGAAATGACTAGTAGTGGTACAGGGTACCCTCTGCCACGCACCGTATGGTCGCTTGCGGAGTACACTCCTGGAAATTGAAATAAGAACACCGTGAATTCATTGTCCCAGGAAGGGGAAACTTTATTGACACATTCCTGGGGTCAGATACATCACATGATCACACTGACAGAACCACAGACACATAGACACAGGCAACAGAGCATGCACAATGTCGGCACTAGTACAGTGTATATCCACCTTTCGCAGCAATGCAGGCTGCTATTCTCCCGTGGAGACGATCGTAGAGATGCTGGATGTAGTCCTGTGGAACGGCTTGCCATGCCATTTCCACCTGGCGCCTCAGTTGGACCAGCGTTCGTGCTGGACGTGCAGACCGCGTGAGACGACGCTTCATCCAGTCCCAAACATGCTCAATGGGGGACAGATCCGGAGATCTTGCTGGCCAGGGTAGTTGACTTACACCTTCTAGAGCACGTTGGGTGGCACGGGATACATGCAGACGTGCATTGTCCTGTTGGAACAGCAAGTTCCCTTGCCGGTCTAGGAATGGTAGAACGATGGGTTCGATGACGGTTTGGATGTACTGTGCACTATTCAGTGTCCCCTCGACGATCACCAGTAGTGTACGGCCAGTGTAGGAGATCGCTCCCCACACCGTGATGCCGGGTGTTGGCCTTGTGTGCCTCGGTCGTATGCAGTCCTGATTGTGGCGCTCACCTGCACGGCGCCAAACACGCATACGACCATCATTGGCACCGAGGCAGAAGCGACTCTCATCGCTGAAGACGACACGTCTCCATTCGTCCCTCCATTCACGCCTGTCGCGACACCACTGGAGGCGGGCTGCACGATGTTGGGGCGTGAGCGGAAGACAGCCTAACGGTGTGCGGGACCGTAGCCCAGCTTCGTGGAGACGGTTGCGAATGGTCCTCGCCGATACCCCAGGAGCAACAGTGTCCCTAATTTGCTGGGAAGTGGCGGTGCGGTCCCCTACGGCACTGCGTAGGATCCTACGGTCTTGGCGTGCATCCGTGCGTCGCTGCGGTCCGGTCCCAGGTCGACGGCCACGTGCACCTTCCGCCGACCACTGGCGACAACATCGATGTACTGTGGAGACCTCACGCCCCACGTGTTGAGCAATTCGGCGGTACGTCCACCCGGCCTCCCGCATGCCCACTATACGCCCTCGCTCGAAGTCCGTCAACTGCACATACGGTTCACGTCCACGCTGTCGCGGCATGCTACCAGTGTTAAAGACTGCGATGGAGCTCCGTATGCCACGGCAAACTGGCTGACACTGACGGCGGCGGTGCACAAATGCTGCGCAGCTAGCGCCATTCGACGGCCAACACCGCGGTTCCTGGTGTGTCCGCTGTGCCGTACGTGTGATCATTGCTTGTACAGCCCTCTCGCAGTGTCCGGAGCAAGTATGGTGGGTCTGACACACCGGTGTCAATGTGTTCTTTTTTCCATTTCCAGGAGTGTATTTATGTAGATGTAGTTGTAGATGTTAACCTTTCTGTGTTTCGTGTGCTCACCTTGTGTGTTGTTGTTTTTTCCTTCCATGCATTGCATTTTCTCACATGATATCTGTAGATCTCTTTTGGCAGAGACTTTGTGGAAGTATTCCAGTGCTTTTTGTCTACTGTTCAGTGTATTCCCATTTCATCTGCAACTGCAAGGCATTTTGTTATCGTCTTCTTTGCATGTGATCTTCCTAATTGAATCTCTTGTACTTTTTCTTCCCACTGTTTGTTAATATTGTCCAAGACCGGGTTGAATAAAAGTGGTGAGGGAGCATCTCATCAACTGCTTTTGCGGTTATGTTTTAATTTTCCTGATACTAATAAAATTAACAGAGAACTGTAATTAAGTTCAAACACACCCAAAATTAATTTTGCCTTTTCAGCCACTACACCTGTTAGTTTCAAAAGTTTGACATACTTCTTTTACCTTAATTTTTCTGTCTGGTTGACACCCTTAATTAACTTATCAAGCTCCTAATTAAGAACCTGCATAATTTCAAATATGGCAGCTTTACTTGTAAGATGGTAATTTCTAGAGCAGACATAAAAAACAGTTCTTTTAACCTTTTGTAAATTACTAATTAACTACTCATTATGCAAACCAAGTCAATGTTGTGAATATAGTCATCCAATGTAGTAAATTTCAACCATTGAGATTCATAAACAAAGACATAGCTTCCAAAATCCAACAGTATTCATATGCAAGTCCTTAAATAGCTGACCCCACCCAAAAATCTTCAGTCCTGAGCGAGCTAGCACATAAGCAATAACTACCGTATGTAATGAGTCCACATTGATCTGACACACGATGAACATCACTATGTGTACAAAGTCTGAAGCTACCTATTACCATGTTAACAGTTATGTAACGAGTCTCTGACCGACAAACACGTGAGGAAGAACTGTATAATAAGTTATGAGTGAGTTTGTACATGGCTAACATTTCCATGGAAGTTTGTAGCCAATATTAGTATGATCAACATATCTGTGAGACTCACGTAATGTGTTAACATAAATTTGTGATTCGCACTACTCTCTATTAACTTCTTGTGTATTCTTCATTCCAGTCACTTCTATATTTCAACAAATGAACTTTTATGTATAAGGGGCATTCAAAAAGAAACAAGCCACAGGCATAATTATAGAAACCAGTACCTGTATGTTAGAAGTATTGATCCTGGCTGTTGAAACACTTGTCCCGCTGTGACACAGGGCGGTGAATGGCTGTCTCATAAAATTCCCGGGCCAGCGATGTTAACCAGTTTCACACATACAGCTGGACATCATCGGCCGAGGTAAATCGTTTGCCCCTCAGAGCCTTTTTAAGGGGGCCAAAAGTGGCGTAATCACAGGGGAGTTGCGAGTAACGCTGGGGATTCACTGTTGTCCCATGCTGCAGGAAGCGAATCAGAAGGGGGCCATCTTAGTCAAAGAAGAACATCAGCATAACCTTTCCGATTCACTTCGGATGATGACGTCCAGCTGTACGTGCGGAACTGGTTAACATCGCAGCCCCAGGAATTTTATGAGACAGCCATTCACTGCCTTGTGTCACAGTGGGACAAGTATCTCAACAGCTAGGATCAATACTTCTAACATACAGATACTGGTTTCTGTAATTATGTCTCCGGCTCATTTCTTTTTGAAAGCCCCTTATATTTGGCACCTATGTACTGCTAGTTTTTTACTGCTGACTCAGCCTTCAGCCATATTATTCCTATTATGTTCTATTAGCGTTTTTTCCATTTTGTTTTAACACATTTGATGCTGGCAGAAAGCCAAAATTGCTAATATTACAAATTGTGTAGTGTCTTTAGAAAGTTGCTGTGCAGTTGCAACATATGTAGGAAATGACATCCAAAGGCAGCTATGCAAGTCTGAACCCACTCAGTTTTATAGGAAAACATTTTCTGCTCATCTGATTGTGATACATTTCTCGAGTATGCAGTGTCTTCAGTTTCTGGGTCACAAAGCATGCACGGGCAATTCCAATACACGTTTTGTCGCTCCCCAAAGAAAAAAGTTTGCTGTTGTAAGGTCTGATGAGTGAGGGGGCCGTAGGTTTTCTGAGACAAGCTCCCGAAAAACTCTTCCAGAAGATGCATGCTGTTAACTGTGTGTGTGCAGTAGTGCCAACTTGTTGAAACTGTGAGTAGTTGCTTTCTTATTACTTTAGTTGGCAAATGAAATTATAGATCATTAAACTTAATCATTCACCGTTCATAGTTTCATCAAAAAATAAAAGTGCAGTAATACCTTGTCTGGGTATTGCTACCCACACTCCAATTTTCTGACGATGCAGTGGTGTTTCAAGCACAGACGAGGATTCCTGTTGACCATAATCCTGTGTTAACAACTCCAGAGAGATGGAGGTAGGTTTTGTCTGGACAGAATGTGACATCCAGAATATCATTGTATTCCACTCAGTCTAATAAATAAAAATGTAAATGTTGGTTTGTAACAATATTGTTATGTTCCATCCTGGATTTTCCATTGTTTGACTAAATGTTGGTTTGTTCAGAATCATTAATCTCTGAAAGTTCTTGACCAATTACTTTCTTTTTGAAATTTTGTGTAACACTGTTTCCCTATTATCAATTTTTTTAAAAAAATTATAAATTACATATATTACAAAAAAATAGGTGTATAAAATCACATGCATATTCCAATGCAACACTTTGTCAAAATTTCAAAACGTAAACTTCCTGAGATTTACAATTAGAAATTTTTACAGTTTCTATACGAGTACAAACATAGATGTCCATTTCTTCAGAATCTTAAATCTTCAGGGATTGCATTGAAATTTTAAACACAATGTTGCACTCTAATTCCCAAGTGTTTTTCTATATACCTACTGCAATGACCTCTGGTACATATGTCAGATATATACATACAACAAAAAGTGAAAGATTATAAAAATGTAAATGTTGGCTTGTTCAAAACTGTTAATCTCCTAAAGTTATTGCCCGACTGCTTTGAAATTTTGGCACAATGTAGAATTCAGACATGGGCATGTTTTTAGGTACCTAATTCTTTATATATAAAAGGAAGGAAAGCATTGTTACCAAAACCTCAAAATGTACTTTTCTGATTTCTACTTGTTACTGTAATAAATGTTTAGTCACAGATAGACTGTATACTTCTTAATACATAAACATGTATATGAAATATACCGTAGTGAAATGTTGTTAGCAAACAGGAAGTTGTATTTATGGCTTACTGGTTTATGATTAGAATACTACTTCAGAATTTGGATTTGCCACAATAAACAAGGCTCAAGGTCAAAGAGGGGGGGTGGGGGGGAAGAATGGGCAGAGAGGTGGGAGGAAATGTAGATAGAAAACGTGAAGGAGGAGATGAAGAGAGAGGGAGAGGAGAAGATGGATAGAGAGACAGGGGGAAGGAAGAGAAGATGGATAAAGAAAGGGGCAGTGAAGGAGATTAGGACATATATCCAATTCCAGTACGTATTAGGAATGTGTGCTTTCTCCTTTCTTTCCATTCCACTTAAGCATACTGAGGCAGAGGGAAGTTTGGCTGGGTACAGCCAATGAAAGATGTATGTCTTTTGCAGTAACATAGTCACTTTTCATGATTAATTTCTTTTAATTTTTGCATTGCTGTCACTTTACACAGGAACAGTTTAGTGTTCGACTAACTGCTTTATGTATGATTGGAAGCTCAATATCTTCTTCTTGTGCCAAATCACAATGATTTCACTGGGCACTGCTGCATATTCAGAAATATCCAACCAACGTCTGTTCATTTAGTTTAACTGGCCGTTCAGTTTCTTCAACATGTTTCACTGAGCCTGTTTTTCAAAACTTCTGAACGAGTCAACAAACTGTGGTATGATGACATACAGCTGTTTCTGGGAATTTTTAAGCAGAAGCCTCCTGCACTAAATATATCTATTTATTGCCTTGTTGAAACACATATTCAACAAGAAAAGTATGTTCCTCGGTTGAAAACACCATAATCTGAAAACAAGTTCAACACATCACATTCAGAAGCTTTCATCAACTGAACCAAACAATTACTTATGTAACAGCAGAACAATTTAAAAAACAATAATTTATCTGTGAAAAACCTGTTCTGCCAACTTTATTTTAAACTTCAAATGTAATCTATGTCTGTAGTCCATAGTCCAATGAACTGCGAATTTCCAAAAGCACTATACAATAAAGTGCTATCAAGCACTTTGTGTACATGCACAAAGATTTCAGTAATTTTTTTTTTTCGTGAAGTGTTGGACTAATTGTGAAACATAAAAAACATAGACAAAGAACTTATCAATTCCTTTTAGAACACTACTGGCCATTAAAATTGCTGCACCAAGAAGAAATGCAGATGATAAACGGGTATTCGTTGGACAAATATATTATACTAGAACTGACATGTGATTACATTTTCACACACTTTGGGTGCATAGATCCTGAGAAATCAGTACCCAGAACAACCACCTCCGGCCGTAATAATGGCCTTGATACGCTTAGGCATTGAGTCAAACAGAGCGTGGATGGTGTGTACAGGTACAGCTGCCCATGCAGTTTCAACACAATACCACAGTTCATCAAGAGTAGTGACTGGCGTATTGTGACGAGCCAGTTGCTCGGCCACCATTGACCAGACGTTTTCAATTGTTGAGAGATCTGGAGAATGTGCTGGCCAGGGTAGCAGTCGAACATTTTCTGTATCCAGAAAGGCTCATACAGGACCTGCAACATGCGGTTGAGCATTATCGTGCTGAAATGGAGTATGGCAATGACGAATACACACTTCCAATGTGCGTTTACCGCGATGTTGCCAAACACGGATGCGACCATCATGATGCTGTAAACAGAACCTGGATTCACCCAAAAAATATTACATTTTGCCATTCGTGCACCCAGGTTCATTATTGAGTACACCATCGCAGGTGTTCCTGTCTGTGATGCAGCGTCAAGGGTAACCACAGCCACGGTCTCCGAGCTGATAGTCCATGCTGCTGCAAACATCATCGAACTGCTCATGCAGATGGTTGTTGTCTTGCAAACGTCCCCATCTGTTGACTCAGGGATCAAGATGTGGCTGCACGATCCGTTACACCCATGTGTGTAAGAAGCCTGTCATCTCGACTGCTAGTGATACGAGGCCATTGGGAACCAGCACGGCATTCCGTATTACCCTCCTGAACCCACTGATTCCATATTCTGCTAACAGTCATTGGATCTTGACCAACGGGAGCAGCAATATCGCTATACAATAAACCTCAATCGCAATAGGCTACAATCCGACCTTTATCAAAGTCAGAAACGTGATGGTACGCAATTCTCCTCCTTACACGAGGCATCACAACATTTCACCAGGCAACACCCATCAACTTTTGTTTGTGTATGAGAAATCGGTTGGAAACTTTCCTCGTGTCAGCACGTTGTAGGTGTCGCCACCGGCGCCAATCTTGTGTGTAGGCTCTGAAAAGCTAATCATTTGCATATCACAGCATCTTCTTCCTGTCGGTTAAATTTCGCGTCTGTAGCACTTCATCTTTGTGGTGCAGCAATTTTAATGGCCAATAGTGTCTCAGGACTGAAGACCACAACAACAGTGTATACTCATGATGAGTTTTGTTTAATAAGTTCACACTGACTGCATTTTTTGAAGTTAAACATCATGCTGGGTGTATGCCACTATGGGAATCAGTGGGTTTTGTGAAATGCCGAATATGAGTGTGGATTCTTGTACAGACTTCATGTTTTCAAATGATCAAAAGCTGTATTGTGAGGATAACTCCCATCTACACAGTTCAGAAAAGGATGCTAGCGGGCAGAAGTTGTGAAGCAGCTATTGTTGAATTCGGAGCACGTTACACTCAGCACTGTGTTCTGCTACTGGCCGATTAGTTCTGCTCCCGACCACAGCTTGGCGGTGGTCATTCATTCTGGTAGACAGCTGATTGATGACCCTGCCCACGTAAAATGCTGAGCAGAAGTTGCAGCACGGATGGTGTATGATGTTAGCACTGTCACATAGGTGGCCTGGCTCTGATTGGATAGGAGAAGCCTGGAATGAGATTTTCACTCTGCAGTGGAGTGTGCGCTGATATGAAACTTCCTGGCAGATTAAAACTGTGTGCCCGACCGAGACTCGAACTCGGGACCTTTCATATCAGCGCACACTCCGCTGCAGAGTGAAAATCTCATTCTGGAAACATCCTCCAGGCTGTGGCTAAGCCATGTCTCCGCATCATCCTTTCTTTCAGGAGTGCTAGTTCTACAAGGTTTGCAGGCGAGCTTCTGTAAAGTTTGGAAGGTAGGAGACGAGATACTGGCAGAAGTAAAGCTGTGGGACCGGACGTGAGTCGTGCTTCGGTAGCTCAGTTGGTAGAGCACTTGCCCGCGAAAGGCAAGGGTCCCGAGTTCGAGTCTCGGTCGGGCACACAGTTTTAATCTGCCAGGAAGGAGAAGCCTATTACAGGGCTGGAGCAAGACGTGTCGGGTGGGTGAATTGGGCAGGTCTCCCATCTGGGTCTCCCACAGGGATTTTACCTGTGCGGCAAAAGGGTCAGAGAAAAAATGACAGTTCAAGAACACAGGAACATTGCAGCAAAAAATAATAAATCTGATACTACGTTACAAATCATATTTATTTTTTCACATAAAATATTTATTGTCAGTCTCAAAACCACATATAAATATGACTGAGGTAACAAATTAAGTACATAAAAATTTGACATCAACATTATAAATATTTTCAGAGTACACAATGTCATGATGCATTTATGACACATTTTTTTTTTTTTAAATTTTAGATTAGTATTCTTAATTCTTATTCTTTCATGTTTAGTTGTATTTACAGATTACATTAACAGCTTGTGTGCAGCTGTAAGGGAGAAGAAGAGGTTTCAAAATCTGAGTCTTCTACTGCCAGCACAATAATGACATGACAGTTTCGTGACTGATGGAAATCTGTTCCAGCGTGGGACACGAACCTAGACTTCCTGCTCATCACAAGAAGCTGCCACAACGAGCACCCCTTCCGGCCACATCAGACTTGCATTGTCAGTCATATTTACAGTTACAATTTCAGAATACTACCTTTGACGTAATTCAGTTGATAATAATCACAAGTGTCATTGGTTATATATCATTAAGAAATTAAGGCAAGGATCATATATTTGCTGGGCACTATTTAACGAACTGTAGATGGAGCTCGACTGGGACTTGGGAGTGACAGTTACTTAGGTGTCGCTCACTATTGCTCTCTATTGGTAACCGTGTAGATTGCAGAAGGGAGGGTCACTGCATTGTTCTACCATATACAAGGCGTGTGTTTTAAGTAAGTATAATTTTGAAATTAAAAAGAGACGTCCTAAGATATCTCAATAATTTTATTTTTACATGAAAGCCTGTACCTTAATGTATGCACTGACGCCATTACAGTCTGATTCTTCCTTGTTTACGTTGTGTACTGAGTGTTTAAGATGCCTCCGATAATTGTGAGTCCCGCTGACTGTGAAGTACGGGCTGTTATCAGATTTCTTACTGCTAAAGGCCTGAAAGCGATCAATATTCATCGTGAGATCTGTGCAGTTTACGGAGAAAACATTATGAGTGATGGAATGGTAAGAAAGTGGGTGCGAGCATTTAAAGATGGCTGCGCAAATGTGCACTAGGAACAACAGAGTGGGCGTCCTTCGGTCGTTAATGAAAGTTCGGTGCAGGAAGTGGACAATAAGGTGACAGAAAACAGCCGCTTTACAATTTCCTCCTTGCGGGATGACTTTCCTAATCTTTCTCGTAGTGTTTTGTACAGCACTGTGACCGAGCACTTGAATTAGTGAAAATTGTGCGCACGTTTGGTACCGAAAGTGTCGACACTGCATCGCTTTCCTTGAGCGGTACCAGAACGACGGTAACGATTTCTTAAGCCAAAGTGATGTGGGCGATGAAATGTGGGTGGCCTATGTCACACCAGAATCAAAGCAACAGTCCACGGAAGTTGAGCAAGGGCATCATTTTGCTGCAAGACAATGCCCATCCGCACGTGACGAATCGGACCAAAGATCTCATCACATCTTTTCGATGGGAAACTCTAGATCATCCTCCGTACAGCCCCGATCTTGTGCCCAGTGACTACCATCTGCTCCTGCACTTGAAGAAACACCTGGGCGGTCAGCGTCTTCAAGACGATGACCAAGTCAAAACAGTGGTGATACGGTGGTTAACAAGTCAGGCGGCAGACTTCTCTGAGGAGGGTATTAAAAATTTGGTGTAACGTTATGACTAGTGCCTCAATATTGATGGAAATTATGTAGAAAATCAGATTAAGGTACAGGCTTTCATGTAAAGATAAAATTATTGAGATATCTTAGCAAATCTTTTTTTAATTTCAAAACGGTACTTACTTAAAAAACATTCCTTGTAATTCTCCAGTTCTGAACTATCTGTTCGTCTGCTACCTGTATCTTTGTTGGCCCACTGCTCATGCTCGAGGTAGTTCTCATATTGTAAATTTTGATGACAGCAATGTTTGTAGTGCCCTGGAAGAAGAAATCAGCAATTCTGGCTCAGAAGGGGAAGCTGATGATTCATGGATTTCCATGTAGCCGAATGCTCTGGTAGGTAATAAACAAAGGAAAATAATGTAATGAAGCATTTGAAATATTGTATCACTTACACAAACATTTGTAAAACAACTCTGGTAGTAAAAAGTATCACAGAAAATGGTACCCGACATGTGGCGGCAAAGCGTGTTCCAATGTCAATAAGGACCAGAAGGGAAAAACGTACCAAAAAGAATTGTGCAGAAAATGGAAGTGGAGAGGGCACATTTCCACGATGCCAGACACCTACTGGGCCGATGGCAGGATGAACTGCAGAAGGACCTTCAGTAGCTGGGCATGAATGAGAACTCAATCCAAATTGCACAAGATTACCATCTGTGGAGGAATACTGTAAGGTTGGCACATGTCTTCAGGGTTCGTCATCAGTAGTATGTATGTATGTATGGCTGGATGGGTGGGTGGGTGTATGTATGAATGTATGTGCATATTAATAAGAACCTGAACTGGAAGTCATATGTTACAGATTCTCTTGAACATTTACTCTCATTGCAGACAATATCAGATTTTTGAGGTGAAAATGTCGAAAAACTTTACCTTTCCCATTTTCATTCATTAATATTGGTGGCATGATATTCTGTGGTAATACATCATTGAGGAGAAAAGTGTGTGTTGCACAGGAGGCTGTAATAAGGGTGGCATGTAGTGTTCATACTAGAACCTCTTGTAGAGAACTCCATAAGCAGTTGAGTATACTGACCACAGCCACACAGTACATCTACCCCCTTACGGAGCTTGTCGTCAGTAATCAATCGAGGTTTGAAAAGAAGAGTAACATTCATAAATATAATACTAGAAATATGAACAGAATATCAGAAGTATAAATAATGTACTCATTCACCCTAGTGTGGCCCAGAAAGGAGTGAAGTACTCAGCAATAAAAAGTCTTTGATCACCCATCCATCAATTGAAGTACTTAGTGGATAAACTTCAGGCACAAACTGAAATCATATACAGGGTATACCACGAGGTGATGGACAATATTCAGAGATGAGGCAGGAATAATCATTTGAATGAAAAAAAAAACTTCATATAAAGATACGCCATATTCCGAATGGTTTCCGAGATAGAACACATTTAATGTACACTGTTATTTACTTTCTGTATTATTCAGTACATTGTCATTGTTTACAACGAACCTCTGCAGTGTCAAGACAAACAACTTGAAATAGAACACTTGTGGTCTTTCAATTATCCCACAAGAAGTTCATAAGCTACAGCACATGCACATTGTGTGAGATTTTCAGTATTATCTCCCTCTCTTCAAGCAAGCTGTTAGTCCTAAAGAAAAAATGAATAGGAACTTTTTTTGTAGAAGATCTGATGTAGTTTAATTTTGTACTGCGACTCATTTTCGCTAGATGCCACAGTTTTAGAGTTATTCAAGAAAAGGGTACAACAGTGACAATTAACACGTTTTATCTCAGAAACCATTCAGAATAGGGCATATGTCCATATAAAGTTATTTGCTTCAAGTGAGAACTCATGTCTTCTCCCTGATATTGAATGTTTCTCCTGGGACACCTTGCATACACTTGACAGTTGGCAGGGAGGGAGGGGTTAGAGACAAGATGGGAGACATACAGACAGACAGGGGGGAGAGGGGGGGGGAGAAAGAGAGAAGAGAGAGAGAGACTGAACATAGTTAAGTATAAATCACTGTATACATTTAAAAAAATTATAACTTAAGAAATTGCATAAATGGCCAGCAGAATGGCATACTTTGCATTGAGAAAGTTTGTTTCATCTCCTATTCCCAAACTGGCAATGTGCTTCAAAGGGTTGAAACAGGTACAATGTGGCTGTAGGTGGTGATGGAAATGCATGCACTCCTTCTTACCAGCACCTCTGTTCCACGCAGAGGGCTCCAAGTGAGTGCAAGGACAGTATGAGTTACTTCACAGTCACTGTTCCAAATGTCATGAAGAACTCGTTCTTATTTATACGAGGGCAGTTCAATAAGTAATGCAACACATTTTTTTTCTCGGCCAATTTTGGTTGAAAAAACCGGAAATTTCTTGTGGAATATTTTCAAACATTCCTGCTTCGTCTCATATAGTTTCATTGACTTCCGACAGGTGGCAGCGCTGTACGGAGCTGTTAAAATGGCGTCTGTAACGGATGTGCGTTGCAAACAACGGGCAGTGATTGAGTTTCTTTTGGCGGAAAACCAGGGCGTCTCAGATATTCGTAGGCGCTTGCAGGATGTCTACGGTGATCTGGCAGTGGACAAAAGCATGGTGAGTCATTGGGCAAAGCGTGTGTCGTCATCGCCGCAAGGTTGAGCGAGACTGTCTGATCTCCTGCGTGCGGGCCGGCCGTGCACAGCTGTGACTCCTGCAATGGCGGAGCGTGCGAACACACTCGTTCGAGATGATCGACGGATCACCGTCAAACAACTCAGTGCTCAACTTGACATCTCTGTTGGTAGTGCTGTCACAATTGTTCACCAGTTGGGATATTCAAAGGTCTGTTCCCGCTGGGTCCCTCGTTGTCTAACCGAACACCATAAAGAGCAAAGGAGAACCATCTGTGCGAAATTGCTTGCTCGTCATGTGGCTCAGGGTGACAATTTCTTGCCAAAGATTGTTACAGGCGATGAAACATGGGTTCATCACTTCGAACCTGAAACAAAACGGCAATCAATGGAGTGGCGCCACACCCACTCCCCTACCGAGAAAAAGTTTAAAGCCATACCCACAGCCGGTAAAGTCACGGTTACAGTCTTCTGGGATGCTGAAGGGGTTATTCTGTTCGATGTCCTTCCCCGTGGTCAAACAATCAACTCTGAAGTGTATTGTGCTACTCTTCAGAAATTGAAGAAACGACTTCAGCGTGTTCGTAGGCACAAAAATCTGAACGAACTTCTCCTTCTTCGTGACAACACAAGACCTCACACAAGTCTTCGCACCCGAGAGGAGCTCACAAAACTTCAGTGGACTGTTCTTCCTCGTGCACCCTACAGCCCCGATCTCGCACTGTCGGATTTCCATATGTTTGGCCCAATGAAGGACGCAATCCGTGGGAGGCACTATGTGGATGATGAAGAAGTTATTGATGCAGTACGACGTTGGCTCCGACATCGACCAGTGGAACGGTACCGTGCAGGCATACAGGCCCTCATTTCAAGGTGGCGTAAGGCCGTAGCATTGAATGGAGATTACGTTGAAAAATAGTGTTGTGTAGCTAAAAGATTGGGGAATAACCTGGTGTATTTCAATGCTGAATAAAACAACCCCTGTTTCAGAAAAAAAATGTGTTGCATTACTTATTGAACTGCCCTCGTATATGACATATGTCAATTTGAAATTTCCTTCTGTATCTTCTTGCAGCTACCTTTTAGGAAAAAAGGAGAGATATACAAGGTTATTTTAAAAGAAGCATCCAATTTGATTAACAGAATGAAACATAAGTTGATGAAGCCAACGAGTGCTATATGCGAGAAATTATTTTTTGTACTGAAGGGTTGTAGAGATAGAGAGAGCTGTAACATAGCCAAGGTCTAGGTTATGCTGTGCCATAATGGAATAGTTGCGAGTAGGAGGAGGCCAATGAATGTGATGTTTAGAGAAAACACTTGGAATCACTTGCTGATGTTGTGACAATAAACCTCACTGGCCAGTATTGAACCGTTCAAGTTGTAATTTTGGCTGCACATCGTGCATCACAAAATCAGTTTTATTGTCGTAGTGAATATCGTGCTAACTAATTATCAGCACTGTTCTTGTGAATAAATTGCACATTCCACGGTTATAAACACATCAGGGTTTGGCACAATTATTTCAACTCTTTGCCGACTACAGTGTACGAGGAGAATTCTACCTGTAAAGGAGACAGCCTACAGAACAGTTGTGTGACACATTCTCAAGTACTGCTCAAGTGTTTGGGATTTACAGAGCATAAGACTAATGGAAGACATTGGAGCAATTCAGAGATGTGCTGCCAGGTATGTTATGAGTCAGTCTGATCAGTAGCAGAGTGTTAAAAAAGCGAATACTTGGAGGGAAAACAACAATGACACTCTACGGAGGATGTTAAGGGAACTAACATTTGTGACAGACTGCACAACAATTTATTGCCTCAAATTTTCATACTTTATGAGGACCATAAGGATAAAGTAAGAGAGATTAGGGCTTGTAAAGAGGCAAACAGGAATTTCTTTCTGCAAGCAAAAACAAAATGGAGCAATGACTCACAATTGTACAAAGAAACACTGTACACTGGCTTTGAGAGTGTGTATGTAGATGTGGCATCCACAACAGAAGTCAATTTCCTGTATAGCCTGTTCTTTTATTGTGAAATTATCACTTGATACCATTATTTAGCAATCAGTTAATTTCATCCTGTTGGATCTTCTCAAGCTATTAAAAAATTGGTTATGGCATGTCATGATCCACGCAGCATTTGTGGTAGGGAAAGCAACATATGATGGCAGCTCCAGTAAGAGTTTTCTGCAACCATGCCTGCTAGGCTGTCACAAATGTGAAGGCCACCTGAAAAATGGGAGGAATGCTGCCGTTGTGCAGGTTTCATCACTGCACCAGCATGAATGACTTATTGCAGTATTGTAGTGTAGCTGATGAAGTGCAAACACACATGGTGTGGTCAACATGTTTTAACAGTGACGATATTCAGAAAAAGGATGAATTTTTTTTCATTTTTACATGTGGACTTAACATATGCAATAGGTTGGCAACATTATATGTAATTTGTATTTTTGCACTTTTTCGTGTCAATTGTGTCAAATGTTGATGTTTATACAGTTTGTGCCCATATGTGCCCATACTAATATGGTTGCGTGGAATTATTATTCGGGACATCATCACTAATTTGTGGACCGTGACATTGTAATAATAATTTTTATTGTGATATAGCTCGATAAATCCACCTCCGTAGCCGAGGTTGCTAATGCATACTCTTTCGGTGGCCCTCGACTTGCAGGCCTATTGGTTCGTATCCTGGTGATGGAAAATTTTCACTGCCAGTGTTTGGCTGGCAGGGGGAGGAGAGGTCATGGCGTGAAGTTTCTGACTGCCAGACTTTGCACCAATGTGTTGGATTTCATTGCAGACCTCCCCACAGTCTCTCATCAAAGTGCTCCTGCGACAACGTAGATGGTGATCCATCGACCAGAAGGAACTGTTAAGCTCGGTAGCCATGACGATGCTATTCGAGAAGAGCCGGACGTGTGCCGGCACTAAGTTTCATCCTCTCCCTTAAAAACTAAACTAAACTCCTCCCGAACAGGCCACGAAGGCCCAATGGTACCGACCGGCCGCCGTGTCACCCTCAGACATAGGCGTCACTGGATGTGGATACGGAGGGGCATGTGGTCAGCACACCACTCCCCCGGACGTATGTCAGTTTCCGAGACCTCAGCCGCTACTTCTCAATCGAGTAGCTCCTCAGTTTGCCTCACCAGGGCTGAGTGCACCCCGCTTACCGACAGCGCTCGGAAGACCGGACGGTCACCCATCCGAGTGCTAGCCCAGCCCGACAGCGCTTAACTCCGGTGATCTGACGGGAAACGGTGTTACCACTGCGGCGAGGCCGTTGGCCATCCTCTCCCTTACCTTCATCCAAAACAGCACAAACCCGACACTAAACTGTACAAGCATTCATCAGTCATCCGTATGACACAGATACACATTTGGCACTCGGTAACAGGTCGGGGTAAGGCAATGGCGAACAAACTCCACTACAGTGCGGCCTGGGATAGTGATGCAGGATTCCTGCACCTGTTCTCCCAAACTCATTCCCTGAGTACGGGACTACTTTTACTCTGAATTGAACTGGATGCTACCCAAGTGGGCGAAATCAGCTGATTACTGAATAATGAAATAAAATGTTCACTTCAAAATTAAAACAACAGCCTATGCAAGAAAATGACTTTCTCTGAGAATTCTATAGTGGTTGTAGATCCACACACAAATAAGTATTTAGATGTAGAATTTTGTCCCATTCAAAAGCAGAATATAAGAGAAACGAAGTAATAGTTATTCCAGGTACCCTATGTCATGGCTCGTGGTATGTGCAGATATAGGCTGTAAATAATGATGGCAGAGCAGCTGCTGTCTCTGATAATGATGTCAGTAGTGAAATATTACCTGCATAGTGAGCACACCAACAAAAATTGTACTAGAAATGGACCTGAAGAATTACAACAATTGCCTAGTCGCTTTTTATACAGCTTTATTTATGTCAAAATGCCTTTCAGGCCTTCAGCAGTTTTCAGTTGGTGTAATAAATTTCACTGCTTCTATTGGATATTTTGAATGCTACAGTGGGTCAGCACAAAATAGTAACGTTGCTTTTACTGTGTGAAATATGCCGTATCACTTTCGTAAAATTCAATATAATTTAGTTATCATTCTATTAATGCTACCCAGCCATTATTTTACTAGACAGATATGCTTTCATGTTAATTCCTATTAGTAATCATTTTATGTCATTAACACTAAGAAAATTGAAAATAAGCTAGCTATAAAATAACCTAGCATGATTTATTACAGAATATACATTGTATATTAAACAGATTTTTAGTCTCACAGAAGTGTGTCGCAAATTTTAAGGTCGGCAGAATTAGGTCTGTAAACATAACTGAATTGAGAAATAATTTTGCAGTCTGTGAGAAAGCTGTAACTTGACTTTCAATGTAATTTCCAATAAAAACATTTGGGGAATGCTGCATTGCATCAGCTCATCAGTGAAGCTGAAAGTGTTTGGGCTGCACAGATAAATGAGAAGGTATCTGACTATTAATTAAAGGTAAATATACAGCTTGAAAAATTAAGACAGTCACTATTTTGCACAGGACAGCTGCAGCATTCAAAATGCAATCAACAAAAATGTTACAAAGATATAAATCTATTACTCCAATTAAAAGTGGACATAAGCCCAAAACAAATCTCATTATAAATCCTTTCTTCTTGTGCCCGTTCTAGTTTCTCTGTGATGTTGGAATATGAAGCAGGTTGGGCTATGTTAGTGGCCAGATGCCATTCCTGAAGCGACCACTGCTCCCGGGACAGAATTCGTGTACCCCAAGTGTCTGCATTTAGGGTAAATCTCGTGCTCAAGTTTGAGACTGCTTTTCTAAATGTTTCCATATCACATATCAGAGATGGGACGTTTGTACCAGTCCAGTATTTACCTAGTTGGATGTGGGAAACTGCCTAAAAACCACATCCTGGTCTCGCAGCCCACTACCCCCCGTCATTAATCCACGAGGTGGATTCAATCTGAGGTAGGGTCGACTCCTCACATGCTGGAAGTGGCGTGTTACTACACTCAGGTACATGGGCAGGTCAAAATCTTTTTATAAATAGAGCTGTATAATAAGTGGTTGGTTGCTGTATCTCCTCGAGTAATTTATTCCAGTCTCAGAGCTCAACTGCCATTAACACGGATAACTTAATGAGAACTTGTTATGCGAGTAGTGATTAATTCTGTGCTGACAGTAAATGAAAATGGAAGTTGCCAGGTGAGTGTTAACAACAGTATCACACTTACTGCTACATGCCAGTACACAGAATCACGTTTCAAATTTCTTACTTCAGTTTGTGTAAACAAAAAATATTTCATACGTGACTTTTAGCCATTATCTGCGCTTCTGTCTGATACAAAATATGTATTATGATGTGTGTGCTGAGGCTAGACACGGTCACACAGCGGCTCGGCATATTACGGCAAGGGGTGCACGCGTGTCGACGCCGACAGTGCCGAAAGGGAAGCTGTCGTCGCTGCCGATAGTGAAGTCGGTAGTGAAACGTTAATCGAATGGCGAGGACACTGGTAACAGTTGCTGCGGTAACAGTCTAGGAGTGCGCGTGGCACACAGCCGTATTAAGTGTGTGGAGAAGCGGGCTCCACGCAGCGTACTCCAGAACGACACGAGGTCGGCCCGCAGCCTCTCTCCTACGACTGCGTCTGCCGGGGCGTGAAGCGCACCCACGCGCCGTCCCGCGGCGCCACCACCTGGGCCCGCGGCTCCAGCCGGGGAGGGAAGACGGTGCGGCCCGGCACGGGCGACAACTCGAAGTGCCTCACCACGGAAGCGATGGCCAGTTTCAGCTGCAGCATCCCCAGCCGCTGACCTGAAACACCACACTGAGCTGCACTGTCCACTCCGCAATATTGCCTAAAATGACACATTATTTAATTTTGGTGCCAATATACCTGTGGAAACTCATTTGTGTGATACCCTTGAAGAACACGTTGATTGTATTGTGAGCAGGGATGTATTGCACTCTGTCTTTCTATTGATATAAGTAGTTTATTCAGTTTCCTTTTGTTTTTCACAACATCACAAAATACCAAAAAATTTTATGTTAGTCAGCATGGCATTGCCTCAGGCCAAAAGGAAATGGTTGAAATGGCTCTGAGCACTATGGGACTCAACATCTTAGGTCATAAGTCCCGTAGAACTTAGAACTACTTAAACCTAACTAACCTAACGACATCACACACACCCATGCCCGAGGCAGGATTCGAACCTGCGACCATAGCAGTCCTGCGGTTCCGGACTGCAGCGCCAGAACCGCTAGACCACCGCAGCCGGCCCAAAAGGAAATGCTTCATGGTTCAAGTACAATAGGCGTCAAGCAAGTGGACAAAAACATACATGTGGGCACCCCATGTTAGGACTGTTATGGCAGAACTACAGCCAATATATCGGGATCTTTCATATTTAAAACTCCTGGAAGCATGTTTATGTGCAAAATGCAGAATTCAAACGACAGTTTCAATAGCTGCATTTGGCAGACCAAAAATATGTCTTTCTTGGCATGTCGGCTTTTCAGATTGGTGTGCTGGATGCCATAATGCGTTTTGATGACGGAGTAGCAAGCAGATTAAAAACTGTGAGCAGACTAGGTATCAAAACTGGGGACAACATGAAAAATGGACTACTATGAGTGGACAGACAACATGTATCTGATGTTGAGAAAGCAGCTCAAAGATTGGCAAAGGTGGCCAGAAGAACAAAGGAAAGAAAGGAAACTAAATAAGATGAAAAGGAACCAGAGACAGCAAGTGTTTTGGCATACTTAGTTATCTTTGTCTCATCCAGTGTTAAAGCTACAAAAACAAAATTTTGCATGAATAATAACACAGTATTTGCCTACAAAGTGAACTTATTATCCCATAATGTATTCAATATCTTAAATGTCACATTATTTAATTTTGGTGCCAATATACCTGTGGAAACTCATTTGTGTTATACTCTTGAGGAACATGTCGACAGTGTTGTGAGCAGGGATGTATTGCGCTCTATCGTTCTATTGATATAAGTAGTTTACTTCAGTTTACTTGTGTTTTTCGCAACATTACGACGTGCCAAAATGTTTTGTGTTATCAACATGGCATAGCCTCAGGCCAAAAGGAAATGCTTCACCCCACGCCAGGACTGTTATGGCAGAACTACAGCCAATACATAGGGATCTTTCAGATTTGAAACTCCTGGAAACATTTTTATGTTCAAAATGCAGAATCCAAACAACAGTTTACACAGCTGCAATTGGCAGCACCAAAATATGTTTTTCTTGGCATGTTGGCTATTCAGATTGGTGTGATGGAAGCCATAATGCGTTTTGATGATGGAGTAACAAGCAGATTAAAAACTGTGAACAGACAAGGTATCAAAACTAGGGACAACATGAAAACAGAACTACTATGAGTAGACAGACATGTCTCTGATGTTGAAAAAGCAGCTCAAAGATTGGCAAAGGAGACCAGAACAACAAAGGAAAGAAAGAAAACCAAATAAGATGAAAAGGAACCAGAGACAGCAAGTGTTTTAGCATACTTAGGTATCTTCACCTCATCTAATGTTAAAGGTACAAAAACAAAATTTTGCATGAATAACAACACAGTACTTGCCTACAAAGTGAACATTATTATCCCATAATGTATTGAATATCTTAAGTTGGAGCTCGTCATCTGTTCTTAAATTATCACGGGAAAAAAATCAGCTTCTAAAAAACGTTTTTGTAAATACACAAAACAAGAAATTGGTAAATTTTCCTACTTTATTCTTTTAACATTTTGACAATTAAAAGAATATAATTTGTTTTAACCTTTTATTTGTGATAGTATGGGAGTATAGGGTACCTAAAATAAAAATTAAACATAATTCCTTATTGATTTTTCTCATTATGAGAGTATTGAAGGGCAATCTGTTTTAATTGTAAAAACCATTGAAAAGTCAAGATTGCACAAATATTTTTCTTTTTTATTCAAGACAACCGGTTTCAATAATCTTAATCTTAGGCCTGAGGATGACAGCTACGACTGTTGAAACCAACTAAAAAAAAAAAAGTGATCTCAGCTTTTGAACAGTTTTTAACAATAATTCATTATGTAAGATAAATGTGGTGTCACCGCCAGACACCACACTTGCTAGGTGGTAGCTTTAAATCGGCCGCGGTCCATTAGTACATGTCGGACCCGCGTGTCGCCACTGTCAGTGATCGCAGACCGAGCGCCACCACACGGCAGGCCTAGAGAGACGGACTAGCACTCGCCCCAGTTGTACGACGACTTTGCTAGCGACTACACTGACGAAGCCTTTCTCTCATTTGCCGAGAGACAGTTAGAATAGCCTTCAGCTAAGTCCATGACTACGACCTAGCAAGGCGCCATTAACCATATCTGGAGAGAGTCTCACTTGTATTAACAATAGCGATGTACCACAAGGATGAATTAAAGTTAAGTATTAACGCAGCTACGTACTTTTCTTTATAGCATTCATCACGTATCTTGTTTCAGACCTCACGCCAGCCGGCGTGTGTGTACGCGTGCATTTCGGTTACCCGTCACTGTGGACTGGCTGTCTTGTCAGTCCACAACAATAAAAATCAATTTTCACTCCATTATGAATTCCACAGTTTCTATATTTTCTTTGCATAGACACCAAAATATACGAACTGTTTGGTTAACGTTTCATTTCAATATATATTAAATTTTTTGTATTATTATATTTCAAAATACCAATAAAAATGATATCCCGATCTCCTTACATTCTTATCCACTTTAAATCCGAGGAATATGATCATGTCGATCCCTTCCAAAAATTGATTGTTATATTGTATTTTAAGTCCCACACATTTCAGTTGTTTAGTTTTTAAATGAACCGTGTGCATTTTTAAATGTTCACTTTCAACCCACAGGAACATTTGTTTGGCAGGCAGCACGTACCGATGCAGACCCTGGGGCCGTCGCCGAATGGCATGTAGGCGGGGTTCCCCCTGGAGCTGGCGGCGAGAAACCGCTGCGGCCGGAAGTCCTCCGGGTCCGGGAAGTGGCGCGCGTCTCGCTGTATGGCGAACACGGGCACCACGAGCCGCGTGCCCGCCCCCACCGACACCTCCCTCGCTCCTCCCTCCTCGCCCTCCTCGCTCCAGTGCGGCAGCCGGTACGGCTGCGTGGCGACGCGCACCAGGTTTGGGCTCGGAGGGTACTTCCGCAGCGTCTCTGCAAATGTACACGCGCAAATAAAGTTTGAGGACAGCCGCACACTGTTTCCTGTGCCTTCGTAAAAGTCTCTCTCTGAGATAGTCACACGACATCTGAGCAATTAATAACCACAGAGGAACCACCATTACACAATGGGACAACCATTCTGTAATTTTGTTTTCTGGGCACAGCTGAATGGTGGTGGTGGTTAGTGTTTAACGTCCCGTCGACAACGAGGTCATTAGAGACGGAGCGCGAGCTCGGGTTAGGGAAGGATTGGGAAGGAAATTGGCCGTGCCCTTTCAAAGGGACCGTCCCGGCATTTGCCTGAAACGATTTAGGGAAATCACGGAAAACCTAAATCAGGATGGCCGGAGGCGGGATTGAACCGTCGTCCTCCCGAATGCGAGTCCAGTGTGCTAACCACTGTGCCACCTCGCTCGGTGGCACAGCTGAATCTCCTGTGACATGATACATGTGGCTGCACAAGACACTACCATATAGGTACTAGTAAGGTAGCCAAAAGTTTCGGGCTCATCCAATTTTAAGAACTCGAGATAAATACCACTTTTAATCCCCCTTTTTTAAAATGTATATAATATTAAGGGAAAACTTTACAAAATTTCTAAATTACGTTATTTGAAACTTCCTGGCAGATTCAAACTGTGTGCCAGACCAAGACTCTAACTCAGGACATTTGCCTTTCACGGGCAAGTGCTCTACCATCTGGGCTACCAAAGCACGACTCACACCCCGTCCTCACAGCTTTACTTCTGCCTGCAACTCATCTCCTACCTACCAAATTTAACAGAAGCTCCCCTGTGAAACTTACAGGACTAGCACTCCCAGTAGAAAGGATATTGTGGGGACATGGCTTTGCTGCAGTCCAGGGTATGTTTCCAGAATGAGATTTTCTCTTTGCAGTGGAGTGTGTGCTGTCGTGAAACTTTCTGGCACATTAAAATTGTGTGCCAGACTGAGACTCGAACTCACGACCTTTGCCGTTCGCAGGCAACTGCTCTACTGACTGAGCTACCCACGTGCACGTCACGACCCATCCTCGCAGCTTAACTTCTGTCAGCATCTAATCTGCTACCTTCCAATCTTAACAGAAATTCTCCTGTGAAACTTGCTGCGAGGAAGAGTCGTGAGCTGTGCTTGTGTAGCTCAGTTGGTAGAGCACTTCCCTGTGAAAGGGAAAGGTCCAGAGTTTGAGTGTCGGTCTCACACACAGTTTGAATTTGCCAGGAAATTTCATATCAGTGCACTCTCCACTGCAGAGTGAAAATTTTATTCTGTATACTTTGTTATGGCTCTGGTGTAATTTGAATCAAGTAAGGTACCTAAAAAAAAAAAAAAAAAAAAAAAAAGGAGGAGGTCAGAGTAACTCAAAACAGATATCTATTTTTTAGCTAAAAGATGATATTCTAATGAGGTTCAATTAAAATATTACTGAAAATACATCCATAATTTTCAAAATACAAAGCACAATTTCTGACTTGTACACCCCCAAACGTTGTAGGTATTCAAATTGAATACAAAAATTTAAAAGAAAAAGACCAAAGCGAGTTTTGAACCAGATATCCAGAGAAAACCTGATTACTATTCACTGATGCTACTGAAACACCCACACATCTTGTTCAAAAAACTGGCTTTAGTAAGCAAAGTTCCTGAGAAAACTTCAAAGCAGATTTTCACTTTAACCTTGTGTAAAACATTAAAAAAAACTGTTCCTCATCTGTTTTCAAGGGTGTTCCATGAATGTGTTTCACTACACAGCAGGAGACAGCATAAACCGTTTTTATAGTTCATATTAACATTGTGATAATCTAAGAACAACTAGCGTTTACACAGACTGTACACTATTTTTTAGATAGAAACTACATAGCTCAGGTATGATTAAGAAAATGTAGATGGCTGTTAATACATTAGAATGTCTTGAATTTTCATTTACAGAAGATACCTAATTTTTTTCTGTATAAGATATCTGATATATAAGTGTAACAACTTCCAAGAGAATAGCAACACCAGTGTACAAGGGGTATTCCAAAAAAAATTTAATTTTTAAAAGCTATATATTTTCAAACTGTTTACAAAACAGCCACATCCCCTTCTAAAGACTCTCCACTACAACTAATACATTTGTCCCACTGGTGCTTCCACTGTTCGAAACATTGTTTGTAGTCATCTTTAGAAATGGCTGACAGATCCTCCCTTGTTTTTTTCTTGACTTCTTCAGTGTTGTCAAATCACTGTCCTTTCACACCCCTTTTCGTATGTGGAAATAAGAGAAACTTGCATGGAGCTAGGTCATGTGAGCAAGGTGCATTGGGCAGTGGAACCATACCATTTTTAGCTAAAAACTGCCTAACAGAGATGGCTGGGTGTGCAGGTGCGTTGTCGTGCTGGAAGAACCAGTCTCCTGTCTGCCACAAATTGAGTCTTATTTGATGAATTTGATGAATTGTGCAATCTTCTTAAAACTTCCAAATAAAAGGTGTGATTGACGATCTGTGGGAACATACTCTGAATGAACTACTATGTTCTGGCATCAAAAAAGCATATTAGCATTGTTTTGATGTTTGACTTAACTTGATGACATTTTCTTGGACTGGGTGATGATGACACCTTCCATTGGCTTGACTGTTGTTTTCTTTCTTCGGTTGTAACCATGACTTACCGCCAGTAATGACCTCCAACAGAACATCTGGAACAGTTTCAAGCTGTTGTTTCAAAGCACAACATGTTTCAATTCGAAATCCCTTTTGATTGTCATTCAGAACCCGATGAACAAACTTGCCAGCAACACTTTTCATTCCCATATCTTCAATTAAAATTCACTGACGAAGCCCCAAGATAACTCACTAACGTCTGACAGTGGATCAATTGTCTGTCGATGGTCTGCAAGTGCAAGCACTTGAATTTTTTCGTCGATTCGGGCAGTTGATGGATGTCCAGAACGAGGTTTGTCATCAGTCGACATGTCACCATTTCTTAAATCGAGCCAACCATTCGTACACTTGAGTTTTTCCCATAATGTCATATCGGTAAGCTGTTTTCAACATTAAGACAGTTTCAGCAGCGTTTCTATCGAGAAGAAAACAAAATTAATTTCACAGCTGCTCATTGTCACTTAAATTTCCAGTTATATACGTAAAAAGAAAAAAAAGGGAATAAAATAGCGCTAGCAAAAACAATCATCTGCATTTTTTTTTTTTTTTACCCCGTCATATGTGTGCTACTGCGCTAACCAATCATCATGTTTGAGTTTGTTTACGTCAGGTTTATTCTTATGACAAACAAACCATAGTTACGCTGGAAATTCTGCTGCAGAGTGAAAATGCTTTTAGGACAGTAATGGTTAAGTACAGGGCTATTATAAATGATTGAAGCGATTTCATAAATTCACTGTAGCTCCATTCATTGACATATGGTCACGACACACTACAGATACGTAGAAAAACTCATAAAGTTTTGTTCGGCTGAAGCCGCACTTCAGGTTTCTGCCGCCAGAGCGCTCGAGAGCGCAGTGAGACAAAATGGCGACAGGAGCCGAGAAAGCGTATGTCGTGCTTGTAATGCACTCACATCAGTCAGTCATAACAGTGCAACGACACTTCAGGACGAAGTTCAACAAAGATCCACCAACTGCTAACTCCATTTGGCGACGGTATGCGCAGTTTAAAGCTTCTGGATGCCTCTGTAAGGGGAAATCAACGGGTCGGCCTGCAATGAGCGAAGAAACAGTTGAACCTCCACGCTCTCCCAACTTAACCCCGTGCGATTTCTTTCTGTGGGGTTATGTGAAAGATTCAGTGTTTAAACCTCCTCTACCAAGAAACGTGCCAGAACTGCGAGCTCGCATCGACGATGCTTTCGAACTCGTCGACGGGGACGTGCTGCGCCGAGTGTGGGAGGAACTCGATTATCGGCTCGATGTCTGCCGAATCACTAAAGGGGCACATATCGAACATTTGTCAATGCCTAAAAAAACTTTTTGAGTTTTTGTACGTGTGTGCAAAGCATTGTGATAATATCTCAAATAATAAAGTTATTGTAGAGCTGTGAAATCGCTTCAGTCATTTGTAATAACCCTGTACAATGATAAAGTGGCTCAGACAACGTACCGGCAACGATGGCATCCAAAAAGGGCAGTCCCTGGAGCTCCTCGTAGGCAGGCGGGTCCTGCACCCCGGCCTTCTCCAGCTCCAGGAAGGCCTGCTGCTGGATGTCCGGAGCGTGGGCCAGCTCCAGCAGGCACAGGCAGACGGCACTGGCCGTCGTCTCGAGGCCCGCCGCAAAGAACGCCACCGCCTGCGCCGCCACCACCGCCTCCGTCAGCTCTGCGCACCAATGCGGTGGGGTGAAGTGAGAGTAAGCAGGAAGCTGTATAGTTGCACACGTAGTTGTCTCAACAAAAATAGTTACTACTATACCAGGTGTTCGGAAAGTCCCTTTACAAACCTCGAGCACTTGTAGAGGGGAGTGAGTACGTAATATTTTAAATAGGAATCCACGTGCAGAAACATACCATTTCCATTCTACGATGGTTTCAATTCGCACAAGTAATGCACACATCTGATGAAGGAAAGAGAAAACTCTCAAAGCTGCTTGTCCTGGTGTGCGATATAGGGTAAACAAGATGGTGTGTACTGTATCAGACGATTACCTGATGTCACTTAACATCTGCCCTGCTGCGAGACCTATTTGGTGCCTGTGAGTTTCCGGTACAGTAAATGTGGTTTGTTACACATTTTTGAAACGTGCAGACATGCTCCTCGCTTACAATGAAGCTGGAGCTAACAGAAGAGCAGCTAGTCGGCAGCATCACAAATGTTTTCTGTAATGTAACATGCCATAGCACAAAAGTTTTGCTAAAGTTATGCAGTGGCACCGAGAAACAGGTACCTTCACCGTGAGGAGACAAGACTGTGATGCTCCAAGGCAACACCGCACAGACTAGGTACAATGTCTGCAACAATGTCGACGGTCAACACATCGAGCTGCTGTCGTAATACAAAGGGCAATCAAAAAGTTTTGCACAGTCGTCTCTATTTTTTTTATTTTTTGCAGGAGGAGAATGAAATTTTTTGTGAACATACTTGGAACATTTAGCTATAAATTGGTATATAAAAGTATTTTCTTTTATTTACATGTGAGCCATAATGGACCACGACGTAAATGTCAGGTTGCAACAATGGTAGGTGATGGAGTTCGTCTTCGAGACCGGCGATGACTCCGCCACACAGATTGACAGGAAGTTGCTCCCTGTTTGTGGGGAGGACACAGTGGATCACTGCAGTATCCAGCGCTGGTTGCAGAGGTTTAAAGAAGGTGATTTCTCTCTACTGGACAATCCACGATACGGTAAACCATTGACAGCAGTGAGTGTTGTGAATAAGGAGATCACTGATCAAATCATCGAAAATGACATATGTGTGATGATATGACAGCTTGCTGAAATGACTCGTTTGACATTGGGTAGTGTTGTATCACTGGTACAGTCACTAGGGTACACAAAAGTCTGTGCACAATGGGTGACTAAATTACTGAGAAGAGAAATGAAAACAATGTGTGTGAGGGTCTCATGAAGACCTTTACTGAAGAGTGGATACAGTGTTTTGATATTGTCATTGCCCAGGATGAAATATGGGTGTTTTTGTACGAACCTGAGAGCAAAACCCAATCGTGTAGTGGCGTCATCCGAGTTCCCCTCGGAAGAAGAAACCGAGACTTTCACAAACAGCAGGCTGAAAGGTGATGGTCTCCTTCTTCAGGGATCAGTGTGGTGTCATTTTCATGGACTTTTTGGAACCTGGCTCCACAATTAACCAGGACCATTACTATTTGTCACTGGACAAACTGCGACATGCCATCAAGGCTCACAAACCACTGCTTCAGGGTCAGCTCATCAGACTACACCATGACAAATGGCAAACCACATACAGCTCTTATGACGCACAAGAAAATCAGGAAAATGGGTTGGAAAATTGTTCCTCATCCTCCCTACAGTCCAGACTTGGTTACATCTGATTTTTACATCTTTGGTCATCTGAAGGCCCACCTGCACACTAAAACATTTGACAGTGAGAAAGACCTTATTTCCTGTGTCAGGCGATGGTGTAAAAATCAATCCCACAATTTTACCAAAGTGAATTTACATCATAGAAAGAAAGTTGGGCCAGATGCTTCACAGCTGACGGAGGCTACACTGAGTAGGCTCAATGTACAGTTAAACATTCCAAGTATGAAACTTCCTGGCAGATTAAAACTGTGTGCCGGACCGAGACTCGAACTTCTGTAAAGTTTGGAAGGTAGGAGACGAGGTACTGGCTGAAGTAAAGGTGTGAGGACGAGGCGTGAGTCATGCTTGAGTAGCTCAGTTGCCAGAGCACTTGCTCGCGAAAGGCAAAGGTCCCGAGTTCGAGTCTAGGTCCGGCACACAGTTTTAATCAGCCTCCTGCAAAAAATAAAGAAATTGGAGATTACTGTGCAAAACCTTTTGAACGCTCTTTGTACATCAGTACTGTTCTGTACGTACAGTATCCTGGGTTCTTTTTTGTTTTGGAAAAACGTAAACACATAATGCTTAAGTGTTAAAACAAACAAATGTGCTGTCCACAGCTCACGGTCTAGTGGCTAGTGTTGCTACCTCTGGATCATGGGGTCCTGGGTTTGATTCCTGGCCGCGTTGGGGATTTTCTCTGCACGCGTCTTGGTGTTTGTGTTGTCCTCATCATTTCATCATCATCCTCATCATTCATGACTGTGGCTAGATTGGACTGTGAAAAAAATTGGACTGTGAAAAAATTGGGACTTTGTACGGGTGCTGATGACTGCGGAGTTGTGAACCCCAAAAACCAAACATCATCACAAACAAATGTGCTTAAATGATAAATGGATGTTTCATTATGTTTCCTTTCGAACTATTACCAAATAACTGTACTGCAGCATGGCTAATTCAATTCCTCAAGCAGAAGTGGATGAGTTAAACACCTGAACTGGAACTGTCATAGAATGGAAAAGGTATATTTTTCAGGCATCAGTTCCTAATCAAAATAATATGCACTCATTTGCTTCTACATGTCCTAGAAATCAGTAACAACAATTAATGAACATTCTATATTTGTATCAGTACTGAGAAAATCAAATGGTGGATATTTCAGTTTAAAATGTCACTGGGTCAGCCAGGTTCTAATGGAATATATTATACTTTATTTTGGTGAAGTAGCTGATACATGTGCATTTTTTGATTTTCTTTCCAGAATTTTGGCACTGTCATACAGTTCTTAGTGGATAATGATTTTGCTTCATCTTAAAATTAGGTTTTCCGTTTTGCAAAGTTAATAATGTTATATACATTTGACACTATTGCAATCTGGGGGCAATCCAGATTGATATGAAAATGGAAGTATTGTAATAAACTTCGAAATACGATGCTCACTTTAGTTGAGCAATTATTTGTATTATCATGGGAGTATATACATGGTTTTAAGTGAGCATGAGCATGTATATTCGGTGCACTTTGTTTGATATTTTATTTAATGATTCTTTTGCTTTTGACATAAGAATATACTATTGCATGCATGTCCTTGGAATGGCTGTTTATTATATGACACAAATTATTGTACATATGGACGTGATTTTTCAAGTGTAGTGCATAAGATCCGAAGATGGCAACATAGTTTGTAAAAACTGGTTATCTGAATAAATGCTCTACTAAAGAGACTGTGGCATTTTGAAGTTTGTTTCTTCCATATTCAACATAATAATGTCAGTTAAATATAAACATGTATTGCACACTTAAATGCATATGTAACCTAAATTATGAAATTTTACACAAGGGTTGTTTTATTTTAATCAAAATTAAAACTGATTATGAATTTAGTTCCATTTTAAGTACAGTAGCATTTGCTCTAGGTGTTCATGGTGAACACTTTAAATGTCTATCAATATATTTATAGATCCCCTAGCAGAGGGCAGAACTACCTCAGATTCATTTACTGCACATATTCCTGCCACAGAGATGAACGAGTTGTTGAAAAAAATTTTCTCTTTCACCATAGCATATTACCGCGGTTTTGCACCACAAAGCGGTGCATCACCCCACCCTGTTCTCAATTCTGCTCTGAGTGACTTCTCTCCTCACTCAAAACTTTAAAAATTCGTTATGTAGAAGAAATTCACATCCAGTGAAGATGTCGAGGCACAAGCGAACTCTTAGTTCACAGAACTCAGAAAATCGCATTTTTTTCTTTTTCTGGAAAGGTTTCTTTTTTATTTTTATTTTCCCATCAGTCTTGTGACTGGTTTGACGCAGCCCATGACAAATTCCACTCCTGTGCCAACATTTCCATCTCAGCAGCAGCAACCCACCGCTTCAATTATTTGCTGGATGTACAGGGTGTTTCAAAAATGACCGGTATATTTGAAACGGCAATACAAACTAAATGAGCAGCGATAGAAATACACCGTTTGTTGCAATATGCTTGGGACAACAGTACATTTTCAGGCAGACAAACTTTCGAAATTACAGTAGTTACAATTGTCAACAACAGATGGCGCTGCGGTCTGGGAACCTCTATAGTATGGTATTTTCCACATATCCACCATGCGTAGCAATAATATGGCGTAGTCTCTGAATGAAATTACCCGAAACCTTTGACAACGTGTATGGCGGAATGGCTTCACATGCAGATGAGATGTACTGCTTCAGCTGTTCAATTGTTTCTGGATTCTGGCGGTACACCTGGTCTTTCAAGTGTCCCCACAGAAAGAAGTCACAGGCGTTCATGTCTGGCGAATAGGGAGGCCAATCCACGCCACCTCCTGTATGTTTCGGATAGCCCAAAGCAATCACACGATCATCGAAATATTCATTTAGGAAATTAAAGACGTCGGCCGTGCAATGTGGCCGGGCACCATCTTGCATAAACCACGAGGTGTTCGCAGTGTCGTCTAAGGCAGTTTGTACTGCCACAAATTCACGAAGAATGTCCAGATAGCGAGATGCAGTAATCGTTTCGGATCTGAAAAATGGGCCAATGATTCCTTTGGAAGAAATGGCGGCCCAGACCAGTACTTTTTGAGGATGCAGGGATGATGGGACTGCAACATGGGGCTTTTCGGTTCCCCATATGCGCCAGTTCTGTTTATTGACGAAGCTGTCCAGGTAAAAATAAGCTTTGTCAGTAAACCAAATGCTGCCCACATGCATATCGCCGTCATAAATCCTGTGCACTATATCGTTAGCGAATGTCTCTCGTGCAGCAATGGTAGCGGCACTGAGGGGTTGCTGCGTTTGAATTTTGTACGGATATAGGTGTAAACTCTGGTGCGTGAGACGATACGTGGACGTTGGCGTCATTTGGACCGCAGCTGCAACATGGCGAACGGAAACCCGAGGCCGCTGTCGGATCACCTGCTGCACTAGCTGCGCGTTGCCCTCTGTGGTTGCCGTACGCGGTCGCCCTACCTTTCCAGCACGTTCATCCGTCACGTTCCCAGTCCGTTGAAATTTTTCAAACAGATCCTTTATTGTATCGCTTTTCGGTCCTTTGGTTACATTAAACCTCCGTTGAAAACTTTGTCTTGTTGCAACAACACTGTGTTCTAGGCGGTGGAATTCCAACACCAGAAAAATCCTCTGTTCTAAGGAATAAACCATGTTGTCCACAGCACACTTGCACGTTGTGAACAGCACACGCTTACAGCAGAAAGACGACGTACAGAATGGCGCACCCACAGACTGCGTTGTCTTCTATATCTTTCACATCACTTGCAGCGCCATCTGTTGTTGAAAATTGTAACTGCTGTAATTTCGAAAGTTTGTCCGCCTGAAAATGTACTGTTGTCCCAAGCATATTGCAACAAACGGTGTATTTCTATCGCTGCTCGTTTAGTTTTTATTCCCGTTTCAAATATATCGGTCATTTGTGAAACACCCTGTATGACAACCTCTGTCTTCCTCTACGGTTCTTACCATGTACGGCTCCCTCTAGCACTAGGGAAGATATTATGGGACGTCTTAACAGATGTTCTACCACCCTGTCCCTTCTTCTTGTCAGTGTTTTCCATACATTTCTTTCCTTATCGATTCTGTAAAGATCCTCATCATTCCTTATCTTATCAGACCAACTAATTTTCAACATTTTTCTGTAGCACCACATCTCAAATGCTTCAGTCCTTTTCTGCTCTGGTTTCCCCACAGCCCGTCTCTCACTATCATACAATGCTGCAGTCCAAACATGTTGTCCTCGATGGTGAGTGTTCGTCGGAGGTGAGGGTATCATCTGGAGTGCCCCAGGGAAGTGTGGTAGGTCCGCTGTTGTTTTCTATCTACATAAATGATCTTTGGATAGGGTGGATAGCAATGTGCGGCTGTTTGCTGATGATGCTGTGCTGTACGGGAAGGTGTCGTCGTCGAGTGACTGTAGGGGGATACGAGACGACTTGGACAGGATTTGTGATTGGTGTAAAGAATGGCAGCTAACTCTAAATATAGATAAATGTAAATTAATGCAGATGAATAGGAAAAAGAATCCCGTAATGTTTGAATACTCCATTAGTAGTGTAGCACTTGACACAGTCACGTCGATTAAATATTGGGGCGTAACATTGCAGACCGATATGAAGTGGGACGAGCATGTAATGGCAGTTGTGGGGAAGGCGGATAGTCGTCTTCGGTTCATTGGTAGAATTTTGGAAAGATGTGGTTCACCTGTAAAGGAAACCACTTATAAAACACTAATACGACCTATCCTTGAGTACTGCTCGAGCATTTGGGATCCCTATCAGGTCGGATTGAGGGAGGACATAGAAGCAATTCAGAGGCGGGCTGCTAGATTTGTTACTGGTACGTTTGATCATCACGCGAGTGTTACGGAAATGCTTCAGGAACTCGGGTGGGAGTCTCTAGAGGAAAGGAGGCGTTCTTTTCATGAATCGCTACTGAAGAAATTTAGAGAACCAGCATTTGAGGCTGACTGCAGTACAATTTTACTGCCGCCAACTTATATTTCGCAGAAAGACCACAAAGATAAGATAAGAGAGATTAGGGCTGGTACAGAGGTATGTAGGCAGTCATTTTTCCCTCGTTCTGTTTGGGAGTGGAACAGGGAGAGAAGATGCTAGTTGTGGTATAAGGTACCCTCCGCCACGCACCGTATGGTGGATTGCGGAGTATGTATGTAGATGTAGATGTAGATGTAGATGAATCACGCACATTTCATACTCAAAGTAAGGCCTTTGTTCGATACTAGTAGACTTCTCTTTGCCAGGAATGCTCTTTTTGCCAACGCTACTCTGCTTTTTATGTCCTCCTCACTCTGTCCATCATAGATTATTTTGCAGCCCAGGTAGCAGAATTCCTTAAATTCATGTTCTTCATGATCTCAATTCTGATGTAAAGTTTCTCACTGTTCTCATTTCTCCTACCTCTCATTACTTTCATATTTCTTCAACTTACTCTCAATCCATAGTCTGCGCTCATTAGACTTTTTATTCCATTCAATATGTCCTGTGTAATTTTTCTTCACTTTCACCAAGGATAGCAATGTCATCAGCAAATCTTATCATTGATATTCTTTCACCCTGAATTTTAATTCCACTCTTGAATCTTTCTTTTATTTCCCTGATTGTTCTTTGATGTATAGATTATACAATAAAGATGAGGGACTACATCACTGTCTAACACTCCTTTTGATCTGAGCGCTTCTTTCTTGGTCTTATACTGTCATCGTTCCCCGTTGGCTCGTCTACATACAGTATACTAACCGTCTTTCTCCAAATCTTATTCCTACTTTTCTTAGGATTTCAAACATCTTGCAACATTTTACACTGGAACACATTTTCCAGGTTGTCAAATACTATGAATGTGTCTTGATTATTCTTCAGTCTTGCTTCTACACTCCTGGAAATGGAAAAAAGAACACATTGACACCGGTGTGTCAGGCCCACCATACTTGCTCCGGACACTGCGAGAGGGCTGTACAAGCAATGATCACACGCACGGCACAGCGGACACACCAGGAACCGCGGTGTTGGCCGTCGAATGGCGCTAGCTGCGCAGCATTTGTGCACCGCCGCCGTCAGTGTCAGCCAGTTTGCCGTGGCATACGGAGCTCCATCGCAGTCTTTAACACTGGTAGCATGCCGCGACAGCATGGACGTGAACCGTATGTGCAGTTGACGGACTTTGAGCGAGGGCGTATAGTGGGCATGCGGGAGGCCGGGTGGACGTACCGCCGAACTGCTCAACACGTGGGGCGTGAGGTCTCCACAGTACATCGATGTTGTCGCCAGTGGTCGGCGGAAGGTGCACGTGCCCGTCGACCTGGGACCGGACCGCAGCGACGCACGGATGCACGCCAAGACCGTAGGATCCTACGCAGTGCCGTAGGGGACCGCACCGCCACTACCCAGCAAATTAGGGACACTGTTGCTCCTGGGGTATCGGCGAGGACCATTCGCAACCGTCTCCGTGAAGCTGGGCTACGGTCCCGCACACCGTTAGGCCGTCTTCCGCTCACGCCCCAACATCGTGCAGCCCGCCTCCAGTGGTGTCGCGACAGGCGTGAATGGAGGGACGAATGGAGACGTGTCGTCTTCAGCGATGAGAGTCGCTTCTGCCTTGGTGCCAATGATGGTCGTATGCGTGTTTGGCGCCGTGCAGGTGAGCGCCACAATCAGGACTACATACGACCGAGGCACACAGGGCCAACACCCGGCATCATGGTGTGGGGAGCGATCTCCTACACTGGCCGTATCCCGTGCCACCCAACGTGCTCTAGAAGGTGTAAGTCAACTACCCTGGCCAACAAGATCTCCGGATCTGTCCCCCATTGAGCATGTTTGGGACTGGATGAAGCGTCGTCTCACGCGGTCTGCACGTCCAGCACGAACGCTGGTCCAACTGAGGCGCCAGGTGGAAATGGCATGGCAAGCCGTTCCACAGGACTACATCCAGCATCTCTACGATCGTCTCCATGGGAGAATAGCAGCCTGCATTGCTGCGAAAGGTGGATATACACTGTACTAGTGCCAACATTGTGCATGCTCTGTTGCCTGTGTCTATGTGCCTGTGGTTCTGTCAGTGTGATCATGTGATGTATCTGACCCCAGGAATGTGTCAATAAAGTTTCCCCTTCCTGGGACAATGAATTCACGGTGTTCTTATTTCAATTTCCAGGAGTGTATTATCAAGCATAACATCAGAAAGGCTTTCTGATGTCTTTACCTTTCCTAAAGCCAAACTGATTGTCATCCAACAGATCCTCAATTTTTTCCAGTCTTCTGCATATTATTCTTGTCAGCATGTCAGATGCATGAGGTGGTGAGCTGACTGCGCGGTAATTCTCACACTTGTTGCCACTTGCTATCTTCAGAATTGTTTGGATGATGTTTTTTCTGAAAGACTATTTTACACTCCAAGGTGAACAGTTCATGTTATAAATCATGTTGAGAAATGAAGGTGAATTGTTTGAGAATAATGTTATTTTGTTTAACCCTTTCACTACCACTGGGATGTATGTAGCCTGCAATAAGTTAGCAGAGATTAGTGGGAATTTGCTGCATGTTATTGCTGTGTATCAATGTCCCACTGGCAAAGGGAAGCCTGCTAGTAGTTTTTCAGAATTCTTATAATTACAGATTGGACCTATACACTGAGGTGAAAAGAATCATGGAGTAGTGATATGCACCTATACAGATGGTGGTAGTATCTGTACACAAGTTACAAAAGGCTGGTAAATTGGTGAAGCTGTCATCTGCGCTCAGATGATTCATGTGAAAAGGTTACCAACATGATTATAGCCACAAATCAACGGACTCTGAACGCGGAATGGACATTGTAGCTACACTACATAATCAAAACTATCCGGGACCCCAAAAACCATACATATTTCATATTAGGTGCATTGTGCTGCTACCTACTGCCAGGTACTCGATATCAGCAACCTCAGTAGTCATTAGACGTAGTGAGAGAGCAGAATGGGGCACTCTGTGGAACTCACGGACTTCGAACGTGGTCAGGTGATTGGGTGTCACTTGTGTCATGCGTCTATACACGACATTTCCACACTCCTAAACATCCCTAGGCCACTGCTTCTGATGTGATAGTGAAGTGGAAATGTGAAGGGACTCATACAGCACAAAAGCGTACAGGCCGACCTCATCTGTTGACTGACAGAGACCGCCAACAGTTGAAGTGTAATAGGCGGACATCTATCCAGACCATCATACAGGAATTCCAGACTGCATCAGGATCCACTGCAATACTACAACAGTTAGGCGGGAGGTGAGAAAACTTGGATTTTATGGTCAAGCAGCTGCTCATAAGCCAAATGACGCCTCGCTTGGTGTAAGGAGCCTAAACATTGGACGATTGAATAGTGGAAAAACGTTGTGTGGAATGACAAATCATGGTACACAATGTGGCAGGGTGTGGGTATAGTGAATGCCTGGTGAACTTCACCTGCCAGCATGTGTAGTGCCAACAATAAAATTCGGAGGCGGTGGTGTTACGGTGTGGTCGCGTTTTTCATGAAAGGGGCTTGCACCCCTTGTTGTTTTGCATGGCACTATCACAGTGCAGGCCTACATTGATGTTTGAAGCTCCTTCTTGCTTCCCACAGTTCAAGAGCAATTCGGGGATGGCGATTGCATCTTTCAACACGATCGCACACCTGTTCATAATGCACGGCCTGTGGCAGAGTGGTTACACAACGATAACATTCCTGTAATGGACTGACCTGCACAGAGTCCTGACCTGAATCCTACAGAACACCTTTGGGATGTTTTGGGACACCGACTTCATGCCAGGCCTCACCGACCGACATCGATACCTCTCCTCAGTGCAGCACTGTGTGAAGAATGGGCTGCCATTCCCCAAGAAACCTTCCAGCACCTGACTGAACATATGCCTGTGAGAATGGAAGCTGTCATCAAGGCTAAGAGTGGGCCAACACCATATTGAATTCCAGTATTACCAAACGAGGGCATCACAAACTTTTAAGTCATTTTCAGCCCGGTGTCCGGATACTTTTGATCATGTATCGTAGATACACGGGACATTCCATTTCGGAAATTGCTATGGAACTCAATATTCTGAGATCCACAGTGTCAAGCGTATGCTTAGAATACCATATTTGAGACAATACCTCTCACCATTGCAAATACAGTGGTTGACGGCCTTTGCTTAACAACCGAGAGCAGTGCCATTTGCATAGAGTTGTCAGTGCTAACAAATAAGCAACACTATGTGAAATACACTCCTGGAAATTGAAATAAGAACACCGTGAATTCATTGTCCCAGGAAGGGGAAACTTTATTGACACATTCCTGGGGTCAGATACATCACATGATCACACTGACAGAACCACAGGCACATAGACACAGGCAACAGAGCATGCACAATGTCGGCACTAGTACAGTGTATATCCACCTTTCGCAGCAATGCAGGCTGCTATTCTCCCATGGAGACGATCGTAGAGATGCTGGATGTAGTCCTGTGGAACGGCTTGCCATGCCATTTCCACCTGGCGCCTCAGTTGGACCAACGTTCGTGCTGGACGTGCAGACCGCGTGAGACGACGCTTCATCCAGTCCCAAACATGCTCAATGGGGGACAGATCCGGAGATCTTGCTGGCCAGGGTAGTTGACTTACACCTTCTAGAGCACGTTGGGTGGCACGGGATACATGCGGACGTGCATTGTCCTGTTGGAACAGCAAGTTCCCTTGCCGGTCTAGGAATGGTAGAACGATGGGTTCGATGACGGTTTGGATGTACCGTGCACTATTCAGTGTCCCCTCGACGATCACCAGTGGTGTACGGCCAGTGTAGGAGATCGCTCCCCACACCGTGATGCCGGGTGTTGGCCCTGTGTGCCTCGGTCGTATTGCAGTCCTGATTGTGGCGCTCACCTGCACGGCGCCAAACACGCATACGACCATCATTGGCACCAAGGCAGAAGCGACTCTCATCGCTGAAGACGACACGTCTCCATTCGTCCCTCCATTCACGCCTGTCGCGACACCACTGGAGGCGGGCTGCACGATGTTGGGGCATGAGCGGAAGACGGCCTAACGGTGTGCGGGACCGTAGCCCAGCTTCATGGAGACGGTTGCGAATGGTCCTCGCCGATACCCCAGGAGCAACAGTGTCCCTAATTTGCTGGGAAGTGGCGGTGCGGTCCCCTACGGCACTGCGTAGGATCCTACGGTCGTGCGTCGCTGCGGTCCGGTCCCAGGTCGACGGGCACGTGCACCTTCCGCCGACCACTGGTGACAACATCGATGTACTGTGGAGACCTCACGCCCCACGTGTTGAGCAATTCGGCGGTACGTCCACCCGGCCTCCCGCATGCCCACTATACGCCCTCGCTCAAAGTCCGTCAACTGCACATACGGTTCACGTCCACGCTGTCGCGGCATGCTACCAGTGTTAAAGACTGCGATGGAGCTCCGTATGCCACGGCAAACTGGCTGACACTGACGGCGGCGGTGCACAAATGCTGCGCAGCTAGCGCCATTCGACGGCCAACACCGCGGTTCCTGGTGTGTCCGCTGTGCCGTGCGTGTGATCATTGCTTGTACAGCCCTCTCGCAGTGTCCGGAGCAAGTATGGTGGGTCTGACACACCGGTGTTCTTTTTTCCATTTCCAGGAGTGTAAGTGCAGAAGTCCATGTGGGTCATATGACTAATGTACCCATTAGGAAATTTGGCATTAATAGGATATGGCAACAGACAACCAATGTGAGTGCCATTGGTAACAGCGTGACATCACCTGTAACGCGCTCCTGGGCTTGTGAGCCTATTGGTTGGACCCTAGACGACTGGAAAACTGAACTGGTTATGTAAATCCCGATTTTAGCTCATAAGAGTTGATGGTAGGGTTCAAGTGTGGCACAGACCCCAAGAAGCCATGGTCCCAAGTTGTCAACAAGGCACTGTGCGAGCTGGTGGTGGCTCCACAGTTATGTGGTCTGTGTTTACACGGAATGGCCTGTGTCTTCTGGTCCAAACTTAACCGATCATTGACTGGAAATTGTTATGTTTGGCCACTTGGAGACCATTTGCAGCCATTCGTGGACTTCACGTTCCCAAACAATGGTGGAATTTTATGGAGTTCACATTTGGTTCGAAGGACATTCTAAACAACTTGAGTGAATAATTTGGTCACCCACTGAACATTTATGAGATATAATGTAGAGGTCAGTGTGTGCAGAAAATCCTGCAGTGGGAATACTTTCACAATTATGGATGGCTTTAAAGGCAGCACGGATCAGTATTTCTGCAGGGGACTTGCAATGACTTGTCGAGTCCCTGCCGAGTCGAGTTGCCGCACTAAAATGACGTGTGACTAGAGCCTCCCGTCGGGTAGGCCGCTCGCCTGGTGCGAGTCTTTCGATTTGACCCCACGTCGGCGACTCGGGCGTCGACGAGGGTGAAATAGTGACGATTAGACGACACGACACCCAGTCCCTGAACGGAGAAAATCTCCGACCCAGCTGGGAATTGGACCCGTGTCCTCAGGACTGACATTCTGTCGCACTGACCACTTGGCTTCTGGGGCGCAGACAGTTTCTGCACTGTGCCAGGCAAAAGGAAGTCCGACACAATATTGGAAGGTACTCCACGATTTTTTCACCTCAGTTTAGGTCGTGGTGTGTTGAAGTTTCATTGTTAACCCTTTGCTCCGTATTGTCACACTGAATAAGCTCAGGCCTGCACACAGACAATTCAGTTAACAGGTTTGCAAAGCAGGCTACTGTCGCAACATCTCAGACAATTTATCTGTATTGTATTGAATTGTGTGATAACCGGGGGCCTAGGTATGACGGAGACGCTAGGTCCCTGCCGCAGTGGTCCGGAACCCGACGACGACTACCGCAGTCCACTTCACCCCTCCGCCGCCCCACGCCGAACCCAGGCTTATTGTGCAGTTCGGCCCCCAGTGGACCCCCAAGGGTACGTCTCACACCAGACGAGTGTAACCCCTATGTTTGCGTGGTAGAGTAACGACGGTGTACGCGTACGTGGAGAACTTGTTTGCGCAGCAATCACCGACATAGTGTAGCTGAGGTGGAATAAGGGGAACCAGCCCGGACTCACCGCCTAAAAACGATCCACAGACTGGCCGGCTCACCGGACATCGACACAAGTCTGCCGGGCGGATTCGTGCCGGGGACCAGGCGCTTCTTCCCACTCCAGAAAGCCGTGCGTTAGACCGCACGGCCAATTTATCTGAGTCAGAAAACTGCATGCCGTATTGACATTTCCAGCATTACAAATGGTGCTGACATTGAGCAGCTGCAATGTGAGCTAAAATTTGGAGAGATACTCTGTGTCTGTTTTTGTATATCTTTTAGTGTTTGGACAGTTATCTTCGAAAACCCTGGAGATATTTCCGAGTAACCCTGTAGGTGCTACCCATTCCCACAATGAGCGACATTTTTTCATATTTTTGCATGTGACTAGGCTTTAATTAAGGGGGGTAGGACGTCAAACAGGCCGACTTTGAGCAGCAGGGGCACCACAGGATATCTTAATGTCCACTGTCTATACTTTTACAAATAAATTCGTAAAACTTTGTCAGCATGACCAGGAAGGATTCAGAATTCACACTCATAGCAGTGGAAGTTCAAAAACATAATAAAGTAATTTTTTTACATGTGAAATTTCATCATTTTTTTCACTTACTAATGGCAGCATTTGTTGCTATAGGTACACTTTTCTTCACAGTAAGAGAGATGGTTCGATGAATTTTGTACAGCGTACAAACCATACTTAAAGGTTTATGAAACTCTAGAATTTTCCAAATCTATTAAAAACTGTGGTAAAAATTCAGGTAATTAACTACAAAATTTGTGTTTTTTTCTAAACACGAAGTTTAAAATCCAACAGATCATTCGTTTTTTCATAAATTAAATAAATTCTAGAGTTTCATACACCTGTAAGTATGGTATGTATGCTCTGCAAAATTCATCGAAGAATCTCTCTAACTTATGAAGAAAAGTGTACCTATAGCAACAAATACAGTCATTAGTAAGTGAAAAAATGATGAAATTTCACACGTAACAAAAAATTTTTTTGTCATGTTTTTGAACTTCCACTGCAATTAGTGTGAATCCTGAATCATTCCTGGTGATGCTGACAAAGTTTGATGAATTTATTTGTAAAAGTATAGACACTGGTAATTAAAATGTCCTGTGATGCCTCTCCTGCTCCAAGTCGGCCCGTTTGACGTCAAACCCCCCTTAAGATAACTCCAAAAAATATACATAGTGGAAGTGTTAAAAAGTGCCGGATTTATCGGCACACGGAGAGACGTACCGATGCCGCCCAGGGAGTTGTCGCCCTCCCTGCGCCCCTCGCTCCTCAGGTCGAGCAGCGTCTGCAGGAAGTCCTTCCGCGCCACGCCGGACTGCTCGCGCTCGTCCATCGAGTGACGCACTACCTGAAATACACACACAACATACGTGTAAGGGAACCACAACAGCCACAGCTACTCGGTCCTCAAATGAGTCTGTAGACACACGGTCCAGTCACACGAATGTCATCGTAGCCTACATTACATGTCAACATGCAACAACCAAAGACAGCAGACAGCAGCACTAGCAGTGAAGGGTATATAAAGCGGGTCAGGGCAATGTGGAAAACAGAGAAGTCCTCGTAATGTGTAAACAGAGCAATTTAAAATTTATCTGAAGTTCAAATGGGCACGATCACTGGTTTCCAGGCCACGGGTGGAAGTATTTTAAAACAACTAAGTTTCTAAGCTGTACGGGTGCTGCTATGGTTGAAGTACACCACACGTGGCAAAACGGCAACAAGGAAACTGTGGTGCACCATCTACATCTACATTTATACTCTGCAAGCCACCCAACGGTGTGTGGCGGGGGGCACTTTACGTGCCACCGTGGGCCCTAGATGACAGGTGTGAGCCGGTCGGAGAGGCCGAGCGGTTCTGGGCGCTACAGTCTGGCACCGCTACGGTCGCAGGTTCGAATCCTGCCTCAGGCACGGATGTGTGTGATGTCCTTAGGTCAGTTAGGTTTAAGTAGTTCTAAGTTCTAGGGGACTGATGACCTCAGACGTTAAGTCTCATATTGCTCATAGCCATTTGAACCATTTTTGACAGGAGTGAGTGAAAGCTTTGAAGATGTGTACCAGGGAATAGACATGCAATTATTGAGGAACTGACTGCCCAGATGAACCAAGGAGCTACGAACAGTGTGTGCTCAATGACTGTTCACTGAATGCTGCTCTGTACGGGCCTCCACAGCAGCCACCTTGACCACACACCCACGCTGACTGCTATTCATTGGCAACGAAGGCTGGATTATACACTCCTGGAAATTGAAATAAGAACACCGTGAATTCATTGTCCCAGGAAGGGGAAACTTTATTGACACATCACATGATCACACTGACAGAACCACAGGCACATAGACACAGGCAACAGAGCATGCACAATGTCGGCAGTAGTACAGTGTATATCCACCTTTCGCAGCAATGCAGGCTGCTATTCTCCCATGGAGACGATCGTAGAGATGCTGGATGTAGTCCTGTGGAACGGCTTGCCATGCCATTTCCACCTGGCGCCTCAGTTGGACCAGCGTTCGTGCTGGACGTGCAGACCGCGTGAGACGACGCTTCATCCAGTCCCAAACATGCTCAATGGGCGACAGATCCGGAGATCTTGCTGGCCAGGGTAGTTGACTTACACCTTCTAGAGCACGTTGGGTGGCACGGGATACATGCGGACGTGCATTGTCCTGTTGGAACAGCAAGTTCCCTTGCCGGTCTAGGAATGGTAGAACAATGGGTTCGATGACGGTTTGGATGTACCGTGCACTATTCAGTGTCCCCTCGACGATCACCAGTGGTGTACGGCCAGTGTAGGAGATCGCTCCCCACACCATGATGCCGGGTGTTGGCCCTGTGTGCCTCGGTCGTATGCAGTCCTGATTGTGGCGCTCACCTGCACGGCGCCAAACACGCATACGACCATCATTGGCACCGAGGCAGAAGCGACTCTCATCGCTGAAGACGACACGTCTCCATTCGTCCCTCCATTCACGCCTGTCGCGACACCACTGGAGGCGGGCTGCACGATGTTGGGGCGTGAGCGGAAGACGGCCCAATGGTGTGCGGGACCGTAGCCCATCTTCATGGAGACGGTTGCGAATGGTCCTCGCCGATACCCCAGGAGCAACAGTGTCCCTAATTTGCTGGGAAGTGGCGGTGCGGTCCCCTACGGCACTGCGTAGGATCCTACGGTCTCTGCGTGCATCCGTGCGTCGCTGCGGTCCGGTCCCAGGTCGACGGGCACGTGCACCTTCCGCCGACCACTGGCGACAACATCGATGTACTGTGGAGACCTCACGCCCCACGTGTTGAGCAATTCGGCGGTACGTCCACCCGGCCTCTCGCATGCCCACTGTACGCCCTCGCTCAAAGTCCGTCAACTGCACATACGGTTCACGTCCACGCTGTCGCGGCATGCTACCAGTGTTAAAGACTGCGATGGAGCTCCGTATGCCACGGCAAACTGGCTGACACTGACGGCGGCGGTGCACAAATGCTGCGCAGCTAGCGCCATTCGACGGCCAACACCGCGGTTCCTGGTGTGTCCGCTGTGCCGTGCGTGTGATCATTGCTTGTAGAGCCCTCTCGCAGTGTCCGGAGCAAGTATGGTGGGTCTGACACACCGGTGTCAATGTGTTCTTTTTTCCATTTCCAGGAGTGTACAAGCCAGTACCGACACTCCCCTGCGGCACATCTGAAATCTCTCCTCCTTCGGAAGACTTCTCTCCATTGAGAATGACATGCTGCGTTCTGTTATCTAGGAACTCTTCAATCCAATCACAATTCGTCTGATATTCCATTTGCTCTTACTTTGTTCATTAAACAACTGTGGGGAACTGTATCGAACGCCTTTCGGACGTCAAGAAACACGGCATTTACCTGGGAACCCGTGTCTATGGCCCTCTGAGTCTCGTGGATGAATAGCACGAGCTGGGTTTCACATGATCGTCTTTTTTGAAACCCGTGCTGATTCCTACAGAGTAGGTTTCTAGTCTCCAGAAAAGTCATTACACTCAAACATAATACGTGTTCCAAAATACTACAAATGATCGACGTTAGAGATATAGGTCTATAGTTCTGCACATCTGTTCGATGTGCCTTCTTGAAAACGGGGATGACCTGCGCCCTTTCCCAATCCTTCGGAACGCTACGCTCTTCTAGAGACCTACGGTACACCACTGCAAGATGGGGGGGGCAAGTTCCTTCGCATACTCTGTGTAAAATCGAACTGGTATCCCATCAGGTCCAGCGGCCTTTCCTCTTTTGAGCGATTTTAATTGTTTGTCTATCCCCATGTCATCTATTTCGATATCTACCATTTTGTCATCTGTGCGAGAGTCTAAAGAAGGAACTACAGTGCAGTCTTCCTCTGTGAAACAGCTTTGGAAAAAGACATTTAGTATTTCGGCCTTTAGTCTGTCATCCTCTGTTTCAGTACCATTTTGGTCACAGAGTGTCTAGACATTTTGTTTTGCTCCACCTACCGCTCTGACATAAGACCAAAATTTCTTAGGATTTTCTGCCAAGTCAGTACATAGAACTTTATATTTGAATTCAGTGAACGCCTCTCGCATAGCCCTCCTCACACTACATTTCGCTTCGCGTAATTTTTGTTTGTCTGCAAGGCTTTGGCTATGTTTATGTTTGCTGTGAAGTGCAAGTGATTTAGAGTGACGAATCATGCTATACCCTGTGGCAATCCAGTGGAAGAGTTTGGGTTTAGTGAATGCCCAGACAACATTACCTGCCATCACGTGTAGTGCCAACAGTCAAGCGTTGAGGAGCCGGTGTTAAGGTATAGCGATGTTTTTCATGGTTAGAGTGTGGGCCCTTATTGTGCTGAAGAAAATGGTAAACATGGAAGGATGTGAAAACATTTTACAGAACTCTGTTCAGAGATGATAGCTGTTTTCATCAGCAAGACATTGCACTCTGAATGTCCGCCTGCTTAGCTGGGTGGTACTGTGGCTTGCCTCCTGTGCAGGTGGACCCGGGTTTGATTCCCGGCCGGGTCAGAGGTTTTCTCCGTTCGTGGACTGGGTGTTGTGTTGTCCTCATCATCGTTTCATCCTCATCACTGGTGCACAAGTCATCCAATGTGGTGACGACTAAAATAAGACTTGCACTCGGCAGCAGAACTTCCCCAGGCACTGCGACATACGTTCATTTCCATTCTGCACTCTGAATAAAGCAGCAAATGGTTTGGGGGAATGGCTTTCTTGCATCAGACCGGCCTCCCAAGAGTCCTGATCTGAACCCAATGGAACATCTTTGGGATGAGTTGGAACGTCAACTTCGCCCCAAACCAGGTCCGGATATAGGGGGCGGGAAATTGGGATATGTGCTCTCGGTGGCAATTTCAGGGGGTGCCAAATTCATACTCTTGAAGAAAAGAAACCTTTTTTCACAAAGTGACTAGCATCCCGCGCATGTTAGTCTAACGATTATACATATTATTTTGAAATGCATCCCTGTTGGTTTTTGAACATTTTTTAATACATTCTAAGGTGATTTTTGAACGAACCATAAGCTGATTTTTGAACGCATGCATAGTGTATGTGATGTCTCTGACAAGGGAATTCCTGTCACATCTACACTACTGGCCATTAAAATTGCTACACCACGAAGATGGCGTGCTACAGACGCGAAATTTTACTGACAGGAAGAAGATGCTATGATATGCAAATGGCTAACTTTTCAGAGCATTCACACTAGGTTGGCACCGGTGGCAACACCTACAATGTGCTGACATGAAGAAAGTTTCCAACCGATTTCTCGTACACAAACAGCAGTTGACCGGCGTTGCCTGGTGAAACATTGTTGTGATGCCTCGTCTAAGGAGGAGAAATGCGTACCATCATGTTTCCGACTTTGATAAACGTCGGATTGTAGCCTACCACAATTGCGTTTTATCATATCGCGACATAACTGCTCGTGTTGGTCGAGATCCAATGACTGTTAGCAGAATACGAGATCGGTGGGTTCAGGAGGGTAATACGGAACGCCGTGCTGGATCCCAACGGCCTCGTATCACTAGCAGTCGAGATGACAGGCGTCTTATCCGCACGGCTGTAACGGATCGTGCAGCCACGTCTCGATCCCTGAGTCAACAGATGGGGACGTTTGCAAGACAACAACCACCTGCACGAACAGTTCGACGAAGTTTGCAGCAGCACGGACTATCAGCTCGGAGACCGTGGCTGCGGTTACCCTTGACGCTGCATCACAGACAGGAGCGCCTGCGATGGTGTACTCGTCGACGAACCTGGGTGCACGAATGGCAAAACGTCAATTTTTTGGATGAATCCAGGTTCTGTTTACAGCATCACGGTGGTCGCATCCGTGTTTGGCGACATCGCGGTGAACGCACATTGGAAGCGTGTATTCACCATCGCCATACTGGCGTATCACCCGGTGTGATGGTATGGGGTGCCATTGGTTACACGTCTCGGTCACCTCTTGTTCGCATTGACGGCACTTTGAACAGTGGACATTACATTTCAGATGTGTTACGACCCATGGCTCTACCCTTCATTCGATCCTTGCAAAACCCTACATTTCAGCAGGATAACGCACGACCGCATGTTGCAGGTCCCGTACGGGCTTTTCTGGATACAGAAAATGTTCGACTGCTGCCCTGGCCAGCACATTCTCCAGATCTCTTACCAATTGAAAACGTTTAGTCAATGGTGGCCGAGCAACTGGCTCGTCACAATACGCCAGTCACTACTCTCGATGAACTGTGTTATCGTGTTGAAGCTATATGGGCAGCTGTACCTGTACACGGCATCCAAGCTCTGTTTGACTCAATTCCCAGGGGTATCAAGGCCGTTATTACGGCCAGAAGTGGTTGTTCTGGGTACTGATTTCTCAGGATCAATGCACCCAAATTGCGTGAAAATGTAATCACATGTCAGGTCTAGTATAATATATTTGTCCAATGAGTAGCCGTTTATCATCTGCATTTCTTCTTGGTGTAGCAATTTTAATTGCCAGTAGTGTAGAAATAAAAGCCTTTCCTGGAGACAAAAGGGAATGGGATTATATGAGATGTGCCGAATAAACCCGAATGGGTGAATTCCAATCGCTGTTTGCTTATGTGGTTGATTGGGTGTGCGAATGTAAGTGTTGTTATAATTATTAGGAAAATTCATAGATTCAGATTACCAGAGTGGAAATAAACGATGAATAGGAACAACAGGTAACAAAGATTACATATTATCTTCTGGGTGCATCCAAGAAAATGGAAGTTTGACAGAAAATTTTTGCCAGACCGCTAAACTACTAAGATCCAGTCGTACAGTCTCCAGTCAGCAACCGCTATGTTCTATGCTCAGAATAGAGCAGAAAACATGTTGAACGATCGCGTAGTAACGCCTAACTGGAGAATAAATGCGGGATTACTGTACCTGTGATTCTGGAAGGGCTAGTGAATTTAACCAGAGGATAAGTTTTGATAGTTGCAAGAATAGTTACAGAATTAGTGTATAAGATTGTTTGTTAGGACGAGGAAGCAGAAATGGGGACATCACACAAATTATACGGAAGAATATGACCTTTAGAAACTTACATAAAAATTTTGTACTACTACTTTTCAATCTTGAGCTTGACAAACTGAAGCATATAACTGAAATGTCAAACTATTTCCTAACATATAACTTTTTGCTTGTCGTAAGCCTAATAAGCATTTGATATTGGTACTTCATGCATTATATTCTGTCGCGTTATTTATATAAATGAGGTACATAAAAATGACCGTTTGTGCCAAAACAGTCTTGCTTATTTGGCGTGTGTTACAATTTCTGCCATATTAGAAAGGCATATTTCGTTTTATCTACCAGACAGTGACAAAACAGACGTAATCAAATCGAGAAATCACACCAACCCTGGTGCTATTTGTATTAACAACTTTTTTCAGTATTAGGCAACGACATTTTCATTTTTCATATAGCAAAATGTTTGACGAACTTTGATGAGGTAACAGATTCTCTTCCAGAAAGGAAACTATGCCATGTAAAGCTGTAGGAAGATTAGAGAGAAAAAAATGCTAGGACCTAAGGACTGAAGAAACGTGTACTGTCTTGCTTCTCTCTTGTCTTTACTGGTTTTACGTTTCCTATATTTAATTTCATGTCACACAAAAGAGGAAGTTCTTAGCTAGTAGGCAACAAGGAGTGCAAATTTTCTGAAGAGCTTTTATCCTCCGGGTCACAAATAATCCCACCCAGTATTAACTGTGAGTTCCTTTAAAAAAAAAAAAAAAAAAAAAAAAAAAAAAAAAAAAAAAAAAAAAGAGAGAGAGAGAGAGAGAGAGAGAGAGAGAGAGAGAGAGAGAGAGAGGTAGGTTGTCAAACCGGCCTACTTGGACCAGAAGAAGCACCACAGGGCATTTTAACTTCCACTGTTCTGAATGAAGGTTTGATGGCTTCAATTACAAAATAAATTTCACAGAGCGAAATACAGTAATGTGCGGTACAAGACTGCTGTGTGAAGAGGCATGGCACTGCACTTTGGCACACTTAAGACCAAATAAAAGAAAGCAGGTGCTGACAGATGTGAAAATTACCGAACTGCAAAATACTAACACAAATTCTTTACAGACGAATGGAAAAACTAATAGAAGCCGACCTCGGGGAAGATCAGTTTGGATTCCGCAGAAATGTTGGAACACGTGAGGCAATACTGACCCTACGACTTATCTTAGAAAATAGATTAAGGAAAGGCAAACCAACATTTCTAGCATTTGTAGACTTAGAGAAAGCTATTGAAAATATTGACTGGAATACTCTCAAATACTGAGGGTGGCAGGGGTAAAATACAGGGAGCGAAAGGCTATTTACAATTTGTACAGAAACCAGATGGCAGTTATAAGAGTCGAGGGACATCAAAGGGAAGCAGTGGTTGGGAAGGGAGTGAGACAGGGTTGTAGCCTCTCCCCGATGTTATTCAATCTGTATATTGAGCAAGCAGTAAAGGAAAAAAAAGGAAAATTCGGAGTAAGAATAAAAATCCACGGAGAAGAAAGAAAAACTTTGAGGTTCGTCGATGACACTGTCATTCTGTCAGAGTCAGTAAAGGACCTGGAAGAGCAGTTGAACGAAATGGACAGTGTCTTGAAAGGAGGATATAAGATGAACATCAACAATAGCAAAACGAGGATAATGGAATGTAATCGAATTAAGTCGGTTGACGCTGAGGGAATTTGTTTCGGGAATGAGACACTTAAAGTATTAAATACGTTTAGTTATTTGGGGCGCAAAATAACTGATGATCCTTTCTGAAAGTATTTGTATGTAGTGTAGCCATATATGGAAGTGAAACGTGGATGATAAATAGTTTAGATAAGAAGAGAATAGAAGCTTTCAAAATGTGGTGCTACAGAAGAATGCTGAAGATTAGATGGGTAGATCACATAACTAATGAGGAGGTATTGAATAGAATTGGGGAGAAGAGGAGTTTGTGGCACAACTTGACTAGAAGAAGGGATCAGTTGGTAGGACATGTTCTGAGGCATCGAGGGATCACCAATTTAGTATTGGAGGGCAACGTGGAGGGTAAAAATCGTATAGGGAGACCAAGAGATGAATACAGTAAACAGATTCACAAGGATGTAGGTTGCAGTAGGTACTGGGAGACGAAGAAGCTTGCACAGGATAGAGTAGCATGGAGAGGTGCATCAAACCAGTCTCTGGACTGAGTACCACAACAACAACACGACCAAGTAACATGTCTTAAATATCCTCTAACATATATGTTTGATATATCAACCTCTTCAGAAAGATGTACGCTACAAATTGAACATATTTTTGAAAAATCGATTTTATTTTTAATTTCTGATGTCCTCTCTCAAACTCTCGGGGGAGGGAGCACCGCTATCAAGTTTTTGGTTCGGTTCAGAGAAATCGTAGATTCGGGGCTGCTTTGACCCCAACTCGCATCATGACTACCTTTTTTAGTTTTGGCTCTTGAGGGAGAATATGCTGCCATTCGTCTACAAACACTCAGAGATCACTGTGACACTGTTCCCGGCAGAGTTGAAACTGTCACAAAGGCGAAGGTTTGCCGCACCCCACATTGATGCTCACTAATAAGTGACTGGACACTTTTTAACAGACAGTGCGCATCAAAAGAGCAGTGGATGCAGAACACAGCACTGTGGCACCTATCACTTTACATGAACAGAGTCAGATTCAAACCTCTTCCTATCTGTAGACACTGGAGGACAACCAATGGTTTTCTACTCTCCAGATCTCAAGCTTTTACTCTACTTATGTAAAAGTACTGCATGGTCCACAAAATCAAATGCTCTCATTCAATCAAAGAAAATACAGTGTTCCCAAACTATCAACTCCTGCTGCAGCCTCACACAAAGAAAATAAATAAATAGCAAATTCAGTGGATACTCCCTTCCTGAAGAAAAATGGTGACAAATTATATGCTCTGTTTTATGCCACTACTCTGACATTGAATGCTTTCCCAGTGAGGCCGGCACGTACCTCACAGAAGAAGTCCGCCACATCCTGAGGCACAGAGCGCACCTTAAGGCGCCGGTAGAACCACTCGGGGAGCAGCAGCCTTGCAAACCTCCTGCAAATGGACAGAAATACAAAATAAAAACACTACCTGAAATCGGTGTAATCTCTCTCTCTCTCTCTCTCTCACACATACACACACACACACACACACACACACACACACACACACACAAACACATATATATATATATATATATATATATATATATATATACACACGAACGATACCAGTACAGTTTTTGGTGGTAAAAGCGATGTCATTGACTGGAGGGTTGATTGGACTCACCTGTTTCATCTGAAGTGTATTATAGGTCAATTGAAGTCTACGATACCATTTTCTTTTGTTGTTCAGGAGTTGATGGGAATCGCATGCTCCATTTGAGATGATGTAAACTGAAGTGTTCAATACCACATTCTCTTGTATGTTTGGGTGTTTCGCGGTATCGCCTGCTTCATCTGAGCTGGAGTCAACTGAAGAGTCCGATGCCCCCTCCCCTCTTTTTTAGTCCGACATGTCGATGTCGTCATGGCTAAAAGCAGACGGGACTGCGCATGTCACTATCTCTGCCGCGTTAACGCTTGAAACCAACATCTAAGTCACGTGACTCGGGGCAGAAGGCCGAGTTTCTGACATTACGCCCAGTGTGAAGTGGAACTGACAGTTACAGTTTCTCTCGTTCATAGCTGAAATCAAGCTCTGATTTTGACAGTTCAACGAACTGTAGTACTACTCTTATACATGCAGTAGTGCAGTTAACCTAGTTTCTCCGAAATTCCAGATAATAAAGCAATGTTTATCGTTTCTACATGTGGCTAAGTTGAAATGTATTGATAGTTCTTTTAACAAGCGACAGAATTACTGTCCTTTAGTGAACACTTTTTTTTTCACTTTGAATTCTTTTAGTTCATCGCTTCCACAGGAGTGGAAGACAAAATAATAATTTCGAATGCAGCATTCGTTTTCTACAGATTCCACAACAATATGTGTGAAATGATTTAGTAACCTTTTGTGAGAAAAGAAATTCGTTTATGTGCGTAATATCAGATATTTACGTAAAATAAGCATATATATTTTCTGACTTTTGCTTAATCCAGTACAGATACCGAAACGATATCAAGACAGAGAGCGTAATATATTACAAAACGTTGATTATACTGGTGTAGTGAGCTATATATTAATGATATCTCGTCTCAAAGTCTTAGTCATTCACCAAGTTTTACATGCAAGAACCAACATCCATCCTAACTTTCAACTTATGGAAATACCTCTGCAAGTATTTTACAGTAATTCATTTACACAACTGAGATTTTTGTCACTTTACCAAATCTGTAGGACACAAAACAAGACTTATCTGAGCATACGTGAAGGTCTTCACTTCTGCATTTAGTAAAAAGCACATTTGATCCGCAACAAAAGTGTCATTAATTGCGCACTATAAATGAGTAATGATCTGAGACACGTGACTCATATGTTGGTATCAGTCAAATGACGTCATGGTCAGCCTGCGTTATCTATGGTCTATGATCGCGACACTCCGTTTGGTTTTTGTTGCTCCCCAGCGATTGCAGCGCCCGAAGTGGCCAGCAAGTGACACTTATGAATATGATTTGGGATGACTGCGAATACGAACGTTTATGCTGATTTGTAACATAGTTTTTACAACAAGGAGTGTATGTAGTTCCATAAAAATCTAATAAAAAAATTACACCAAATTTGTGATTATTTAGTTTCCTATGAACCTTTGGAGATATGAAACGGTGCATTACATGACAGTCTATCTGCGATTCTCTTGTGACGTAAGACATGTACGGAATAGTGTCGTTTTCCTTCAATAACAAAAACTTGTTAGTAAACACCAGGAGACCTGAGCTTTTGCAGAAAGACGTCGTATATCTATCCAACAAAGCAGAGTTTTGTTCACTACATTTTCAGCCAAATCAGTGAATGCGGAAAGTACTAAACCTTTATGGAATGTAAGACCTACATTATTTCACGCACCAAATAAGCCACACATTTGTAGCTTACAGGAAAACCACACAGACGTGATAATAAATCGTCAAAAGCAAAATCCACTATTGTTGCTAAAAATGAGCCTCAGACGGCAAGAATCTTCAACGCATTCGCTTTTGAAGCAAAAGTAATTAAATTTATAAATATATTCATGTATCAGAAAGTCGAAGTATAAGAAAGAGCAAATCATCTGACTCCATACAAAAGTTTTAAGTGTCAAGAAAGGTGCCTATAAAGACGACAACGTACGACAGCATTAGCGCATGAAATGTGTTTATATTCTCTTGCATTCGGCGAAATAAGCTGTAGGTATAGACATGTTCGAAAGTATTTCTTCATGAATTAGTTATGGCTCATGTCACTAAATCAGTGTGATTCGTCTGTTTTTACATATACACTCCTGGAAATTGAAATAAGAACACCGTGAATTCATTGTCCCAGGAAGGGGAAACTTTATTGACAGATTCCTGGGGTCAGATACATCACATGATCACACTGACAGAACCACAGGCACATAGACACAGGCAACAGAGCATGCACAATGTCGGCACTAGTACAGTGTATATCCACCTTTCGCAGCAATGCAGGCTGCTATTCTCCCATGGAGACGATCGTAGAGATGCTGGATGTAGTCCTGTGGAACGGCTTGCCATGCCATTTCCACCTGGCGCCTCAGTTGGACCAGCGTTCGTGCTGGACGTGCAGACCGCGTGAGACGTCGCTTCATCCAGTCCCAAACATGCTCAATGGGGGACAGATCCGGAGATCTTGCTGGCCAGGGTAGTTGACTTACACCTTCTAGAGCACGTTGGGTGGCACGGGATACATGCGGACGTGCATTGTCCTGTTGGAACAGCAAGTTCCCTTGCCGGTCTAGGAATGGTAGAACGATGGGTTCGATGACGGTTTGGATGTACCGTGCACTATTCAGTGTCCCCTCGACCATCACCAGTGGTGTACGGCCAGTGTAGGAGATCGCTCCCCACACCATGATGCCGGGTGTTGGCCCTGTGTGCCTTGGTCGTATGCAGTCCTGATTGTGGCGCTCACCTGCACGGCGCCAAATACGCATACGACCATCATTGGCACCAAGGCAGAAGCGACTCTCATCGCTGAAGACGACACGTCTCCATTCGTCCCTCCATTCACGCCTGTCGCGACACCACTGGAGGCGGGCTGCACGATGTTGGGGCGTGAGCGGAAGACGGCCTAACGGTGTGCGGGACCGTAGCCCAGCTTCACGGAGACGGTTGCGAATGGTCCTCGCCAATACCCCAGGAGCAACAGTGTCCCCTACGGCACTGCGTAGGATCCTACGGTCTTGGCGTGCATTCGTGCGTCGCTGCGGTCCGGTCCCAGGTCGACGGGCACGTGCACCTTCCGCCGACTACTGGCGACAACATCGATGTACTGTGGAGACCTCACGCCCCACGTGTTGAGCAATTCGGCGGTACGTCCACCCGGCCTCCCGCATGCCCACTATACGCCCTCGCTCAAAGTCCGTCAACTGCACATACGGTTCACGTCCACGCTGTCGCGGCATGCTACCAGTGTTAAAGACTGCGATGGAGCTCCGTATGCCACGGCAAACTGGCTGACACTGACGGCGGCGGTGCACAAATGCTGCGCAGCTAGCGCCATTCGACGGCCAACACCGCGGTTCCTGGTGTGTCCGCTGTGCCGTGCGTGTGATCATTGCTTGTACAGCCCTCTCGCAGTGTCCGGAGCAAGTATGGTGGGTCTGACACACCGGTGTCAATGTGTTCTTTTTTCCATTTCCAGGAGTGTATTTCGCGATAATCCGTGCCTCTTGGTAACTTTTTAATGCATGGAACGCAAAAATATAACAATTATTCCGTTAATTAAGTCGAAATGTTCATCTAGTTACTCACCGAATTTAAAAAATTTGTCAAAATCTACAAAGTAAAACGTATAATTTTACGCCAAAGGTTTAACACAGTAAGACAAGGCTTACAGTCAAAATCAGTGTACGTTGTCTGTACAAAAAATTCCGGAACATTCACAATTTCGCGGAAGTGGCGTGTTGGAGCGAAATGCGGCTGGCATCCCTGCAAAGTTTCATTGTTGCAAGTCTCTTAGTTATTGTTCAGTGCTGCATTGAGTATAACGCTGTGCCGCACAGTTTGCGAATTTCGAAGTGGCAGACTTAGAGGAGCAACGCGTCTGCATTAAATTTTGTGCGAAACTCGAGAAAACCTTTACAGACACACACCAATTCATGCAGGAAGCCCACGGTGTCGAGTAGTTGAGCTGTACTCGGTGTTACGAACGGTTCACGCAGCTTAAAAATGGCCGGGTGGAAGTTAAAGACGACCCTCGTTCAAGACGTCCTTCGCTGTCTACCGACGACGCTCATGTCAGGAATGTCAACGAAATTGTGCATGCCAATAGAAGAAAGAAAATTATTACAAAATAGCTGAGAAAACTGGACTTCATGTGAATGAAGAAAAGACAGAATATCTAGTCATAAGTAAAAAACTCCAAAAGAATACACCACTGACCGTAAATGGTCTCACTTTCAAGGCAGTTGACCACTTCAAGTACTTAGGGAGTCTTTTTAGCAGAGACAATAGGGCAGAAATAGAAATAGACGCCCGTCTAGCAGCAGCTAATAGAACTTTTTACAGCTGTATCAAAATTTTAAGGATGAGATCACTTAGTACTGAATTCAAAATCCGTTTTTATCAGTCAACTATTGTACCAGTAGCATTATATGGATGTGAAGGTATTACATTCAGGAAAAAAGATGAAGAAAAACTGTTGATACTTGAAAGAAAAATACTAAGAAAAATATTTGGACCAATCTTCGATGAAAATGTCATGGAGTGGAGGATAAGGAAAAATGAAGAACTACGGGAGCTGTACAAACATAGTACCATTGTGGAAATGTTAAAGAAGAGAAGACTGAACTGGGCTGGTCATGTAGCAAGGATGCCGGAGAACAGACTACCCAAAATAGCATCCACTAAGAAATTAGAAGGAAAGAGAAGAAGAGGAAGACCTCGAATTAGGTGGATGGAGAATATCCGGGAAGATGCAGCTAGGATGGGCATCAACTCTGATTGGACAACAATTTCCCTGGATAGAAATAATTGGAAGAGGCTCGTAGAGCAGGTGTATGGTCGATAAGGCCTTAGCCACGTGTAAAGTAAAGTAAATAGAAGAAAGAATGTTCGAGAGATTGCACTACGGGCCATTAAACTTGCTACACCAAGAAGAAATGCAGATGATAAACCGGTACTCATTGGACAAATATATTACACTAGAACTGACATGTGATTACATTTTCACGCAATTTGGGTGCATAGATCCTGAAAAATCAGTACCCAGAACAACCACCTCTGGCCGTAATAACGGCTTTGATACGCCTGGGAACTGTGTCAAGCAGAGCTTGGATGGCGTGTACAGGTACAGCTGCCCGTGCAGCTTCAACACGATACCACAGATCGTGAAGAGTAGTGACTGGCGTATTGTGACGAGCCAGTTGCTCGGCCACCATTCACCAGACGTTTTCAGTTGGTGACAGATCTGGAGAATGTGCTGGCCAGGGCAGCAGTCGAACATCTTCTGTATCCAGAAAGGCCCGTACAGGACCTGCAACATGCGGTCGTGAATTATCCTGCTGAAATGTACGGTTTAGCAGCGATCCAATGAAGGGTATAGCCACGGGTCGTAACACATCTGAAATGTAACGTCCACTGTTCAAAGTGCCATCAATGTGAACAAGAGGTGACCGAGACGTGTAACCAATGGCACCCCATACCGTCACGCCGGGTGATACGCCAGTATTGCGTGATGAATACACGCTTCCAATGCGCGTTTACCATGATGTCGCCAAACACGGATGCGACCAACACGATGCTGTGTACAAAACCTGGATTCATCCGAAAAAATGACGTTTTGCCATTCGTGCACCCAGGTTCGTCGTTGACTACACCATAGCAGGCACTCCTGTCTGTGATGCAGCATCAAGGCTAACCGCAGCCACGGTCTCCGAGCCGATAGTCCGTGCTGATGTAAACGTCGTCGAACTATTCGTGCAGATGGTTGTCGTCTTGCAAACGTCCCCATATGTTGACTCAGGGATCGAGACGTGGCTGCACGATCCGTTACAGCCATGCGGATAAGATGCCTGTCATCTCAACTGCTAGTGATACGAGGGCGTTGGGATCCAGCACGGCGTTCCGTATTACCCTGCTGAACTTACCGATTCCATATTCTGCTAACAGTCATTGGATCTCGACCAATGCGAGCAGCAGCTTCGCGATACGATATACCGCAATCGCGATAGGCTACAATCCGACCTTTATCAAAGTCGGAAACGTGATGGTATGCATTTCTCACACGAGGCATCAAAACAATGTTTCACCAGGCAACGCCGGTCAACTGCTGTTTGTGTATGAGAAATCGTCTGGAAACTTTGCTCATGTCAGCACGTTGTAGGTGTCGTCCATGGCGCCAACCTTGTGTGAATGCTCTGAAAAGCTAATCATTTGCATATCACAGCATCTTGTTCCTGTCGGTTAAATTTCACGTCTGTAGCACGTCGTCTTCGTGGTGTAGCAACTGTAATGGCCAGTAGTGTAACGTTTCGGTTGGATCACGTCACGAAATCCTGACACAGCATTTTGGAATGCAGCGTGTTGCCGTCAAGTTCGTCCCACGGCTGATGAGTCAAGACCGGAAAGACCATCGCCTAGCAATCTGTGAAAAGTTTTTTTATCGCGCAAATGAGAAAGAGACATTCCTTAAGAGAATCATAACTGGTGAAGAGACGTAGGTCTAGGGTTATGAGACTGAAGTTCAGTCTTCACAATTGGTCAGTAAAGATTCTACAAGACCAAACAAAGCTCGTCAGGTCAGGTCAAATGTCAAAGCCATGCTGATAGTATTCTTTGACTTTGAAGGATCAGTTCATCATAAATTCGTACCACAGGGACAAACTGTTAATCGATGGTACTATCGGGACGTCTGCGAGAAAATGTGAGAAGCAAACGGCCTGAAATGTGGCCGAGGTATATGCACTGTAAGATCACGTTTTTATGCACGGCGTTTCGGAACATACTGGTAACACATGCTGTGACATGCATACCGATTTGTAAATTAATCAGAAGTTTGAATCTGTGTTAAACATGGGAGTTAGAATGCTTCAAAATCGGGTATTTACTGGTTATATTATATTTTTGCTTATATTGAGCGACATGTATGCAGAAACGAACATATATATTGAAACTTCCTGGCAGATTAAAACTGTATGCCAGGCCGAGACTCGAACTCGGGACCTTTGCCTTTCGCGGGCAAGTGCTCTACCAACTGAGCTACCCAAGCACGACTCACGCCCCGTGCTCACAGCTTTACTTCTGTCTCGGGCCGGCACGCAGTTTTAATCTACCAGGAAGTTTCATATAAGCGCACACTCCGTTGCAGAGTGAAAATCTCATTCTGGAGACATATATATTGTCACTGAAACTTTTTCTCCTTGCTTTTTGTGGTGTACAAATCCACTGTATGTGATTTCTGTAAGTGATGGAGTATCCTAAGATCTGCTTCTATACTTGCGAATTGGTTCCAGCGTTTTTTATGTGTTTTGTAATGCCTGGTTTTGAGAACTGGTTAGGTGTGTAACAGGGCTATAGAAGCCGATCAAAACACACACACACACACACACACACACACACACACACACACAACCGCCACATAAAATACCGACCTAGTTATTTGCACCTGATAATGAGAATAATTCCCGAAAACCGTCGTGCTGTGCATGAAAAATCGTGACTTTGGCAGCGTTTTGTTATTTAAATCATAAATGAAGATGCTGAGTTGCGCCGTTCTCATGGCACTGATGCAACCCCGCAATGGCGTCAAGTGTAGCGGGTTGCCGATGAACCTGGTGTCAGGCGTCAAGAGTTCGGAGAGATGGATGCCCAAGCCTGGTTTACACGAGGGCACTGAGTACTGATGGGGAAAACCGACCTGTTGAAACTGATAATGGTATTTTAGCTCCGTTTAACCGGTATTTTCGGTTGTAACAGGTGTTATTTATTTGGTTCAAAAATGGTTCAAATGGCTCTGAGCACTATGGGACTCAACTGCTGTGGTCATAAGTCCCCTAGAACTTAGAACTACTTAAACCTAACTAACCTAAGGACATCACACACATCCATGCCCGAGGCAGGATTCGAACCTGCGACCGTAGCGGTCGTGCGGTTCCAGACTGTAGCGCCTTTAACTGCTCGGCCACTTCGGCCGACTGTTATTTTATTTTATTTTATTTTATTTTTTTTTTTTTTTTACAAATAACAGAGTACAAAAACCGAAATATCAATTGTCCATAGCAACTGTGCTACAACTCTTCAGGCTTTCCCGGCGATCTAATGACATCTTGGGTTGTCGGGTGTTCTGCCGGATATCAGCGTCGTACTTGCACGATATTTCGGTCACGTAGCTCGTGACCATCAGGTGCGACCTGAGACTGCTCCTCGAGTGGACCCGGTCCAGTATTTATGCCTATGGCCTTCCCCCTCCACCAACGGCTGCAGGCGCTTCCTCTGTGGTCCGCGCCCATTCCCTGCGACCTGCTGGGGCTTTGCTGCTCCGTTTTCTGTCCGCTGCGGTTCTAGGTGTTCCCTCTGCGGTCCGCGCCCACCAAACCCGCTCCTGGGGATTTCATCTACGGTCTGGGGTACCGAGCGTTCCCCCTGCGGTCCGCGCCCGCTCACCACGACCTGTTGGAGCGTTGCCGCTCCGTTTTTCGTCCGCTGCGGCTCTGGATGATGGAAAACAGAGCAGCAACGCCCCAGCAGGTCGCAGGGAATGGGCGCGGACCACAGACGAAGCGCCTGCAGCCGTTGGTGGAGGGGGAAGGTCATAGGCATAAATACTGGACCAGGTCCACTCGAGAAGCTATAAGTCCCTCCAAATCCTTGAGCGTCATGCACTCCGCCTCGCCTTCCGTATACGCCTCCCGTCCCCCACGCGGATCCTCTATGATCTCATTCCTTTCCCCCGTCTGCTCCTATTCCTCGAACATATCCGCATCCTCTACACCTCCCGCCGTCTTGAACCCCCTCACCCCCTAGTTGCTCCTCTCCTCTCCCATCCCCGCCCCCTGCCACGTCTTCACCGTTGTGTCCCCCCTACCCTCCATCTCTACACCCTACGTCTCCTTTCCCAAGGTGGCTTCCATCAGCTCCCCCTCCCGGATGATGCCCTCTCTCCCTCCATTTATCCCTCCTATCAACTCTGATCCTCAACCCCCCCTCCTTTCCTCCGTCCTTTCCCTGGGCTCCCTCTTCCTCCCCCCTTCCATCCTGTGTTTTCTCCCCGCCTATCATCTCCTTTCTGTCCCCCCCCCCCCCCCGAGTCCTTTTGTACTTCCCTCCTCTGCCTTCCCCAATCCCTGGCCCGTCTGCTCAGCACCCCCCCCCCCAACCCTCTTATGGATCCTCCTCTTCCATTGGCTCCTTTCCACCCTCCCCCTTCACTTTTCCTCTCCTTCCCCCCCCCCTTTTTCCCGTCATCTGACCAGTTTCCCCCCACCTGCTGTCGGGTGTGGTATGTCGTATTTTTGCCAACTTTTAGCGCAGTGTTTAAGTGAGTGTTCGGTGTTGTGCGTCCTTCCACAGTGTTGCGAACGGAAATCATGCTGTCGCTGGGTGTGCTTTTTATATCTCTTGCGAACAGAACCCAGACTGTCGCCGTGTTTTTTTTTAATTGTCTGTCTATTGTTTTTCTGCTTCCTGTGTGTTTTATTAGCTTCATCCACCCTGTGTTTTATGTTTTACGCTCCAGAATTTTCTGCCATTTTTACCTTTAAGTCACCGATTTTATCGCCGTTATTATTTTTTATTATCTTCATCTTTTTAAAACAAATTCTGTAGGCTGAAGAGCGGCGTAATCAGCTGCTGCCAGCCCGCCCCCTTTAGGGGGAATCGAAACCCAATAAAGGAAAAAAAAACTCGAGGAGCAGTCTCAGGTCGCACCTGATGAAGGTCACGAGCTACGTGACCGAAATATGGTGCAAGTACGACGCTGATATCCGGCAGAACACCCGACAACCCAAGATGTCAACTGTGCTACAATTTCTCGTTTTTAAATAAACCTTTCTTGAAAGCAAAGTAATTTTATACGTAAAATTTGGGTTATTCTGAAATATTGTGTTATTGCAGAAAATGTAAGAAGCGACCATTGCTTTCTTTAATAACAATGCCGACAGAAGCAAGCAGTAAAGAATCGGCATAAAAATTAGTACAGTACTGGTGAGACAATAATGCTGCTGTTGCCATGTGTCGTGGCTAAGGTACGCACTTACGTGCCGTGTGCAAGGTTTCCCCCCGCCTGGTCTATACGGTAGTTTCTTGTTGTCGTCACCGGGCACCCGTTGTATTGCAGAATGACACCAACCCTAGACTGGAAATATTTTGACGAAGTGACGTAGCAATGAAGTACAACACTCCATTTGCTTTAAAAGATTAAAGATTTGTCTGAAGAGGAAGGAAATCATGGTAAGACTAATAAATTAAAAACTTAACAAAAGTCCATTCACAGTTGACAATAAAAATAGACAGTAGCTGATCTGCTGTCGGTGTCTATATACCGGGTGATCAAAAAGTCAGTATAAATTTGAAAACTGAATAAATCACAAAATAATATAGATAGAGAGGTACAAATTGACACACATGCTTGGAATGACATGGGGTTTTATTAGAGCCAAAAAATATAAACGTTACAAAAAAAAAATGTTCGACAGATGGCGCTTCATCTAATTATAATAGCAATAATTAGCATAACAAAGTAAGACAAAGCAAAGATGATGTTCTTTACAGGAAATGCTCAATAGATCCACCATCATTCCTCAACAGTAGCTGTAGTCGAGGAATAATGTTGTGAACAGATCTGTAAAGCATGTCCGGAGTTATGGTGAGGCATTGGCGTCGGATGCTGTCTTTCGGCATCCCTAGAGATGTCGGTCGATCACGATACACTTGCGACTTCAGGTTACCCCAAAGCCAATAATCGCACGGACTGAGGTCTGGGGACCTGCGTCTAGCAATATGGTTTTTTTTGTTCTAATAAAACCTCATGTCATTCCAAGCATGTGTGTCAATTTTTACCTCTCTATCTACATTATTCCGTGGTTTATTAAGTTTTCAAATTTATACTGACTTTTTGATCACCCGGTAATATGCCTTTACCTATTTGGAGCCCTCGAAGACGGACAAATTAACACGAAAAATAGAGTTCTCGAACCTGAGTTTTCACTCTAACATTAACTATTCATAATGGCCAAAGATCGATATGATCCTGGTGACAACATGATTTTTGAGCAGAGTTTCAAGAATCAATAAGAGAATACTGGAGATCTGTACTTTTCAACCACTTACTATCACTTTTCAAGAATAACAACGAACGGTGGACGGAGGAAGTTTTCTTTTATTTGCCTATTAAATATTTTGATTCCATGTACCTCTAAACTTAGAGACTAATTATTTCAATCTTTGTTCGACTTCTGCGTTTATTAGAGGAAATAATAGGAACAAGAAACCAAAAATCAGTTATTTCAGAAACCAGCTATTTTGAGCGGTTTAACAGACAACTTAAACAGACATGAAAAAAAAGCGACATAACGTAAAACTGGCTGTTTCAGCGCTAACTGCCGTCGCCAACGCTGACAAGGGGAAGGCCTCAGACACGGCCAACGGATTCGGCTCAGATTTGGCAGGTCGCTTGTGTACAACCTAAAACGAAGGAATCTAAGTTATTTTGGGTCAACACCCCCGCGTTTTTGAGAAAATCACCCCTAAAGGTTGTGAAGAGCAATCGACTCAAAATTGGAGGGATCGATAGATAATTGTAAATAGAGCATTTTTCATCATCGGGTATGGGGTCCGCAAACGCAAACTTTTCCAGAAATCGAGGGAAGAAACTTATACGGCTGCCGCTCCTGTACCCACGTGGTAAACGCTATTCGGCGATAGCGCTGATAGCGCACCGGCCAAGGTAACTGGCTGGGACTCGAAGAACCCGGGTTCGAATCTCGAAAGATAGTACACAACAAACAATAACTAGTAACTACAGCATAAACAGACGAGCTAATTACAACAAACTACATACAGTACTCGTCATACACTCCTGGAAATTGAAATAAGAACACCGTGAATTCATTGTCCCAGGAAGGGGAAACTTTATTGACACATTCCTGGGGTCAGATACATCACATGATCACACTGACAGAACCACAGGCACATAGACACAGGCAACAGAGGATGCACAATGTCGGCACTAGTACAGTGTATATCCACCTTTCGCAGCAATGCAGGCTGCTATTCTCCCATGGAGACGATCGTAGAGATGCTGGATGTAGTCCTGTGGAACGGCTTGCCATGCCATTTCCACCTGGCGCCTCAGTTGGACCAGCGTTCGTGCTGGACGTGCAGACCGCGTGAGACGACGCTTCATCCAGTCCCAAACATGCTCAATGGGGGACAGATCCGGAGATCTTGCTGGCCAGGGTAGTTGACTTACACCTTCTAGAGCACGTTGGGTGGCACGGGATACATGCGGACGTGCATTGTCCTGTTGGAACAGCAAGTTCCCTTGCCGGTCTAGAAATGGTAGAACGATGGGTTCGATGACGGTTTGGATGTACCGTGCACTATTCAGTGTTCCCTCGACAGTCACCAGTGGTGTACGGCCAGTGTAGGAGATCGCTCCCCACACCGTGATGCCGGGTGTTGGCCCTGTGTGCCTCGGTCGTATGCAGTCCTGATTGTGGCGCTCACCTGCACGGCGCCAAACACGCATACGACCATCATTGGCACCAAGGCAGAAGCGACTCTCATCGCTGAAGACGACACGTCTCCATTCGTCCCTCCATTCACGCCTTCGCGACACCACTGGAGGCGGGCTGCACGATGTTGGGGCGTGAGCGGAAGACGGCCTAACGGTGTGCGGGACCGTAGCCCAGCTTCATGGAGACGGTTGCGAATGGTCCTCGCCGATACCCCAGGAGCAACAGTGTCCCTAATTTGCTGGGAAGTGGCGGTGCGGTCCCCTACGGCACTGCGTAGGATCCTACGGTCTTGGCGTGCATCCGTGCGTCGCTGCGGTCCGGTCCCAGGTCGACGGGCACGTGCACCTTCCGCCGACCACTGGCGACAACATCGATGTACTGTGGAGACCTCACGCCCCACGTGTTGAGCAATTCGGCGGTACGTCCACCCGGCCTCCCGCATGCCCACTATACGCCCTCGCTCAAAGTCCGTCAACTGCACATACGGTTCACGTCCACGCTGTCGCGGCATGCTACCAGTGTTAAAGACTGCGATGGAGCTCCGTATGCCACGGCAAACTGGCTGACACTGACGGCGGCGGTGCACAAATGCTGCGCAGCTAGCGCCATTCGACGGCCAACACCGCGGTTCCTGGTGTGTCCGCTGTGCCGTGCGTGTGATCATTGCTTGTACAGCCCTCTCGCAGTGTCCGGAGCAAGTATGGTGGGTCTGACACACCCGTGTCAATGTGTTCTTTTTTCCATTTCCAGGAGTGTATGTTACTTACGGAAGGGCACTGTATTCATTCACAAAACGTATTTCATTCGGTGCATTAACGATGGAAAAATCACTACATGTATCCGCGAGGTTCGCGGCAGCCTAATGACGGAAAACAACTCTTTCCGATTGACTTCTATAAGGCTCGTGCTGGACACCTTCACTCTTCACAATTATGATATGACGAAGAGGCAACCGTGACAACTTAACTCTCCGCGCGTACATTCTGTCCCGTGCCTCGCTGTAAACAAGCGTCGCGCGGTTGGCAATCTGTGATCCCTCGTGAGGAATTCGCAGCACTCTTACTCAGAGTTGTTTTCATGTGACAAGGCTTAAAAGTTTAATACTTTACTAACTCACGGCGTTTGGGAAATTAGTTTTCCTACCTTATTATTATCATTCCTTATTGATTTACTTGCCTTATTAACCCTCCTATCCCTATCAATTGAGATATGGAAAGATAGAAACGAAAAGAATAACATGCTCTAGGTTTCTTCGAGATTCGAACCCGGGTTCTCCCATTCCGAGCCAGTTACCTTGGCCATTGCGCTATCGGCGCTGCCGGCGAAAAGCTTTTTGCATGTCGGTACAGAAGCGGCAGTTGTAAAAGTTTCTTACCCCCATTTCTTGAAAAGTATGCGTTTTCGGACCCCATACCTGATGATGAAAAATGCTGTACTTACAATTATCTATCGATCCCGTCAATTTTGTGTTGATTGCTCGTCATACATTAGGGGTGATTTTCTCAAAAACGAGGGGGTGTTGACCCAAAATATCTTAGATTCTTTCATTTTAGGTTGTCCACAAGCGACCTGCCAAATTTGAGCCGAATCGGTTGGCCTTCCCCTTGTGAGTCTCGAAACTTGAGGCACGACTGTGAAACTAGTTTAGTAAATGGCTGTCTACACGGCGACGTGAATGTGCAGTTCTGTTTCGACAATTTGTGAGTATCGAAGCTCAATTTTTGTCTCTGAAATTAAATTGATAAGACTGAGAAATTCGCTTCTGTGGTACAAATATATAATATGTGATCAACAGTATCCGGATACCTCCAAAAACATATGTTTTTCATATTAGGTGCATTGTGCTGCCACCTACTGCCAGATACTCCATACTAGCGACCTCAGGAGTAATTAGACATCGTGAGAGCAGAATGGGGCGCTCCATGGAACTCAGGGACTTCGAACGTGGTCAGGTGACTGTGTGTCACTTACGTCATACGTCTGTGCCCGAGATTTCCACACTCCTAAACATTACTAGGTCCACTGTTTACGATGTGATAGTGAAGTGGAAACGTGAACGGACACGTCCAGCACAAAAGCGTTCAGGCCGAATTCGGCCGTTGACTGACAGAGGCCGCCGACATTTGAAGAGGGTCGTAATGTGTAATAGGCAGACATCTATCCAGACCGTCACACAGGAATTCCAAACTGCATCAGGGTCCACTGCAAGTATTATGATACTTAGGCGGGAGGTGATCAAACTTGGAATTCATGGTCGAGCGGCTGCTCATAAGCCACACATCACGCCGGTAAATGCCAAACGACGCTTCGCTTGGTGTGAGGAGCGTAAACATTGGACGACTGAACAGTGAGTGCTAGTGCTGTGACACGCGGGGGGTGAGAAAACTTTGATTTCATGGACCAGCGGCTGGTCATAAGCCACACATCACAACAGTAAATGCCAAACGACGCCTCGCTTGGCGTAAAGAGCGTAAACATTGGGGGGTTGAATAGTGGAAAAACGTTGTTTGGAGTGAGGAATCACGGTACACAATGTGGCGATCCGATGGCAGGGTGTGGGTATGGCGAATGCCCGTTGAACGTCACCTGCCAACGTGTGTAGTGCCAACAGTAAAGTTCGGAGGCGGTGGTGTTATGGTGTGGCCGTGTTTTCCATGGAGGGGTCTTGCACTCCTTGTTATTTTGCGTAGGTCGATCACAGCTCAGGCCAACATCTTCTTGTTTCCCACTGTTGAAGAGCAATTCGGGGATGGCGACTGCATCTTTCAACACATGTTCATAACACACGGCCTTTGGCGCAGTGGTTACACGGCAATAACATCCGTATAAAGGACTAGGCTGCACAGATTCCTTACTTGAATCCTACAGAACACCTCTGGGATGTTTTGGAATGCCGACTTCGTGCCAGGCCTCACCGACCGACATCGTAACCTCTGTTCAGTGGTGCGCTCCGTGAAAATTGGGCTGCCATTTCCCAAGAAACGTTCCAGCACCTAATTGAACATATGCCTGCGAGAGTGGAAGCTGTCATCAAGGCTAAGGGTGGCCAACACCGTATTGAATTCCAGCATTACCGATGGAGGACACCACGAACTTGTAAGTCATTTTCAACCAGGTGTTCACATACTTTTGATCACATAGTGTACTTTATGTTATTAACTATTTTCATTTGCACTCGTATTAGCTTTCCTCTTAGCATAACCATACTTAACATATTATGAAACAAAATTTCCCGTAGTCCATCGTTCATCAGCAGAACGATGCTCTTAGATTTTCACTCTGCACGGGAGTGTGCGCTGACATGAAAATTCCTGGCATATTAAAACTGTGTGCCGGACCGAGACTCGAACTCGGGACCTTTGCCTTTCGCGGGCAAGTGCTCTACCACCTGAGCTACCCAAGCACGACTCACGCTCCCTGCTCACAGCTAGGAGACGAGGTACTGGCAGAAGTGAAGCTGTGAGAACTCGGCGTGAGTCGTGCTTGGGTAGATAAAAAAAAGGAGAGAGAGAGAAGTAGAGCACTTTCCCGCAAAAGGCAAAGGTCCCGGGTTCGAGTCGCGGTTCGGGACACAGTTTTAATCTGCCAGGAAGTTTCTTACAATTAAATACTTCTTGAGTCCCATTCATTAAAAAAAATTCCTTTTGGATGGCAGTTATAAGAGTCGAGGGACATGAAAGGGAAGCAGTGGTTGGGAAGGGAGTGAGATTGGGTTGTAGGCTCTCCCCTATGTTATTCAATCTGTATACTGAGCAAGCAGTAAAGTAAACAAAAGAAAATCTCGGAGTAGCTATTAAAATCCATGGAGAAGAAATTAAAACGTTGAGGTTCGCCGATGACATTGTAATTCTGTCAGAGACAGCAAAGGACCTGAAAGAACAGCTGAGCGGAATGGACAGTGTCTTGAAAGGAGGGTATAAGATGAACATCAACAAAAGCAAAACGAGGATAATGGAATGTAGTCGAATTAAGTCGGGTGATGCTGAGGGAATTAGATTAGGGAATGAGACACTTGAAGTAGTAAAGGACTTTTGCTATTTGGGGAGCAAAATAACTGATGATGGTCGAAGCAGAGAGGATATAAAATGCAGACTGGCGGTGGCAAGGAAAGCGTTTCTGAAGAAGAGGAATTTGTTAACATCGAGTGCAGAGTTAAGTGTCAGGAAGTCGTTTCTGAGAGTATTTGTATGGAGTGTAGCCATGTACGGAAGTGAAACGTGGACGATAAATAGTTTGGACAAGAAGAGAATAGAAACTTTTGAAATGTTATGCTACAGAAGAATGCTGAAGATTAGATGGGTAGATCACATAACTAATGTGGAGGTATGAAGTAGAATTGGGGAGAAGAGGAGTTTGTGGCACAACTTGACAAGAAGAAGGGACCGGTTGGTAGGACATGTTCTGAGGCATCAAGGGATCACAAATTTAGCATTGGAGGGCAGCGTGGAGGGTAAAAATCGTAGAGCGAGACCAAGAGATGAATACACTAAGCAGATTCAGAAGGATGTAGGTTGCAGTAGTTATTGGGAGATGAAGAAGCTTGCACAGGATAGAGTAGCGTGGAGAGCTGCATCAAACCAGTCTCAGGACTGAAGACCACAACAACTGTTTGGGAGTGGAACAGGGAGAGAACATGCTAGTTGTGGTTCGCGGTACCCTCCGCATGGTGGATTGCGGAGTATGTATGTAGATGTACAGGGTGTTTCAAAAATGACCGGTATATTTGAAACGGCAATAAAAACTAAACGAGCAGCGGTAGAAATACACCGCTTGTTGCAGTATGCTTGGGACAACAGTACATTTTCAGGCGGACAAACTTTCGAAATTACAGTCGTTACAATTTTCAACAACAGATGGCGCTGCAAGTGATGTGAAAGATATAGAAGACAACGCAGTCTGTGGGTGCGCCATTCTGTACGTCGTCTTTCTGCTGTAAGCGTGTGCTGTTCACAACGTGCAAGTGTGGTGTAGACAACATGGTTTATTCCTTAGAACAGAGGATTTTTCTGGTGTTGGAATTCCACTGCCTAGAACACAGTGTCGTTGCAACAAGACGAAGTTTTCAACGGAGGTTTAATGTAACCAAAGGACCGAAAAGCGATACAATAAAGGATCTGTTTGAAAAATTTCAACGGACTGGGAACGTGACGGACGAACGTGCCGGAAAGGTAGGGCGACCGCGTACTGCAACCACAGAGGGCAACGCGCAGCTAGTGCAGCAGGTGATCCGACAGCGGCCTCGGTTTTCCGTTCGCCGTGTTGCAGCTGCGGTCCAAATGACGCCAACGTCCACGTATCGTCTCGTGCGCCAGAGTTTACACCTCTATCCGTACAAAATTCAAACGCGGCAACCCCTCAGCGCCGCTACCATTGCTGCACGAGAGACATTCGCTAACGATATAGTGCACAGGATTGATGACGGCGATATGCATGTGGGCAGCATTTGGTTTACTGACGAAGCTTATTTTTACCTGGACGGCTTCGTCAATAAACAGAACTGGCGCATATGGGGAACCGAAAAGCCGCATATTGCAGTCCCATCGTCCCTGCATCCTCAAAAAGTACTGGTCTGGGCCGCCATTTCTTCCAAAGGAATCATTGGCCCATTTTTCAGATCCGAAAGGATTACTGCATCACGCTATCTGGACATTCTTCGTGAATTTGTGGCGGTACAAACTGCCTTAGACGACACTGCGAACACCTCGTGGTTTATGCAAGATGGTGCCCGGCCACATCGCACGGCCGACGTCTTTAATTTCCTGAATGAATATTTCAATGATCGTGTGATTGCATTGGGCTATCCGAAACATACAGGAGGCGGCGTGGATTGGCCTCCCTATTCGCCAGACATGAACCCCTGTGAGTTCTTTCTGTGGGGACACGTGAAAGACCAGGTGTACCGCCAGAATCCAGAAACAATTGAACAGCTGAAGCAGTACATCTCATCTGCATGTGAAGCCATTCCGCCAGACACGTTGTCAAAGGTTTCGGGTAATTTCATTCAGAGACTACGCCATATTATTGCTACGCATAGTGGATATGTGGAAAATATCGTAGTATAGAGTTTCCCAGACCGCAGCGCCATCTGTTGTTGAAAATTGTAACTACTGTAATTTCGAAAGTTTGTCCACCTGAAAATGTACTGTTGTCCCAAGCATATTGCAACAAACGGTGTATTTCTATCGCTGCTCGTTTAGTTTTTATTGCCGTTTCAAATATACCGGTCATTTTTGAAACACCCTGTAGAAGCATTAAACAATGGTATTGACAGTCTAGGGGCAGCTTCAGTGAAGGCAGCTTGCCGGTACAGACCTGAGCACGGCCGAAGGAGTGGGCCGGATGACGCGCCGCGCCATGACGCCGAAGCGCTGCGAGGAGTCGACGTCGGCGTCAGCGGCGCCGCGCCCCCGCAGGGAGCCGAAGTCGAGCGCGAAGGCGACGCGGCCGATGACGTCGGTGGCGTAGTGGGCGGCCAGCTCCCTGGCCTCCAGGTCGGCCGACCCGGCGCCGGACTCCAGCGCCTGGAGCCGCAGCGCGGCGGCGAGGGCGGCGGCGCAGTGGGCGACGGCGGGGGCGGCGGCGGCCACGCGGCCGGGCGAGAAGGGCGGCGCCAGCTTGCGGCGCAGCGCCGCCCACGCGGGGCCGTCCATGGTGAGCAGGTGGGCGGCCAGCGGGTCGCCGCGCGCGTCCCACGGCACGCCGCGCGACGAGAAGCTCACGAAGTCGGGGCCCAGCAGACGGCGCGCCAGCACCGGGTCCCGCACCTGGAAAGAAAAAAAAATGTTCGAACTTGTGTGAAATCTTACGGGACTAAACTGCTAAGGTCGTCAGTCCCTAAGCTTACACACTACTTAAGGGGCTCCGGAAAGGCTCAAAATCATGAAAAGTTCAATGTTTACTTTTTTGCGTTTTCTGAATCTGCAGACTATTACCTTTTAATAGATATATAATTTATTCAATTCCGAAGACTACAACTACGAGGGCAGTTCAATAAGTAATGCAACACATTTTTTTTCTGAAACAGGGGTTGTTTTATTCAGCATTGAAATACACCAGGTTATTCCCCAATCTTTTAGCTACACAACACTATTTTTCTACGTAATCTCCATTCAATGCTACGGCCTTACGCCACCTCGAAATGAGGGCCTGTATGCCTGCACGGTACCATTCCACTGGTCGATGTCGGAGCCAACGTCGTACTGCATCAATAACTTCTTCATCATCCGCGTAGTGCGTACCACGGATTGCGTCCTTCATTGGGCCAAACATATGGAAATCCGACGGTGCGAGATCGGGGCTGTAGGGTGCATGAGGAAGAACAGTCCACTGAAGTTTTGTGAGCTGCTCTCGGGTGCGAAGACTTGTGTGAGGTCTTGCATTGTCACGAAGAAGGAGAAGTTCGTTCAGATTTTTGTGCCTACGAACACGCTGAAGTCGTTTCTTCAATTTCTGAAGAGTAGCACAATACACTTCAGAGTTGATCGTTTGACCACGGGGAAGGACATCGAACAGAATAACCCCTTCAGCGTCCCAGAAGACTGTAACCGTGATTTTACCGGCTGAGGGTACGGCTTTAAACTTTTTCTCGGCAGGGGAGTGGGTGTGGCGCCACTCCATTGATTGCCGTTTTGTTTCAGGTTCGAAGTGATGAACCCGTGTTTCATCGCCTGTAACAATCTTTGACAAGAAATTGTCACCCTCAGCCACACGACGAGCAAGCAATTCCGCACAGATGGTTCTCCTTTGCTGTTTATGGTCTTCGGTTAGACAACGAGGGACCCAGCGGGATCAAACCTTTGAATATCCCAACTGGTGAACAATGGTGACAGCACTACCAACAGACATGTCGAGCACTGAGTTGTTTGATGGTGATCCGTCGATCATCTCGAACGAGTGTGTTTGCACGCTCCGCCATTGCAGCAGGAGTCACAGCTGTGCACGGCCGGCCCGCACGCGGGAGATCAGACAGTCTTGCTTGACCTTGCGGCGATGATGACACACGCTTTGCCCAACGACTCACTGTGCTTTTGTCCACTGCCAGATCACCGTAGACATTCTGCAAGCGCCTATGAATATCTGAGATGCCCTGGTTTTCCGCCAAAAGAAACTCGATCACTGCCCGTTGTTTGCAACGCACATCCGTTACAGACGCCATTTTAACAGCTCCGTACAGCGCTGCCACCTGTCGGAACTCAATGAAACTATACGAGACGAAGCGGGAATGTTTGAAAATATTCCACAAGAGATTTCCGGTTTTTTCAACCAAAATTGGCCGAGAAAAAAAATGTGTTGCATTACTTATTGAACTGCCCTCGTATTTTTAAAATTTTTTTGAAATGTGTTCTACATGGGCGTGACCCACTGTGGCGCTGTTAAACTGCTGTCAAATAGTGTTATTATTAACGTCCGTGTTCATCAGGTACATTTTACTGATGTGAGATAAAGTATGTGTTGTGGCTAACCTATTTTCAGAGACTTAGCAGCACCTGAACTGTTGAAAAAGTGTATTCACGGAACAACTCAAAACCCCAATGAAAGTGTAAATAGTGTTATATGGTCGAGAATCCCCAAGACTGTATTTGTAGGAATAGAAACACTTCACTTTGGTGTGTATGATGCTGTTGCGACTTTCAATGATGGCAACATTGTAAGGTGCAAGGTATTTAGAAATATGGGAATGAAGATAGGTTCTAACACGGTACGAGCGATGCTTGCTTTAGACAAGGAACGCCTTCGGGCTGCAGACAGGGCTGTAAAGAGTCTAGAAATACGAGCAAGAGTAAACAGGAGGAGGAACAAGAGGAAGCTGGAGGAGGAGTTTGCAGAGGATGAAGATAATCCATCCAGTGGACCTGGAATGCACTAAAAAGTTAATCCAATCTTTGTCGCTCGATTCCCAAAACTTTTATTTTCTCATACTAATTACATGTTTTCTAAGGATCTTCCAAACATATTTGTTTCAAACTTTCAGTAAATGTTACACAGTACCTTCTGCATAATTTAACACAGCCTTTTTCCAAAAAACTGTATATTTTTGAATATATAAATAAAAAATTGCAAAAAAATGTTGTGAATTTTAATTACAATTGAAAAAAAGAATCATCTTTAATAACTGAACTAAAATTTTGTAAAATCTCTGTGTTAAGCTGTAGCCCATATTCCAATAAATAATCTGTAAAAAGTTCAACTTCCTACCGCAAATACTTTGTGACGAAAGATGTAATTTATAAGCGTTATTTTAACATTGCAAGTACAGGGCGTTCCGGAGCCCCTTAAGCTAAATTATCCTATGGAGAAACACACACACACATACACCCATGCCCGAGGGAGGACTCGCACCTCCGCCGGGACCAGCCGCACAGTCCGTGACTGCAGCGCCTTAGACCGCTCGGCTAATCCCGCGCGGCGTCGCACCTGACACGTACGTACAGCACAACACGATAAGGCACAGCACCCAGTAAGCAGGCAAAGCGCGCTAAAAAGGTGGAGCACCCAGAAGTCACGGTCGGATGTCAATGTACCTTCATACAAGTGCACGACATCAATCGATTTCTAAATGTAGACACATCAAAAAAAGTTTTGCATCGCCTCGTTTCCGAGAGTTCCGGAACCTGTACAGAAAACTGCAATAGAGATCAATATAAACACATTTCCGCCCTTTTTATTCCTCACCGCACATCGCATGTTGTACCACCAAACATCGACACATTCAGAGGTGGTGGTCCAGATTGCTGTACACACCGGTACCTCTAATACGTCCTCTTGCACTGATCCATGGCTGTATTTCTCGTGCCAGACAATTCACAAGTTCATCAAGCCAATGTAGGTCCAGATTCTCCCACTCCTCAACGGCGATTCGGCGTACATTCCTCAGACTGGTTGGTGGGTCACCTCGTCCATGCCGGCCGGTGTGGGCGAGCGGTTCTAGGCGCTTCAGTCTGGTACCGCGCGACCGCTACGGTCGTAAGTTCAAATCCTGCCTCGGGCATGGATGTGTGTGATGTCCTCAGGTTAGTTAGGTTTAAGTAGTCCTACGTTCTAGGCGTCTGATGACCTCAGAAGTTAAGTCGCTTAGTGCTCAGAGCCATTTGAACCATTTTGTCGCCACTATCAGTGATTGCAGGCCGAGCGCCGCCACACGGCAGGTCTAGAGAGACTCCCTAGCACTCGCCCCAGTTGTACAGCCGACTTTGCTACCGATGGTTCACTGTCTACATACGCTCTCATTTGCCGAGACGACAGTTTAGTATAGCCTTCAGCTACGTCATTTGCTACGACCTAGCAAGGCGCCATATTCAGTTGCTAAAATCTGAACAGGTAGTATTGTGAATCATGTACCGTCAAGAGCGACGTTCATCATTAATGGATTAAAGTATCAAACTAATCACATCCACTTTCTGAATTGTCATTCCTTGTCATGTTCCAGACCTCACGTCAGTATAGTTCTTCCCTTCTCACACCAGCCTGCGTGAGCTAAAACGCGTGCATTTCGGCCTCCACTCGTAACACGGTGTTCCCTCTTCTGCTAACACAAAAATCAGTCACTAAGCTTACACACTACTTAACCTAAATTATCCTAAGGACAAACACACACACCCATGCCCGAGGGAGGACTCGCACCTCCGCCGGGACCAGTCGCACTGTGCACGACTGCAGCGCCTCAGACCGCTCGGCTAATACCGCGCGGCATCGCACCTGGCACATACGTACAGCACAACACGATAAGGCACAGCACACAGTAAGCAGGCAAAGTGCGCGACCACTGCCTGCTAAATAGGTGAAGCACCCGGAAGTCACGGTCGCATGTCAACGTAACTTCATACAAGTACACATCAGTGGGTTTCTAAAAATACGCACATTAAAAAATAAAAAAGATTTGCATTACCTCGGTTCCGAGACTTCCGGAACCTATACAGAAAACTGGAATAGATATCAACATAAACATCATTTACGCCCTTTTTATTCCTCACCACACATCGCATGTTCTGCCACCAAACAGCGAGACCTTCAGTGGTGGTGGTCCAGATTGCTGTACACACCGGTACCTCTAATACCCAGTAGCACGTCCTCTTGCATCGATGCATCCCTGTATTCGTCGTGGCATACTGTCCACAAGTTCATCAAGGCACTGTTGGTCCAGATTGTCCCACTCCTCAACGGCGATTCGGCGTAGATCCCTCAGAGTGGGTGGCGGGTCACGTCGTCCATAAACAGCCCTTTTCAGTCTATCCCAGGCATGTTCGATAGGGTTCCTATCTGGACAACATGTTGGCCACTCTAGTCGAGCGATGTCATTATCCTCAAGGAAGTTATTCACAAGATGTGCACGATGGGGGCGCGAATTGTCGTCCATTAAGACGAATCCCTCGCCAATAAGCTGCCGATACGGTTCCGCTATCGGTCGGAGGATGGCATTCACGACGCCTTCCCTGACCACCAGTGGCGTCCGTCGGCCCCAAAGCTGTAGGCAACCTCCACCTGGCTGCACTCGCTGGACAGTGCGTCTAAGACATTCAGCCTGACCGGGTTGCCTCCAAACACGTCTCCGACGATTGTCTGCTTGAAGGCATATGTGACACTCGTCGGTGAAGACAACTTGATGCCAATCCTGAGCGGTCCATTTCGCATGTTGTTGTGCCCATCTGTACCGCGCTGCATAGTGTTGTGGTTGCAAAGATGCACCTCCCCGTGGGCGTCGGGAGTGAAGCTGCGCATCGTGCAGCCTATTGCGCACTGTTTGAGTCGTAACACGACGTCCTGTGGCTGCACGAAAAGCATTATTCAACATGGTGGCGTTGCTGCCAGGGTTCCTCCGAGCCCTAATCCGTAGGTAGCGGTTCAAAATGGTTCAAACGGCTCTGAGCACTATGGGACTTAACTGCTGAGGTCATCAGTCCCCTAGAACTTAGAACTACTTACACCTAGCTAACCTAAGGACATCACACACATCCATGCCCGAGGCAGGATTCGAACCTGCGACCGTAGCGGTCGCGCGGTTCCAGACTGTGGCGCCTAGAACCGCTCGGCCACTCCGGCCGGCTAGGTAGCGGTCATGCACTGCAGTAGTAGCCCTTGGCGGCCTGAGTGAGGCATGTCATCGACAGTTCCTGTCTCTCTGTGTCTCCTCTATGCCCAAACAACATCGCTTTGGTTCACTCCGACGAGCTGGTGAGAGCCCTTCCTGGCCCGAAGTAACAATGCGGACGCGATAGAACCGCGGTATTGACCGTCTAGGCACGGTTGAACTACAGACAACACGAACCGTGTACCTCCTTCCTTGTGGAGTGACTGGAACTGATCGGCTTTCGGACCCACTCCGTCTAATAGGCGCTGCTCATGCATGTTTGTTTACATCTGTGGGCGGGTTTAGTGACTTCTGTTAACAGTCAAAGGTACTGTGATACAATATCCACAGTCAACGTCTATCTTCAGATGTTATGGGAACTGGGGTGATGCAAAACTTTTTTTTGACGTGTGTAAATTAGGACTTAAGTGAAAGCAAAAACGAAGTTTATTACTAAGAGAATTGAACCAGCCTATTCTCAATTATAAAACTTTTGTTCTAAATACTGCGCTACCAGGGACTAAAATGAAATGTTTTGTGCTTGAAAGGTGCTGGTATTTTTTTAATTTCAAAGGTGGTTTTTTTTGGGGGGGTGGAGTTTTGGCAATGATCTTCAAGTCTCGCGAGTACGAAGAACTCAAACAGCCAGTACCTAAGGTCGACTTGTAAAACAACATATATTACCTTTTAGAGCTACTTTACACGAGAAAGACACAGATTACAACTGCATACGATAATTTGCAACGTATCAAAAGGTCCTAGGAAAACTACGTCACATGTGCGTACATATTCAATTTTATCTGATGACATTTTCTGGGAAAAAGAGAGAATGAGGGAGCATAGCATTGGAGCCCTAACTGACCATGTTTACACTGCAACAAAAAAATGGTTCAAATGGCTCTGAGCACTATGGGACTTAACTTCTGATGTCATCAGTCGCCTAAAACTTAGAACTACTTAAACCTAACTAACCTAAGGACATCACACATATCCATGCCCGAGGCAGGATTCGAACCTGCGACCGTAGCAGCAGCGCGGTTCCGGACTGAAGCGCCTAGAACCGCTCGGCCACCCCGGCCGGCACACCGCAACAGCCGGCTTTTTCGGTCACCTTGCCCTTCAGGTTTATCTCATTTGTCAGACATTTTTACTGAAAGTTTCAGCGACAGTATTAACAAGCCGTATGTCTGTGTACTCGTCATCTCAAGAGCTTTAGAATGTCGCTGAAAAGTAAATCGTTCTATTCACATTTCGCGACACTTTAGCCCAACGAACTGCACCATAAAAGGTGCATTTTGGAGGCATCTTTAAATCAGTGTATGACTGAAACTCTATATTTTCGTAACACGCTTGTACAAATATGAAAACCACTAAATGCGGGACGTTAGCTTCGTAAACATTGAAGTCAACATGGCGACTGCTTGGTTTGCTTCTGTCAGCCAATCACAGCACAGGACACGGGACAGCGTCAACCAATCACAGCACAAGGGACATGACCGAGGGTAGGGTTAAGTTGGGATCTATTAGCACAGGCTAATAGTCTTGGTTATCACAAATATTTGACAGTTTACTCGAATATATCACAACTGCTGATTGCGCATAGTTTAGGATGTAACGCAAACTGGAAAAATTCTGATAGAAGTCCGTCCCATGAACAAAATGTAAGAATGAAACAGAAAGAAAAACTACATGTTAATCTAAGAGTACCTATTACCCACAGTTGTAAGCAAATGTGAAAACGCAGAAACAGGAAGAACACCTACAGATTGTAATACTCCCAAGATCCCATATTATAGAAAGTTCTTGATTATGAACTACGTGTCTGATGTTAAAGAAGAATGCTTTTACTTTTTTTCTAGAAATGAAAAGCTACGGACGTAAGGGTGAATATATGTATCTTTCCGCAATATACGGTGTGTTCTGAAATTCCCGTTACACGCTTTTACGACTTGTAGAGGGGATTGAGTACATAATATTTCGGATAGAAACCAACGTCCGGAATCATACCGTTTCCGTTCTTCAACGGTTACAATTCAGATAACTCATTCACTTCTGCCTGAAGAATTTAATTAGGCGTGAAGCAATACAGATATTAGGTTATTCGAAAGGATCGCCGGATTTATCCCCTATGAACTACTTCTTGTAAGGTCTTACGCAAAGTTTAATTTGCAAGACTCCTGTAGAGACAGAGAAATGTCTGCTGATACGAGTTTAATATCTGAAGAGAAACCGTCGTAGAAGAGAACCGGTACGTTTCCGGACATAGATTCCTTATGAAAAGATTATGTACTCACTCCCCTATACACGCCCCACAAGTCTGCAACGGGAATTTCCAAACACCCAGTATGTATTAAACGTAATTACGTGTACCCCCATTTCATCTCCCTCCATGTGAAATGATTAAGAAAATAATAACATAAGAATCTGGTAGGGAGATTGTTTTGAACATCTGCTTTTCATTTGTCGTAATGGCGCAGAGGCAGCCATTACGTTAAACTTGAAAACATTAATTATTTACGGCCTTCAGCCGAAAAGATAATCGTAGGAAATGGTTTCAAACAGTCTTGCGTAATACATGAAGGTCATTATATTAAAGTCTGACTGATTGCAATCTGAATTTAAGTAATATCCTTGATCAATAACAGTGAGATAACAGCTTTCGTTAAAAAATAAAATTAATTTCTATCGAGATACTTAAAAGCATTTCGTCGTCAAATCAGGTCAGAACAGGATATTATCATTATGACTGTTGCCTCAATATAGCTACGTAGGTGATTACATCATCTCTCTCTGTAACACCGTTTTGTACCTGGCAATATTGATGTGATTTTTAATAAGCTACGTGTATGGTATATGCCTGGAGCGTATTTGTATTGGGAGGCCGGCCTGAGTGGCCGAGCGGTTCTAGGCGCTACAGTCTGGAACCGCGCGACCGCTACGGTCGCAGGTTCGAATCCTACCTCGGGCATGGATATGTGTGATGTCCTTAGGCTAGTTAGGTTTAAGTAGTTCTAAGTTCTAGGGGACTGATGACCTCAGATGTAAAGTCCCATAGTGCTCAGAGCCATCTGAACCATTTGTATTTGGAGGCGAACTTCCGCAAATTCTGTTTTTGCCTGGGCAGCGCAATTCATTGCTTCCAACATATAAAACTTGCCGCTCGTGCGATCGTGTGAAGCCCATATTAAAAATTGTAGGCGCACTTAAAGGAAAGAGGTACAATGTAGGGATCTTATTGTGGTGTCACCGCCAGACACCACACTTGCTAGGTGGCAGCTTTAAATCGGCCGCGGTCCATTAGTACATGTCGGACCCGCGTGTCGCCACTGTCAGTAATTGCAGACCGAGCGCCACCACACGGCAGGTCTAGAGAGACGTACTAAGCACTCGACCCAGTTGTACGACGACGTTGCTAGCGACTACACTGACGAAGCCTTTCTCTCATTTGCCGAGAGATAGTTAGAATAGCCTTCAGCTAAGTCCAGGGCTACGACCTAGCAAGGCGCCATTAACCATTTCTAGAGAGAGTCTCACTTGTATCATCAAGAATGCTGTATACAAATGATGGATTAAAGTTAAGTATTCCAGCAGTTACCTACTTTTCTTTATAGCATTCATTACGTATCCTGTTCCAGACCTAACGCCAGCCTGCGTGAGTTGACGCGTGCATTTCGGCCTCCTCTTGCTCCACAGTGTTGGCTCTTCTGCCAACACTACACTTATAGTACAGTTTAAATTGCTGTGAGAAAAGACAGACAAATATTTCAGACAACCAAGGTTATAAAACGTGATTCCTACTCACTTCACTGGGAGCAATTTTAGATGTGCTATTATTTCCCAACCTAACTGCAACTCCAGCCCTGTGCTGTCATATGCTGAGTATATCACGCGTCCCGTATTGTGATTGGCTAACAGAAACAAACAGGGTTGCCACCATGCTGACTTCAGTGCTTGTGAAACTAACATGCCGCATTTGGTGATTTTCGCATTTATACTTGCATATTTCGAAAATATGGAGTTTCAGTGTTACGCCATATTAAAGATGTCTCGAAAACGGACCACTTTTGGTGCAATTTTTTTTTGGCTAAAGTGTCGGCAAATGAGACGCGGGTATATAAAAACGTTACCAAAAATATGTGTACTTGATTTAATATTTCGACTGATATAAAAAGTTGGATGATTAAATATGTAACAAAATTTACCTCCCCTCTCCATTGTAACGTTTGTTGAAAACTTAGTTTCTATCTAAAGAGCGCAATTTCAAAACGCGTAATGTCCACTGGAGGAAAAAATTGAGTTTGATATGAACTCGTGTATCTCATGACCCGTTCTACACACTCCTACGCTCAGATATTGTCAAAACTCGTTTTAAAACCATCGAAAGCAATAAGCAAATTCTGTATTTCTACATTTTCGGAAAGCATTTGGCACGGTCCCCCACTGCAGGCTGTTGACGAAGGTACTAGCATATGGAATAAGTTCACAGATATGTAAGTGGTTCGAAGACTTCTTAAGTAACGGAGCCCAGTACGTTGATCTCGACGGCGAGAGTTCGTAACAGACAATGGTATCGGCAGGAATGCAGCACAGGGAAGTGTGACAGGACTGCTGCTGTTTCTATACACACTATGTGATCAAAAGTATTCGGACATCCCCAAAGACATAGCTTTTTCATATAAGATGCATTGTGTTGCCACCTACTGCCAGGCACTCCATGTTAGCGACCTCAGTAGTCATTAGACATCGTGAGAGAGCAGAATGGGGCGCTCCGCAGAACTCACGGACTTTGAACGTGGTCAAGTGATTGGGTGTCCCTTGTGTGATACGTCTGTACGCGAGATTTCCACATTCCTAGACATCCCTAGGTCCACTGTTTCCGATGTGATAGTCAAGCGGCAACGTGAAGGGACACGTACAGTACAAAAGTGTACAGGCCGACCTCGTCTGTTGGCTGACAGAGACCGCAGACTTTTGAAGAGGGTCGTAATGTGTAATAGGCAGACATCTATCCAGACCATCACACAGGAATTCCAAACTGCTTCAGGATCCACTGTAAGTACTATGACCGTTAGGCGGAAGGTGTGAAAACTTGGATTTCATGGTCGAGCAGCTGCTCATAAGCCACACATCACGCCGGGAAATGCCAAACGACGCCTCGCTTTGTGTCAGGAGCGTAAAGATTGGATGATTGAACAGTGGGAAAACGTTGTGTGGAGTGACGACTCACGGTACACAATATGGCGATCGATCCGATGGCAGGGTGTGGGTATGGCGAATGCCCGGTGAACGTCATATGCCAAGGTGTGTAGTGCCAACAGCAAAATTTGGAGGCGGTGGTGTTATGTTCGTGTTTTTCATGGAGGGGGCTTGCAGCCCTTGTTTTGAGTGGCACTATCACAGCACAGGCCTACATTGATGTTTTAAGCACATTCTTGCTTCCCACTGTTGAAGAGCAAATCGGGGGTGGCAATTGCATCTGTCAACACGATCGAGCACCTGGTCATAATGCACGGCCTGTGGCGGAGTCATTACACGACAATAACATCCCTGCAATGGACTGGCCTGCACAGAGTGCTGACCTGAATCCTTTAGAACAGCTTTGTGATGTTCTGGAACGCCGACTTCGTGCCAGGCCTCACCGACCGACATCGATACCTCTCCTCAGTGCAGCACTCCGTGGAGTATGGGCTGCCATTCCGCAAGAAACCTTCCTGCACCTGATTGAACGTATGCCTGCGAGAGGGGAAACTGTCACCAAGGCTAAGGGTGGGCCAACACCATGTTCAATTCCAGCATTACCGATGGAGGGCGCCACGTAAGTCATTGTCAGCCAGGTGTCCGATACTTTTGACCACATAGTGTGTGTGAGTGGATGGAAGACTTCTTAAGTAACATAACCCAGTATGTTTTCCTCGACTGCGAGTGTTCATCGGACACAAGGGTATCTTCACGATTGCCCTATGGAAGTGTGGTAGGACCGCTGTTTTTCTCCACATACATAAATGATTTGGCGGACAGGTTGGGCAGCAATGTGCGGTTGTTTGATGATGATGCCGTGGTGTACGGTAAGGTGTCGAAGTTGAGTGACTCTAGGAAGATACAAGACGACTTAGACAACAATTGCAGTTGGTCTGATGAATGGCAGCTAGCCCTACACGTGGAAAAATGTAAGCTAATCCGGATAAATAGGAAGATCAAGCCTGTAATGTTCGGACACAGTATTACTAGCGCCCTGCTCGAGACAGTTCGGTCGTTTAAGTATACGGGCGTAACGTTACAAAGCTACACTCCTGTAAATTGAAATAAGAACACCGTGAATTCATTGTCCCAGGAAGGGGAAACTTTATTGACACATTCCTGGGATCAGATACATCACATGATCACACTGACAGAACCACAGGCACATAGACACGGGCAACAGAGCATGCACAATGTCGGCACTAGTACAGTGTATATCCACCTTTCGCAGCAATGCAGGCTCCTATTCTCCCATGGAGACGATCGTAGAGATGCTGGATGTAGTCCTGTGGAACGGCTTGCCATGCCATTTCCACCTGGCGCCTCAGTTGGACCAGCGTTCGTGCTGGACGTGCAGACTGCGTGAGACGACGCTTCATCCAGTCCCAAACATGCTCAATGGGGGACAGATCCGGAGATCTTGCTGGCCAGGGTAGTTGACTTACACCTTCTAGAGCACGTTGGGTGGCAAGGGGTACATGCGGACGTGCATTGTCCTGTTGGAACAGCAAGTTCCCTTGCCGGTCTAGGAATGGTAGAACGATGGGTTCGATGACGGTTTGGATGTACCGTGCACTATTCAGTGTCCCCTCGACGATCACCAGCGGTGTACGGCCAGTGTACGAGATCGCTCCCCACACCATGATGCCGGGTGTTGGCCCTGTGTGCCTCGGTCGTATGCAGTCCTGATTGTGGCGCTCGCCTGCACGGCGCCAAACACGCATACGACCATCATTGGCACCGAGGCAGAAGCGACTCTCATCGCTGAAGACGACACGTCTCCATTCGTCCCTCCATTCACGCCTGTCGCGACACCACTGGAGGCGGGCTGCACGATGTTGGGACGTGAGCGGAAGACGGCCTAACGGTGTGCGGGACCGTAGCCCAGCTTCATGGAGACGGTTGCGAATGGTCCTCGCCGATACCCCAGGAGCAACAGTGTCCCTAATTTGCTGGGAAGTGGCGGTGCGGTCCCCTACGGCACTGCGTAGGATCCTACGGTCTTGGCGTGCATCCGTGCGTCGCTGCGGTCCGGTCCCAGGTCGACGGGCACGTGCACCTTCCACCGACCACTGGCGACAACATCGATGTACTGTGGAGACCTCACGCCCCACGTGTTGAGCAATTCGGCGGTACGTCCACCCGGCCTCCCGCATGCCCACTATACGCCCTCGCTCAAAGTCCGTCAACTGCACATACGGTTCACGTCCACGCTGTCGCGGCATGCTACCAGTGTTAAAGACTGCGATGGAGCTCCGTATGCCACGGCAAACTGGCTGACACTGACGGCGGCGGTGCACAAATGCTGCGCAGCTAGCGCCATTCGACGGCCAACACCGCGGTTCCTGGTGTGTCCGCTGTGCCGTGCGTGTGATCATTGCTTGTACAGCCCTCTCGCAGTGTCCGGAGCAAGTATGGTGGGTCTGACACACCGGTGTCAATGTGTTCTTTTTTCCATTTCCAGGAGTGTATATGAGATGGAACGAGCGTGTGAGAACTGTAACAGAGAAGGCGAATGGCCGACTTCGGTTTATTGGGAGAAATTTAGGAAAAAGGAGATATCTACATCTACATCTAAGTGCCTGGCGGAGGGTTCATCTAACCACCTTCACAATTCTCTCAAAAAATGGCTCTGAGCACTTTGCGACTTAACTTCTGAGGTCATCAGTCGACAATTCTCTATTATTCCAATCTTGTATAGCGCGCGGGAAGAACGAACACCTGCAGCTTTCCGGACGAGCTCTGATTTCCTTATTTTATCGCGGTGATCGTTTCTCCCTTTGTAGGTCGGTGTCATCAAAGTATTTTCGCATTCGGAAGAGAAAGTTGGTGATTGGAATTTCGTGAGAAGATTCCGTCGCAACGAAAAACCCTTTCTGTTATTGATGTCCAGCCCAAATCCTGTATCGTTTCTGTGACACTCTCTCCCATATTTCGCGATAATACAAAACTTTCTGCCCTTCTTTGAACTTTTTCGATGTACTCCGTCAATCCTATCTGGTAAAGATCCCACACCGCGCAGCAGTATTCTAAAAGAGGACGGACAAGCTTAGTGTAGGCGGTCTCCTTAGTAGAGATCGCATATAGGACGTTGTTGCGACCTACTCTTGAGCACTGCTGGAGTGTTTGTGATCCGTACCAGGTCGGATTGAAGGGAGTCATGGAAGCAATTCAGAGGCGGGCTGCTATATTTTTTACCGGTAGGGTCGAACAACACGTAAGTGCTACGGACATACTTCCGGAACTCAAATGGAAAACCTTGGATGGAAGACTACCTTCTTTTCGAGAAACGCTATTGGGAAAATTTAGAGAAGCGACATTTGAAGCTGACTGCCGAACGATTTTACTGCCGCCAACATACATTGTGCATAATGACCACGAGGATAAGATACTAGAATTTAGGGCTCATACGGAGACATACAGATTGTCGTTTTTTCCTCGCTCTATTTGTGAGTGGAACAGGAAAGTACACTACTGGCCATTAAAATTGCCACATCACGAAGATGAACGTGCTACAGACGCCAAATTTAACCGACACGAAGAAGGTGCTGTGATATGCAAATGATTAGCTTTTCAGAGCATTCACACAAGGTTGGCGCCGGTGGCGACACCTACAACGTGCTGACACGAGAAAAGTCTCCAACCGATTTCTCGTGCACAAACAGCAGTTGACCGGCGTTGCCTGGTGAAACGTTGTTGTGATGCCTCGTGTAAGGAGGAGAAATGCGTACCGTCACGTTTCCGACTTCGATAAAGGTCGGATTGTAGCCTATCGCGATTGCGGTTTATCGTATCGCGACATTGCTGCTCGCGTTCGTCGAGATCCCATGACTGTTAGCAGAATATGGAAACGGTGGGTTCAGGAGGGTAATACGGAACGCCGTGCTGGATCCCAACGGCCTCGTATCACTAGCAGTCGAGATGACAGGCATCTTATCCGCACGGCTGTAACGGATCGTGCAGCAACGTCTCGATCCCTGAGTCAACAGATGGGGACGTTTGCAAGACAACAACCATCTGCACGAACAGTTCGACGACGTTTGCAGCAGCATGGACTATCAGCTCGGAGACAACGGCTGCGGTTACCCTTGACGCTGCATCACAGACAGGAGCGCCTGCGTTGGTGTACTCGACGACGAACATGGGTGCACGAAGGGCAAAACTTCTTTTTTTCGGATGAATCCAGGTTCCGTTTACAGCATCATGATGGTCGCATCCGTGTTTAGCAACATCGCGGTGAACGTACATTGGAAGCGTGTATTCGTCATCGCCATACTGGCGTATCACCCGGCGTGATGGTATGGGGTGCCATTGGTTACAGGTCTCGGTCACCTCTTGTTCGCATTAACGGCACTTTGAACAGTGGACGTTACATTGCAGATGTGTTACGACCCGTGGCTCTACCAGTCATTCGATCTCTGTGAAATCCTACATTTCGGTACGACCGCATGTTGCAGGTCCTGTACGGGCCTTTCTGGATACAGAAAATGTTCGACTGCTGCCCTGGCCAGCACATTCTCCAGATCTCTGACCAATTGAAACGTCTGGTCAATGGTGGCCGAGCAACTGGCTTGTCACAATACGCCAGTCACTACTCTTGATGAATTGTGGTATCGTGTTGAAGCTATATGGGCAGCTGTACCTGTACACGCCATCCAAGCTCTGTTTGACTCAATGTCCAAGCGTATCAAGGCCGTTATTACGCACCCAAACTGCGAGAAAATGTAATCACATGTCAGTTCTAGAATAATATATTTGTCCAATGAATACCCGTTTATCATTTGCATTTCTTCTTGGTGTAGCAATTTTAATGGCCAGTCGTGTAAATGACAAGTAGTGGTAGAAGTTACCCTCCGCCACGTACCGTACGTACATCTTTGTAGATGTAGATAGGAGCCGCCAAAAGGAACAAATGCAAAAAATAGTATTTATCCTCTACTATGAATGTATCGAACTGCGAAAGTCCATCAGTTTATTTTATTTTGTTTTATTAAGCAATGTGAGAATGGTGCAAACTTTTCAACTGACCAACAATGATCAACTGATATTCGTATTCAGTGTTACAGCATTACTATGTATGGTTTTTTTTTCATTCTACCTGTTAGAAATACAGAAGTCAGACGTAAAAACCTGTTAGTGTTGATACTGGGTGTGTGATAGTGTGTGGATACTAATTGTATTTTTCATTGATTTTCGATATTTTTGTTAGAAGAGAATCTCTAGTGAATGTTAACTGGTGTACTTCTGAGCTTTTCAATTCGAGGACACTCCTATTTACCTGCTAACATGAGTTTTTGGTGGAATAGAAAAGAAACTTCCCAAAATTAAAAAAAAAAAATATTGCATCCAAATATATACCAGGAAGTTTATGCAGATGTGGAAACCAGGATTTTGGGGAAAGATTGGGAAATGACTGATTTAAAGGAACTACGAAATATTTGAAACCTGTGAATGGGACCGGTGATCAGAAAAGGATTCACTTGAAGCAATACGTGATGGGCGAATGTGTAATTCGTGTGAAAATCAAGACTTAGCGCAATTACTTTTCTGATGATCCGCCAAAGTGCTTTTTGCCACGAGGCAAACATGGGTAAAACCTTACAAAGTAGCAAACAGAATCGAAGTGTCATTACTGAAGAGGATTAAACAATAAAAGGAAGAGGACGTATAAAAACTACTAACCCTCAGATTTGTAAACGTTTTTCACCAATATTATCAGGCTTCCACAGAACGAACTTATTGCCTAAGATACTGTTTGCATTTTATAGAAGAAGAGCCTGTTTTGGAAAAACAATGTGCACACTATCGTTCGAAATGAAGCAAAGGCATGCTTTTGTTTCTACTTCCAATGTTAAAGTCCTTTATTGAATATGAAAAAGTGAATTTTCAAAAAAAAAAAAAATTATTTATCTGTTCTATGTTATTGAAAACTATTCAAAATGCATTACTGTTTTCTCCATGTTTAGATGACACTGATTCCGCAGCTTTTGTTCAATTGAAGAAAGGTTGCTCCAGTTGTGTAACTGGAATTTTTTTAAACCCACATACGACCGGTTTCGGACTTTAGATTAGGCCATTGTCAACTCAAAGCTAAGGAAAAGAAAAGGCGCTTGAAGAGCAATAAACGTGAAGGAGTGACAGTTTCTTCGATATCTACTGTACAGTTATTCCGCAAATTCGCAGAGTTTGTAATCATACTTTGTAAGCAATCGCCGATACGTCAGAGCTACGTTACAACCCTGAACAGCTCCCTATGGTTCAAATTTTATTTGTTAACGGCTGTACCTCAATCCTTACAACTATTTTACACTATTATTAAATCAAAATAATTGCTTTCAATGTTTTATTTGAAAAACATGCAGTCGTAATTCTGAAACTTGTCTGAATATAAATCTTTAAAACTTATGGAGTCACATTCGGGAGGTCGACGATTCAAACCCGCGTCCATCCATCCTGATTTAGGTTTCCCGTGACTTCACTAAATCACTTCAGGATGGTTCCTTTGAAAGGGCACGACCGATTTCCCTTCCCATCCTCCCCTAATGCGAGTTAGTGCGCCGTCACTAAAGACTTCGTTGTCGATGGGACGTTAAACACTAATCCCATCCTCCTCTACTTAAGTCATCAGAAGATCAAAACAAATTGCAAAACGATTTACGAGGTGCATTCAAGTTCTAAGGCCACCGATTTTTTTTTCTCTGGACTGGAAAGAGATAGAAACATGCGCATTGTTTTAAAATGAGGCCACGTTCATCGTCAATACGTCCCAGAGATGGCAGCACCGTACGGCAGATGGAAATTTACCGCCAGCGGCGAGAATGAGAACTGTTTTAAATACTTAAAATGGCGACGTTTTCCTTACTTGAACAGCGTGCAATCATTCGTTTTCTGAATTTGCGTGGTGTGAAACCAATTGAAATTTATCGACAGTCGAAGGAGACATGTGGTGACGGAGTTATGGATGTGTCGAAAGTGCGTTCGTGAGTGCGACACTTTAATGAAGGCAGAACATCGTGTGACAACAAACCGAAACAACCTCGGGCTCACACAAGCCGGTCTGACGACACGATCGAGAAGTGGAGAGAATTGTTTTGGGGGATCGCCGAATGACTGTCGAACAGATCGCCTCCAGAGTTGGCATTTCTGTGGGTTCTGTGCACACAATCCTGCACGACGACCTGAAAATGCGAAAAGTGTCATCCAGGTGGGTGCCACGAATGCTGACGGACGACCACACGGCTGCCCGTGTGGCACGTTGCCGAGCAATGTTGACGCGCAACGACAGCACGAATGGGGCTTTCTTTTCGTCGGTTGTGACAATGGATGAGACGTGGATGCCATTTTTCAATCCAGAAACAAAGCGCCAGTCAGCTCAATGGAAGCACACAGATTCACCGCCACCACAAAAATTTCGGGTAACCGCTAGTGCTGAAAAAATGATGGTGTCCATGTTCTGGGACAGCGAGGGCGTAATCCTTACCCATTGCGTTGCAAAGGGCACTACGGTAACAGGTGCATCCTACGAAAATGTTTTGAAGAACAAATTCCTTCCTGCACTGCAGCAAAAACGTCCGGGAAGGGCTGCGCGTGTGCTGTTTCACCGAGACAATGCACCCGCACATCGAGCTAGCGTTACGCAACAGTTTCTTCGTGATAACAACTTTGAAGTGATTCCTCGTGCTCCCTACTCACCTGACCTGGCTCCTAGTGACTTTTGGCTTTTTCCAACAATGAAAGACACTCTCCGTGGCCGCACATTCACCAGCCGTGCTGCTATTGCCTCAGCGATTTTCCAGTGGTCGAAACAGACTCCTAAAGAAGCCTTCGCCGCTGCCATGGAATCGTGGCGTCAGCGTTGTGAAAAATGTGTACGTCTGCAGGGTGATTACGTCCAGAAGTAACGCCAGTTTCATCGGTTTCGGGTGAGTAGTTAACTAGAGAAAAAAATCGGAGGCCTTAGAACTTGAATGCACCTCGTAGAAAAGATATTTCTATGGTGCGAAAATTGACAATTGACCCTAAATAGCGGATAGTGAGAGGTCGTCCACATGAGTGCTAAAATGAATCCATTTAACTTCGCTTACACGATAAATCAGTCAAACAAAAGTCCGTAAATTCAATTAAATACCTAGGAATTACAATCACGAACAATTTAAATTGGAAGGAACACACACAAAACGTCATGGAGAAGGCAAACCAAAGACTGCGTTTATTGGCAGAACACTAAGAAAATACAACGGATCTGCTCGAGAGACAGTCTACAGTAGCCTTGTTCGTCCTCTTTTTGGAGTACTGCTGCACGGTGTGGAATACTTACCAGACGGGATTAACGTTTTTATCGAGAAAGTTCAAAGAAGGGCAGTACGTCTTGTACTATTGCGAAATAGGGGAGAGACGGAGAGAGTGTCACGGACATGAGACAGGCTTTGGGGTGGACATCATTAAAACAAAAGCGGTGCCGGGAATCTTCTCACGAAATTTCAGTGATCTACTTTCTCCTCCGAATGCGAAAATACACTCCTGGAAATGGAAAAAAGAACACATTGACACCGGTGTGTCAGACCTACCATACTTGCTCCGGACACTGCGAGAGGGCTGTACAAGCAATGATCACACGCACGGCACAGCGGACACACCAGGAACCGCGGTGTTGGCCGTCGAATGGCGCTAGCTGCGCAGCATTTGTGCACCGCCGCCGTCAGTGTCAGCCAGTTTGCCGTGGCATACGGAGCTCCATCGCAGTCTTTAACACTGGTAGCATGCCGCGACAGCGTGGACGTGAACCGCATGTGCAGTTGACGGACTTTGAGCGAGGGCGTGTAGTGGGCATGCGGGAGGCCGGGTGGACGTACCGCCGAATTGCTCAACACGTGGGGCGTGAGGTCTCCACAGTACATCGATGTTGTCGCCAGTGGTCGGCGGAAGGTGCACGTGCCCGTCGACCTGGGACCGGACCGCAGCGACGCACGGATGCACGCCGAGACCGTAGGATCCTACGCAGTGCCGTAGGGGACCGCACCGCCACTTCCCAGCAAATTAGGGACACTGTTGCTCCTGGGGTATCGGCGAGGACCATTCGCAACCGTCTCCGTGAAGCTGGGCTACGGTCCCGCACACCGTTAGGCCGTCTTCCGCTCACGCCCCAACATCGTGCAGCCCGCCTCCAGTGGTGTCGCGACAGGCGTGAATGGAGGGACGAATGGAGACGTGTCGTCTTCAGCGATGAGAGTCGCTTCTGCCTTGGTGCCAATGATGGTCGTATGCGTGTTTGGCGCCGTGCAGGTGAGCGCCACAATCAGGACTGCATACGACCGAGGCACACAGGGCCAACACCCGGCATCATGGTGTGGGGAGCGATCTCCTACACTGGCCGTACACCACTGGTGATCGTCGAGGGGACACTGAATAGTGCACGGTACATCCAAACCGTCATCGAACCCATCGTTCTACCATTCCTAGACCGGCAAGGGAACCTGCTGTTCCAACAGGACAATGCACGTCCGCATGTATCCCGTCCTACCCAACGTGCTCTAGAAGGTGTAAGTCAACTACCCTGGCCAGCAAGATCTCCGGATCTGTCCCCCATTGAGCATGTTTGTGACTGGATGAAGCGTCGTCTCACGCGGTCTGCACGTCCAGCACGAACGCTGGTCCAACTGAGGCGCCAGGTGGAAATGGCATGGCAAGCCGTTCCACAGGACTACATCCAGCATCTCTACGATCGTCTCCATGGGAGAATAGCAGCCTGCATTGCTGCGAAAGGTGGATATACACTGTACTAGTGCCGACATTGTGCATGCTGTGTTGCCTGTATCTGTGTCTGTGGTTCTGTCAGTGTGATCATGTGATGTATCTGACCCCAGGAATGTGTCAATAAAGTTTCCCCTTCCTGGGACAATGAATTCACGGTGTTCTTATTTCAATTTCCAGGAGTGTATATTGTTGGTGCCAACCTACAGAGAGAGAAATCATCATCATAATAAAATAAGGGAAATCAGAGCTCGCGCGGAAGAATACAGATGTTCGTTTTTTCCACGCGTTGTTCGAGGATGGAATAACAGAGAAGTAATGTAAAGGTGGCTGGATGAACGCACTGCAAGGCATTTAAATTGTGATTTGTAGACTATCCATATATATGTAAACGAAAGCTTGTTAACAAATTTAATGTACGGACTGCACAGTTTTTACCCGTTTCTCTCATGACGTCATCAGGCGCAAAACTTTTTAAATATAGTTGAGTTTTACTATTTTATCGTCTACTATTAGTATTTTATCTGAAAAACATGCAATTTACACTACTGGCCATTAAAGTTGCAAAACCAAGAAGAAATGCAGTTGATAAATGGGTATTCATTGGACAAATATATTATATTAGAACTGCCACGTGATTACATTTTCACGAAATTTGGGTGCATAAATCCTGAGCAATCAGTACACAGACCAACCAGCTCTGGCCGTAATAACGGCCTTGATACGCCTGGGCATTGAGTCAAACAGAGCTCGGATGGCGTGTACAGGTACAGCTGCCCATGCAGCTTCAACACGATACCACAGTTCATCAAGAGTAGTGTCTGGCGTATTGTGACGAGCCAGTTGCTTGGCCGCCATTGATCACACGTTTTCAGTTGGTGAGAGATCTGGAGAATGTGCTGGCCAGGGCAGCAGTTGAACATTTTCTGCATCCAGAAAGGCCCGTACAGGACCTGCAACATGCGGTCGTGCATTATCCTGCTGAAATGTAGGGTTTCGCAGGAATCGAATGAAGGGTAGAGCCACGGGTCGTAACACATCTGAAATGTAACGTCCACTGTTCAAAGTGCCGTCAATGCGAACAAGAGGTGACCGAGACGTGTAACCAATGGCACCCCATACCATCACGCCGGGTGATACGCCACTATGGCGATGACGAATACACGCTTCCAATGTGCGTTCATCGCGATGTCGCCAAACACGGATGCGACCATCATGACGCTGTAAACAGAACCTGGATTCATCCGAAAAAATGACGTTCTGCCATTCCTGCACCCGGATTCGTCGTCGAGTACACCATCACAGGAGCTCCTGTCTGTGATGCAGCGTCAAGGGTAACCGCAGCCACGGTCTCCGAGCTGATAGTCCGTGCTGCTGCAAACGTCGGCGAACTTTCCTGCAAATGGTTGTTGTCTTGCAAACGTCCCCATCTGTTGCCTCAGGGATCGAGACGTGGCTGCACGATCCGTTACAGCCGTGCGGATAAGACGCCTGTCATCTCGACTGCTAGTGATACGAGGCCGTTGGGATCCAGCACGGCGTTCCGTATTACCCTCCTGAATCCACCGTTTCCATATTCTGCTAACAGTCATTGGATCTCGACCAATGCGAGCAGCTATGTCGCGATACGATAAACCGCAATCGCGATAGGCTACAATCCGACCTTTATCAAAGTCGGAAACGTAATGGTATGCATTTCTCCTCCTTACACGAGGCGTCACAACAACGTTTCACCAGGCAACGCCGGTCAACTGCTGTTTGTGCACGAGTAACCGGTTGGAAACTTTCCTCGTGCCAGCACGTTGTAGCTGTCGCCACCTGCGCTAACCTTGTGTGAATGCTCTGAAAAGCTAATCATTTGCATATCACAGATTCTTCTTCCTATCGGTTAAATTTCGCGTCTGTAGCACGTCATCTTCGTGGTGTAGCAATTGTAATGGCTAGTAGTGTAATTTTGACACATGCCACATAAGGATTTTAGCAAAAACAATTTCAACATTTTAAAGATTTTTTATTGTAGTTTTTTTATCTTTTAATGGCAATGGTCTTGCCGCTGTGGATACACCGGTTCCCGTCAGATCAACGAAGTCAAGCGCTGTAGGGCGTGGCCGGCAGGCGGGTGGTCCCGGTAGGCCACTCGTGCCTTGAAGACGGAGTTTTTTTAATAATTGCAAGACGCCAATTTTACGTACGACGTCATTGCTAGCGATATTATTTTTACATTCACTTGTTTTTAGGCTTTCGTGTCCCGAACCGTAAAAATTGAACTCCTATAGGATCTCTCTGCCGGTTGCTGCGACCGAGAGGTTCTAGGCGCTTCAGTTCGGAACCGCGCTGCTGCTACGGTCGCAGGTTCGAATCCTACCTCGGGCATGGATGTGTGTGATGTCCTTAGGTTAGTTCGGTTTAGGTAGTTCTAGGGGACTGATGACCGCAGATGTTAAGTCGCATAGTCCTCAGAGCCATTTGAACTATTTAGAATCTCTCTGTTGTCTATCTATCTGTGAGACAGTCAAAAACCCTTTTTCTCAGGAAGGGGTGGATGTATCGAGGTGAAATTTGTCTCACAAACTAAGGTGTACGGTCTCTTGGTGGTGCAAAACATTTAAGCTTGTAAGTCACTGCAATAAGAACATACAGCCATATTTTAATACTTGCAAACTCACTCATCAAAATCTATTGGGTACTTCTTGTTGACGAAGAACCATGAAATCTGTCAAGAAGCAAGGCTTCACAGTACGATCAGGGGAAAGAATCCACGAATTGTTAATCTGTTATTATATTACACAATATAATCTTTTTGTCATTTCTTATCAGACTTCACACTTGAAATTAAAAGTAAGAAATATCAGTCTAGACTGCAATGTAGCCTGTGTTTTTTCCAACTGAAAATACACTCATCAAAAAAAGTTTCCTATCACCTCGGTTCCGGAGCCTGTACAGAAAATTAGAATAGATGTTAACATAAACATAATTTCCGCCCTTTTTACTGCTTATGAAAACCACACACTGCATGTTGTACCACCATACAGTGTGACCTTCAGAGGTGGTTGTCCAGATTGCTGTACACACCAGTACCTCTAATACCCAGTAGCGCATCCTCTTGCATTGATGCATGCCTGTATACATCGTGCTATACTATCCACAAGTTCATCAAGGCACTGTTGGTGCAGATTGTCCCACTCCTCAACAGCGATTCGGCGTAGATCCCGCAGACTGGTTAGAGGGTCACGCCGTCCATTTACTGTTCTTTTCAACGTATGCCAGGTATATTCGTTAGGATTCATGTCTCGAGAACATGTTGGCCACTCTAGTCAAGAACCCTGTGCTGTCAGGGTTCTTCCGAGCCATAATCTGAAGGTAGTCATTCACAAGATGCGCACGATGGGGGCGCGAATTGTCGTCCATGAAGACGAATGCCTCGCCAATATGCTGCCGATATGGTTGCACTATCGGTCGCAGGATGGTATTCACGGCGCCTTCCATGAACACCAGCGGCGTACGTCGGCCCCACATAATGCCACCCCAAAACAGCAGGGAACCTCTACCTTGCTGCAGTCTCTGGACAGTGTGTCTAAGGCGTTCAGCCTGACCAGGTTGCCTCCAAACACGTCTCAGACGATTGTCTGCTTCAAGGCATATGCGACACTCATCGATGAAGAGAATGTCATGCCAATCCTGAGTGGTCCATTTGGCATGTTGTTGGGCCCATCTGTACCACACTGCATTGTGTCGTGGTTGCAAAGATGGACCTCGCCATGGACGTCAGCAGTTATTCAACATGGTGGCGTTGCAGTCAGGGTTCTTCCGAGCCATAATCTGTAGGTAGCGGTCATCCACTGCAGTAGTTGCCCTCGGGCGGCCTGAGCGAGACATGTCATCGACAGTTCCTGCCTCTCTGTATCTGCTCCACGTCCGAACAACATCGCTTTGGTTCACTCCGAGACGCCTGGACACTTCCCTTGTTGAGAGCCCTTCCTGACACAACGTAACAATGCGGACGCGACCGAACCGCGGTATTGACCGTCTAGGCACGGTTGAGCTACAGACAACACGAGCCGTGTACCTCCTTCCTGGTGGAACGACCGATCGGCTTTCGGACCCCCTCCGTCTAATAGGCGCTGCTCATGCATGGTTGTTTACATCTGTGGCCGGGTTTAGTGACATCTCTGAATGGTCAAAAGAACTGTGTCTGTGATACAGTATCCACAGTCAACGTCTATCTTCAGGAGTTCTAGGAACCAGGATGATGCAAAACATTTTTTTGACATGTGTATTACAGTTGCTACATCATGGCCATAGAACGTGATTATTTATACTGAAGCTAAAACTTTCTCGAAGTCTTGCAATCCCTGAGATCGATATATCACCAGTAGTAGTGTCGATAACAGGTGAAAATATTCCATATTCTCGATTCTAAGAATTGATGAATTGTATGTATATACGTAATTAAGTTTGAACAGAACCCTTATTTGCGAGTCCTACTCTGGCCAGTTTTTATGATTTGACGATCCTTCCGCACAGCAAAACGTGAGCTATATTTTCTTCCCGTCCCTCTGCTGTACAAGCATCCTGTCTTCTCCTATTACGTAGAAGAATATTTTTATGCCCATTGTATTACATTTGCCAGTTGAGCCGTGGTAAAAATTGGTGTTTTGAAGAGCGCGCCGCAGCGCGTAGTGTGAAGCAGTCGCCCTCCGTTTCTGGCGGTGGCGCCGCTGTGGCAATCGCAGCTTTGGTGTCTCCCTCTGGTGGGAAAGGGGAAAGGTTGGCTGTTCACGTTCATTTAAGGGGCGCTATGAGCTCGCCAGTGGGTCAGCCTGGGTCAGTCTCTCGTCCCCAGCTTGCTCCTCTGTCTCTCGTTCGCATTTGTTAAGCAGTTAGTGTCTGTCTGTCGTTCGGAGTGCTAGTATATCTGTCGTTCGGACCAACCTTTAAAGCCGGCAAAATGAGAGTCTTGCCACTCCGGCAGTAAGGCCGGTATTACCCTATCAAATTTCTTTGTCCAATATCTTTGTCAAAGATATTTGATAGTGTAATAGAGACTTTGTCAAATGTCGTCCAATATTTGATCAAATCTAGGCCTCGCTGTATATTTGATCAAAGAAACCGCTTGTCTTCTGTTCACTGCAATGTGAAATGTTACCACATGGAGCGCTAGCATCGCTGCAGCGTACTGTCGTCTGTAGTGTTTTTATAACCATTGCCGGTAAATACAATTGGTGTCTGCCGACAACTACAAAATTAATAGAAATGTCTGAAGCTGATGAGGCGCTTTACAACGTGAGGCACCCTGAATACAAAAATAGATTACGAAGATTGGAGACCTGACCTGACCTAACCTAACCTAACATATAACCTCTCCTGTAGCAAGGAATCTGAGTGTTACCGTGAGCCTGTCTTCTGCAGTTCATAAGTGAGTATTGTGCTTTGTGATATGAGGATACACTTCACTGAGCACATACAGAAATGTATGCTCATCCATTCTTAAGTAATTGATGTACGACTTGACGTCTTCCACTGTAAGCTCACGTAAGAAGTTTTGTTGAATGCTTTTATCGTGTCGTCGTAAAACCCACGGCTTTACCCAGATTAGATTAGTTTTTCGTTCCATAGATCCGTGCTGAGGAGAGCCTCGTGGATGTGGAACATGTCAATTTTTTTAAGCTGAAATAACGATACTAATAGTATGAATAAATACAATGCATCATTTGTTTCTATTAAAAATTTCGCCAATGGAGTAGAAGGAGTTGGCCAGTAGTAAGTCTTTCAGGCTCCTTTTAAACTGATCTTTATTTCTAACTACATTTTTTATGTTTCCTGGCAAATTATTGAAGATGAGTGTTCGTGAGTAGTGGACCCCTTTTTGAACTAAAGTAAGTTGGTAGGTTTGTGGGATTAAAGGGACGAGACTGCGATGGTCATCGGTCCCTTTTTCCAAGTACTAAAAACACCCACAGAGAATAAAAACGAGTAGCAGAATAGATCACAGACGCTTTTAAGTCCTTGTGCAGATCATTTTTGTTCCTGGTATTGTATGTATGAACTGAGTTGTTTGTTGGAAAAAGAGATATATTATTTACGACAAATTTCATTAAGAAGTAAATATACTGAGAGGCAGTAGTTAGTATACCCAGTTCTTTGAAGAGATTTCTGCAGGAGGTCCGTGAATTTACTCCACAAATAATACGTATTACACGCTTTTGGACGTTGAAAACTTGTTCAAGATTTACCCCAAAATATTATCCCATATGACATTATTGAATGAAAGTATGCAAGCTTTTTCATTTTTATGTTTCCTATGTCTGCTAACACTCGAATTGCAAATACAGATTTGTTAAGGCCTTCCTGCAGTTCTGTGATGTGCTCCTCCCAACTGAATTTATTATCAAGTTGTAATCCCAGTACTTTAAAAGACTGTATGTATGGTTCCATTTTTCCCCCACTTCTTTTCCGCATGTGCACACAATGCAATTGGAGTACGTAGAACTGCTGCGGTTAGTAACAAGTTGTTGTCAGCCATCTTGAACTTTGACGAAAAATTTGATGACAGTGTAATACCCCCTCTAGCGCTACGTCAAAGATCTTTGTCAAATATATTGGACGGAATATTGGATCACATCTTTGATCAAATCTTTGACAAAGAAATTTGATAGTGTAATACCGGCCTAAGGGAACTGAGCGAGTGGTCGCCCGGTCGGGGCTGAGTTCCTGCATCTGAGTCTGCGCGTTAGGCCGCCAGTCTGCTCGAGTTTGCTCAGGCAACGGTCATTGGCGGTTGGATCGGTCGGTCGCGCACTGGGACACGAGATGACTTGTCCGCCTCGAGCGTCGGCGCATGTGAGGTCGCCACGTGAGTCCAGTGGGCCGACACGAGAGCAACAGGAGTCAGCCCACGACGTCGGTCTGGCCGGCGCGAGCTGCGACGCCGTGGGACGGGAGATCGGCGCGCCTTCCTGCGGCCGTTGAAGCGGCTGGCAGCGGACGGTTCGGGAGAGCGATTTGCGGGTGCCGCGTCATGTCTTCTCGAGAAATCGCAGTTTATTAGAAGTTACGTGACTGGTGATATGTTGTTTGATTTATTCTTGTGAAATTCTACTTGTTTTCTTGGTGAGGTCACCAGCCGTTTTGTCTTGGGGTCGTCCCAGCATTCTTCTCCGTTTGCCCACTCGCGGGAAGGTGGTTATTTATAAATTGGGTGGTCTGTTTTTCCCTTGTGGAGTACGGGCGGGTCAGAGCAACCTGCGGTTCGGGTTGTTCGGTAATCTGCCTGTCAATCTATCGTACGTTAGTAGCTGCCTCTGTCTTGTTTGTCGGATTTATTGCTTGGAGTGTAACGGCCTAATACCTGAAATATGTTTTGATCTTTGGAAACTTTGATACTATTGCCTATGATCTTGAGAGGCGGTATCTGTGTACTGTAGAGCATCTTAACTATTGTTTCGCCAACCTTGTAGAATTTAATATAAGATTGCATTTCATGGGCTTTTATTTAAATGATCATTTTAGTATATAAACTTGCCACCATTTCATGGTAAGACTTTTCTTAGAAGTTAAAATCAAGTTGCATCTTCGGTGGCAAGGTTAATATTTTAATTGTTAGTGTTTTGTACCATTTCCATCCCTTCTACAGGGGGGTACATAGTTTTGTGTGTGTGTGTAAATTGTTAAAACTCTTAAAGTTATCTGGTGTGTTGCAGATTTTCACCAGTGTAGTCTTTCAGAGCCAGTTGTGAGCGGTCGTAACTACGGCCGTGTCAAAAGGGAGCGGCAACGTTCTGTGCCCGAAAGCTCATACTATCGAAATTTGTTTTTTTCTGCCTCTGAATAAACTGTAACCTTGATACTTAGAGGGTGATTACAATTTTAAATCTGTTTCTCTTAAAAAATGCTTTTAGGCACTATTAAAGTGAATAAAATTCCCATTTGTTAAAAGGAATTTGGTTATGATTTCATCTGTTACTCCCTGGTAACTACTTCCATGCTTACATAGTGTGAGTAAATGTGTTAATGTTCTTGATGAATCGCTAGTAAATAAAATAAATTCTTAAGAATATTCTTTGAAAATACGAGGGCAGTTCAATAAGTAATGCAACACATTTTTTTTCTGAAACAGGGGTTGTTCTATTCAGCATTGAAATACACCAGGTTATTACCCAATCTTTTAGCTACACAACACTATTTTTCAACGTAATCTCCATTCAATGCTACGGCCTTACGCCACCTTGAAATGAGAGCCTGTATGCCTGCACGGTACCATTCCACTGGTCGATGTCGGAGCCAACTCCACTGATTGCCGTTTTGTTTCAGGTTCGAAGTGATGAACCCATGTTTCATCGCCTGTAACAATCTTTGACAAGAAATTGTCACCCTCAGCCACATGATGAGCAAGCAATTCCGCACAGATGGTTCTCCTTTGCTCTTTATGGTGTTCGGTTAGACAACGAGGGACCCAGCGGGAACAAACCTTTGAATATCCCACCTGGTGAACAATTGTGACAGCACAACCAACAGAGATGTCAAGTTGAGCACTGAGTTGTTTGATGGTGATCCGTCGATCATCTCGAACGAGTGTGTTCGCACGCTCCGCCATTGCAGGAGTCACAGCTGTGCACGGCCGGCCCGCACGCGGGAGATCAGACAGTCTTGCTTGACCTTGCGGCGATGATGACACACGCTTTGCCCAACGACTCACCGTGCTTTTGTCCACTGCCAGATCACCGTAGACATTCTGCAAGCGCCTATGAATATCTGAGATGCCCTGGTTTTCCGCCAAAAGAAACTCGATCACTGCCCGTTGTTTGCAACGCACATCCGTTACAGACGCCATTTTAACAGCTCCGTACAGCGCTGCCACCTGTCGGAAGTCAATGAAACTACACGAGACGAAGCGGGAATGTTTGAAAATATTCCACTAGAAATTTCCGGTTTTTCAACCAAAATTGGCCGAGAAAAAAAATGTGTTGCATTACTTATTGAACTGCCCTCGTAAATCACGGTTCACCAGTTTCAGATACACTTGATAATGGCCTAATGCAAAGATCGAAACCTCTCGTGTGTGGAAAGTTCGACTTGAGCAACGGGAGCATCTTTTCATTAATCAAAATGCATCACGCCCAAATTATCTTATATCAAAAGGCACGAGTCCAATAGAAGAGAACAAAGCACAGCTGAGTATGTAGCAGCAGCAGGTACTGACCAGGAGTGTGGGGTGGCGGGCCTGGTAGATGCCGATGTACCTGGCCCGGGGGAAGGCCTGGTAGAGGCGGCGGTAGCCGTCGGCGGCCGCCTCGCGGAACGTCAGCACGGGCCGCACGTTGCCGAACAGCGGCTCGGGCGGCGGGTGGGGGACGCCGAGCGCCGCCCACGTGCCGTGCAGCAGCGACGAGTAGCGCCGCAGCGCCACCCACGCCGCCCACAGCAGCGCCGCCCACCCCGCTAGCAGCCACCCGGCCGCGGTCACCCACCACATGGCCGCAGCCCCCAGGCCTGCGGGCGCACCGAGTCACACGTCACTGTCGTAGTGCCGAGGCAGCCGAGGTTGTGGGGAAGAATATGAAATATGTGATGGGGCAGTGAGGAGACAGAAAAGAAGAAGAAGGGAGATGACGAACAAGCAGGTAACAAAGAGGATCATACCTGAGAGGAAACAGGTGAGATACAATAACACAATGAAGGAAAAGTAGCATAAGAGAAGAGAGATACAAATCAATAGGAAGAAACAGATGAGGTGGAAGAAACATATGCCCTCAATGAAAGAGATGAGGCAGAAGAAAGAAATGAGGTTGCCAAAATAGATTGAAGAGAGAAAATTAGGTGTGAGAAACAGCTGAGGTGAAACAAACAGGTGACCAGGAAGAAAGAGATGAGGTGCAAGAAAGAGATGGGGAGTAAAAGAATGATGGGGGGGGGGAGGGGGAGAGAAATGGGGTTCAAAAGAGAGGTGAGGTGGAAAAGGCAGATCAGGTGGAAAGGAAGAAGCCATGGAAGAGACAGATGGGATGAAAGGCAGATATGATAAAAGATAGATGGAGTGGAAAAGACAGGTGGGGTGGAAAAGAGATATCGGGTGGAAAAGAGAGGTCAGGTGCAAAAGAGAGATGGGGTGCCAAAGACAGATGAGGTGGGAAAGACAAATGAGGTGGAAAAGACAGATGAGGTGGAAAGGGAGAAGCTAAGGAAAAGACAGATGGGGTGGAAGAGAGACATGATAAAAGGTAGATGGGGTGAAAAGACAGATGGGGTGGAAAAGAGATATCGGGTGGAAAAGAGAGATCAGGTGCAAAAGAGAGATGGGGTGCCAAAGACAGATGAGGTGCGAAAGACAAATGAGGTGGAAAAGACAGATGAGGTGGAAAGGGAGAAGCTAAGGAAAAGACAGATGGGGTGGAAGAGAGACATGATAAAAGGTAGATGGGGTGAAAAGACAGATGGGGTGGAAAAGAGAGGTGGGATGGAAAAGGGAGATGGGATGGAAAAGACAGATGGACTGGAAAACTTAGATGACTTGGAAGAACAGATGAAATATAAGAGAAGAGCTAAGGTGGATGAACTAGACAAGATGGAATAGCCAGATGAGATGCAAGAAATGTAAAAGAAATAGATGAGCTGGAAGAATGAGATGAGATGGAAGAGAGATATGACGCTGGAGAAACGGCCAAGGTGGAAAAACCACATGATCTGCAAGAAAGAGGTGAAATGGAAGAAACAGATAAGGTGGAAGAAAGACATTAAGAAGGATCAAGAAACAACTAAGAAGAAACAAATGAGATCCACATCAAGTGGATAAAGAGATGATAGAAACAAGTGACGAAAAACAAGCAGGTTAATAAGTGGGATTAAACAAATCAGAAACAAGAAAATGTTGGTGAAGACAGAGGAGGAAGGGAAAAGAAAGCAGTTGCAGGACAATAATAAACAGATGAGTAGGGAAAATGGATTGGATGAAACAAAATGGTGTGAGTACAAGAAAGGGGGGGGGGGGGATAAATGTATGAGAGAAGATGAATAAATGTTTATAAGGAAGAGGGAACAGATGAGACAGAACGAAAAAAAGAGGAGGAAGAGGGCACGGGAGGTTACACAGATGGAGGAGAGAGAAACAGATGAGGTTTAAGAAATAGTTGAGATAGAACAAACAGACAATGCAGAACAAAGATGTGAAGGAAAAGATGCAGATGTGAGGAAGAAACAATTCAGAGTTATGAAACAGAGCAACAAGTGAAGTGGGAAAGAAACAGATGACAGGGCATACGCATCAGAGGACGAATATCAATATGAGGGTAAAGAAATAAATGAGGAAGGAGAAACAGGACAGGAAGAAGGAGTAACTTGGGATTTACATACAGATAAAGAAAAAGAAACTAATTAGATATACGAAAATCACGATGGCAATTGTTGCAAATACAGAACTCAAGAAACACCTGAATATCAATACAGCTAACTCCTCAGCGATTGGGACAATTCGTTGTACCACAAGACTACGATGTCATACGCTGAACTGTTTGAAATGTTACTAATACTATTAATCGTGTAGTATATGATTCTTTCACTTTTTGAAAAAACATACCAGGGTGTATACGGGGACAAGGAAAAAAAATTCCCGGATTATTCCCGGATTTCTCCCGGATATCCCGTTTAAAAAATATGCTTTTTCCCGGGCGAAAATACACTTTCTCTGTGCTAAGTGACAGTAGGTTTTCCGTAGATTTTCCCTCGGAACTGTAAAACTTATCAATCCATTGAATGGTTAACGTTTTATATAATCGCGTAGAACTTCCCGAAAAAAAAAAAGAAAAAAAAAGACGGGCAGATAAGTTTTGGAGAGACTTTTAATAAAAAAAAGGAGAGAAGTTTTGGAAAGACCTTTGATTTGCAGCAACATATACGCTGCATAATTTCGTATTACGAAAGTATAAATTCGAATTGCACCAAACACAGGGCGTTAGTTTCCGGAGCGTTGCAACCGAGGTTGCGATGTCCTTTAGTAAGCGAGTCGTATCTCAAGCCACGAGGTCTCGCCAGCCGATGACAGCAGCTATTCAGAGCATAGGACACGTGTTACAGTCAGCCAATAGCAAAATCACTGGTTACATAGCGCGAACACACAAGAGGAAAAGTTAACGGTTTACATTAATATACACAGTACCGTATATCTACAAGAAAAGCTAAGCTTTCACATATAATATTGGTCTCTAAGATTAACACGCTACAATAGAAGCTACGCTTTCACATGTAATATTGATTTTTTTTTTTTGCGTGTGTTATACTTTAAGATACATCACACAAATGTGCCAGTAAATTTAAAATTATGACATAAATGCCTCGGCTCGAAATTCTCGTAAGTGGTTGGTCCTCAAACTGTTCAGTTTCGAACGCTCTGTGATTTAGATATCCATCCCACTTTCTCACACGTAACATAATTCATCTTGCGTAAAAAGAAATTTACTTTGAAAGTAACGCTTTTCTAACGACCGTTCGCAATATTGTTAGAAATAGGTTCGAGTTACCAGTTGCCAGAGAGCGCCAGAAAACGCATTATTGTGTGTGTGTGCAACTGCAGTGGTGTAGGAAGCCCGCATGTTCGTGTGTATAAAGCACTAAGAGAGCTTACATTACACCAAAAAAGAAACAGGGCATCAGAGGATACTCCAAAGAGCATCGAAATTTCCTAAACTATACTAAAATGCATAATTCGGCTTGAAGTGCAAATTGGCTTTTTCCAGATTCACAATGAAGTAGGTTCCATCTGATATTAAGCTTTTCAGTGTGGTTTTCGGGATGTAAATTTTCTTGGAGTACCAGTGCTCTACGATCTCATGTTTGGTTCTTTATCGTGGCATAATGCCATACATGGCAGAAGATGATAACGTGCACTTGAAATTCACCGAACAGTTGGAACTAGCCAATACTGTAGAATGAAGCACTTCGTTTCAAATAAAATGATTGCCTCAGCGGAATTTCTTTAGCAAACTTGCAAAAATAATTTCATTCTTCTGCAAGGCGATTAATATGCTTGACTGCTACTAACTCGGAAAGAAAATAAAATCAGAAAACTGAAATTAATAATATATTTTTGCCCTCCGTAACTATGTGAATGTATTTTAATTCACTTGATAGCTCCTGGCCACAGAAATCCGTTTTGTTTTCATTTGACGTGGGAGCTGTACACGAAGAGAAGCAGCGAAATCACGTAAACACGGGTCACGTGGAGACTAACCCCCTCCCCACTACAACTCAGACAACTCTGTGGAAGCGCGAATCTGGCATCTAGGGCGCGCGGGAAAAATTTTTCTCGTTTGCATCTGGCTGCTTGCAGCTGCTACCGATACAGCTAACAGCCAAACTACAAGTAGCGCCGTAGCGGGAGAAGGTACTGCTTATACGCGAGTCAAATGCGCAACTGGCAACTGGTCAAACGAACCTAATGTGAACGGTTGTGACATCATGCTCATAGCAAGCAGTTTATTGTTACGAAGAATTACAGTCTGCGCCCTACGGCCTTTGACATTATTTTGCTATCTGCAGACGCTTGTGCGTGCACGGTGTTTTGTTGTAAATTGCACATTTCCTTTGCCACTAAAGTTTTATTTTTTCCCTCTCGTTTATATTTTATTGCTGCAGTATCATTCTCCAGTAGCAGGATATAATAACATTCTTTGCTAGAGAATCAATTCTGCAGTCAAAATTACAAATATTTAACTGACAGCTAAAACAATGAAAAATTCCCGGAATTCCGAAAAATTCCCGGGTTTTTCCCGGTTTTCTCCCGGATGAAAAAATTCCCGGGTTTTTCCCGGATTTCCCGGTTGTCCCGGGTCGTATACACCCTGCATACAGATTCTTCGCCATCCACTCACATAGAAACTTAGTGTTTTTAAAGAACAGTACAACATACGTCCAAAAAGTTACGAGACTGATTTCATTCCTAGCGTATAAGGGCCGTCGGCGCAGCAATTTGAACTAACAACCTAAAACGAGAGGTGTGCATTCAACCAGTCACTTCGGAACAGGCAGTGTTAAGCAGTGAACGAGTGGCCGTTGTGAGTCGCAAATCGCAACGTAGCGAGATTCATAAATCAAGTATTCAAGACATTCTCCACAGTTTTTCGTACAAGAGATAAACGTGTTCAAAGGTTGCCCTCTCACCTCCCGATCAAACGACGACGTCAGGAGTGATTTGACTAAAATGAAAAACGCAGATAAACTCTTTTCTCGAGAAAATCACGGGTATTTGATGTTCTCAATACGAAACTACCACAAAACGAAAAAGCGCAGAAATTCGGATGTTGGGTGAACGCTTTGAAGTAGGTTGGTTCAAATGGCTCTGAGCACTATGGGACTTAACTTCTGAGGTCATGAGTCCCCTAGAACTTAGAACTACTTAAACCTAACTAACCTAAGGACATCACACACATCCATGCCCGAGGCAGGATTCGAACCTGCGACCGTAGCGGTCGCGCGGTTCCAGACTGTAGCGCCTAGAACCGCTCGGCCACTCCGGCCGGCTTTGCACTGCTGATATTTTTAAAAATATCGGGAGTCCGATACATCGACGTTTACCAAAATATCATTAACGGCTCTCGACATATCGAAAATAATACATGTTTATAATATATTGAAGGAAGAATATCGACGCACCCGCCTATAAAAATATCGGCTTCACATTGTAAATGTACTGCAGGTTTTGGAGCCGTATATTTAAGTATTGATTTATTATTAGATATTCTGTACATCAACAAGCTAGCAGCGTGCTTATCCCCCCTTACAGCGAGAATTGAAAGGAAAACGAAGCTGGTTTACGTTTGGCGATAACCTCATTGCTGACAATAGTAGCTGCATTTAAGTGGCACAATATAAATTGTCCGATGGGTCCATCGTTCACGGATTTATCCGGAAGATTTCATGTCGACTTTCCTGTTTCTTTTTTCCATTTCTGCAAAACGCCTACGACCCAGCAGCTGTCGTGTCAAAACTGCGTGGTACAGTTACACATTGGAGTTTCTGTATAGAGCGCCAAGCGCCGAATACGTCAACATTTCCCTTCACACGTCTCCGATGACCGTAAAGAACAATGTTGTCATTTAGATTTTTGTTCGTCATTTTCAGCAAATGTTTTTCAAGCACGCTGACGTCAAGAAATAGCACACTAGTTGCGTTAATTTTTTTTTTAAGGCATCTGCGTGAAGAGTTTGACAGAGCACTGAAAGACCTGAGTCGAAACAAGGCCCCGGGAGTAGACAACATTCCATTGGAACTACTGACAGCCTTGGGAGAGCCAGTCCTGACAAAACTCTACCATCTGGTGAGCAAGATGTACGAGACAGGCGAAATACCCTCAGACTTCAAGAAGAATATAATAATTCCAATCCCAAAGCAAGCAGGTGCTAACAGATGTGAAAATTACCAAACTATCAGTTTAATAAGTCACAGCTGCAAAATACTAACGCGAATTATTTACAGACGAATGGAAAAACTCGTAGAAGCCGACCTCGGGGAAGATCAATTTGGATTCCGTAGTAATGTTGGAACACGTGAGGCGATACTCACCTTACGACTTATCTTAGAAGGAAGATTAAGGAAAGGCAAACCTACGTTTCTAGTATTTGTAGACTTAGAGAAAGCTTTTGACAATGTTGACTGGAATACTCTCTTGCAAATTCTGAAGGTGGCAGGGGTAAAATACAGGGAGCGAAAGGCTATTTACAATTTGTACAGAAACCAGATGGCAGTTATAAGAGTCGAGGGACATCAAAGAGAAGCAGCGGTTGGGAAGGGAGTGAGACAGGGTTGTAGCCTGTCCCCGATGTTATTCAATCTGTATATGGAGCGAGCAGTAAAGGAAACAAAAGAAAAGTTTTATAGTAGATATTAAAATCCATGGAGAAGAAATAAAAACTTTGAGGTTGGCCGATGACATTGTAATTCGGTCAGAGACAGCAAAGGACTTGGAAGAGCAGTTGAACGGAATGGATAGTGTCTTGAAATGAGGATATAAGATGAACATAAAAAAAAAGCAAAACGAGGATAATGGAATGTAGTCGAATTAAGTCGAGTGATGCTGAGGGAGATAAAGTAGGAAATGAGACACTTAAAGTAGTAAAGGAGTTTTGCTATTTGGGGAGCAAAATAACTGATGATGGTCGAAGTAGAGAGGATATAAAACGTAGACTGGCAATGGCAAGGAAAGTGTTTCTGAAGAAGAGAAATTTGTTAACATCGAGAACAGATTTAAGTGTCAGGAAGTCATTTCTGAAAGTATTTGTATGGAGTGTAGCCATGTACGGAAGTGAAACATGGACGATAAATAGTTTAGACAAGAAGAGAATAGAAGCTTTTGAAATGTGGTGCTACAGAAGAATGCTGAAGATTAGATGGGTAGATCACATAACTAATGAAGAAGTATTGAATAGGATTGGGGAGAAGATAAGTTTGTGGCACAACTTGACCAGAAGAAGGGATCGGTTGGTAGGACATGTTCTGAGGCATCAAGGGATTACCAATTTAGTATCGGAGGGCAGCGTGGAGGGTAAAAATTGTAGAGGGAGACCAAGAGATGAATACACTAAGCAGATTCAGAAGGATGTGGGTTGCAGTAGGTACCGGGAAATGAAGAAGCTTGTACAGGATAGAGTAGCATGGAGAGCTGCATCAAACCAGTCTCAGGACTGAAGACCACAACAACAACAGCAACAACAACAACAACAACAAGGCATCTAGAGTGCTGTTTATTCACATCGGATATCTTGTCATTCCACTGACACAGCCACCCCCTAGTGAAATAGGACTTTTTTCTGTGGCACATATACTTCCTTACACAGTCAAAGAGAAAGGTTGGACTCGATGAAAGCTCAAAAAGTGTACGACTGCTTCACACAATCAAAGTACGAGGGTAATCCCAAAAGTAAGGTCTCCTATTTTTGTTGTAAGTACAGAACTCTGTGGCAGTTGGCCACACTGTTACGAAGAGTGCTTCCCGCGCTGTGTGTAAACATGCGCACGCCGCGCTGAGGCGCTCAGTCTTGGCTTGGCAGCCGTTGAGAATGGAGCTCCCGTTGGATGTTACCGCCAAGTGCGAATTGCGTGCAGTTATTCTGCATCTGAATGCAAAGAGCACTGCGCCGATTGAAATCCGTCGCCAATTGACGGAAGTGTATGGTGAATCGTGCACGGATGCCAAAAACGTTCGCAAGTGGTGTAGAGAATTTGCAGCTGGTCGGACCGAAATTCACGACGAACAAAGGAGCGGGTGACCGTCAATTTCTGAGGATACAGTGTCGAAGGTCGAGCAAAGCGTGCGAGAAGATCGGCGGATCACCCAGGATGGTCTCTGCACCTTGGTTGCTGAGGTTTCCCGAAGGACCGCTCACAGAATTTTTACGGAAACATTGAAGCACCGGAAGGTGTGCGCAAGATGGGTGCCACGCATGCTGACTGAGGACCACACGCGGCAACGAGTTGATGCTTCCCGCGCATTTCTTCGCCGCCTTGCAGCCGAACAGGACAATTTTCTGGACTTAATTGTCACGGGTGACGAAACCTGGGCATACCACTTTACACCTGAGACCAAGCAACTTTATGAACAGCATGGCGGCGTGCTGGAATGACATGGGCATACAAAAATTGCCACAGCAACTACAAAAATGCATCGACAGAAATGGTGATTATGTCGAAAGATAGCTAAATGTTCAAGTTGTAAACCATTGTAGAAATAAACAGGTCTATGTAGTTATAAACAAATAGGAGACCTTACTTTTGTGATTACCATCGTAAAATTATGTTCTACTACAATTTCAAAACAACAACTTGGCAAATATTTACCGAAAATTGTAAAAAGAACATGATATTAAAAATATATCGGCATTCGACATTGACATTTTGATATCCATACATCGGTGGAGATGTGTCGCCGTCATTTATCGTTAATTATTGGAAGAAACATCGATATATCGATGTTTCCTCAACAGCAATACTCTGAAGACATAACCGACATTCAAAGCCAATTTCACACTCAAGTTTGAAAAACATCCCAAAGAAGGACTATTCCGACAGTTTGACACGGTTGTGTGAAGTTCTGTACGTTGTGCTCAAGTGGGTGTTCTGTAGGATTCAGATCAGGACTCTGTGCAAGTCAGTCCATTACAGGGATGTTATTATCGTGTAACCACTCCGCCACATTTTTTTTCAAAAACAGACATAATGTCTTATGGGATAACAGCAATCAGTGATTTTATAATGTTACTTAAAATCCGTCTTGATTGCAAATTTTTTATTCATATGACCGGTTTCGGTTAATTCAGAACCATCTTCAGATCTGATATTTCAGTTACAGGAGTAACTGTGAACCGTCTTCAGATCTGATATTTCAGTTACAGGAGTAACCCGTCCAAATCCAGCAACTTTCACATGCTACGTCACATCATGTCATGTGACGTAGCATGTGAAAGTTGCTGGATTTGGACGGGTTACTCCTGTAACTGAAATATCAGATCTGAAGACGGTTCTGAATGAACCGAAACCGGTCATATGAATGAAAAAATTGCGGATTTTAAGTAACACTCCGCCACAGACAGTGAGTTATGAAAATGGATTATTGGGCAATGGAAAATCCATGTTGACTGCGGCAAGTTCCACACCAAAAACTGTGGTCGGTGAATGTATGGTGTGGCATTCTGGAGGACAGAATTATAGGCCCCTATTTCATCGAAGGAAATCTTAATGGTAGGAAGTACACCACATTCCTGCAACAAACAATAGGTCTGTTATTGGAAGAAACACCTCTAGGAACAAGGGACAGAATGTGGTATCAACACGATGGGTGTCCGGCACATTTTTCGCTGATGGCTAGAAATGAGTTGCAGAGACGATTCCCAAATCGTTGGATTGGACGCGGAGGAGATGTGTCGTGGCCGGCTAATCCTAAGAAGTGTTGACGGAAGAATGTCAAGTTTACTCCAATGAATATAACTGTGAACTGAATTTTTAGTCAAGTATTATTTATGGTTAACCCTGTGAATAGTGGGACTTGACGTCTCTTAATTTTTTCTTGTGGGGATTCATACAAGACCAACACCTGAAGATATGCGAGAGAGAATTGTCAGAGCATGTGCTTCGATAAGCACCGAAGTGATAAGGAATACCACTCAATCCATGACAAGCAGCACTGCATTGACACCAATGGTCATCACTTCGAACACCTTATGAAATGGACGTTCATGCCACCTTTCGGACCTTCGCTGACCTTCAAAGATCTTGCTGTTACCCATCACTGGTTTCGTCTCGCTAGCCGCTATCAGAAAATAATTAGCAAACTATAGTATCGCATTTAAAAAAACAAAGTTGGCTTTCATATCTCTGACGCGACCCCACCTAGCAACAAAAAGCCATCGTCATATTATGGTTATTATCATACATTCGGAGTTATTCTAGGTAGCAACTGTTAGTGACTCACCCTGAATTATGTGCTTAACAGCGAATGGAAGTTTTTAAACTTCTCCTTTGAATGCAAAGAAAGACTGTGTGGACAGTAGGTGCTATATTTCTGGCATGTTAAGGCCCAGAGGCTGTACCCATATTTTGAGGTGTCTGTAACATTACCTTCTAACAAGATAACACAAGATCACACACTGCCTGTACCCCCCTGTGCTGAGACACTGGAACACCACCGATCGCCAGGCACAGAGCTGCAGCAGCGTGGAGTGAGATACCCAACATGTCAAATGAGCTCATTCCAACTGGATGCCCAGCGAGGTTGGAGCCATTGCTATTGAAACGTCCCCTTAGAAAAATTATGTATGACAGTGCTGGAAAAACGTGGCGCCACCAAATCATTACTGGCCGCTGCCCAAAACGATTTGTAAAAATTTTTGTGCGGAGCTTGGGGGCTATGTAAGTAGGCTGTTCACGTTTTTATGTTGGTGACGCCACGTATGGCTCTGTATGAAAATCACTGACTGCGCTGTGTGCAGTCTGTGGCTAGTTGGACTCATTGTTGGAATGGTTGGTTCAAATGGCTCTGAGCACTATGGGACTCAACTGCTGAGGTCATTAGTCCCCTAGAACGTAGAACTAGTTAAACCTAACTAACCTAAGGACATCACAAACATCAACGCCCGAGGCAGGATTCGAACCTGCGACCGTAGCGGTCTCGCGGTTCCAGACTGCAGCGCCTTGAACCGCACGCCCACTTCGGCCGGCGATTGTTGGAATACTCGCTATTGTAGCGTTGGGCAGTTGGAGGTGAGCAGCGCGTGCCGGCCGGGGTGGCCGAGCGGATCTAGGCGCTACGGTCTGGAACCGCGCGGCCACTACGGTTCAATCCCGCGTCCGGCCATCCTGATTTAGGTTTTCCGTGATTTCCCTAAATCACTCTAGGCAAATGCCGGTATGGTTCCTCTGAAAGGGCACGGCCGACTTCCTTCCCAATCCTTTCCTAATCCGATGACACCGATGACCACGCTGTCTGGTCTCCTTCCCCAAACCAACCAACCAGCCACTACGGTCGCAGGTTCGAATCCTGCCTCGGGCATGGATGTGTGTGATGTCCTGAGGTTAGTTAGGGGACTGATGATCTCAGAAGTTAAGTCCCATAGTGCTCAGAGCAATTTGACCCATTTGAGAAGCGCGTAGCGTTGCGCAGTTGGAGGTGAGCCGCCAGCAGTGGTGGATGTGGGGAGAGAGATGGCGGAGTTTTGAGAGCGGACGATCTGGACGTGTGCCCTTCAGAAAAAGGAAATTTGTCAAACTGTATGTCACGAACTTATATATATTCGAGGCGTGTTTTTTTTTTTTTAAGTAAGTACCGTTTTGAAATTAAAAGAAGACCTGCTAAGATATCTCAATAGTTTTATTTTCACATGAAACCCTGTACCTTAATCTACGCACTGACGCCATTAGAGTCTGATTCTTCCTTGTTTACGTTGTGTACTGAGTGTTTAAGATGCCTCCGATAATTGTGACTCCCGCGGACTGTGAAGTACGGGCTGTTATAAGATTTCTTAGTGCTGAAGGCCTAAAATCGATCGATATTCATCGTGAGATCTGTGCAGTTTACGGGAAAACATTATGAGTGATGGAATGGTAAGAAAGTGGGTGAGAGCATTTAAAGATGGCCGCACAAATGTGCACGATGAACAACGGAGTGGGCGTCCTTCGGTCGTTAATGAAGGTTTGGTGCAGGAAGTGGACAATAAGGTGACAGAAAAGAGACGCTTTACGATTTCCTCGTTGCGGGATGACTTTCCTAATGTTTCTCGTAGTGGAACTGTGACCGAGCTCTCGAATTACCGAAAATTGTGCGCACGTTGGGTACCGAATAGTTGACGGATGTGCACAAAACCAAACGTTTAGACAGTACATTGACTTTCCTTGAGCTGTACCACAACGACGGTGATGATTTCTTAAGCCACATTGTTACGGGCGATGAAACATGGGTGGCCTACGTCACACCAGAATCAAAGCAACAGTCCGTGGAAGTTGAGCAAGGGCATCGTTTTGCTGCAAGACAATGCCCGTCTGCAAGTGGCGAATCGGACCATAGATCTCATCACATCTTTTCGACGGGAAACTCTGGATCATCCTCCGTACAGCCCCGATCTTGCCCCCAGTGACTACCATCTGCTCCTGCACTTGAAGAAACACCTGGGCGGTCAGTGTCTTCAAGACGATGACGAAGTCAAAACAGTGGTGATGCAGCGGTTAGCAAGTCAGGTGGCAGACTTCTATGAGGAGAGTATTCAAAAACTAGTACAACGTTATGACAAGTGCCTCAATATTGACGGAAATTATGTAGAAAAGTAGAGTAACGTACAGGCTTTGATGTAAAAATAAAATTATTGAGATATCTTAGCACGTCTTTTTTAAATTTCAAAACGGTACTTACTTTAAAAAACACGCCTCGTATTATGACTTTTGAACACTATTATGGTAAATATATTGTTTGTTGTCTACCAAAATCTTTGATTTGCTAATTATATGCCTATCAGTAGTTAGTGCCTTCAGTAGTTAGAATCTTTTATTTAGCTGGCAGTATTGGCTCTCGCTGTTTTCCAGTAGTTTGAGTAAAAGATTTTGGTGAGGTAAGTGATTCATGTGGGATAGGTTATTGTTAGTCAGGGGTATTCTTTTGTAGGGATTATTAAAAGTCAGATTGCGTTGCGCTACAGTATTGTGTGTCAGTTTAGAAATGATCAGAATAAGTAAAGAGAAAACTGTCTGAGTACGTTCAGTTTCCCTCAGCTGTTTCAGTATCAAATAATGTATAAGTTTACCAGCACAGTCTTTCTTTATATTCAAAGGAGAAGTTTCAGTTTCAAAGGCGATCATTTGAGAATGTGTGTGTGTGTGTGGGGTGGGGGGGGGGGGAGGGGGGTTAGCTTGTTTGTCTGTTTGTGTGAGTAATATATGAAATGTATCATTTCTTGTAATCACTTGAAACAGTGATAGCAGCACGCTGCACTGTTAGGCGATAAACGGCAAATACGTAAACAGCTGCAGCTGGCGGAACAAACACATGGTCCGCTGTATCGCGTGTTTGACCTCCCAGATCACGGAACAGAGAGAGCGTCAAATACGGTAGCGAACCCACCGGCTGCCCGCACTCACAAGGGGACCCACTTAAACCGTCCACACACGGAACGTGTTTCTCATCGCGATGCACGCCAGAGGAGGTGTTCATCGTGTTCGCTGCGTACTCTGAAACAGCCTGGCTACATCTCATCGTGATTTGCGACCGCAGCGCTCTCCAGCGGCAGTTCTCGGCTTTATTTGGCTCGCAGACAGCACAGTTTCTTTACCAAAATGGGCGAGAGTCAAAATAGCTGCGTCACCTGTCGGAGAAGAGCGGAAAAAAATCGTGAAGAAGATTCTGGACTCACCGACGACTTGAATAGCGAATTGCTCGTAGAGAAACAATACATAATTATGTACATTAATCTAAGATACAAGTTATTCTCTAATCAACTGAATCTTCAGACCATTTTCGCTTTTAAATTTAATATCGTTAATGTATAGTGTCTAATGTCAGTTTGTGCATCCATAATATTTGTGTCCTATTGACTTCCATCACTGTGGAGCAATGCAATTCATCATACAGATCTCAATATCGAGATCCGTTTCCTAATTTCATTTGAATGGAAGAGGAGATTTTTTCTAAGTGGTTCCCCATCAGTGGAAAAGATATTTACCGGCAAGATACAAACATAAGCCTGTTTCCTGTGTATAACTTGTGTTTAATTTCTGACATAGACTGGCAGTCATGTTAACATTTCTGGTCACTGCAAGGACATTGCAGTCGTCGGCCTTCGCAACAAGAATTGCAGAAAATACATTATTTATAATAAATAATACAAACATATAATACAATTATACATACCAGCAAGGTATTTTTTTCAGCTTCTGAACTGTCCTGAACCAAATAATAATATGGAATTTTCAGACATTAATGAAAATGTGGAAGAAGATTTACAACCAGCTATAGAAGAAATTGAAGAAGTAATTAAAACTTTCAAAAACAGTAAAGCTAATGGAGAAGACTCTATTACAGCTGACTTTTACAGTAGTCCTTGCCAAACATAGCAAAGAAGCTAAATTTACTCTTTGAAGAAATCTGGAAAATAGATGGCTCTGAGTACTATGGGATTTAACTTCTAAGGTCATCAGTCCCCTAGAACTTAGAACTACTTAAACCTAACTAACATCCATGCCCGAGGCAGGATTCGAACCTGCGACCGTAGCGGTCGCGCGGTTCGAGACTATAGCGCCTAGAACAGCTCGGCCACCCCGGCCGGCTGGAAAATAGAAAAGAAAATCCCAGAAGAATGGATAGTTGCCTCGATACATCCACTCCACAAAAAAGGCAATAAACAGGATGTAATCAACTACAGAGGAATGTCTTAACTGCCAGTAGCGTATAAAGTATTTTCCAAGATTTTATTAAACAGAATAGAATCAACACTAGACAGTCATCTAGGTGAGTATCAAGGTGGTTTTATGAAAGGAAGGACATGCTCAGAACAAATATTTAATTTCGAGTCAGTAATTCGCCACAGATTACATACTTAATTCAAAAGACATTGTAATTATGTTTGCGGGTATCAAAAAGGTTTTTGATTCTGTTGACCGAGAATCTATAGATAAAATGATTCGAGAATTTGGTGTAAAGTCTGAACTGGTACACCTAATCCCTGAAACACTTACAGTCTGTGAAGTAAAATTTATGGTAGAAATTATCACGAAATCTTTTTAATAGTGCGTTAGAGAAAACAGAATTTGGAACGAAAAACTTATTGAACTCAACATCTCGACTATAAGGTCAGGAAGAGGAAGCAAAAGATCGAAATCAACTGTCTTGCATTTGCTGAAAATGTGGCATCTGTTATCACACAAATAAATCTCCTGAAAGAAATAGCCAGCAGAACTGGCTGAACAATTTCTGTAGAAAAAACAAAATTTATAAGTAACGTTAAGGACGCTCCAAAATTCCTGTAAACAGATATTGACCAAATAGACAGGGTAAAAAGATTCAAATATCTACGGGACATAATCCAAGAAAAATGTGCAATAGAGGGAAGGTTGCATAAAACGGTGAGAGCATAAGGTGTCACCGAAGACCTCTACAATAAAAAGGGCCCATCCAAAAATGAAAAAAATAATGCATTACAACACAGTAGAGAAGCCAGACGCCTGGCTATATAGAAGTAAATGCCTGGCATTAAACTATAATTTAGATAAATCAGAAGTACTAGAAAGGCTAATTATAAGCAAAATATTAGGATCATAAAACACAGCAGAAGATTGGAAATTACGAAGTAATGCTGAAATATACCAAAATATAGAAAATATTTCAAACGTAATGAGAGAAAGAAGACCCATGTTTTTTGGACATTTATTTCGAATGCAAGACAGTAGATTAACTAATAAAATTTTCAGATGTTTGTGGGTCAACGAAGAAAAAAAAAAGGATTTAGAAAGAAACAATATAAAAAGAGAAAATATAAGGTGTACAACTTTGCTTCGGCCGTTTGTCGATAGGTGGCGACAACGGTAAGTAGCGGTCGAAAGAAACACATCGCAGGCGTCAGGCAGTTAGTTTGGGCCTCGGTCATCATAACCTCAATCAAACATTAGTCGATTTGTGTCTGCATCGTAAAGTTGTTCTCGATTGAAAATGTCAGTTTACGAGGCTAATTGACATCATTTTGTTTCAATATGAAGTAACAGCGGCTGAGTCTCATCGAATGCTCTCAAGTATGTATGGTAAGCACACTAATAAATGGTTCAAATGGCTCTGAGCACTATGGGACTTAACATCTGTGGTCATAAGTCCCCTAGAACTTAGAACTACTTAAACCTAACTAACCTAAGGACATCACACACATCCATGCCCGAGGCAGGATTCGAACCTGCGACCGTAGCAGTCGCGCGGTTCCGGACTGAGCGCCTAGAACCGCTAGACCAAGGCACACTAATAGTGAAAGAACGTGTCGTGAGTGGTTTCAACGCCTCAAGAACGGTGATTTTAACGTCTTACACCGGCATAGTGGTGGAACAGAGAATGTTTTCGGAGATGCGGAATTGGAGACATTGCTGAGTGAAGACTCGCGTCAAACTCGAGAAGAATTGGCACGATTAGTGGGAGTGACACAGCAAGCCATTTCAAAATGTCTCAAGGCTGTGGGCACGATTCAGAAAGAAGGAACTTGGGTCCCGTGTGAGCTGAAACCGAGAGACGTCAAACGGCGTTTGCGTGTTTGTGAACAGTTGCTTCAGAGGCAAAAACGGAAGGGATTTCTGCATCGCATTGTGATTTGTGACCGGGGACGAAAAATGGGCTCATTACGATAACCCTAAACGCAAAAAATCATGGGGACATCCCGGCCATGCTTTCACATTGACGGCCAAACCGAATATTCACGCCTCCGAGATCATGGTGTGCTTTTGGTGGAACCAGCTCGGCGTCGTGTACTATGAGGTGTTAAAACCAGGTGAAACAATCACAGGTGCTCGTTATCGAACGCAATTAATGCGTCTGAGCAGAGCATTGAAAGTTATCGAACGCAATTAATGCGTCTGAGCACAGCATTGAAAGACAAGCGGCCGCAATACAGCGAGAGACACGATCAAGTGATTTTGCAGCACGACAACGCGCGACCCCACGTCGCAACAGTCCTACCCCACCCGCCGTGTTCTCCAGACATTGCATCCTCTGACTATCACTTGTTTAGATCAATGGCGCATGGCCTGGCTGACTAACACTCCGATCTCAAGAAGTCAGGGGCCGGCCGATGTGGCTGAGCGGTTCTAGGCGCTGCAGTCTGGAACCGCGGGACTGCTACGGTTGTAGGTTCGAATCCTGCCTCGGGCATGTATGTGTGTGATGTCCTTAGGTTAGTTAGGTTTAAGTAGTTCTAAGTTCTAGGGGACTGATGACCCAAGATGTTAAGTCCCATAGTGCTCAGAGACATTTGAACCATTTCAAGAAGTCACAGATTGGATCGATTCGTGCATCGCTTCAAAATATGAACAATTTTTTTCACGCGGGATTCCTACACTGCCTGAAAGATGGGAGAAAGTAGTGGCGAGCGATGGAAAATACTTTGAATGATACATGTGTAAACAATTTGTTTCATTAAAGCCTCAAATGTTAGGGAGAACACGACAGAAGCAAAGTTGTAGACTCTTTATAAACAACAGAGAGGCCTTTCGGGAAGAAAGTATTGAAAATGGAAACAATCCAAGGCAGAGTAGCTAAAAAGACTGGTTAAAAGTGGACTAAAGGCAGAAAAAAATGGCTCTGAGCACTATGGGACTCAACATCTGAGGTCATCAGTCCTCTAGAGCTTAGAACTACTTAAACCTAACTAACGTAAGGACATCACACACATCCATGCCCGAGGCAGGATTCGAACCTGCGACCGTAGCAGTCACGCGGTTCCGGACTGAAGTGCCTAGAACCGCACGGCCACTACGGCCGGCAAAGTCAGAAAGAAGAAACATAGTGAACAGTTGAGAGTATAGTGAAAGAAAATAAAAGAACAAAGAACGAGGAACTGAAATTGGAATGTGGTCCTGAGATGGTCCGTTCGCAATAAAAATAATAATAATAATAATAAATTTACAATAAATAACATCGACTATTGAAGACAATTATTAAATTAATTAGAAAGAACCGCAATATTCTAGAAAACAAAATGCAAAAAAAAAATATTGGAATGAGTGAGGCACGAACCTGCTACATTTCTCTTGTCAGCTCACAACGCTATCAATTATTTTTTTTTCGATCTGATGTCTGCATTTCACCAAACTCTGGTCACCTCACTTCACTCAATCCCAGGATATCAAGTTTACAGTTATTCACTTCCCTTGTCACTTGTTTCAGCTTGCTACTCTCCCTCAAGGTTCGTATATTCCAAAAGCCAATTTTCGTTTTCCTTGTCATGCCAGAGGTCGTTACCAGTTTATCCATCCAGTTTTGTGTTCTCGTCTCGGTTTCAGTAATCAGGCTATTTAAAAAGGGCGGGTGACTGGCCCACCGCTTCTGATTGCCTTGGTGGGGCTGCCACCTTATCGCCCAGGCACTGACGATTTGCCAGATGTTCTGCATATGAACTTGACATTTCCTCCGCACCCCTATAAGTGGTTTAACCGCCAGCATCGGTTATGTGGGGGAAATGGGAAGGAAAAGAAAAAGGATGGGCTAGGGATGGGAAAAGGTCAGGATACAGGTTTTCGATTTGTCGAATTAAGCTACAGCTTCATCATGACAATGAGCTGTCCATTGGTCTGTCTAAAGTCTATATCTACAGAATTTTACATTTATCTATGACAAATTGCACCAAAATGACGCGCTTTTGACAGATCATCATTGTGCCTTAGCACTGAAACGGTACACTTTCGTAGCATCCAAGTTATGACATTAAAAATATCAAACACTGGAAGCCTATAACTACACTCCTGGAAATTGAAATAAGAACACCGTGAATTCATTGTCCCAGGAAGGGGAAACTTTATTGACACATTCCTGGGGTCAGATACATCACATGATCACACTGACAGAACCACAGGCACATAGACACAGGCAACAGAGCATGCACAATGTCGGCACTAGTAGAGTGTATATCCACCTTTCGCAGCAATGCAGGCTGCTATTCTCCCATGGAGACGATCGTAGAGATGCTGGATGTAGTCCTGTGGAACGGCTTGCCATGCCATTTCCACCTGGCGCCTCAGTTGGACCAGCGTTCGTGCTGGACGTGCAGACCGCGTGAGACGACGCTTCATCCAGTCCCAAACATGCTCAATGGGGGACAGATCCGGAGATCTTGCTGGCCAGGGTAGTTGACTTACACCTTCTAGAGCACGTTGGGTGGCACGGGATACATGCGGACGTGCATTGTCCTGTTGGAACAGCAAGTTCCTTTGCCGGTCTAGGAATGGTAGAACGATGGGTTCGATGACGGTTTGGATGTACCGTGCACTATTCAGTGTCCCCTCGACGATCACCAGTGGTGTACGGCCAGTGTAGGAGATCGCTCCCCACACCATGGTGCCGGGTGTTGGCCCTGTGTGCCTCGGTCGTATGCAGTCCTGATTGTGGCGCTCACCTGCACGGCGCCAAACACGCATACGACCATCATTGGCACCAAGGCAGAAGCGACTCTCATCGCTGAAGACGACACGTCTCCATTCGTCCCTCCATTCACGCCTGTCGCGACACCACTGGAGGCGGGCTGCACGATGTTGGGGCGTGAGCGGAAGACGGCCTAACGGTGTGCGGGACCGTAGCCCAGCTTCATGGAGACGGTTGCGAGTGGTCCTCGCCGATAGCCCAGGAGCAACAGTGTCCCTAATTTGCTGGGAAGTGGCGGTGCGGTCCCCTACGGCACTGCGTAGGATCCTACGGTCTTGGCGTGCATCCGTGCGTCGCTGCGGTCCGGTCCCAGGTCGACGGGCACGTGCACCTTCCGCCGACCACTGGCGACAACATCGATGTACTGTGGAGACCTCACGCCCCACGTGTTGAGCAATTCGGCGGTACGTCCACCCGGCCTCCCGCATGCCCACTATACGCCCTCGCTCAAAGTCCGTCAACTGCACATACGGTTCACGTCCACGCTGTCGCGGCATGCTACCAGTGTTAAAGACTGCGATGGAGCTCCGTATGCCACGGCAAACTGGCTGACACTGACGGCGGCGGTGCACAAATGCTGCGCAGCTAGCGCCATTCGACGGCCAACACCGCGGTTCCTGGTGTGTCCGCTGTGCCGTGCGTGTGATCATTGCTTGTACAGCCCTCTCGCAGTGTCCAGAGCAAGTATAGTGGGTCTGACACACCGGTGTCAATGTGTTCTTTTTTCCATTTCCAGGAGTGTATGTCAGGTTCATGATGATGTGCCCATCATTTCGTTAATGGTCAAAGTTATTGTGAGATTTACATGGAAGTAACACACTGCGCGAAAATCGAAAACGTTTGCAATGAAAAATTGAGGTCGCTATTGTTTTGAGTTTGGTGCATATTACATTAAATTATAAATTGCTACATACGAAACCTAGCTAACGAATTTTTCTTGAGAGTGGGGTAGTGGTCTCTGTCTGCCACCGATCTCGAGATAAATTCATCTGATATAGTGTACTCATTCGCGATTGTGCCACCCCAGAGTGAAATATCTACAACATTCCTCATATTTCATAAATGGTTTGAAGTGGCGAAATAAACTATTGGCAAGTGATAGCATGCAAAGACGAGAGTATTTTTCTGTACATTTATTATCGAAAACTTCATTATCTGCCAGGTTATTTCACTAGCTACAGACTTTTTTTTGATGAAAGAACGTAATTTTTAAGGGCCATCGCTTGTTGGTGAAATGAGAAATGCTATGGGTTATGCATCATAAGTGAAGACGTTACAAGCTTATTTTATACTGAGGGTGTGATTTTTCAAAAGCTACTGACTCCACTTTCCTCAGTTCCTCACTTAATAAACTTAATAAACCGCCGCTTCAGAATTCTCTCCCACATGCATCAGCACAACATCTTAGTTACGTGAGAGTGTGTTCTCGCAAAGATGCAAATTTCAACACGGCGGCAAGTGAAATGTGTAGATTTTACTCAAGATTCGCCACGCATGACACTTCTCTGAAAGTTACAAATGGGTAAGCAGCCAGGCGAAAATAAATCGCTGAATTTTCGGCGGAATTCTTTTAAATACTAACAAAAGCAGAGGTGACAGTAGATCTTCTTGAATGTTCACCATGGCGTGCGCATGGAGGGGCCCCGCTTAATTGATGTTGTTGTTGTCTTCAGTCCTGAGACTGGTTTGATGCAGCTCTCCATGCTACTCTATCCTGTGCAAGCTTCTTCATCTCCCAGTACCTACTGCAACCTACATCCTTCTGAATCTGCTTAGTGAATTCATCTCTTGGTCTCCCCCTACGATTTTTACCCTCCACGCTGCCCTCCAATACTAAATCGGTGATCCCTCGATGCCTCAGAACATGTCCTACCAACCGATCCCTTCTTCTAGTCAAGTTGTGCCACGAATTTCTTTTCTCCCCAATCCTATTCAATACCTCCTCATTAGTTATGTGATCTACCCATCTAATCTTCAGCATTCTTCTGCAGCACCACATTCCGAAAGCTTCTATTCTGTTCTTGTCTAAACTATTTATCGTCCATGTTTAACTTCCATACATGGCTACACTCCATACAATCAGAAACAACTTCCTGACACTTAAATCTATACTCGATGTTAACAAATTTCTCTTCTTCAGAAACGCCTTCCTTGCCATTGCCAGTCTACATTTTATATCCCCTCCACTTCGACCTTCATCAGTTATTTTGCTCCCCAAATAGCAAAACTCCGTTACTACTTTAAATTTACAGAAAATGTGAGCATAAGCTCCAGTTCAGAACGGCACTTCCCCTCCAGCGCCCGGCATTTCCCCTGCACCGCCCGCCAGCAGCCCCCACCACTACCGCTCCCCCCTCCCCTCTCCCCCTCCCGTCAGCGCATCTACACTCCTGGAAATTGAAATAAGAACACCGTGAATTCATTGTCCCAGGAAGGGGAAACTTTATTGACACATTCCTGGGGTCAGATACATCACATGATCACACTGACAGAACCACAGGCACATAGACACAGGCAACAGAGCATGCACAATGTCGGCACTAGTACAGTGTATATCCACCTTTCGCAGCAATGCAGGCTGCTATTCTCCCACGGAGACGATCGTAGAGATGCTGGATGTAGTCCTGTGGAACGGCTTGCCATGCCATTTCCACCTGGCGCCTCAGTTGGACCAGCGTTCGTGCTGGACGTGCAGACCGCGTGAGACGACGCTTCATCCAGTCCCAAACATGCTCAATGGGGGACAGATCCGGAGATCTTGCTGGCCAGGGTAGTTGACTTACACCTTCTAGAGCACGTTGGGTGGCACGGGATACATGCGGACGTGCATTGTCCTGTTGGAACAGCAAGTTCCCTTGCCGGTCTAGGAATGGTAGAACGATGGGTTCGATGACGGTTTGGATGTACCGTGCACTATTCAGTGTCCCCTCGACGATCACCAGTGGTGTACGGCCAGTGTAGGAGATCGCTCCCCACACCATGATGCCGGGTGTTGGCCCTGTGTGCCTCGGTCGTATGCAGTCCTGATTGTGGCGCTCACCTGCACGGCGCCAAACACGCATACGACCATCATTGGCACCGAGGTAGAAGCGACTCTCATCGCTGAAGACGACACGTCTCCATTCGTCCCTCCATTCACGCCTGTCGCGACACCACTGGAGGCGGGCTGCACGATGTTGGGGCGTGAGCGGAAGACGGCCTAACGGTGTGCGGGACCGTAGCCCAGCTTCACGGAGACGGTTGCGAATGGTCCTCGCCGATACCCCAGGAGCAACAGTGTCCCTAATTTGCTGGGAAGTGGCGGTGCGGTCCCCTACGGCACTGCGTAGGATCCTACGGTCTTGGCGTGCATCCGTGCGTCGCTGCGGTCCGGTCCCAGGTCGACGGGCACGTGCACCTTCCGCCGACCACTGGCGACAACATCGATGTACTGTGGAGACCTCACGCCCCACGTGTTGAGCAATTCGGCGGTACGTCCACCCGGCCTCCCGCATGCCCACTATACGCCCTCGCTCAAAGTCCGTCAACTGCACATACGGCTCACGTCCACGCTGTCGCGGCATGCTACCAGTGTTAAAGACTGCGATGGAGCTCCGTATGCCACGGCAAACTGGCTGACACTGACGGCGGCGGTGCACAAATGCTGCGCAGCTAGCGCCATTCGACGGCCAACACCGCGGTTCCTGGTGTGTCCGCTGTGCCGTGCGTGTGATCATTGCTTGTACACCCCTCTCGCAGTGTCCGGAGCAAGTATGGTGGGTCTGACACACCGGTGTCAATGTGTTCTTTTTTCCATTTCCAGGAGTGTAGATGCCACAGCAATCTGTGTGCAGTGTACCTCTGGCCTTGAACATGTGTTTTCACCAGCATATCGAGAGTAGACTAAAGTCACCATAACCATAACTACAAAGTATTTCTGAATGACGCAAAAATTTGGGGGCAGGTTCCTTACACCAAAAGAAGAAAAAAATGTCCAGTAAACATGAGCCGTAAAACGCAAGAGCTATAAGCATTTTCTTTCAGTAGAAGAGATATGTTTCACTGAAGCGAAAATGAACAAGTGCTCATTATTCTTAAGGTATGCATTTCGGAGTCAATGTACACGAGATTTTTTTTCTTGTTCCGTTCCATATCACCTCCTCCCAAAATGAGAAAAGCAAAGAGCTTGCAGTAGAATAGCTATAGTTCACTGTATCGAGGATGACGAAGTACTGCTGCTTTTAAGGTATGCACTTTACAGCTCATGTTTTACTGGATATTTGTTTCTTGTTTTGGTGTAAGGAACCTGTCCCCAGGTTTTTAAAACGTCATTCTGAGCCACCCTGTATATTATCGAGATTTGAGATGTCTCTTTGAATGTTTCACCAAATGTATCATCTGAGTCAGGTGGTCGATAAAAGGGACAAATGATTAATTTATTCTGGTTTTCAAAAGTAACCTGTACCTCTGTGATCTCACAGGAACTACATACTGCAATTTTTCTTTATTCGACAAAAAAATGAAGTGAGCGTGTGGTACTGTTGGCCCCATCCGGGGAAGTTCGGGCGTCGAGTGTAACTCTTACTTCTAACGACGCCACATTCTTTTTTTTTTTTTTTTTTGTAACATGTATAAACTTTTATTTACAATTTTTAACAATTACAGATTTTTACATGAAATGGTGTGCTTGATTATTGAATGGTGATGTACATTTTCTCGTTTCTGTTCTGATTGTTCTTTTAGTAGTCTTCTGGTTGACTTACAGCACTTTTATTCTCTCAGTGACCTTCAGATAATTTTTCTTGTCATTTCTTTATGTCCTTTTTCTAAATTAAAACTTGCGTTACTTCGATTTTTTGTATTCTGAATTGGGCGACTTGCGCACAAGGTGGTGATAATGATGACGACAGCACAACACCCAGTCCACGAGCGGAGAAAATCTCCAAGCCGGCCGGGAATCGAACCTAGGCCCGCTGCGTGAGAGGCAAGCACGTTTCCACTCAGCCAAGCAGTCGGACTTCATTATTCGACTAAATTAAATGTATCGGCAACTGTGTTTTAGTCTACGGTGGCAATAAATAAGCACGACGTAATGCCGTCCAGGACTATTTTTTGAACTGGGTTTGCCAGCCACACATCCAGTCATAACCACATAATTACATTTTTTGCAACTCTAAACGTTTCCAATGTTCTACATTGCCTGCTACAAGAGATGACGTCAACGACAGACCTGAACAGAACAGGTAAGAGGGAGTTCCACGCGCCGATTGACAAACAGGGTGTAAAGTAGCAAATTATTACGAATTGTCACCCTGTATTGAAAGCGTAGCTTGCCGTGGAGCCGGTTAGAGGGGCAGATTTTGGTTCTCACGGTGATTCTGAAGCAGTGCTATTAAATATTAACCAATTCTCCTAGTACACGAAATTCTACGGGTAAAACAACCATACCGTTAAAATTTCAAATCAATAACTTCAATACTTACGAGGGTACAATCTTTTACGTAAAATACATACTAACCGTGCTGGCATTGTGAAAGCGAGTTAGAGACCGTAATGTATTCATCTCTAGAAGAGCGTAGCGTTCCAAAGGATTGGAAAAGGGCACAGGTCATCCCCGTTTTTAAGAAGGGTCGTCGAACAGATGTGCAGAACTATAGACCTATATCTCTAACGTCGATCAGTTGCAGAATTTTGGAACACGTATTGTGTTCGAGTATAATGACTTTTCTGGAGACTAGAAATCTACTCTGTAGGAATCAGCACGGGTTTCGAAAAAGACGGTCCACGAGACTCAGTGGGCCATAGACACGGGTTCCCAGGTAGATGCCGTGTTTCTTGACTTCCGCAAGGCGTTCGATACAGTTCCCCACAGTCGTTTAATGAACAAAGTAAGAGCATATGGACTATCAGACCAATTGTGTGATTGGATTGAGGAGTTCCTAGATAACAGGACGCAGCATGTCATTCTCAATGGAGAGAAGTCTTCCGAAGTATGAGTGATTTCAGGTGTGCCGCAGGGGAGTGTCATAGGACCGTTGCTATTCACAATATACATAAATTACCTGGTGGATGACATCGGAAGTTCACTAAGGCTTTTTGCAGATGATGCTGTGGTGTATCGAGAGGTTGTAACAATGGAAAATTGTACTGAAATGCAGGAGGATCTGCAGCGAATTGACGCATGGTGCAGGGAATGGCAATTGAATCTCAATATAGACAAGTGTAATGTGCTGCGAATACACATAAAGATAGATCCTTTATCATTTAGCTACAAAATAGCAGGTCAGCAACTGGAAGCGGTTAATACCATAAATTATCTGGGAGTACGCATTAGGAGTGATTTAAAATGGAATGATCATATAATGTTGATCGTCGGTAAAGCAGATGCCAGACTGAGATTCATTGGAAGAATCCGAAGGCAATGCAATCCGAAAACAAAGGAAGTAGGTTACAGTACGCTTGTTCGCCCACTGCTCGAATACTGCTCAGCAGTGTGGGATCCGTACCAGATAGGGTTGATAGAAGATATAGAGAAGATCCAACGGAGAGCAGCGCGCTTCGTTACAGGATCATTTAGTAATCGCGAAAGCGTTATGGAGATGATAAATAAACTCCAGTGGAAGACTCTGCAGGAGAGACGCTCAGTAGCTCGGTAAGTTTCGAGAACATACCGAGGAGTCAAGCAGTATATTGCTCCCTCCTACCTACGTCTCGCGAAGAGACCATGAGGATAAAATCAGAGAGATTAGAGCCCACACAGAGGCATACCGACAATCCTTCTTTCCACGAACAATAAGACACTGGAATAGAAGGGAGAACCGATAGAGGTACTCAAGGTACCATCCGCCACACACCGTCAGGTGGCTTGCGGAGTATGGATGTAGATGTAGATGTAGATATAGTATCAACTGAAACCACAACCAAGAGTATGGGTTCATATAATCTAATTTTCTGGAATTTTCTTTACTTTCATTATCAGAGATTTCTGACGTAATTAAAAGTACCTTGGGAAAATATTATTTCATCGTGTTTTGGTTGTGTGAGCGTTTTGGAGAGACTGTGGGAGTCAAAGAAGGGCATACACTATGTAAAGCGAGGATGTGCTATTGTATTGAAACTGTGTAAATGTATGCGTGAGAAAGTTGTTGTCAAGTCGGGAAATGTGCGACGTATGTCCGTGTGCGCTTGCTCTTGTAAAAGGCAGCCAGAAGGGGCGTTGAGTATTAAATTCATTAGTAATTTATATTGTAGAAAGGAATTTTATTTTGTTTTCATTAATTTTTACTTAGTTTCGGAATTACGAAACTTTTGGTTTAATGTGCTGGTGGTAATGTGATTGGCTGACATTAGAAATACCGCGAGTACGGAAGTGCTCGAGATGATTTGATTGGCTGCTTAACATACTAGCCAACAGGAATTCAGTATTTCCCGCGCGTTTCAGTAGGGCATTGGGTCTCAGATCTATGTCGATCTCAAAGACCTTGTAAAAAATAACTAGACTCACTGATGGCGCTGCAGTCGCGGGATTATTTGAACCTTCGGCTGGACGCCATTATAGTGGTTGTAGTCTGATGTGCTGTGTAGTACTGTTGTTTATGAAGACCCTGATTCAACGTTGTATGTTTGTTGGGGCGTACATACAGCATTTGTTACTCGTAATTCTACTGTCTGTACGTTCCAATCAAAAGAAGTACAATGGTGAAGAGATGTGCAGCGATTAATTGTACAAATAAATTCGAGAAAGGAACGAATATTACATTTCACAGGTATGTGGATATTTTAAGTTGTTTTGTATGTCAGTGCACTTGCTTAGTAAATGTTTTTGTAACATGGTATTAGCATAATGGCTGTGCATCTTTTTGCAGGTTTCCTTTCTCAAAACCACAGCTGTTACAGAAATGGTTACACGCTGTCAGGAGGCAAGATTTCCGACCGACAGAATTCCATTTTATATGTTCCGATCATTTTGAAGAAAGTTGTTTCCTTGAAAATTATGTAAATCGCAGAAAGCTGAAAGATGATGCTGTTCCATCCATCTTTCGTTTTCCAGACCATATACAGCAGAAGATAAATTTTTCTTTGTGAACCACATTTTATTTTAACTATAAAAGTTGATTTGCAAGCAACACGAAATTTGAGTTAGCAGGCTTTTTATCGTTATAAAATGCAACTGAATGTGTGTAATTGTAATGTGATTTCACAACTTCTCTCGATGGAACAGTTGTTGAGGTTTATTTATTATATGAGAAAACCACTCATATAAACTGAAGTGTGCATCTTCGAAAGTAAATATTGTGACTAATGCGATACTGGATGCCTGCCTGAAGTCTTGTTTGTTGTAGCTGGCTGATCGGTAGTGTTTTCATGGTCTAGGTTAGGTTGAAACTCGATAATTTGGTCGTGAGTTGCCAAAGCACTACGCCATGTATAACGCACTTTTCGTCATAAAATCTAAAGCAAGGTAGAGTCAGAAAATATCTATTAACATAGTGGGCAAATCTTCGAGTATTTTGATGCATTTTGCGTACATCAATCTTAAATGAACTACGAAAAATGCTAGGGGTCCAGTGCATAACTTTTAGCTACGGCAGATTCCATGTACTACGTAACATAAATTCATAAACAGTGACTAGTTGCTGTTTGTTCATAAATTAAAAACTATATTGTAGTAACGTATTTAAATGAGGCATTATGTTTGTGACCTAACTCTAGGGAAGGCATTTTACAACCAAAAGCGATGTATAAACATTCGAAATCCGCGCGTCAGTTTACCACTCTAATGGCCGCCGGCCAGCTATTGAATTTGTTCGCTCTTCACAGTCGACCACTCGTGCGGTTGTGGGGGCCTGGTCGATCTAGTCGCTCGGGAGTCGTCTTCTGTTAAACACCTACACAGGCGAACAAAAGTATTCAGACACTGGGAGTAGTCAGAGAAGTAAACCTTGAATGTGTTCTTAACTCAAAACATATATTTTATTCTTTGCAAAGTGTGCAATACATATTGAAATCTGAATATATGCAGAACAACAAGTAAAAAAACACGCCTTAAGTAAATAAAAAAGAAGACAATCGAAATAAACAATGGGCAAAAGTATTACGACATTCAGCAGTCAGTGTTTGGTAAGACGTCCCTTTCTCTGCATTACAGCCCTTACTCTTTGTGGCATGGAGTAAACAACCTTCTCGTTTTATCCGAACCGATATTCTCCCATTCTTCTTCTCTCAGTGCACGCAAACGCGTCAAACTGCTCACATGTCGTTTGTGTAGTCTCGTTTTCAGTTCATTCCTCATGTTTTCGATAGAATTCAGGTCCGGAGACTGCGATTGTGTAATGAGGCGTGTTGCATAGGATCAACAGTTTGACAGTTTCCGCTGTATGCATAGGATCATTGTCTTGTTGGAAATAAAAGTCAGCCGGCCGCTGTGGCCGAGCGGTTCTAGGCACTTCAGTCCGGAACCACGCGGCTGCTACGGTCGCAGATTGGAATACTGCCTTGGTCACGGTTGTGTGTGATATCCTTAGGTTAGTTATTTTTACGTAGTTCTAAGTCTAGGGGACTGATGACCTCATTTTTAAGTCCAATAGTGCTTAGAGCCATTTGAACCATTTGAAACAAATAAAAGTCACCTCCAAGATCCAGCTTCGCAGCACTTTTCGTCAGCTTTTGTTTGAATATATCGATTTAGACAAATTTGTCCACGGTGCCTTCAGTAAAGACAAGCTCGCCAACACCTGTGGAAGACAAGCATCCCCTCACCACCACACTGCCGCCTCCATGTTTGATGGTTGCCTGCACGTTTTTGAGCTCCCACTCTCGTGTTTGCTAGACGCCACACTATACTGCAGCCATCCACGTGGCTCAAAGTAAATCTGCATTCATCACTCCACAAAATCTCGACCCAAAAGGTCGCATAGTTGCCAACAAATTCTTCTGCGGAAACCATCCGCTTTTTTTGCGTTACACTTACTGACGAACGGCTAGCGCCTCGGCACTCTGGCATTGCACGCAGCATTGTTCAGGCATCTGCACCAGTGGTGTACACGTTCCGCTTTTAACCCGCCCATGCTTGCCCGGTGGCGAGGCGGGCAGGCCGCAGCGCCTTGTCTACAGAACGGGCAGGCTGCTTCACTCCCAGCCAAGCCAAGCACAACCCAACCCGGGCGGGCTGCGGGAAACTTGCTTGCCTGCCCCATATTACTGCTGAGCCGCGCTACGCAGCCGTTTAGTCTGCGCGCGTCATTGTAGTAATATGAACGTTAATTAAAAGTTTTTATTTTACCTGAGCACCAAAAGACAAACCCCAACATTATATATATATATATATATATATATATATATATATATATATATATATATATACACTCCTGGAAATTGAAATAAGAACACCGTGAATTCATTGTCCCAGGAAGGGGAAACTTTATTGACACATTCCTGGGGTCAGATACATCACATGATCACACTGACAGAACCACAGGCACATAGACACAGGCAACAGAGCATGCACAATGTCGGCACTAGTACAGTGTATATCCACCTTTCGCAGCAATGCAGGCTGCTATTCTCCCATGGAGACGATCGTAGAGATGCTGGATGTAGTCCTGTGGAACGGCTTGCCATGCCATTTCCACCTGGCGCCTCAGTTGGACCAGCGTTCGTGCTGGACGTGCAGACCGCGTGAGACGACGCTTCATCCAGTCCCAAACATGCTCAATGGGGGACAGATCCGGAGATCTTGCTGGCCAGGGTAGTTGACTTACACCTTCTAGAGCACGTTGGGTGGCACGGGATACATGCGGACGTGCATTGTCCTGTTGGAACAGCAAGTTCCCTTGCCGGTCTAGGAATGGTAGAACGATGGGTTCGATGACGGTTTGGATGTACCGTGCACTATTCAGTGTCCCCTCGACGATCACCAGTGGTGTACGGCCAGTGTAGGAGATCGCTCTCCACACCACGATGCCGGGTGTTGGTCCTGTGTGCCTCGGTCGTATGCAGTCCTGATTGTGGTGCTCACCTGCACGGCGCCAAACACGCATACGACCATCATTGGCACCAAGGCAGAAGCGACTCTCATCGCTGAAGACGACACGTCTCCATTCGTCCCTCCATTCACGCCTGTCGCGACACCATTGGAGGCGGGCTGCACGATGTTGGGGCGTGAGCGGAAGACGGCCTAACGGTGTGCGGGACCGTAGCCCAGCTTCATGGAGACGGTTGCGAATGGTCCTCGCCGATACCCCAGGAGCAACAGTGTCCCTAATTTGCTGGGAAGTGGCGGTGCGGTCCCCTACGGCACTGCGTAGGATCCTACGGTCTCGGCGTGCATCCGTGCGTCGCTGCGGTCCGGTCCCAGGTCGACGGGCAAGTGCACCTTCCGCCGACCACTGGCGACAACATCGATGTACTGTGGAGACCTCACGTCCCACGTGTTGAGCAATTCGGCGTTACGTCCACCCGGCCTCCCGCATGCCCACTATACGCCCTCGCTCAAAGTCCGTCAACTGCACATACGGTTCACGTCCACGCTGTCGCGGCATGCTACCAGTGTTAAAGACTGCGATGGAGCTCCGTATGCCACGGCAAACTGGCTGACACTGACGGCGGCGGTGCACAAATGCTGCGCAGCTAGCGCCATTCGACGGCCAACACCGCGGTTCCTGGTGTGTCCGCTGTGCCGTGCGTGTGATCATTGCTTGTGCAGCCCTCTCGCAGTGTCCGGAGCAAGTATGGTGGGTCTGACACACCGGTGTCAATGTGTTCTTTTTTCCATTTCCAGGAGTGTATATATATATATATATATATATATATATATATATATATATATATATATATATATATATATATACTTATCGCGAATGGACCCAGAAGGATCACGCAAAGCTTTCTGACGTCGTTTCTTCCATACTTCTTTCATTTGTTCTCCATGTTTTCTTTTTCTTTCTTCTGTCCATTTTGTTCCTGGTCTCTTTAGTGCTTCCTTCTCCGACAATACAATCCACTTTTCCACCTTATTTCTAAAAGTTTTTCTATCTTTGACATCTTTAAGTTCAATATTTGCTTTTTGTAAATCTAATTTTACTTGGCTAATCCATGGTGTTGTTGATTTGACTTTTTCTATGGAAGTGAGAATTCTGTTGGTGAGTCGTGTGGGGGGGGGGGGGGAAGTCTAGTGACATGTCCATAAAATTTTAATCTTCGCCTTCTTATGTCTGCTGCCAGGTTTGATATAGTTTCTGTGGTTCTTCTTGATTGTATCCGGTATCCTTCTTCTGTTAATTTTGGACCTAAAATCTTTCTCATAATTTTGCGTTCTTCTTTTAGTATTTTTTCTAAGTCACATTTTGTGTGGAGTGTGAGCGTTTCACTAGCATATAGTGCTGCTGGCTTAATTACTGCGCAGTAGTGTCTGATTTTTGTGTTCGAGGAGATGCATTTTCTATTGTATATTTCATGTGTCATACCATATGCTCTCTTCATTTTCTGTTGTCTGATCTTCTGTGCAACTTTCTCTCCTCCGGTTGGCTCCAAAATTTCACCTAGGTATTTAAAATGTTTTACTCTATTTATTTTTCCATATTTTGTGTTCAAACTGTGTATATGGAATTTCGTACAGAAAAATTCTGTCTTTTGAAACGAAATTTGTAAACCTACTTTATCCACGCATTCCTTAAGGATCTCTATTTGTTTGGTGGCGATTTCTTCATCATCTGCAAGTATGGCCAAGTCGTCCGCGAATGCTAATATATATATATATATATATATATATATATATATATATAAATTTAAGGTCAAAAAATATTGGGTTTTATTTGTACATTCTTCCTTTACGCGTATATTTCGGGCTTATTATCTATATAAATAAAAATGAATTGCCAAATGCGTTGATAAGCGTAAAACTCGAGAACGGCTGGACCAATTCGGCAGTTTTTTTTTTTTTTTGCTGTGTTCGTAATTCTCAGGCCAAGGTTTTTATGAAACAAATTTTTTGGAAAATCGACCGAAAAATTGGAAAATTTGGGAAAAACTGAAAGTGCGTTTTCATTGTGTCCGTGTGTTTGTATTGCATACAATCTTGATGAAATTTTGCACACTATACCTTGAAACCAAGAGGAAGGTCACAGTCTACATAAAATTTCGTAGGGTGCATGGCAGAGGTTACTTTACCTAACGGAATTCGACAAATTGCATGTTTTTATTCCGATCTTGATGAAATTTGGCACACTTGATATTCAAAGCAGGATGAAGGGCGCTGTCTGCTTAAAATTCTGAATGGTGCATGGCGGAGGGTACTTTACTTACACACTTCTACACCTACCTACAGTTTTATTCCGATCTTGAAGAAATTTTGCACACTTGACCATCAAGAGGAACATCACTGTCTACATAATATTTCGGTCAGTGCATGGAATAGAGTACCTTACAGAAGATTTGGACATCGTTTGCGGGTTACCATGAAATCCTTCTCCCTCTATACTGCTAAATGGTCTCAGGTCCTTACCACAGATTTCGATGCACTTTTCGGCCACTAAATCTTTGTAATCTTTCAACATATTTACGGAGTGAGGGAACTGCTTGTCAAATTTGCACACATGTCGTAACATACTCGAGGTTCCCGAATAAGTACTTAAGAGCTTTTTACATAGTTTGCATTGAGACACACCTACCGATTTATTTGAAGCGGCCTCATAAACACACTAAAACGTTTCCCATGCGGCACTTGTGCTCTGCTTCGTTACCAGCATGTATTCGCCAGTTGTCAATTTTTTTTTTATCTCACTAAAATTCGACCTAATCATTGTGCTGTCCTCACCGTTGCGATAAATGAACTGCGGGCTAACTACCTGGCTACCCTAGTCACGGTAGTTTGACAGCGCAACGTGTTGTCTAAGGCTCAGCAAGCTGAGCGGGTCCCGTGAAGCTTGGCAGGCCTGCGGGAACCCAGGTAGCCCGGGCTTGCGGGAGCCCAAGTCGGCCGCATTACCCACTATGCCTCAGTACACGCGCACTCTTGCGTGTACGTCGAGTTCAGGCTGTCCTGCATGAATGGTTGCAGAGGAGCTAGGGGCAAGCAGGCCGCAAGTGGAATTTGTACACCTCTAAATCTGCACACTGTCCTAACACTAACTTGGGTACCGACGCCTTCTGCCAGTTCTGCCGCTGTAGCAGGGGGAGTTGTTCGCGGGTTGTTTTTCACCGTCCGAACTATCTCCCTCTTGTGTCCGTTCGTGAGTTTCTAAGGACGCCCCTATCGTTGACTATTGACGAGAGTTTTTCCTTCTTTTCATTTCTGGACAGTACTAAATACAGTTTTTCGGTTGACAACCTTGCCTATTTCTGCATATGATTTCCCTCACAGTCGCACAATGAGCCTTCGCTCTTGCACTGTCGTTTCCCTACCTCTACAGGGCATGGCGCTACGTCGGTCTCTTTTGATGAGACCTGTGCTCTCCTGTAGTAAGAAACGGCTGCCTTCTGTACTAGAGTCCTGCATGACCGAGTAAGCGAGCACAAAATACGCGGTGGCGCGAGCACACCCTAACTGGATAGGCTACCCGCACTAGTTCTAGTGACCGAGCATAGAAGCCGTGACCGAATACGTAGCACGCAACTTCAAACACATTACACGTGTCATTATCCGTGTGACACTGCAGCCAGTACGGGCTTCTTATTTGTGGTGTGTCTCTCCCTGTAATCATGCAGCGCGAGGAAGCCAGTGTAGTAAGACGTAAGATTGAAACCAATGTTTACACATTAAAGAAACGGGAAGGTCTAAGAAGCCAAGTATGGAGTACATTTCTGTTGGTTGTAGATGAAAACATTGCGTCTACTGGGTACGTATCGTGCATAAACTGATCCACTTTATTGTTTTTCCAGTCGGGAACCACTCATTTAAAGAAACACAGTTGCAAGAAACCTCACAAAGATCGTTTCTTTGGCCGTCCTTCCGTTATCTTAATATGCTTGAAATAAGTGAAAAGCAGGAAATTCTTAACAATGTGCGCCGGCCGCGGTGGTCTAGCGGTTCTGGCGCTGCAGTCCGGAACCGCGGGACTGCTACGGTCGCAGGTTCGAATCCTGCCTCGGGCATGGGTGTGTGTGATGTCCTTAGGTTAGTTAGGTTTAAGTAGTTCTAAGTTCTAGGGGACTTATGACCTAAGATGTTGAGTCCCATAGTGCTCAGAGCCATTTGAACCATTTGAGCCTTAACAATGTGCGACAAATGTGTGCTACGTACGCAGGTACAACATTCAATCATTAACATAAATCGTTTTTGCATAGTTAGTGGAAAGTGTATTATAGAGAAACGGGAATGTTGTGACTCGTATAATATTTCAGTAACGTAAAACATCTCGTTTTTATGGGAACTGGGGTCGGGTTGTTTGGGGGGAGAGACCAAACAGCGAGGTCATCGGTCTCTTACGAGAATGTTTCGATGATTTCCATATCAGTTCTGTATTACTTGTCTCTTCTGTTTATTATCATAGATCCTTCAAGTACTGTGTCATCACCACCCAGAAAGAGAACTCGTTTCAAGGAATGGACGAACAACAGATCATCCGCAGCAGATGAAGTACATCCGTACATTTTAATGCACCCCGGAGATGATGATGACATCTTAAAGTGGTGGAGCAGACATGAAACAGATCTGCCAGGTTTGGCTGCAGTTGCAAGACGTATTTTATGTATCCCAGCAACAAGCGCACCTAGTGAAAGGTGCTTTAGTGAAGCCGGCATGTTACTAACAAATTGCCGCAGCCAATTAAATCCGGAACGCGTTAGTGATTTCCTGCTGATCAACAATAACTATAATTTAGTTTATGTTGCAAACAATTGAAACGTATGACAAGTTACGTCTGTAAATGTTTAATGTTCTTTGTATGCTTTCTTTATGAAGATGGTTGTCTTCTAGATTACAGGGAAAGCACTTATTTAATGTTTCCTATAAATGAAAGGAAAAATATCTCTTTTGTTTGGAAATGAGACTCGTCGTCTATCCGCGATTGTATTGAAATATCATTTTACTTTGCAGGTGCTTTATGAATTTAGCTGTGTCACGTACCCGTTCTTGGAAATGTTACTTTTGTATTAAAAGAGAGAGAGAGAGGGACGTTGGATTTGTACAGTACAGTGCAGCGAGCCGGGACGAGGTGAGGTGAGACGTCAGCGGTGACCGGTCATGCTCGGTTATCCGCGTGTACGGAATCCGGACAACAGACATGGCGCGAGTACGTGGCCGAGCCGAGTCGTGTGGGGCCGGACACGAGCGGCTCGGTCCCTCCGTCAACAGGCGAGCCGTGACCGGTCAAACATTGCGCGTTGCAGCACTCTATTCTGTACACTGACTGCTTGCTGCCGCCCAGTTGTGCCTTCAGACTGCGGTTACCTTTTTAAGCGGGGGCGGTGTCTGATTACTTTTGTCCCGCGTGAAACACACGCCTGTGATGGTAACGCAGAGCTAAACGTTCTTGGTAAGGGCACGGTCACATTCGCATAGTCGACATCTTTCGAAATATTCCTTGCATCATGGCACGTACACAGATACACATTGTGTGTATGCATCAGTCACAATCGACCGTGAGATACGCATGTGACCTGTGCCTGAATACTTTTATGCGCCTCTGTACACCTTCTAGACCACTTCCTCATCTTCTGTCATTTACTTTCTTCAGCTGTTCGCTCGGAGCGAATCGAATTTCTCCCGGTGACGACGGGAACTGAAGTGTACTGCGCAGAACAATATAGGGTGATTCAAAAAGAATACCACAACTTTAAAAATGTCTATTTAATGAAAGAAAAATAATATAACCTTCTGTTATACATCATTACAAAGAGTATTTAAAAAGGTTTTCTTTCACTCAAAAACGAGTTCACAGATGTTCCATATGGCCCCCTCCAGACACTCGAGCAATATCAACCCGATACTCCAACTCGTTCCACACTCTCTGTAGCATATCAGGCGTAACAGTTTGGATAGCCGCTGTTATTTCTCGTTTCAAATCATCAATGGTGGCTGTGAGAGGTGGTCGAAACACCATATCCTTAACATACCCCCATAAGAAAAAATCGCAGGGGGTAAGATCAGGGCTTCTTGGAGGCCAGTGACGAAGTGCTCTGTCACGGGCCGCCTGGCGGCCGATCCATCGCCTCGGGTAGTTGACGTTCAGGTAGTTACGGACAGATAAGTGCCAATGTGGTGGCGCTCCATCCTGCTGAAATATGAATTGTTGTGCTTCTTGTTCGAGCTGAGGGAACAGCCAATTCTCTAACATCTCCAGATACTGTAGTCCAGTTACAGTAGCACCTTCGAAGAAAAAGGGACCAAAAGCTTTATTGGCTGAAATGGCACAGAAAACGTTCACCTTAGGCGAGTCACCTTCATACTGAGTTGTTTCCCGCGGATTCTCAGTGCACGCTGAACAACTGTCGTCGATTTACGTCTGCCGTACTCAATAACACAAAAAGCTTTCTGTTGAGCGGTCGCCATCTTAGCATCAACTGACGCTGACGCCTAGTCAACAGCGCCTCCAGCGAACAAATGTACAACTAAATGAAACTTTATAGCTCCCTTAATTCGCCGACAGATAGTGCTTAGCTCTGCCTTTTGTCGTTGCAGAGTTTTAAATTCCTGAAGTTGTGGTATTCTTTTTGAATCACCCTGTATATTGAACAAGCATAGGTATTCTCAAATCTCTCCCGGATTTTTCACTACATTGCTCAAACCGTCAATACCGTTTCCAGACGGTGAAGACTATCGTGCAATACTCAGTATCACGCAATAAATATTACACAGCACCACATTTGTACTGTACAATATATTGCGCAATATATTGAACAAGTGTAAATATTCCTAAAGCGCACCAATCTCAACCACTATATTGCGTAAACCGTCAACACCGATTTCCGACAGTCAATACTAACGTATTGCGCAATAAATACTGTAAATGTGAGGGCCCCGTAAATGCAAAGAATGCAGCCTGACTGGTAAAATGTGAAATCTTATCTGTGGTGACATGCACATCTGTAGTGTAGCCCAGGGTGGAAGACACGTAAAATAAACGTGTAGTAGGCGACAGTTCGATTCTCGCTCGAACCTTCATTTTAGCAGTACAAGTGCAAATTCTGTAATATTAAAAAATTTTGCACCTACACTATTCGTTCGTGCTACCTTAGCCACGTCTAGGCGCTAAGCAAGTTGACTGTCAAATGGCACCTGCCTGTGTGTGTGCAGCTCGAAGCGTAGAGGTGCAAAGTTCCGGGTACCTTTCGAGGTTGCGCGTATAAAGGGGAGTTTTGCAGATCTCGGCAGGTACACATTTTCAGGAAAACTCTATGCATTTCTTCATTTACTTGTCGACAGTTATAAATACGTTTGTTCTAACAACTAAACTGAATTAAAAATGGCAAATGGTAAAATAAAATGAAGTTCACTAAAGCTTCACGCATATACACGTCGTTTTTTTAAAATTATATTACTTCTCAAATGTCATGTAAATGAAATAATATGAGCATTGATGGAAAAAATAGATTAAAAATTAAGTTTGAGCGGGAGTCGAACGGTCGCCTCATACACGTTTGTCTGCCATAGCATGAACGCTGACCACTTGACCACCTACGCATAGATACTAAACCAGTTACATAACAGGCATGTAAAACCTCTCTTTCCTGATGTCCACAGATGTTAAGTCCCATAGTGCTCAGAGCCCTCTCTTGCGATTATGTCGGAATTGCCAGTGTAGTCCAGCTTACTATATGCACATTGTGTTGTTTTAATGGCCCACTAAAGGTGTACAGAGTTGGAAGCAAATCCGTGATACCAACATCGCGGCCTCCCATTGCTAGTGATTTCACGTGTTTCTCATCTTGGCAGCGGTGCGAGAATTAAGTTGGGGTATTTTCATTTTTAAAGGAATACGAGTGAAACGTCGCAAAACCAAAAGTTGGGGTAATTACACGACACCGGTATTTTCATTTGTAAAGGAATACGAGTGAAACGTAGCAAAACCAAAAATGATAATGAAAGTGAAATAAATTATAGGAAAAAAAAATGTTGTGTGGTTGAGCGATGTCAACGGTTTGCTGCACACTCTTCTTCGATGCGCGCGGAGTTCAGCAGACCGTCTATCCAGGGCTCGTCTTCTCGAAGTTCTGCTTGCGCAGTGTTACCGATCAATTGCTTGACCATTGTCACGGATTTTCCGTCAATTGGGTTCGTTCTCCCGAAGGAAGCTTCATGTGGCTGCTGCGGTTTCCCGAGCGTGAGTTGCGTCTTCTGTAGCTCCGGATCGACGTTTCGCCGAAGTTCTCTGCACTGCCATTTCGGTTAAGTCCACAGGTCGACGAAGGCATCGCGGACGCCTCTGAGCTCACGAAGCGGCCGAACCTGCAGTTGTACCGCAGATCTCTCCCACACAACGGCCTCCCAGTAGCTTGGATTACAGGAGCGCGCCAACACTCCCAGCCGAGATGCGTCCGCTTCTGAGGGGATGACCTGACCTTGCCGCTTCTCGAAGCGTCCTGCACCCCCTCTCTCCCTCGATGTTTTTCATGACGCTGAAGTCATTTTAATCATTTGTAACCGCTTGGGATGCACTCAACAAGGCAGCGTCACCAAGTATAAATCGCATTGTTTTGAAGTTATCAAAATGTAACACAAAATTTAAAAAAAAATTATAAAGAGTACAAAACTAGCGCTGTCAACTTTTCATCAATCAGATAATATATTCATGTTGTAATCTACTACTGCACAGAAAGTACAAAACATGTTTCTCTCAGTACGTAATCCTCTTTCTGTTCCATTTTGCTATTTCCGTCATTGCCAACCAGCTACATAATACGGCGGGAGCGAGACGTGACGGTTGGGGCTTGCCGAGTTTACATTTTCGGCGGGCAGATGGCGCGCGCGTCGCCACGCCACTAACCGGAGCCCTTCCGTTCGTTCACAAAAAAGGCACTGTTGTTGGAAGCTTCGGAAAGGCCTGCACACATTGCCATTTTCTCTTCAACTCTGCGCTCGCCCTTACATTTTCATCAACACAAGCACACAGGTCCATTCATGCCTGTTCAATTTCTTCGAAATGCAGAGCACGCTTCTTAACGCATTGCATCTCGGATTAGTTGGGAATCTCTCGTCGCTGTTTCGCAGACGACATCCAGCTGGAACCTATGTTTGTTTCGCTGGGTGATGTGCTGAGGATAAAATTCAGTGAGGTTTCGGTGCAGTAATGTCTATTAACTAGAAAGAAAGCACGCTGAAATTTATGGATGATTACAGAGAGAAGTCATATAGAATGCCGCTTCCAAAGACTATTTGAACAAAAATTTGAAATGTGGTGTCCTGAGCGCGAAGTTTTTATAGTGTCCAGTCATATTACTGAAAATAAAAACATAAGTGCTATTTTGGTGGAAACTGAAATTCTGATACCGTGGCTCTGTGCAAAATACAGGTCGATTCTTGCAGAGAAGAAAACAGCAAGCAGCCAATTTTAATAATGCCATTTATTCATACAAATAGCACCGTTACCGGTTTCAATCTGACAGGTTCATCGTCAGACAGTTGTTCACGTTGACATAACGTTCTGTTTCTCTTTACATTAGGTTCCACTTTTCATTCCCTTTTGTGACGAAAATTCCTTGCCTTTCAAGCAAAACACGGTGTGAGAAACGTCCTACTTAATTCTAATTGTACCTAATAACAACTGAATTCAATGTAGACAAATCACTAAAGTAAAACTGTTTAAATTTTAAGTTACTTAGGTCGTAAATCCCGCGTTATTACGTTCAAATGCTGACTGATTGTGTTCATGCAGTAGTGAAGAAGAGTATATGAAGCACTTTTTCCATATACAGTGGCGGACAAAAGTAGTCAGGCACTGGCAGTAATAAGAGAAGTAAACCTTAAATGTACTTTTAGCTCAAAACACATATTTCATTCTTTATAAACGTGTAATACCTATGTCAATCTTGTGAAACTCAACTAGCTTTTATACTCATGAAGTAATGAGTGCTATCGACAGGGGATGTCAAATTGATTCCATTTTTTAGATTTCCAGAAGGCTTTAGACACCGCTCCTCACAAGCGTTTTCTAACCAAACTGCGTGCCTAGGGACTATCACCTCAGTTGTGCGACTGCATTCGTGATTTCCTGTCAGAAAGGACACAGTTCGAAGTAATAGACGGAAAGTCATCGAGTTAAACAGAAGTAATATCCGGCGTTCCCCAAGGAAGTGTTATAGGCCCTCTGTTGCTCCTGATCTATATTAACGACATAGGAGACAATCTGAGTAGCCATCTTAGATTGTTTGCAGATGATGCTGTCATTTACCGTCTTGTAAAGTCATCAGATGAGCAAAACGACTTGCAAAATGGTTTAGATAAGATATCTGTATGGTCAGTAAAGTGGAAATTGACTCTGAATAAGGGAATGTGTAGTTATTCACACGAGTACTAAAAGAAATCAGCTAAATTTCGATTAGGCGATAAGTCACACAAATCTGAAGATTGTAAATTCAGCTAAATACTTAGCGATTACAATTACAAATAACCTAAGTTGGAACGATCACATAGATAATATTGTGGGTAGAGCAAACCAAAGATTGCGATTCATTGGCAGAACACTTGGAAGGTGCAACAGGTCTACTAAAGAGACTGCTTACACCACGCTTGTCCGCCCTATTCTCGAGTACTGTTGTGCGGTGTGGGATCCGCATCAGGTGGGACTTAACGGATGACATCGAAAAAGTACAAAGAAGGGCAGTTCGTTTTGTACTATCGCGAAATAGGGGAGATAGTGTCACAGACATGATACGTGAATTGGAGTGGCAATCATTAAAACAAAGGCGTTTTTCGTTGCGACGGGATCTACCCATGAAATTTCAATCACCAGTTTTCTCCTCCGATTGCGAAAACATTCTGTTGGCACCCACCTACATAGGGAGAAACGAACATCACGATAAAATAAGAGAAATCGCGTCTCGCACAGAAAAATTTAAGTGCTCGTTTTTCCCGCGTGCCGTTTGAGAGTGTAACGGTAGAGAGATAGCTTGAAGGTGGTTCATTGAACCCTCTGCCAGGCACTTTCTTGTGAATAGCAGAGTAATCACGTAGATTGTGAGCTCAAATGTAATCAGGATTGCTGGTCTTTGTGGCCGAGCGGTTCTAGGCGCTACAATCTGGAACCGCGCGACCGCTACGGTAGCAGGTTCGAATCCTGCCTCGGGCATGGATGTGTGTGATGTCCTTAGGTTAGTTAGGTTTAAGTAGTTCTAAGCCTAGGGGACTGACGGCCTCAGATGTTAAGTCCCATAGTGCTCAGAGCCATTTGAACCATTTCAGCTATTAACGGACATTATATTCCAATGGTATTTCCTTTACTAAGCGATAAAAGAACGCCACCTTAACAGCATAACTTTTCATCAATGGTTGCTAAATCTAGCTCTGAAAGTATCTGTGGTGTCACCGCCAGACACCACACTTGCTAGGTGGTAGCCTTTAAATCGGCCGCGGTCCGTTAGCATACGTCGGACCCGCGTGTCGCCACTATCAGTGATTGCAGACCGAGCGCCGCCACACGGCAGGTCTAGAGAGACTTCCTAGCACTCGCCCCAGTTGTACAGCCGACTTTGTTAGCGATGGTTCACCGTCTACATACGCTGTCATTTGCAGAGGCGACAGTTTAGCATAGCCTTCAGCTACGTCATTTCCTACGACCTAGCAAGGCGCCATATTCAGTTACTATAACTCTGAACAGATACTATTGTGAATCATGTACCGTCAAGAGCGACGTTCACCATTAATGGATTAAAGTTAAGTATCAAAGTAATTACGTCCGCTTTATGAATTCTAATTCCTTGTCATGTTCCAGACCTTACGTCAGTATAGTCCTTCCCTCCTCACGCCAGCCTGCGTGAGCTAAAACGCGTCCATTTCGGTCTCCCCTAGTAACACGGTGTTATAGCTCTTCTGCCAACACAATAGTATTTGCATCAAAAATGTTTCCAGACTTTGAAGAAATCGTTATGAAAGCTGGAAGAGAAGTGTGAGCTAATGTAAGAATCCAAGGTTGTACATATCATATAACAAAAGAACTGGTGGCGAAAGATACAAATGTTGTGACTTGCACGTGACAACTGTTCCAGAAATGACATCGGAAAGTTTCTACCTTATACATTCGATTTGCCAATGCTGGATCGCAATATGCTTGGTGATCGCTATACTGAGGACTTAATGTCAACGATGCCTGTTTCTGAAACAAAACTGCGAACTTTTTGCGACCACTTAGTGGGTAGTAATACCAACGAAAACGCACTCTTCCGCTCATCCGTCTGTGCCCAACTAACAAGGGAATGGTCAGACTTGTCATGTCGAAACCTGTGTTGCTTTTTTTACCACTGTGAGTTAACAGTGCAAGAAGTCTGTATGCAGAATTTTAGCTGCTGACATGACCTGGAAGTCTGTAAACAATTTTATGAAGTAAGACATTATTGTCGCATGGTTTCCGCGCTTATAACTGCCTCTTGTACAACCCTGACCTCTCTCGCTACGTTATACCAACGGCATCTAGGGACAAGGTGGCGTTAGCTACGCGCCGCTCTCTCGCCACAGCAGTGAGAGAGCTGATTCCCCCAGTGAAAGCGATCGAATGATAATTAAACATTCGTTGACAAATATGGCTGATATGTTATCTACAACATTCTTTCCAAATAGCTATGAAATAGACACAAATAAATATACGGTTTAGAACACGTCCAAATTTTATTTCTTGTAATTACCGCAAAAATGCGAAATATTGATACAATGTCCAAAACATAGGTTTTTTTGTGCACCAAGAACATACATGCAAAGACGACATATGACAGTCCCGCCCGGTCTCCATCTCTCCACCCTCCTCACCCTCTCCCAAGGTGGCTTCCGCCAGCTCCCCCTCCCTGATGATGTCCTCGTCCCCTCCATCTACCCCTCCTATCAACTTTGATCCTGCCCCACCCCTCACTTCCGGTGTCCTTTCCTTTCGGCACCCTCCCCCCCTTCTCTTCCTTCTCTTTCCTTTTCCCCCATCCCCTCCCTCCACCCCTCTTCCCCCAGGCTTCCCTTCCCCCTCCCTCCCTTCCCCCAATCTCCCCTGCCCATGGCATCTGCTCTCCCCTCTCCCTCTCCCAACCCCCCTCCTCCTCTCTTGGCAGGTCCACGGACTCGTACACGGATAGTGAACATTCGCGCGCCGGAGATCAACGCCTCATGTACAGTGTGTGCCGTCGTTTTGTGCTTAAGTGATTCAGTGTTATTCGTTTTGTGCCCCTACGTTCACGTGTGACAATTTTCGTCTCTGTCTGTGTCGACGTGTCTGAACAATTTTATCTTGGTCTCTACGCCCGTGACCGGCACCTTGTATTTTAAAAAGTGTTTGTCTCCGTCTATATGTCCACCATGTTTTTTCTTTAAATGTCTTCATTTGTATATTTGTGTTCTTTGCGGCTAAAGAGCGGCGTCGTATGCTGCTGCAGGCCTGCCTGTAATATAGGTTTCAAAATAACAATAAAGAAAAAAAAATACATATGACAGCCCTGCAAATCACAGACGTTGTTAGATGTCCGTAGACAAAACTGGGCTGGTGTTAGGAATGAATCAGGCCTAGTATCAGTATATTTCGAGGAGTGCCACGCATATTTAATCAAACTCTGAAACCGTTGGGAGGAAAATCGATAATGTACTACTGATTTCAGCTTGAGAATATTATCACGGTGATTGGCAGGAAATTGCAGTGATCTGCACACAATAATTTTCTCTGTTAGTTTTCTGTAAAATGCCTTCTACTGACGGTAAAATTCTCTGTCTAAAGGTTGAATTACGTTTGTCGTGCCGGGTGGAATCTGAAGTATCTCTACTTCTTTGTCAGGGTGGGCTCCAAATACAGCTTTTAATGAATCAGACCTTTTATGACCTGACCACGATTCTAGAAGGAGAAGAGATTTGTTCCCGCAGAACGGAAGAAAAGCATGACGCATGAAAAGTGTAACGTTTTCATTTCAACATTTTTCCAGACTTCGATGCGTCTACCACAATATTGTTTGCGTAGAACATTGTTCTTTTGATACGTGGTCCAAAACGTCAAGTTGGTTCTTGAAGACACACATATAGATTAGGCAGCAATGAAGCATCCAGACTAATTATGGGCATTATAGTGTATGAATGGGTGAGTGCAGTCGTGGACTGCGCAATCGCCTCAATATGTTTTTCCCCTTTGAATGACAGTGTCCTTTTCGCATACATTTCTTTTTGAAAACCTGACTGATCTGCATTGTACACGTACGATTCACTAAAACTAGCGATCTTATTTTTTGTATTCGAAGAAAAGCTTCTATCATTTCGATTTGTGTCACTTCATTTTCCGACCTGTTTCTCGATAGAAATTTTGTTATTTTTCTTGCCACAATTTTATGTGAACTTTTGAAGCGACTAATCCAACTTTGAGAAGCTGTAAATTCTTTAGCGCCTATCGCGTTGGTAATCTCTAACGCCCAATCACGCAAATTTGTATCGCTGACACTAAATGACTGTTGTCTGGCATCGGTAAATAGCTCAAACTGTCGCGCATTTATCTCCGTCGCAATTTCCAGTCGACTCTTACGTCGTCCAGCGACTTCCTTTTTCCATCTATACAATTCACGTTCAGAACGGACAAAGCGATACTTATTTTGAACAGCACTGACGCGTAGGCGTTTCTTACCACTTTCGTTCAACCAATTTGTCACCGCTTTTTCTTTGTCTGATAAGGTAATTGTAGTTGCTGGTGTTACTTTCGGAGATAATTGATGATGGTACGTGGCACTATCACTCGAAGAGTCTTCATGAGTGCAACTTTCATCGGTGTCTTCGCCGTCTGTAGATTCATAGTCTGCAATATCGAGTGTTCCAGTTGTATCTAGCAACATGTTTGCGCCATTTACATGCTCGCCTAGAAGTTTAACAACCATATCGCACAACACATAGCCTTCACGCGTGTTTTCTGTTGATTGCTTCATTTGTCGACTATGGTATATCTCCATGGAAAGCAGCAAAACATTTACAGGGTTCGCCATCACCTGTGAGTGGAAATTAAATGTTCACCGTAAAGTGGCTTGCGGAGTATAGATGAACATGTACAGAACATCTTTCAAATCTCTAACCAGTTTCAGGACTGTATGTTTCGAAATACGTACCACAAATTTAAAGGACGTGCATGCCACAGAAACGAATATTCGTTTCCCCTTTCCACCAAAACCGTGCAGCGATATTCCTCTTTAGTGAACGCCGCGATATGCCGGCCGCACTTCCCGACCACGTGCACAGAGCTAGTGACTCGCCATTTCCAGGGGTGGCCAGCCGCCACTGCAAGCGCCAAGCAGGAAACACAGCCACACTCGTGATTTTTTTTTTAGGGAACTTCCAGTTCATGTCAGCAGCTACAATTTTGCATACGGACCTTTTGCACAGTTAAATAACAGTGCTAAAAAAAAAAAGCAATACATGTTTCGGCATGACAAGTCTGACCATTCCCTTGTAAGTTGCAATAGACAGAGAACCGCCAATGCTTCCGAAAGTTTCCACGGAAAGTCAGTTCTACTCCTGCAGCCAATATACACAATGACAATTATTGAATTATATGAAATAAAAATGTCATTGCCGGCCGGAGTGGCCGAGCGGTTCTAGGCGCAACAGTCTGGAACCGCGCGACTGCTGCGGTCGCAGGTTCGAATCCTGCCTCGGGCATGGATGTGTGTGATAGGTTAGTTATGTGTAAGTAGTTCTAAGTTCTAGGGGACTGATGACCTCAGAAGTTAAGTCCCATAGTGCTCAGAGCCATTTGAACCATTTTTGAAAAATGTCATAAGTTCTGAATAGTTTGAGTTTGAACGTTCATATTGCGCAGTTGTCCGCACGGTTTGGTTTAGCGACGAAGCCCAGTTTTATTTGGATGGGTTCGTCAATAAGTAAAATTGGGGCATTTGGGGGACTGAGAATCCACCTTTCGCGATCGAGAAGTCTCTTCACCCTCAACTGGTGACTGTGTGCTGTGCAACGCCCAGCCACGGAAAAATCAATGCGATATTCCTCCATGGCACGGTACAAATGGTTCAAATGGCTATGGGACGTAACATCTGAGGTCATCACTCCCCTAGAACTTAGAAGTACTTAAACCCAACTAACCTCAGGACATCACACACATCCATGCCAGAGGCAGGATTCGAACCTGCGACCGCAGCGGTCGAGCGGTTCCAGACTGTAGCGCCTAGAACCTCTCGGCCACCGCGGCCGCCCGGCCGGTACATGAATGTTTTGGAAGGTGATTTCATGTGGTTCATACAAGGCAGAACTCGACCCCATCGAAGCAGGAGAGTGTTTGATGTCGTGGAGAAGCACTTCGGGCTAGTGATGGGGAGCTCGTGAATGAGTCGTTCAAATGAACGCTTCACCCCAGTGAAGCGTGAACTGACCACTCAATTTCAATGAACTGCCACTTCAAACTCTTCACAGATAGCACACTCCTCACTTTTGTCTAGTTCACTCACTCTCTTCCACTGTCCCTTTTCCACTGCATCGGCGCTACGTCACTCATTCTCCCTTCACTTAAGTCCTCCCTCTACTGCCTGTCGACGAATCGCGCGGTCAAATACACTTAGAGCAACAGTTGCACTTTGCTTTGCCATCACCTAAACCCGCGAAAAACCCCAAATTTCACTACTTTTAGGCGATCGTGAGTTGCTAGCCAATGTATAAGCGTGAACAGAAACAAAAACTGCTTTCCGAATGAAATAATGAGGGATTTTACCTGAAATCGTACCAATGACAATAGGTGACAGTTAACGTTTTGAATTTAGAGGGTTATTACTCTCAACAAAAATAAAATATACAGGAAAACTTCTGAATAATTACGAAACGTAGGTATATAGACTTTGTGACAGTGGTAAACATACTCATTCCATTTTGGATTAAATTTTAAAAGGAACATAAAATTGGACTGCATTTCGTTGGTAGCCCTAGTTTTCAGCCCTTGAATAAAACAAATAAGGTTTCACTTGGCAGATAAAGACTTTTTTTGGCGCTTCATGAGAAAATGTCGAGCAAGATTAAACGTAATACCTTCTTTATACGTGACAGGCTTCTCTGTTTATCTTTCCTTTGTCCCCTTCGACCATGCTCTATTTAAGTTAACTCACGTCAGACGCTGTAAGACGCAAAACGTTGCGTGCACGTTACTGCATAGTGCGGCCATCTGTTGGTAAAATTATGAAGTATTACGAAGCTTTATTGTACGAGCGAGGCGAAGCGAGCGTAGCCGCGGCTGAGCGGCGAACTGGGCAACTTCGCCAGGCTTCCGTACTTCATTTGAACGCTTCACGGCAAAGAGTGGAATGAATGAAGTAGTTCACGGGAATGAACGAGTTCGACCCATCTCTACTTCGGGCACAGCATTCTGGTTGTGGGGTAACCAGAGGCCACTCGCGTGGGCCTCGATTGGCCGCCGTATTCTCCGGATCTGAACACATGCGACTCGTTTTTGAGGGGCTGTATTAAAAATACCCCGCAGCTCGTGGTCTTGCGGTAGTGTTCTCGCTTCGATTCCCGGGGTTCGATTCCTGGGTTCGATTCCCGGCGGGGTCAGGGATTCTTCCTGCCTCGAGATGACTGGGTGTTGTGTCGTCTTCATCATCATCATCATTCATACCCATTACGGTCGGAGGAAGGCAATGGCGAACCACTTACGCAAGGACCTAGCCTAGTTGGCGGTGCGGTTCTCCCACATCGTCCCCTACGCTCCTCGGACTATGGGACCTCATCATCATCATGTTAAAGACAAGGTGTACGGCAATAATCCCAAAACCATTGTTGTGCTGAAAACAGCCATTCCAGAGGTCGTCGACAGAATTGCTGGTCCGACACTTCACCGGGTCGTGCAGAATTTCGCTATTCGTCTGCGCCACATCATCACCAATGATGGCAAGCATATTAAACAGGTCATAACTTAAATCCGAATATCTGTAGTGACGTTTACATGTCGAATAAAGTGTGCGTTCGTCGTAGTTTGTAATTAATTTACGTTTTTTTTAATATACAGGGTGGCGTACGAAATGTGTTACCATTTTGTTTTTGAATATAAACTTTATTGTCAGTACAATGTGAAAGGAACATATACTACAATGAAGAGCCGTCCATGGAGACTTGTTCTAATTCAGCACATGCTCAATATCTCCACCATTTCGTTTCCTAACTTCGTTCAAACGAACACTGAAGTTAGTGACTACCCTACGGCACATGTCTTCCGTAATTTCACTGCAAGCTTCTGAGCTCCATTAAATCACGTGGACGATACGGGAAAATTTTTTCCTTTAGGTACCCCCAAAGAAAAAAAAGTCACACGGATTGAGGTCTGGACTATTGGGGGGCCAATTTTGTCCGTCATTGAAGCGACCTCGAAATGATCCGCATGTCGAAATGCTCGTGTAAAAACTCCAACACAGTGTTTGCAGTATGTGGCCTTGCTCCATCTTGCATGAACCACTGCGTGTTGAAGGGCGAGGCAGTAGCAAGAAGCTGTGGAATGAAGCTATTGCGAAGCATGCTCAAATAACGCTCGCTGTTCACAGTTTCTTCAAAGAAAAAGGGTCCAATAAGTCCGTGACTGGAAATTGCTGCCCACGCCGTAATCCTCGGAGCATAATGTTGTCGTTCGTGAAGCACTTGAGGGTTTTCAGTGGCCCAAAAGCGTACATTTTGTTTGTTAACCACACCGTCTAGATGAAAATGCGCCTCGTCTGAAAACCAAACGTTGTTGAGAGTTTCTTCCCTATCCTCCGCCCACTGAGCAAACAGTAGTCTCTGCTGCTTGTGTTCTTCGGTGAGCTTCTGTGCACAGGTCATCTTGTATGGGCACATATGGAGGTCACTTTTAAGAATGCGTTGAACGGAGCGTCTGGATATTCCCAGTTGCACTGCTGCCTTTCCACACTATTTCCCGGGACTTGTCTGTACAGCAACTCGTACCGCTTCAATATTCTCCGGCGAACAAACAGGCTTAGGCCGAGGTCGCTTCGCTTCCAATACTGTTCCTTCCTGTACAAATTTATGGTACAACCTGTGGATGGTCTTCTTGCAAGGGACCCATCGTGTGCTAAACTGTTGTCGAAAACGCCTCTGAGTCACAACAAGGCTTTTCGTTTCACGAAAAAGTAACAAAATTGCCGATCGTTGCTGTGTCGTCAGTCTTCCGTTGTCAGCCGTTGCTGCTTACTAGTCTCCTAGCGGCAGTATCGTGAATTACACGTCATTTCGTAACTCATTTGTTTTTCCAAGCTCTGCTGGTACTGCAGTAGAGATCCCAGCGGGATATCTAATGTGCGTCGTAAATTGTGAAAGAAACAATTGGTAACACATTTCGTGCGCCACCCTGTAGTTCAATAATTGTCACCCTGTATATACAAATACAGATTTCTTGCAATACTGAAGCAAATAGAATTCGACATTAAAACTGCAATCAATTCCTCTACAGCAAAAAAAGGAATGGTCTCGTCCGAATTTAAGATCAATGATGCAACAGGTGGCAAACTTCAAAGATGAAAAAAAAGGAATGTGCTGTGTGTAATTAGTTTTCTGTAAAATATAATCTCATGCAGGTACCACGTGGTACACCCTTGGCAGAGTTACTCGAACTGATACAAAAACCACTAATTCATATTTAAGCAACAGCAGGATAATCAGAGTCGTTTTTGCATGTTTCTCACAACAGAGGCGAAACGTGTTTTACAGCTTCGACTAGAAATATGTACGTTACTGCCTGCTTCGAACGGGAGTACTGGGTTCCTTAGAAGAGCGAGAAATTTAACATCAGATTTGACGGTCACAAAGTTGATGAATTTAATGAATTCTAGAACCTTGGCAGCAAAATAACCAATGACGGACGGAGCAAGGGGGACATCAAAAGCAGAATAGCAATGGCAGAAAGGGCATTCCTGGCCAAGAGAAGTGTACTGATATCACACATCAGCCTTAATTTGAGGAAGAAATTTCCGAGAATGGTGCACAGCATTGTATGGTGGTGAAACATGGATTGTGGGAAAACCGGAACAGAAGAAAATCGAAGCATTTGAGATGTGGTGCTACAGAGGAATGTTGGAAATTATGTGGACTAACAAGGCAAGGAATGGGGAGGTTCTGCGAAGAATCGGACAGGAAAGGAATATGTGGAAAACACTGATAAGGAGAAGGGACAGGATGATAGGACATCTGTTAAGAGATCAGGGAATGACTTCTACGGTGCAAGAGGGAGCACTAGAAGGCAGAAACTATAGAAAAAGACAGAGATTGGAGTATACCCAGCAGATAATTGAGGACGTAGGTTGCAAGGGCTACTATACTGGCTGTCCGCATCAAACCAGTCAGATGACTGATGACTGTTCTAGCTTGCACAATTATTAAAACAATGGCTTTTATCGCTGCGGCGACATCTTTTCACGTATTTCAATCAACATCTCTCTCCTGCGAATGCGAAAACATTTCGCGGAAAAAAAAAAGAAATCCAGGGCTCGGACGAAAAGATTTAGGTGTCCTTTTCTCCCATGTACCATTCAAGAGCGGAACGGTGAAAAAATTGTCTGAAAGTCGTTTCGCCGAAGCACTTATGTGTAAGTTGCAGAAAAGCCATGAATGGATTGCTGCAGAAGTTAGCTTTTTTTCCATAAGTTGAATAAACAGAACAGACAAACATGACAGAAACTCTGTAAGTAGGCTGTTTAGGTTTTTATGTTGGTAACGCCACGTAGCGCTCTGTATGAGAATCACTGGCTGTGCTGTGTGCAGTCTGTGGCTGGTTGGCATTGTTGAAATATTTGCTATTGTAGAGTTGGGCAGTTGGATGTGAACAGCGCGTAGCGTTGCGCAGTTGGAGGTGAGCCGCCAGCAGTGGTGGATGTGGGGAGAGAGATGGCGGAGTTTTGAGAACGGATGATCTGGACGTGTGTCCATCAGAGACAGTAAATTTGTAAGACTGGATCTCATAAACTGATATACAGGGCTATTACAAATGATTGAAGTGATTTCATAAATTCACTGTATCTCCATTCATTGAAATATGGTCACGACACACTACAGATACGTAGAAAAACTCATACAGTTTTGTTCGGCTGAAGCCGCACTTCAGGTTTCTGCCGCCAGAGCGCTCGAGAGCGCAGTGAGACAAAATGGCGACAGGAGCCGAGAAAGCGTATGTCGTGCTTGAAATGCACTCACATCAGTCAGTCATTACAGTGCAACGACACTTCAGGACGCAGTTCAACAAAGATCCACCAACTGCTAACTCCATTCGGCGATGGTATGTGCAGTTTAAAGCTTCTGGATGCCTCTGTAAGGGGAAATCAACGGGTCGGCCTGCAGTGAGCGAAGAAACGGTCGAACGCGTGCGGGCAAGTTTCACGCGTAGCCCGCGGAAGTCGACGAATAAATTGGCTCATGCCACAACTGGAGACCGACAGCGCCGACTTCATCTTTCAACAGGATGGTGCCCCACTGCACTTCCATCATGATGTTCGGCATTTCTTAAACAGGAGATTGGAAAACCGATGGATCGGTCGTGGTGGAGATCATGATCAGCAATTCATCCCCTGACTTAACCCCATGAGATTTCTTTCTGTGGGGTTATGTGAAAGGTTCAGTGTTTAAACCTCCTCTACCAAGAAACGTGCCAGAACTGCGAGCTCGCATCAACGATGCTTTCGAACTCATCGATGGGGACATGCTGCGCCGAGTGTGGGAGGAACTGGATTATCGGCTTGATGTCTGCCGAATCACTAAAGGGGCACATATCGAACATTTTTGAATGCCTAAAAAAACTTTTTGAGTTTTTGTATGTGTGTGCAAAGCATTGTGAAAATATCTCAAATAATAAAGTTATTGTAGAGCTGTCAAATCGCTTCAATCATTTGTAATAACCCTGTATATATGAAGACTTTTGAACACTATTAACGTAAATACATTGTTTGTTCCCTATCAAAATCTTTCATTTGCTAAGTATGCCTTCAGTAGTTAGAATCCTTTTATTTAGCTGGCAGTATTGGCGCTCGCTGTATTGCAGTAGTTGGAGTAACAAAGATTTTTGTAAGGTAAGTGACTCATGGCAGGTATAGGTTATTGTTAGTCGGGGCCATTCTTTTGTAGAGATTATTGAAAATCATATTCCGTTGCGCTGAAAACATTGTGTGTCAGTTTAGTGTTGATCAGAATAGGTGAAGAGCGAAGTGTCTGAGTACGTTCAGTTCTGCTCAGGTGTTTGAAAATCAAATAATGTAAGAGGTTTATCAGCACAGTAATTCATTAATTTTTCTAAGGGGAAGTTTCAACTTTAATCATCAGTAATACATTCTCCTTCACTATTTACAAGTTTGCCAACGTTGTGGTAATTTTTCGGTTTCGCTGAAATCACGTGGTTTTGAAACAAAGAACTCGTCGAGCCATGTTTGGATCCGGAAAGGCCGTTTCTTGTTCGATAGGGAGAGGAAGAGACGAAAATCTGAGGCATAAGGGGAGGTGAATAACGTGGGTACGGAATGACTTCCCGACCCACCTCCTGTATAGTGTTTTTGGCCAATCTAGCTGAATGCGGGAGGGCGTTACAGTGGAGTGAAAATGAAATGTCGTGTGGCGAAGGCACCTCTGGCGGGTAGACCTGATCACCTGGTGCAGGTGTTTTGAGATGACGCCACTTTGGCGACTTGATGAAATGATGACGATGAAGACGACACAAACACCCAGTCCCTGAGCGGAGAAAATCTACAACCAGCCGGGATTCGAACCTGCCCCCCCCCCTCCCCCAACTTGACAATCACATCACGCAGGTCTCCCTGGTCGTTGTTCTCAGACTGCGTCTACGAGACGCCTCTCAGTTGTTCACAATAGATGTCAGCAGTGATGGTTACACCGTGGCGAAGCAATTCCTAGTACACCAGATACATGTCCGGCGCGATAGCCGAATGGTCAGCGTGACGGACTGTCGTCCTAAGAGGCCCGGGATCGGTTCCCGGCTGGGTCGGGGATCTTCTCCGCTCAGGGACTGCGTGTTGTGTTGTCTACATCGTCATTTCATCTCCATCCGGCGCGCAGGTCGCCCAATGTGGCATCGAATGTAATAAGGACCTGCACCAAGGCGGGGGCCTCTCGGCCAATGACGCCAAACGCGTACCGAGCAAGGTTGCGCAGTGGCTAGCACACTGGACTCGCATTCGGGACGACGACGGTTCAATCCCGCGTCCGGCCATCCTGATTTAGGATTTCCCTAAATCGGTCCAGGCAAATGCCAGCACGGTTGCTTTGAAAGGGCACGGCCGACTTCCTTCCCCATCCTTCCCTACTCCGATGAGACCGATGACCTCGCTGTCTGGTCTCCTTCCCCAAAACAACCCAACCCAAACGCGTCAGATACATATCATTATCTTTTGTGCATGCGCGCAAAGCTTTATACGGGGGATTTGCTGCTTTGTTTGGGCTCAATGACGCCTTTCCTCTCCCTATGTTAGCAGAAAGACACCATTTCTCGTCACGAGTAACGATACAAGATTATCAAAAATGATGTATTGCGTATGTATGTACGGAATTTCAAAAATATTCTCAAAAAAATCATATTTGTATATTTTGCACATATATACACTCCTGGAAATTGAAATAAGAACACCGTGAATTCATTGTCCCAGGAAGGGGAAACTTTATTGACACATTCCTGGGGTCAGATACATCACATGATCACACTGACAGAACCACAGGCACATAGACACAGGCAACAGAGCATGCACAATGTCGGCACTAGTACAGTGTATATCCACCTTTCGCAGCAATGCAGGCTGCTATTCTCCCATGGAGACGATCGTAGAGATGCTGGATGTAGTCCTGTGGAACGGCTTGCCATGCCATTTCCACCTGGCGCCTCAGTTGGACCAGCGTTCGTGCTGGACGTGCAGACCGCGTGAGACGACGCTTCATCCAGTCCCAAACATGCTCAATGGGGGACAGATCCGGAGATCTTGCTGGCCAGGGTAGTTGACTTACACCTTCTAGAGCACGTTGGGTGGCACGGGATACATGCGGACGTGCATTGTCCTGTTGGAACAGCAAGTTCCCTTGCCGGTTTGGATGTACCGTGCACTATTCAGTGTCCCCTCGACGATCACCAGTGGTGTACGGCCAGTGTAGGAGATCGCTCCCCACACCATGATGCCGGGTGTTGGCCCTGTGTGCCTCGGTCGTATGCAGTCCTGATTGTGGCGCTCACCTGCACGGCGCCAAACACGCATACGACCATCATTGGCACCAAGGCAGAAGCGACTCTCATCGCTGAAGACGACACGTCTCCATTCGTCCCTCCATTCACGCCTGTCGCGACACCACTGGAGGCGGGCTGCACGATGTTGGGGCGTGAGTGGAAGGCGGCCTAACGGTGTGCGGGACCGTAGCCCAGCTTCATGGAGACGGTTGCGAATGGTCCTCGCCGATACCCCAGGAGCAACAGTGTCCCTAATTTGCTGGGAAGTGGCGGTGCGGTCCCCTACGGCACTGCGTAGGATCCTACGGTCTTGGCGTGCATCCGTGCGTCGCTGCGGTCCGGTCCCAGGTCGACGGGCACGTGCACCTTCCGCCGACCACTGGCGACAACATCGATGTACTGTGGAGACCTCACGCCCCACGTGTTGAGCAATTCGGCGGTACGTCCACCCGGCCTCCCGCATGCCCACTATACGCCCTCGCTCAAAGTCCGTCAACTGCACATACGGTTCACGTCCACGCTGTCGCGGCATGCTACCAGTGCTAAAGACTGCGATGGAGCTCCGTATGCCACGGCAAACTGGCTGACACTGACGGCGGCGGTGTACAAATGCTGCGCAGCTAGCGCCATTCGACGGCCAACACCGCGGTTCCTGGTGTGTCCGCTGTGCCGTGCGTGTGATCATTGCTTGTACAGCCCTCTCGCAGTGTCCGGAGCAAGTATGGTGGGTCTGACACACCGGTGTCAATGTGTTCTTTTTTCCATTTCCAGGAGTGTACATTAAAGCTCGAATCACAGATTAGATAAAAACAGCCAACTTGAGTTAATTTGCAGCATTAGGATAGAGTTTTCGAACATGCTCAACGAAATTGTGGAATGGATTTTCCCCAAAACGATGACGCCAGAGAAATTCCGCCAGGTAGTTATTCGGCATAGCTCGGTGAGTTCCGAAACGCCTTTAATTTTTTTCTTTGGCTTTTTGCATTTGTGGTTGCGTTTGTAAAGGGTTCGACAAAATAAAGCGAATGATTAAGGAGTCAGATGATTGTAGCCCAAGTTAACTATGGTGTTGTAAGCTTGCCACAAATTAGAAACTACTGTGGTTGCAGGCAAAACATGCTGTTGCGAAATTGGCAGCAAATGGGTACCATCATGTCGTGTCATAGCAACCATAAAGCTTTGCTTTGTCTCAACATCATAACCACCAAAGACCCACCGTATCACCTCGATGGTACTTTCTCCTGACGAACCAGCACTCGTCTATTTCAACAGTATGGCCAGGTCCGCCCCAAACTATTGGCTCAATTAAGAAATATTCATGGCACATATTCCTGCAAAATTGGCACCAATCGACCACAGTGTGCTCACTGCCAATTTTGAGCTCCCTCATTAAAAACTTTTGCTTGTTGTTGTTGTGGTCTTCAGTCCAGAGACTGGTTTGATAAAGCTCTCCATGCTACTCTATCCTGTGCAAGCTTCTTCATCTCCCAGTACCTACTGCAGCCTACATCCTTCTGAATCTGTTTAGTGTATTCATCTCTTGGTCTCCTTCTACGATTTTTACCCTCCGCGCTGCCCTCTAATACTAAATTGATGATCCCTTGATGCCTCAGAATATGTCCTACCAACCGATCCCTTCTTCTACTCAAGTTGTGCCACAAATTCCTCTTCTCCCCAATTCTATTCAATACCTCCTCATTACTTATGTGATCTACCCATCTAATCTTCAGCATTCTTCTGTAGCACCACATTTCGAAAACTTCTATTCTCTTCTTGTCCAAACTATTTATCGTCCGTGTTTCACTTCCATACATGGCTACACTCCATACAAATACTTTCAGAAACGACTTCCTGACACTTAAATCAATACTGGATGTTAACAAATTTCTCTTCTTCAGAAACGCTTTCCTTGCCATTGCCAGTCTACATTTTATATCCTCTCTACTTCGACCATCATCAGTTATTTTGCTCCCCAAATAGAAAAACTCCTTTACTACTTTAAGTGTCTCATTTCCTAATCTAATTTCCTCAGCATCACATGATTTAATTTGACTACATTCCATTATCCTCATTTTGCTTTTGTTGATGTTCGTCTTATATTCTCCCTTCAAGACACTATCAATTCCTCCATTACCAGATACATAACTTTATCTCTTGTGCATGCGCGTAGGAGTTTGTACGGGGAGTTGCTGCTTTGTTTCGGCTCAATCACGCCTTTCTTTTTCCTATGTTAGTATAAACACTCCATTTCTCGTCACCAGTAACGATACACGATAGGAATCATCGGTGTTGTACACGAGCCAATTCATGACGAGCAAGCAGAGTCGCACATATGGTCACCCACTGATTCTTGTCATTTTGGCTTACAGCGTGCGGTACGCATACACCCGATTTTTGAACCTTCCCCACTGCATGCAAGTGTCACACGACAGTGGAATGATCAAGTTAACCACATTTCTCGAGCACACTGATGTGGATCGTTGTTGATTAATGCGTTTAAACGATGATAACCAAACCCCTGAACGTGGAGAGTCACTAATGTCAAAATGATCCTCCTTAAAACGAAATAACAATTTTCCTGCCGTGCTCTGTCCGATGGCGTAAATCTTTCTGGCTGCCTCCGCCGCTGGTAACCCCTCTATTGAACTCAAGCAGAAGAATACAGGGTGTACATTAAGTCCGGGAACACTTTCAATTATTTATTGCACAAGAAGCAAACATTGTACAGATATCGTACATATGTCATTTTGAAGAGAAACCCTGAACGTTTTTTTTTTTTTTTTTTTTTCCCATGTACCACCGCCACAGCGTAGTTTAGTAATTTGCCGATAGTCGGCGCTAGTCGGAAACATGGCGAGTTCGCTTTCTGTGTGTTGGAGTCTTCGACCATAGTTACTAGTAGACTGGCCTCGCTGTGCAGAAGCTATAGAGCTAGTGTGGCTCCAACATAAACCACGTGACTGTTGGCAAAATGGGGCGGGATTTCAAATCAGCGGTCTGCCATTCTATGTTTGTATCGTATTTTACCCACATTCCTCAATTGACTGCCAAACGCTTCCAACAAAAATTACTTTTTTATTTGCGAAAAATTATGTCAGAAGTACATTTGACGTGGATTTGTTCACAGTACCATTTATAAAATCTAACAAATACATCGAACGCCCCTCTCGTGGCAGCGGGGCGAAATTACTATAAACTATCAGTTAAAGTAAAATGTTGTTAAAATTCTTTTAGACAGTAAGAGTGGGCTCGTGTCAAAACTTTAAACATTGGATTCGCAGCGTATTGAGCTCTAGTCACGTATAAAAGAAAATGGGATATGGGAATTATGTCAACTATAGGTGCCAAAATTGTCGACTTTAGGAGCAGGTCCATTTTAGAGTATCAATTTTAGGTGCACTTCAAAGGTTCAGTTCCCACTACTTTTACAAAAGTTTAAACTATCAGTTTAAAAAAAAAATGATGTTTTAGATGAAAGGTGAGACTTTGAAGTTTCAGAAAATAATTTTCGAGCCCACATTTGTTTAATAGTATTAGAAGGTAGAAAAAAAATTCTCTTCATATGTCGACTGGTGCTCTTGAAAAAAAAAAAAAAAAAAAAAAAAAAAGTCCCATGCTTCTTTACAGAGCGTAAGGGAACGATGCAGGAAGCCGGCCGGAGTGGCCGAGCGGTTAAAGGCGCTACTGTCTGGAACCGCACGACGGCTACGGACGCAGGTTCGAATCCTGCCTCGGGCATGGGTGTGTGTGATGTCCTTAGGTTAGTTACGTTTAAGTAGTTCTAAGTTCCAGGGGACTTATGACCACAGCAGTTGAGTCCCATAGTGCTCAGAGCCATTTGAACCATTTGAACGATGCGGGAGACCCGCACCGCCTTACTAGGCAAGGTCCTAATGGAGGTGGTTTGCCGTTGCCTTCCTCCGACCGTAATGGGGATGAATGGTGCTCGGGAAGCGAGAACGCTACCGCGAGACCACGAGGGCGGACATAGGTGTTCTTACCTTATTATAATCTCACTTGATATACAAAAAGGCGTGTATGTGCAGAGGGCTTAAAGTTTTCCCGTTTCAGGGCCTGTATCCAAAGCTGCCTTCGGTTTTCATCCTTAGGGAACCTATGAGTGGAAACGAGAAACAGTTATACTTACTTCTGTAACCGAATTATCACAGATACTTTCCAAATGTAATATGAGTCTGACTTTAAAGGAATCACTTCCAACACTTTAATTTACATGATACTCTATTTCAAGTGTAAAAAACATATAAAAGTCACTTCAGCAGATTTCAATAAACGCATCTCCACTATCATAGAAATACTTACAAGTGAAATGTAAGGCCATTTCCCCGGACAAAAGGCTGAGTACAGCCATAAGCGCAACACGAAACAACCATGTTTTGCCAACATTCACGTGACTTTAGCCCAGAGATGTTGGAGCCACGAAAATGACGTCAGGGCCAGTCTATTACATTTATGGTCGAAGGTTGGAGTTCGACAAAAACAAATGAGGTGCAGCTGTTCAGCGGATGTTTAGAACCACGTATGGCATTCCTTGATGTTGGCTTCTTACCGTAAGTGGTTCTAAACATCCGTTGAACAGCTGTAGCACACTTACGAATGGTGCGATCCGTTTGTTTCCCAAGTCGTGCAGCGACCGTAAATCATAAATTTACCAAATATGCAGCAGCCAGTCGCAAAATCATGTTTTATTTATTCACTTTTGCAAATCGATTTCACTTAATGTCTGACCTCTGCTTAAGACAGTATTACTACTCTGGGCATATAATGGTTGAAATCACCGATGATGGCTGTTAATCAGCTGAAACCGATTTGTAAAAGTGAAGAAATGAAACATGATTTTGCGACTGGTTGCTGCATATTTGGTAATTTTAAATTGTAGCACACTTGTTTTTGTCGAACTCCAACACACAGGAAGTTCGCTGCACAACTGAACTCGCCATGTTTGCGACTAGCGCCGACTATCGGCAAATTACCAAACTATGCTGTGGCGGCATACATGAAAAAAAACTTTCAGGGTTTCTCTTCAAAATGACATATGTATGATATCTGTTCAATGTTTTGGTTCTTGTGCAATAAATAATAGAAAGTGTCAAAAAATGGTTCAAATGGCTCTGAGCACTATGGGACTCAACTGCTGTGGTCATAAGTCCCCTAGAACTTAGAACTAGTTAAACCTAACTAACCTAAGGACATCACACACATCCATGCCCGAAGCAGGATTCGAACCTGCGACCGTAGGCGTCGCGTGGTTCCAGACTGAAGCGCCTAGAACCGCTCGGCCACCGCGGCCGGCAACTGAAAGTGTTCCCGGACTTATATGTGCACCCCGTATGTCGCAAATGTTCCGATTTCTGCAGTTGGCGCACCATCGTCTAGTGTCAACAACTACACTCACTATCTCCAAACGACAAAATTACAATATGAAAAGTCAAATACGAACAGTGAACTACAAATAAAAAATGACAATCGATAAATGAAATTCGCGCCGGCCGTGGTGGCCGAGCGGTTCTAAGCGCTTCAGTCTGGAACCGCGCGACCGGTACGGTCGCAGGTTCGAATCCTGCCTCTGGCATGGATGTGTGTGGTGTCCTTAGGTTAGTTAGATTTAAGTATTTTTATTTATTTATTTATTTAACCTGGCAAGATTAGGGCCATCAGGCCTTTTCTTACACCTAACCAGGCATTCTACTTATTTTACATTCATACGTTTTAGTAGGCATGTTAAACTACATCTAGTACAAAAAGTGAAATAAACAATTAGAAATACATACATATAGAGTTTATATTCGTAGATCATAAGTACTGTTATAATTAGACATTATTGAAGAGACAAATTTTAGATAGGAGTGCTGGCAGCAGGGAGTATGAGGGAGACTCATGGTGAAGGGAGGAGAAGAATAGAGAGACATGATGAAACATAATTAAGGAAATATAAAGGAAAAGAAGATTGAGTGGCTAATAGAGATAGATGAAGAGGAAGGCATCTCGGGAGCAAGATAGGAGACGCTAGCTTTGCTATTTGACAGATGAGAGGATTGGCCTGGTACATTAATTTTGTGGAGAACTTTATGAAGATGATAGTAGGAAATGCTTCAACTTCTCCTTAAAAGCAGCAGGAGATTGAATTTTGCGCAAGGTAAGGGGCAGTTTGTTCCAGAGGCGGACAGCGGCAACTGAGAAGGAGTTTGCAAAAGTTTTTGTTTTGTGAGTGGGCACAGTTAGGATACCAAATAAGAGTGACCTCGTGTTTCGATTATGGTGGCATGACAGGTTTTTAATCTCTGAAGCAAGGTACTGGGGTGCTTGCGCGACGAGGAGTCGGTGAAGTAGACATAGAGTGTGGTAGTCACGCAATTTGTTCTAAGTGCTAGGGGACTGATGACCGCAGATGTCAAGTGCCTCAGTGCTCGGTGCCATTTGAACCGTTTGATAAATGAAATCCACAGTAACAGAAATACCAACACGCAAAACAAAAACGTTACGAACTCATGCACCAACCTAATACATTTGCTTAGCTGCCATCCAGTAAGCGGCCAGCTGCTGTACGACGCTACAGAAACAAGAGCAAAGAGTAACTGCACGGGGAACGACATTTCGTGCCCCCACTTCCTCACCAAACCGATAAGAAGATTGCAAAGATCATGCCGACGTCAATCAGATAACACGGGAGCAAGCAAGCACGCCGAAACAATGCCAGCCAGGAAGATTACAGGCTTTTAATCGGATTTTCAAGTATACGCCGTTACATAAGAGCGCGCGGAATGCCACATCTGGAGCCGAACGTTCTCGATAAATCACTATCGGGGAAAAAGAGAAAAAAAAGTACTCCACTGACCCGCGGAGATAAGGGGTTCGCCTGCAGAGCGCTGGGTAAACGCTTTTGCAACGTCAAGTGTTTGCGCGAAAACAGGATAGAGTATTACGTTTCTGATGAGAGGAGGAGGGGGGGGGGGGGTGGAATCGGTGAATGAGATAGCTGGGCCCGTCGTATCACATCGCACACTATCAAAACCTCGTACTCATGCATCGTCTGATGGTTCAAATGGTTCTGAGCACTATGGAACTTAACTTCTGATGTCATCAGTCCCATAGAACTTAGAACTACTTAAACCTAACTAACCTAAGGAGATCACACACATCCATGCCCGAGGCGGAATTCGAACCTGCGACCGTAGCGGTCCCGCGGTTCCAGACTGTAGCACCTAGAACCGGTCGGCCACACCGGCCGGCCATCGTTTGATGCTGTACCACTATGTACAAGGCCTGTTAAAAAAATACCCGCACTTTGTCCGCAAAATTTTTCTGCGCTTACCTTCTACTTGTTGACTGTAATACTCTCTTTCAAATTCTGAAGGTGGCGGGGGTAAAATAGAGAGAGCGAAACGCTATTTACAATTTGTACAGAAAGCAGATGGCAGTCATAAGAGTCGAGGGGTATGAAAATGAAGCAGTGGTTGGGAAGGGAGTCAGACATGGTTGTAGCCTATCTCCGATGTTATTCAATCTGTATATTGAGCAAGCAGTAAAGGAAACAAAAGAAAAGTTCGGAGTAGGTATTAAAATCCATGGAGAAGAAATAAAAACATTGAGGTTCGCCGATGACACTGTAACTGTCAGAGACAGCAAAGGACTTGGAAGAGCAGCTGAACGGAATGGACAGTGTCTTGAATAGAGGGTATAAGATGAATATCAACAAAAGCAAAACAACGATAATGGAATGTAGTCCAATGAAATCGGGTGATGCTGAGGGAATTAGATTAGGAAATGAGACACTTAAAGTAGTAAAGGAGTTTTGCTATTTGGGGAGCAAAATAACTGATGATGGTCGAAGTAGAGAGGATATAAAATGTAGACTGGCAATGGCAAGGAAAGCGTTTCTGAAGAAGAGAAATGTGTTAACATCGAGTATAGATTTAAATGTCAGGAAGTCGTTTCTGAAAGTATTTGTATGGAGTGTAGCCATGTATGGAAGTGAAACGTGGACGATAAATAGTTTGGACAAGAAGAGAATTGAAGCTTTCGAAATGTGGCGCTACAGAAGAATGCTGAAGATTAGGTGGGTAGATCGCATAACTAATGAGGAGGTATTGAATAGGATTGGGGAGAAGAGGAATTTGTGGTACAACTTGACTAGAAGAAGGGATCGGTTGGTAGGACATGTCCTGAGACATCGAGGGATCACCAATTTAGTATTGGAGGGCAGCGTGGAGGGTAAAAATCGTAGAGGGAGACCAAGAGATGAATACACTAAGCAGATTCAGAAGGATGTAGGCTGCAGTAGATACTGGGAGATGAAGAATCTTGCACAGGATAGAGTAGCATGGAGAGCTGCATCAAACCAGTCTCAGGACTGAAGACCACAACAACAACAACAACAACGACAACAAAACCGACAGTATATTTATTATGTGCAGCCGATATTTTTATAGTCACATAAGTCGATACTTTTACCGACAGTATATCGTTAGACATCTTCGATTTCTACTTTTTGTGCACGGTCTCCTCCACAATTGATAGAACGCTCCCAGCGTCATCCCCACTTCCGGAAGCAGTCTCAGTACGCCCCTTGCTGAATCGCGCGAAGTGTCGTTTGCGAGTTTTCTGTTATCTCGTCTTGTTGCAAATCTCCCTCCTGTTAACGGGATCTTCAACTTTGGAAATTAAAAGAACTCCGCAGGGGCCAGGTTGTAACGGAACATATTAAAGGCTTTACTGTACCGAAGTATGCGATACCCTCCAAATTCAACCAGTTTAACGAGTATTTATGATTATAGAAAAGTTATTGTGTATGTTAACAATGATTGCGTAACATGTCTCCATAAACAGTCAACCCATTAAATTATACTGAATAACTAACCCACACAAAAGTTAATATCACTTGATCACTGATACAGCAAATGTCATCATGTAAAAACACTGAGTTCATCTTAAATAATTAATATGAAGTACGAAAAATAGTGTACAACTTAGGTATTTTGGATCTCCTTAAATAAAAATCACCCAGTGAAACCTATTTGTTCACTAGGAGCAGTGTCACTTAGTATTCACGAAATCAATCCTGTTTTAGACGAAAACCAATATATTTCTTAATAATTCATGTTAATTACTTATTTATGCAAATTAGAGAAGTCAATTGACAAACTTCTAAAAAACGGACTTTTTGTAACAAAGAATTATTCTGTCAAGTCAACAAATCTGTCTGTCATTTTAATAACATGTTAAATTATGTCACTCGATGCAAATTAATAACTTTTCTGCACAAATTATGATAACAGATGTACATGTGACTTGTAAACTATATCTCTTTTTAGTAGTTCTTTGACAATGTTATAAATACGAGCAGCAAGAAGGGTCGAGAGGCAGTCGGAATGTCACTTTGGTACAGTGAGTTTGTGTGTTATTGTTTGAGGTGGATAAACAATGCAAAGAACATGTAAAGGAAGTTATGTTGTGTCATAGTCTTTGGTGGACAGTGGAATTAAGATGGCCACCAGAGAAATAAATATTTGAAGTTTACATATTTGTTGGTTTCGTTCATTCTTTATCATCAAAAGCACATAAAAAACACGGGACCTCATGTTTTTAACCCTAGACAACCAGATTTAGAGCCAGCATCAACATCGAGACACAGCAGCGATCCAGCAAGCAGCAGTGATTACTACAATGCATTGTAATGGCGCCAACCTAACATCAAGTGCTAGCAAGCTCCGTAAATGGGAGTGAAATAGTGCGATTATAGCAATTAGCAATATCTACGACCAGGCGACCAACACAAGGTCTGGACAGAGTACGGAGGATCAGACAGCACAGTGAAGTCCGCCACTGGTATCCGAGTGGTCAGCGCGGCAGAATGTCAATCCTAAGGGGCTGGGTTCCACCAGCCACCTCATCACACTCACCACAATGAGAACGTGTGCAGTGATAGTGATTGAGTGCATCAGAAAAGATAAAGTGATTTCTCCTCTCGCCTCAAATAGGGATGTATAGTAGTACAAAGTGTTTCTTCTTAGCGAAATCAGTACTCCTCTTCGAACTCCAGACCTATGCTCTCCCCATCAACTTCGTCCGTCTCGTTGCTTCCTTCCTCTCCCATCGTCCCTCCTATGTGACTATCCACAATTCCAACTCCTGTACAGGGTTATTACAAATGACTGAAGCGATTTCTCAGCTCTACAATAACTTTATTATTTGAGATATTTTGACAATGCTTTGCACACACATACAAAAACTCAAAAAGTTTTTTTAGGCATTCGCAAATGTTCGATATGTGCCCCTTTAGTGATTCGGCAGACATCAAGCCGATAATCAAGTTCCTCCCACACTCGGCGCAGCATGTCCCCATCGATGAGTTCCAAAGTATCGTTGATGGGAGCTCGCAGTTCTGGCACGTTTCTTGGTAGAGGAGGTTTAAACACTGAATCTTTCACATAACCCCACAGAAAGAAATCGCACGGGGTTAAGTCGGGAGAGCGTGGAGGCCATGACACGAATTGCTGATCGTGATCTCCACCACGACCGATCCATAGGTTTTGCAATCTCCTGTTAAAGAAATGCCGAACATCGTGATGGAAGTGCGGTGGAGCACCATCCTGTTGAAAGATGAAGTCGGCGCTGTCGGTCTCCAGTTGTGGCATGAGCCAATTTTCCAGCATGTCCAGATACACGTGTCCTGTAACGTTTTTTTCGCAGTAGAAAAAGCGGCCGTAAACTTTAAACCGTGAGACTGCACGAAACACGTTAACTTTTGGTGAATTGCGACTTTGCTGCACGAATGCGTGAGGATTCTCTACCGCCCAGATTCGCACATTGTGTCTGTTCACTTCGAGATTAAGAAAAAATGTTGCTTCATCACTGAAAACAAGATTTGCACTGAACGCATCCTCTTCCATGAGCTGTTGAAACCGCGCCGAAAATTCAAAGCGTTTGACTTTGTCATCGGGTGTCAGGGCTTGTAGCAATTGTAAACGGTAAGGCTTCTGCTTTAGCCTTTTCCGTAAGATTTTCCAAACCGTTGGCTGTGGTACGTTTAGCTCCCTGCTCGCTTTATTCGTCGACTTCCGCGTGCTACGCGTGAAACTTGCCCGCACGCGTTCAACCGCTTCGTCGCTCACTGCAGGCCGACCCGTCGATTTCCCCTTACAGAGGCATCCAGAAGCTTTAAACTGCGCATACCATCGCCGAATGGAGTTAGCAGTTGGTGGATCTTTGTTGAACTTCGTCCTGAAGTGTCGTTGCACTGTTATGACTGAGTGATGTGAGTGCATTTCGAGCACGACATACGCTTTCTCGGCTCCTGTCGCCATTTTGTCTCACTACGCTCTCGAGCGCTCTGGCGGCAGAAACCTGAAGTGCGGCTTCAGCCGAACAAAACTTTATGAGTTTTTCTACGTATCTGTAGTGTGTTGTGACCATATGATAATGAATGGAGCTACAGTGAATTTATGAAATCTCTTCAATCATTTGTAATAGCCCTGTACTTTCTATCCCTCTGCCGGCGTGCCCCAGGGTTCTGTCCTTTCCCATCTCCTCTATCTCCCTTACACTGCTGATATGCCCAAACCTCCCCCACCTGTTCATCTTCTCCAGTTTGCTGATGAGACCGCCTTCCGTGCCCTTTATCCTACCCTTCAACGGTCCCAACGTACCCTCCAAAACCGCCTCGACCAATTCACCACTTGGTGCAACCAGTGGTTCCTCCATATCAAGACCCAGATCATCATAGGCCGCACCACCTGCTCCTTCCATTTCCATGATTTCTCCCTCACCATTTACGGCTGTCCTATCCACCTCACTCCTACCCTCAAGTACCTTGGCCTCAGACTCGACCGCCACCTCACCTGGACTCCCCATCTCCTTACCATCCAAAACAAAGCTCACAACCGCCTCCGCCTCCTGAAACTCCTGTCTGGCCGGACGTGGGGTCTGCATCCTTGCGCCATCCTCCACACATACAAATCCTTGATCCACCCCATCCTCTGTTATGCCAGCGTAGTTCGGACTTCCGCCCCTCCCAGGTTCTATAAAGCCCTCCGAATCCTCGAACGCCGTGCGCTCCGACTCGCCTTCCACATCCGCCTTCCGTCCCCCACGCGCATCCTCTACGACCTCGTCCTCTTCCCCCACCTTCTCCTTTTCCTCGAACACACCCGCACACTATATATTGTCCGCCGCCCTGATCCCCGTCACCCCCTGGTGTCTCCCTTCCTCTCCACCCCCAACCAGTTGCCGCGCCTTTACCGTTGTGTCCCTCCCTCTCTCTATCTCCACACCCTCCATCTCCTTTCCCAACACAACTTCCGTCTACCCCTCCCACATGATGAGCTTCGCCCTGACATCTACCCTTGCTACCAACTCTAACCCCCTCTTCCTGCCTCCTCCTCAGGGCTCCCTCTCCTCCCCCTCCCTCCTCCTGAGCGGCTTCCCCCTCCGACTCCCCCTCCATCTCTTGTGCCCTCTTTCAGTGTCTCTGCACTCCCTCCTGCCCTGTCTTCCCTTTTCCTCTCCCGCCCCACGTGTCTCCTGCCTCTTCATGAACCCACGGTTGCCCCTCCTCTCTTCATCCCGCCGCTTCCCCAGCTGCCCCATGCTCTCCCCTCCTTTTCCATCCTCTCTCACCTTTCCCTCGGCACGTCCCACCTGGCAGTTTTATTCTTCGTCGTGTGTGCTACAGGTGGGTTTTAAGTGTGTTGTTCCAGAGTGTTTTTAATACTGTGGCCGACTTTTAACCTGTGCATGAGCATCCAGTGTCTTCTCTGTGTTTTAAGAATCGCCAACTGTGTTTTTTTAACTTTCTGGTGACTTTTTTAATTGTCCCCCATGAACGTCTACGTGTCTATGTCTTTTTACCTCCATTTTCTCCCCTTACTCTGTTGTATGTTCCCCTTTTTTATCTCCTTATGTATGTATCATTTTATTCTTGTTTTAGTTGTCGTGTCACTCGGCTGAAGAGCCGCGGATTGTGCTGCTGACAGCCCTCCCCTGCCCATATGGGGCAGGGGAATGAAATCACAATAAAGGAAAAAAAAATGAAATCAGTGATAGAAAGTGCTTCTCACCAAACATCTGTCATGCTCGCAGCCAAATCAGTGTCAAAAGTATGCCCAGTAATACTAAAAGTGATTTTTTTCTTCTTCCTCATTTTTGTATTCTATTGTCTAGGATACAAGCATCACTTAGTGGAAAGTGCCAACTACTCATAATTTTTTTCGAATGATTGCCTATACTATGTGCCCTATAAAATTTATTTTGTTTACTCACACTTTCCTCTCTATTTGTCTTACATAATATGACATACTTTTTCCTTCTTCTTCAATTTATGTATAATCTGTAGCACATGTAAAAATATTTTCTTCCACTTCTGCTCCATCTATCAAGCCGATGTTTTCGGTCATACTGTCCCACCTAACAGTGCAAACTAGTAGAAGAGATCAAAGCAGAATACACCATGTGAATGTGGCATTACAAGTGCATGACATACAGAAATTTGAACTCAAAATCAATGTGTCGATGCTCTTTATAAATTATTATGCCTGTCCTGCAATGCTTTACCCAAAGAAAAAAGACGACAAATGGCCATGTAAAAGGGTTCAAGGAACAACAATAAGAGAGAAACGAAAGGAATATGTAGACGAAAACCTCTAAAATGACAGTAACGTTAACCAACTCTAGAAATAGGTTAATAGAATGAAATGTTTCTTTATTTAAACGTATCGTTGTTAATACATTTAAATAAATATATATGGTTACAAAAAAAAAGATTTCGATTCCCGGCTGGGTCGGATTTTTTTCACCGCTCAGGGACTGAATGTTGTGTTGTCCTAATCATCGTCATTTCATCCTCATCGACGCGCAAGTCGCCGAAGTGGCGTCAAATCTAAAGATTTGCACCAGGCGAGCGGTCTACCCGACGGGGGGGGTCCTAGTCACACGACATTTACATTTTAGTACAGCGATTTCGTTTCTTGTGCAACAGCCAAGCAGCAACAGGGATGAATGTACCGGTGCGTTATAGTGATGAAGAGCCCTGAATTGTCTCGCCACATTTCAATCCGTTTTCTTCTCACGTTTTCTCGCAGGCGTCCCAACACCTACCGATAGTACGGAGATCCGGTGAGCCGGTCAGTCTGTGGGTCGTTTTTAGGCGGTTTTCCATTTGCCTCGGCCAATGCGGGTTGGTTCCCCTTATTCCGCGTCAACTACACTATGTCGGCGATATATTAGATACAGGCTCCCAGGTAGATGCTATTTTTCTTGACTTCCGGAAGGCGTTCGATGCAGTTCCGCACTGTCGCCTGATAAACAAAGTAAGAGCCTACGGAATATCAGACCAGCTGTGTGGCTGGATTGAAGAGTTTTTAGCAAACAGAACACAGCATGTTGTTATCAACGGAGAGACGTCTACAGACATTAAAGTAACCTCTGGCGTGCCACAGGGGAGTGTTATGGGACCATTGCTTTTCACAATATATATAAATGACCTAGTAGACAGTGTCGGAAGTTCCATGCGGCTTTTCGCGGATGATGCTGTAGTATACAGAGAAGTTGCAGCATTAGAAAATTGTAGCGAAATGCAGGAAGATCTGCAGCGGATAGGCACTTGGTGCAGGGAGTGGCAACTGACCCTTAACATAGACAAATGTAATGTATTGCGAATACATAGAAAGAAGGATCCTTTATTGTATGATTATATGATAGCGGAACAAAAACTGGTAGCAGTTACTTCTGTAAAATATCTGGGAGTATGCGTGCGGAACGATTTGAAGTGGAATGATCATATAAAATTAATTGTTGGTAAGGCGGGTACCAGGTTGAGATTCATTGGGAGAATCCTTAGAAAATGTAGTCCATCAACAAAGGAGGTGGCTTACAAAACACTCGTTCGACCTATACTTGAGTATTGCTCATCAGTGTGGGATCCGTACCAGATCGGGTTGACGGAGGAGATAGAGAAGATCCAAAGGAGAGCGGCGCGTTTCGTCACAGGGTTATTTGGTAACCGTGATAGCGTTACGGAGATGTTTAACAAACTCGAGTGGCAGACTCTGCAAGAGAGGCGCTCTGCATCGCGGTGTAGCTTGCTCGCCAGGTTTCGAGAGGGTGCGTTTCTGGATGAGGTATCGAATATATTGCTTCCCCCTACTTATACCTCCCGAGGAGATCACGAATGTAAAATTAGAGAGATTAGAGCGCGCACAGAGGCTTTCAGACAGTCGTTCTTCCCGCGAACCATACGCGACTGGAACAGGAAAGGGAGATAATGACAGTGGCACGTAAAGTGCCCTCCGCCACACACCGTTGGGTGGCTTGCGGAGTATAAATGTAGATGTAGATGTAGATTGCGGCGCGTACGGGTACACCACCACTACTCTACCACGCAATCATAGGGGTTACACTCGTCTGGTGTGAGACGTTCCCTGGGGGGGGGGGGGTCCACCGGGGGGGCGTACGGCACAATAACCCTGGGTTCGGTGTGGGGCGGCGGAGGGCTGAAGTGGACTGCGGTAGTCGTCGTGGGGTTGTGGACCACTGCGGCTGCAGCAGGTATGGAAGCTCTCCGTCGTTTTTAGGTCCCCGGTTAACATACAACATACAACCATTCGACGTTTTCGCAGTACAACGCTAATAGGAACGGTAAGACTAGTATCGTCGATTCAAGCGAATGTGAATGATGTACTCCTTCGAAGATCAAGTCGATATGCTTCTCCTTTACGGAGAATGCCAACGAAATTGACTGAGAGCTAGAGACTTACACGCTGAAAGATATCCTCAACGTATTCACGCTACACGTCGTACATTTAAATATGTCTAAACTGAGAACAACTGGATCTTTAACGCATCGGAAACATATACGGCAAAGAAATGTTACCAACGAGAAAACGGAAATTGGTACTCTAGCCACTGTGCTTCGAGATCCTTGTCTTAGTTCGCGTCAGATCGCAAGGGAATCTGGCATGAGCCAGAGTAGTGTTGTTTGTGTTCTGCATCGCCATAACTATCATCCTTAACATACCAGTCTCCACCAAGAATTAACTGGTACCGATTGTATGCGTCGCATCGAATTCTGCCGTTGGGCTCGACTTCAGGTTCAGAGGGATGACACATTTTTAATTTGATTTTATTTACTGATGAGGCCACATTCACCAACCATGGAAATGTTAATTTGCATAACATGCGTTATTGGGCGACTGAAAAAGCATGTTGGCTGCGGCAAGTTCCACACCAAAAACTGTGGTCGGCGAATGTATGGTGTGGGATTCTGGAGGACAGAATTACAGGCTATTTAATCGAAGGAAAATGGTAGGAAGTACACCACATTCCTGCAAGGATCATTAGGTCCGTTATTGGAGGAAATACCTTTAGGAACAAGGAACAGAATGCGGTTTCAACGATGGGTGTCCGGCACATTTCTCGCTGGTGGCTAGAGATGAACTGCAGAGACAATTCCCAAATCGTTGGATTGGACGCGGAGGATGTAGGTCGTGGCCTGCTCGTTCGCCAGACTTGAGACCTCTGGATGTTTCCTTGTGGGGATTCGTAAAAGACGTTGTTTATAAAGACGTTCCAACTGCACCTGAAGATATCCGAGAGAGAATTGTCAGAGCATGTGCTTCGATAAGTGCCGAAGTGATAAGGTTGAAATGGCTCTGACCGCTTTGGGACTTAACATCTGAGGTCATCAGTCACCTACAACTTAGAACTACTTAAACCTAACTAACCTAAGGACATCACACACACCCATGCCCGAGGTAGCTTTCGAAACTGCAACCGTAGCGGTCGGGCGGTTACAGACTGAAGCGCCTAGAACCGCTCGGCCACAGCGGCCGGCAAGTGATAAGGAATACCACTCAATCCATGATAAGAAGATTGCAGCACTGCATTGATACCAATGGTCATCACTTCGAACACCTTCCGTAAATGAACGTTCATGCCACCTTTGTGACCTTCGTTGACCTTCAAAGACCTTACTGTTACATATCAATAGATTCGTCTCGATAGCCGTTATCATAAAATAAGTATCAAACTATAGCATTCCATTTAAAGAAACAAAGTTGACCTTCATATCTCTGAAGCGACCCTACCTAGCAACAAAAACCAACGTCACATTATAGCCCCCGTTTTCCCATGCAACTTTTGTCCCACAAACTTTTCAGTGCCTATTATACTTTCGGAGTTATTTTTGGTGGCACTCGTTAGTGATTCACCCTGTATATAAAGTCTGAAGTAAATCCGAGATCCGAAGTTGGACCTCGTCTTGGAAGCTCAAGAAAACGCACTCGCACACGCTTTTAATGAGTAATTTGTACAAAACTGTTATTACAATCTAAATGCCGGCCGTAGTGGCCGAGCGGTTCTAGGCACTGCAGTCGGGAACCACGTCACTCCTACGGTCGCAGGTTCGAATCCTGCCTCGGGCGTGGATGTGTGTGATGTCCTTAGGTTAGTTGGGTTTAAGTAGTTCTAAGTTCTAGGGGACTGACGACCTCCCATAGTGCTCAGAGCCATTTGAACAATCTACATCTTTAGGAGAGCGCAAAAACTCGAATGTCTCGCCCGGTTCAGGGACGCCGACCTTCCCAATGTGAAATGACGACTGGTGTCAAGGGTTAAGAAGATTGAAGTCCGTGCGAAACGCAGTGCCTATTGAGAAGGACTGGTAAAGATGTTCTGTCAGAACAGCAGCAATAGTAGCGCTGCATTGTGTGAATATCGCTGACAAAACAGCTGCCGAGTGTCCGTCCCCATGTCAATACAACGGCTGCAGAGTATGGTCAGGAAATTTGAAGAAGTAGGTAAATTAGGCGGTGCAGCAGGGAGATAGGGGCGGTCCATTCCCATGGCAGCTGTTGCTGAAGTTGCTGTAGCTACAGCCGCCCCTGCTGCACATGTCTCGAATTCTGCAGCCAGCACACGGGCTCTCTGCCCCGGCCGACGGTTCGAAATATTTTGCGGCGCATTTGTTGTGAAACACAACTAGCTCTTTACTCACACGAAGTACTGCGTGCTATTGACAAGGGATTTCCAACTGATTCCGTATTTCTGGATTTCCAGAAGGCCTCTGACACCGTAACTCACAAGAGGCTTTTAATCAAATTGCGTGCTTACGGAATATCGTCTCAGTTATCCGACTGCATTCGTGATTACCCGTCACAGAGGTTACAACGCGTGGTAACTGACGGAAATTCATCGAGTACAACACAAGTGTCTTCTGGCGTTCCGCAAGGCAGTGTTATAGTTCATCTGCTGATCCTTGTATACAGGGTGTCCCATTTATCTTGACCACCTTAAATTACTGTTTGTCCAGATGCAAATTACAAAATGTTTCAAGCAAATGTTCTTTAGCCGTCAGGCGGACATCAATCCGCATGATTGCCTTCGTTGAAGCTTTGTTTTTTTTACAAATATACGAACAGTGCTATGACATTTTTAAATGGCACCCTGTATTTTTATTCGGTAATTCACTTCCTCTCCTAACGACCTGTTCAAAAATGTATCACAGTGCACCATTCACTGAAACACAACGTTATTAATTACGCAACACAACACTGGCATGCATGTTCCCACTGCTTAGTGGAGGTACTCGGGGTAATGGGCCACATCCCCATGCTGACGCTGACGAGGACAGATGTAAACGTACGTAGAATGCACACCCGTCATTCCATCAACCATCGTCAGTTGAAGAGTTGTGTGGGTACAATGTACACCAACGAAGACAAGGTAGAAATGTTACTCACCTATGGAGAATGTAAGTTCGTAGAACAGTAATTGCAACACTGTTTTCTTATATACGGGTTAAAATTGGTTCAAATGGCTCTGAGCACTATGGGACTTAACATCTATGGTCATCAGTCCCCTAGAACTTAGAACTACTTAAACCTAACTAACCTAAGGACATCACACAACACCCAGTGATCACAAGGCAGAGAAAATCCCTGACCCCGCCGGGAATCGAACCCGGGAACTCGGGCGCGGGAAGCGAGAACGCTACCGCACGACCACGACCTGCGGACTATTCGGGTTATATTTAGAACCAGTAGTTTAGTCTTTTTAAATAGTGTTGTGTAGAGTAGGCATATAGTAAAGGCTGTCCTTGCTACAAACTGCATCGACATAACGTTTCTTATATTGTTGTTGTTGTTGAATGTAGGCGGAATGCAACGCACGCAGCGGAACTGTACAAAATGGTTCAAATGGCGCCGGCCGAGGTGGCCGAGCAGTTCTAGGCGCTTCAGTCTGGATCCGCGCGACCGCTACGGTTGCAGGTTCGAATCCTGCCTCGGTCATGGAAGTTTGTGATGTCCTTAGGTTAGTTAGGTTTAAATAGTTCTAGTTTCTAACGGACTGATGACCTCACAAGTTAAATCTCATAGTCCTCAGAACCATTTGGTTCAAATATCTATCAGTCAAAAATGGTTCAAATGGCTCTGAGCACTACGGGACTTAACATCTATGGTCATCAGTCCCCTAGAACTTAAAACTACTTAAACCTAAGGACGTCACCTACATCCATGCCCGAGGCAGGATTCGAACCTGTGACCGTAGCGGTCGCGCGGATCCAGACTGAAGCGCCTAGAACTGCTCGGCCACAGCGGCCGGCGGAACTGTACAGAGAGCGATACCCTGACAAGAACCCACCTTCCCGACGGATGTTTTCTCGTCTTTTTGCGACGCTTCAGGAAACGGGAAGTTTCAGCCCACGACAACGCAATCGTCGTAGCACTCGCACGGACGAAGCTGCCGAAGTTACTGTTCTCGCTTCCGTTGCTACGAATCCACATGTCAGCACACGACAGCTTGAACACGAGATTGGCATTCCTAAAAACATCGTATGCTTACATGTCACCGGTTACATCCTTACCATGTACACCTACATCAAGAATTGCTTGGAATGATTTCCAGAGTCGTGTACAGTTCTGTCAGTTGGCATAGCAGCAAATCCTTGCCAACCCGAACTTCTTCTCCAACGTTCTATTTACCGATGAATGATCCTCCTCAAACAAAGGACTGGTAAATACACTCCTGGAAATTGAAATAAAAACACCGTGAATTCATTGTCCCAGGAAGGGGAAACTTTATTGACACATTCCTGGGGTCAGATACATCACATGATCACACTCACAGAACCACAGGCACATAGACACAGGCAACAGAGCATGCACAATGTCGGCACTAGTACAGTGTATATCCACCTTTCGCAGCAATGCAGGCTGCTATTCTCCCATGGAGACGATCGTAGAGATGCTGGATGTAGCCCTGTGGAACGGCTTGCCATGCCATTTCCACCTGGCGCCTCAGTTGGACCAGCGTTCGTGCTGGATGTGCAGACCGCGTGAGACGACGCTTCATCCAGTCCCAAACATGCTCAATGGGGGACAGATCCGGAGATCTTGCTGGCCAGGGTAGTTGACTTACACCTTCTAGAGCACGTTGGGTGGCACGGGATACATGCGGACGTGCATTGTCCTGTTGGAACAGCAAGTTCCCTTGCCGGTCTAGGAATGGTAGAACGATGGGTTCGATGACGGTTTGGATGTACCGTGCACTATTCAGTGTCCCCTGGACGATCACAAGTGGTGTACGGCCAGTGTAGGAGATCGCTCCCCACACCGTGATGCCGGGTGTTGGCCCTGTGTGCCTCGGTCGTATGCAGTCCTGATTGTGGCGCTCACCTGCACGGCGCCAAACACGCATACGACCATCATTGGCACCAAGGCAGAAGCGACTCTCATCGCTGAAGACGACACGTCTCCATTCGTCCCTCCATTCACGCCTGTCGCGACACCACTGGAGGCGGGCTGCACGATGTTGGGGCGTGAGCGGAAGACGGCCTAACGGTGTGCGGGACCGTAGCCCAGCTTCATGGAGACGGTTGCGAATGGTCCTCGCCGATACCCCAGGAGCAACAGTGTCCCTAATTTGCTGGGAAGTGGCGGTGCGGTCCCCTACGGCACTGCGTAGGATCCTACGGTCTTGGCGTGCATCCGTGCGTCGCTGCGGTCCGGTCCCAGGTCGACGGGCACGTGCACCTTCCGCCGACCACTGGCGACAACATCGATGTACTGTGGAGACCTCACGCCCCACGTGTTGAGCAATTCGGCGGTACGTCCACCCGGCCTCCCGCATGCCCACTATACGCCCTCGCTCAAAGTCCGTCAACTGCACATACGGTTCACGTCCACGCTGTCGCGGCATGCTACCAGTGTTAAAGACTGCGATGGAGCTCCGTATGCCACGGCAAACTGGCTGACACCGACGGCGGCGGTGCACAAATGCTGCGCAGCTAGCGCCATTCGACGGCCAACACCGGGGTTCCTGTTGTGTCCGCTGTGCCGTGCGTGTGATCATTGCTTGTACAGCCCTCTCGCAGTGTCCGGAGCAAGTATGGTGGGTCTGACACACCGGTGTCAATGTGTTCTTTTTTCCATTTCCAGGAGTGTACAACGCACATGCATTATTGGTCCAGTGACAACCCACGATGGCTTAGACAGGTGGAACGTCAGCGTCAATGGAGAGTTAACGTCTGGTGTGGGATGTTTGGTACTACAATTATTGGCCCTTATTTCATCAATGGTAGTCTAAACGGCCCAGTGTATGCCAACTTACTCAGACGAATTGCTCCTCCTCTTCTGGATGAAATACCGCTAAGAACCAGAATGCTTTGTGGTATCAACACGATGGATGTCCAGCACATAATACCTTGCGTGCATGTCGTGTTCTGAACTGAAGCTATCCTGCCAGATGGATTGGTCGAGGAGGAACAGTTACTTGGCCTGCTAGGTCTCCTGATTTAATTCCTCTTTGGGGATGCATTAGGCATGTTGTCTATCGCGATATTCCAACAACACCAGAGGAATTGCTGGAACGTATCGTGCTTGCTTGTAATTCTCTTCAGCAGGCAACACTGGGAGCAGTAAATAATTCTTTCATTCAACGAGTGCACCAGTGTATCGGTGTCCAGGGTCACCACTTTGAGCAGCTTTGAATGTTCTACCCCTGTGCAATGGTACAGGAGAGTCAACGTGTTTCATCTTATGTTTTTACTTCGTTTTCGTTTGTTTTCTGACAACTGCAGCAAGTGGACGAGTTTCTGGTCCCAGGCTCAAAGTCAATGTTGTGTTATGTAATTAGTAACGTTGTGTTTCAGTTAATGGTACACTTACATTTTTTAATACCTCTTTAGGAGAGGAAATGAATTACCGAATAAAAAATACAGGGTGCCATTTAAAAAAGTCATACTGCTGTTCATATCTTTGTAAAAAAACAAAGCTACAACGAAGGCAATCATGCTGATTGATGTCTCCCTGACAGCTAAAGTACATTTGCTTGAAACATTTTGTAATTTGCATCTGGACGAACAGTTATTTACGGTAATCAAGTTAAAGGGTATAACCTATATGTAAACGATTTGAGAGACAATCTGAGAAGCCGTCTTAGGTTGTTCGCATATGATGTCGTCGTTTATCGTCTAGTAAAGCCAACAGAAGATCAAAACAAATTACAAAAAAGTTTAAAACAGATATCTGTATGGTGCGAAAATTGGCAGTTGACCCTAAAAAATTAAAAGTGTGGGGTAATCCACGTGGGTGCTAAAGGGAATCCGTTAAACTTCGGTTACACGATAAATTAATCAAATCTAAACCCAGTAAATTCAACTAAATACCTACGAATTGAAATACGATCTACGTCAATTGGAATAAACGTACAGAAAATGTTGGGGCGAAGGCTAACTAAAGACTGCGTCTTATTGGCAGAACACTTAGAAGATGCAACAGACCTACTAAACAGACTGCCTACACTACGCTTGTCCGTTCTTTTTTGGAGCACTGCTACGTGGTGTGGGATCCTTACCAGATACGATTAACAGACTACATCGAGAAAGTTGAAAGAAGAGCGGCACGTTTTGTATTATGAAGAATTTGGCGAGACAGTGTCACGTACATGATGCATGATTTGGGGTGGAAATCATTTTAAAAAAAAGGTGTCTTTCGTTGCGGCGCGAAAGCATTTCTTTGACGCCGACTTACATAGCGAGAAACGATCATAATAACAAAATAAGGGAAATCAGGGCTCTTGCCGAAAGATACGGGTGTTCGGGAGTTGAATAATAGAGAATTATTATGAAAGTACACTCCTGGAATTGGAAAAAGGAACACATTGACACCGGTGTGCCAGACCCACCATACTTGCTCCGGACACTGCGAGAGGGCTGTACAAGCAATGATCACACGCACGGCACAGCGGACACACCAGGAACCGCGGTGTTGGCCGTCGAATGGCGCTAGCTGCGCAGCATTTGTGCACCGCCGCCGTCAGTGTCAGCCAGTTTGCCGTGGCATACGGAGCTCCATCGCAGTCTTTAACACTGGTAGCATGCCGCGACAGCGTGGACGTGAACCGTATGTGCAGTTGACGGACTTTGAGCGAGGGCGTATAGTGGGCATGCGGGAGGCCAGGTGGACGTACCGCCGAATTGCTCAACACGTGGGGCGTGAGGTCTCCACAGTACATCGATGTTGTCGCCAGTGGTCGGCGGAAGGTGCACGTGCCCGTCGACCTGGGACCGGACCGCAGCGACGCACGGATGCACGCCAAGACCGTAGGATCCTACGCAGTGCCGTAGGGGACCGCACCGCCACTTCCCAGCAAATTAGGGACACTGTTGCTCCTGGGGTATCGGCGAGGACCATTCGCAACCGTCTCCATGAAGCTGGGCTACGGTCCCACACACCGTTAGGCCGTCTTCCGCTCACGCCCCAACATCGTGCAGCCCGCCTCCAGTGGTGTCGCGACAGGCGTGAATGGAGGGACGAATGGAGACGTGTCGTCTTCAGCGATGAGAGTGGCTTCTGCCTCGGTGCCAATGATGGTCGTATGCGTGTTTGGCGCCGTGCAGGTGAGCGCCACAATCAGGACTGCATACGACCGAGGCACACAGGGCCAACACCCGGCATCATGGTGTGGGCAGCGATCTCCTACACTGGCCGTACACCACTGGTGATCGTCGAGGGGACACTGAATAGTGCACGGTACATCCAAACCGTCATCGAACCCAACGTTCTACCATTCCTAGACCGGCAAGGGAACTTGCTGTTCCAACAGGACAATGCACGTCCGCATGTATCCCGTGCCACCCAACGTGCTCTAGAAGGTGTAAGTCAACTACCCTGGCCAGCAAGATCTCCGGATCTGTCCCCCATTGAGCATGTTTGGGACTGGATGAAGCGTCGTCTCACGCGGTCTGCACGTCCAGCACGAACGCTGGTCCAACTGAGGCGCCAGGTGGAAATGGCATGGCAAGCCGTTCCACAGGACTACATCCAGCATCTCTACGATCGTCTCCATGGGAGAATAGCAGCCTGCATTGCTGCGAAAGGTGGATATACACTGTACTAGTGCCGACATTGTGCATGCTCTGTTGCCTGTGTCTATGTGCCTGTGGTTCTGTGAGTGTGATCATGTGATGTATCTGACCCCAGGAATGTGTCAATAAAGTTTCCCCTTCCTGGGACAATGAATTCACGGTGTTCTTATTTCAATATCCAGGAGTGTAGTTCGAGGAACCCTCTGGCTGGAATTTAAGTGTGATTTGTAATGTAGCCATGTACACTACTGGACATTGAAATTGCTACACCACGATGATGACGTGCTACAGACGCGAAGTTTAACCGACAGGAAGAAGATGCTGTGATATGCAAATGATTAGCTTTTCAGACCATTCACACAAGGTTGGCGCCGGTGGCGACACCTACAACGTGCTGACACGAGGAAAGTTTCCAACCGATTTCTCATACACAAACAGCAGTTGACCGGCGTTGCCTGGTGAAACGTTGTTGTGATGCCTCGTGTAAGGAGGAGAAATGCGTACCATCACGTTTCCGACTTTGATAAAGGTCGGATTGTAGCCTATCGCGATTGTGGTTTATCGTATCGCGACATTGCTGCTCGCGTTGGTCGAGATCCAATGACTGTTAGCAGAATATGGAATCGGTGGGTTCAGGAGGGTAATACGGAACGCCGTGCTGGATCCCAACGGCCTCGTATCACTAGCAGTCGAGATGACAGGCATCTTATCCGCACGGCTGTAACGGATCGTGCAGTCACGTGTCAATCCGTGAGTCAACAGATGGGGACGTTTGCAAGACAACAACCATCTGCACGAACAGTTCGACGACGTTTGCAGCAGCACGGACTATCAGCTCGGAGACCGTGGCTGCGGTTACCCTTGACGCTGCATCACAGACAGGAGCGCCTGCGATGGTGTACTCGACGACGAACCTGGGTGCACGAATGGCAAAACTTCTTTTTTTCGGATGAATGCAGGTTCTGTTTACAGCATCACGATGGTCGTATCCGAGTTGGCGACATCGCGGTGAACGCACATTGGAAGCGTGTATTCGTCATTGCCATACTGTCGTACCACCCGGCGTGATGGTATGGGGTCCATCGGCTACACGTCTCGGTCACCTCTTGTTCGCATTGACGGGACTTCGAACAGTGGACATTACATTTCAGATGTGTTACGACCCGTGGCTCTACCTTTCATTCGATCCCTGCGAAACCCTACATTTCAGCAGTATAATGCACGACCCCATGTTGCAGGTCCTGTATGGACCTTTCTGGATACAGAAAATGTTCGACTGCTGCCCTGGCCAGCACATTCTCCAGATCTCTCACCTATTGAACACGTCTGGTCAGTGGTGGCCGAGCAACTGACTCGTCACAATTCGCCAGTCAATACTCTTGATGAACTGTCGTATCGTGTTGAAGCTGCATGGGCAGCTGTAGCTGTACACGCCATCCGAGCTCTGTTTGATTCAATGCCCAGGCGTATCAAGGCTGCTATTACGGCCAGAGGTGGTTGTTCTGGGTACTGATTTCTCAGGATGTACGCACCGAAATTGCGTGAAAATGTAATCACATGTCAGTTCTAGTATAATATATTTGTCCAGTGAATACCTATTTATCATCTGCATTTCTTCTTCGTGCAGCAATTTTAATGGCAAGTAGTGTATGTTTGAATTACGGCAAGTGGATATTTGCTGAAAGATTATTACCGTTGTGTTGTCTTTCGTTTTAGTCCGGTTTTGGGCTACTTAAAAGTTAAGGCTTATCGTTAAATTTTTTTTAAATTTTGGAAAATTGATTGTGGGCCTTCAGCCTGTAACCTTATTCTTAAAATTACCTTGCAAGCTTAAACATTGTGGCCTTCTACGTTTGAAAGGTTCTGGTAATTTATTTTAAAATCTTTAAAATTTTATGTGGGTCTTCAGCCATGAAAGAATTGCATTTTGAAACTTGTAGGTGTAAAGGTTTGGCTATGTGCCGCTTTCGTTGTAAATGTGTTATTAAATTACAATTTTAAGGAAAAACTGACCCCAATCTTATTTGGCCCTTTCCTCAGTCCTAGTCACCTGTTCTGCCCAGCGGGTTTAGCGCGCTTATCAGTGACATCTACACGTTATATACACTCCTGGAAATTGAAATAAGAACACCGTGAATTCATTGTCCCAGGAAGGGGAAACTTTATTGACACATTCCTGGGGTCAGATACATCACATGATCACACTCACAGAACCACAGGCACATAGACACAGGCAACGGAGCATGCACAATGTCGGGACTAGTACAGTGTATATCCACCTTTCGCAGCAATGCAGGCTGCTATTCTCCCATGGAGACGATCGTAGAGATGCTGGATGTAGTCCTGTGGAACGGCTTGCCATGCCATTTCCACCTGGCGCCTCAGTTGGACCAGCGTTCGTGCTGGACGTGCAGAGCGCGTGAGACGACGCTTCATCCAGTCCCAAACATGCTCAATGGGGGACAGATCCGGAGATCTTGCTGGCCAGGGTAGTTGACTTACACCTTCTAGAGCACGTTGGGTGGCACGGGATACATGCGGACGTGCATTGTCCTGTTGGAACAGCAAGTTCCCTTGCCGGTCTAGGAATGGTAGAACGATGGGTTCGATGACGGTTTGGATGTACCGTGCACTATTCAGTGTCCCCTCGACGATCACCAGTGGTGTACGGCCAGTGTAGGAGATCGCTCCCCACACCATGATGCCGGGTGTTGGCCCTGTGTGCCTCGGTCGTATGCAGTCCTGATTGTGGCGCTCACCTGCACGGCGCCAAACACGCATACGACCATCATTGGCACCAAGGCAGAAGCGACTCTCATCGCTGAAGACGACACGTCTCCATTCGTCCCTCCATTCGCGCCTGTCGCGACACCACTGGAGGCGGGCTGCACGATGTTGGGGCGGGAGCGGAAGACGGCCTAACGGTGTGCGGGACCGTAGCCCAGCTTCGTGGAGACGGTTGCGAATGGTCCTCGCCGATACCCCAGGAGCAACAGTGTCCCTAATTTGCTGGGAAGTGGCGGTGCGGTCCCCTACGGCACTGCGTAGGATCCTACGGTCTCGGCGTGCATCCGTGCGTCGCTGCGGTCCGGTCCCAGGTCGACGGGCACGTGCACCTTCCGCCGACCACTGGCGACAACATCGATGTACTGTGGAGACCTCACGCCCCACGTGTTGAGCAATTCGGCGGTACGTCCACCCGGCCTCCCGCATGCCCACTATACGCCCTCGCTCAAAGTCCGTCAACTGCACATACGGTTCACGTCCACGCTGTCGCGGCATGCTACCAGTGTTAAAGACTGCGATGGAGCTCCGTATGCCACGGCAAACTGGCTGACACTGACGGCGGCGGTGCACAAATGCTGCGCAGCTAGCGCCATTCGACGGCCAACACCGCGGTTCCTGGTGTGTCCGCTGTGCCGTGCGTGTGATCATTGCTTGTACAGCCCTCTCGCAGTGTCCGGAGCAAGTATGGTGGGTCTGACACACCGGTGTCAATGTGTTCTTTTTTCCATTTCCAGGAGTGTAGATCTCCTCGTGCACACGTAATTCCAGCTTCGCGAGAACGCAACTGTATCCGCACCACAACTTTCATGTGAGACATGATGACAGCACATGTCACTTGGCAAGTGAAAAACTTTCTTCGAGAAACCTGCAGTAATGATGACATCATTTATAGGCAGTTTCCAAAAGCATGGCCTTCCAGATCCCCGGACATAAATCCGTGAGGCTTCTGGATGTAGAGACAGCTGAAAGATCATGTCTGTCAGGGTTATATCGGCACTCTTCCAGATGTGAAGTGTTGCACGCCAACCTTGTACAGGGCAGTAAAATGGGTAAAATTTTCGAAGTCCCAGAGCGAAGCTATCTCGCTGCGTTACGGCAATGTCGGCACGAGGCGGCTGCAATGCAAATACGGAGGGTTCCAAAAAAATGTATCCACTGTTTAAAAGTCCATAACTTGCAAACTAATTGACAGATTTTTCTCATTTTTGGTTAGCTTAAAGTCCAACTTAAAGATATCACTGTAGGTGTTCGAAATGGTCACCATTAACATCCACACACAAACGATGCCGCCGAACTGCAGCACCAACTACTGACTGCAACGTGTTCAGTTGGATACTTGCACACGAATGTACGACGGATTCTCGAAGTTTATCCAATGTGCGTGGCTTTTCTCGATAAACGACGTCCTCACAGGTAAAAGTCCAGAGGAGGGGAACGTGGTGGATACTCCATAGCACCTCTACGGCCTGTCCATCTCCCTGGTGGATTTACCTCGAGATACGCCCTAACACGATTTTGGTAGTGGGCTGGGGCACCATCCTGTTGAAAGTAAACTCTTCCGTCTCCATACAAGTCTCGGATGGCAGGTAAAATGGATGTCTGAAGCTTCTGAAGGTACACCTCACCGGTAACTGTGCGATCAGAGAAGAATGGCCCAATCGAGGCCCGGTAAGACAACCCACACCACACATTTACTCCTGGTAAATTCACGGCTTTGCCTACATAGACGTTCGCATTTTCGGCGGCCCAGTAGATGCAATTGTGGACATTTACTGTACCATTGAGTTTGAACCGTGCCTCATCAGACCACACAATCATCTCTGCAAACTCTTCATCGTTGCGCACCATGTTAGTAAACCACTCGCAGTACTCCATTCTACGATATGGGTCGTCCTCGTTCATTGCGTGTAGCAATCGTAGGATGCAGCACTTCCACTTTGCTGTCTTCAAAATTCGCCGAACACTTGAGCGACTCACTCCAGTTCGGGCACACAGTCTCACAGACTTCTGTGGTGAGCGAGTGATTTTGTTGTAACATACGACAGGAGTTAGCTGGACTTGTTACCGTTACGGGTCGTCCAGATCGTGTTTGTGTACATCTGTAACACAGCCGTCGGCTTCAAATTTGTCTCGAATGCGACGAATCGTTATTCGGTGGCTCTGTTTGATACTCATTTCGCCATTGCCGTTGAACCTCATTAATGTTTTCGTACTTAAAATACCACTTCAAAAGTGACTTCCTTTCATCGATTGTAAGCCTTGCGCCAGCCATGTTTACTCGAGTAACTAGGTGCAACTAAGAACAAATCACTATCTGGGGACTGTCATCTGACAAAACAAAACAACGCAATACATCATTTGTGTGGCGATCGCCGGAACTACAGACTATTACACAACCAAAGATGAGACAACTCCGTCAATTAGTTTGCCAGTTATGGAATTTTAAACAGTGGATACATTTTTTTGGACCACTCTGTATTTTGCCACCGAGACTGGGCCGCGGCAAAACACAACATCAACGCTTCTGGAGAGCCAGCCACCAGACTTCCGTTGTTCTCAATGGAGAGACGTCTACAGACGTTAAAGTAACCTCTGGCGTGCCACAGGGGAGTGTTATGGGACCATTGCTTTTCACAATATATATAAATGACGTAGTAGATAGTGTCGGAAGTTCCATGCGGCTTTTCGCGGATGATGCTGTAAAGTACAGAGAAGTTGCAGCACTAGAAAATTGTAGCGAAATGCAGGAAGATCTGCAGGGGATAGGCACTTGGTGCAGGGAGTGGCAACTGACCCTTAACATAGACAAATGTAATGTATTGCGAATACACAGAAAGAAGGATCCTTTATTCTATGATTATATGATAGCGGAACAAACACTGGTAGCAGTTACTTCTGTAAAATATCTGGGAGTATGCGTGCGGAACGATTTGAAGTGGAATGATCCTATAAAATTAATTGTTGGTAAGGCGGGTACCAGGTTGGGATTCATTGGGAGAGTCCTTAGAAAATGTAGTCCATCAACAAAGGAGGTGGCTTACAAAACACTCGTTCGACCTATACTTGAGTATTGCTCATCAGTGTGGGATCCGTACCAGATCGGGTTGACGGAGGAGATAGAGAAGATCCAAAGAAGAGCGGCGCGTTTCGTCACAGGGTTATGTGGTAACCGTGATAGCGTTACGGAGATGTTTAACAAACTCAAGTGGCAGACTCTGCAAGAGAGGCGCTCTGCATCGCGGTGTAGCTTGCTCGCCAGGTTTCGAGAGGGTGCGTTTCTGGATGAGGTATCGAATATATTGCTTCCCCCTACTTATATCTCCCGAGGAGATCACGAATGTAAAATTAGAGAGATTCGAGCGCGCACGGAGGCTTTCAGACAGTCGTTCTTCCCGCGAACCGTACGCGACTGGAACAGGAAAGGGAGGTAATGACAGTGGCACGTAAAGTGCCCTCCTTCACACACCACTGGGTGACTTGCGGAGTATAAATGTAGATGTAGATGTAGATGTAGAATGTGGTTGGTAGGAGCAGCCAAACAGCGTCACGTCACTTTCGTTACGTGTCGAAAGAAAGGAGGCAACAAACGGTACCATGAGATCTTACGAACCAGTTCTACACTGAAGTGCTAAAGAAACTGGTATAGGCATGCGTATTCAAATACAGAGATACGTAAACAGGCAGAATACGGCGCTGCGGTCGGCAACGCCTATGTAAGCAACAAGTGTCTGGCACAGTTGTTAGACCGGTTACTGCTGCTACAATGGCAGGATATACAGATTTAAGCAAGTTTGAACGTGGTGTTGAAATGGCTCTGGGCACTAAGGGACAACACCTGAGGTCATCAGTCCCCTAGACTTGGAACTACTTAAACCTGACTAACCTAAGGACATCACTCACATCCATGCCCGAGGAAGGATTCGAACCTGCGACTGTAGCGGTCGCGTGGTTCCGGACTGAAGCGCCTAGAACCGCTCGGCCACAGCGGCCGACGGACGTGGTGTTATAGTTGGCACACGAGTGATGGGACATAGCATCTGCGCGGTACCGATGAAGTGGGGATTTTCCCATACGTCCGTTTCACGATTTTACCGTGAATATTAGGAATCTGGTAAAACATCAAGTCTCCGACATCGCTGCGGCCAGAAAAAGATCCTGCAGGAACGGTAACAACGACGAATGAAGAGAATAACTCAATGTGACAGAAGTGCAACCTTTACCCAAATTGCTGCAGATTTCAATGCTGGCCGATCAACAAGTGTCAGCGTACGAACCATTCAACGAAACTTCCTGGCAGATTAAAACTGTGTGCCCGACCGAGACTCGAACTCGGGACCTTCGCCTTTCGCGGGCAAGTGCTCTACCATCTGAGCTACCGAAGCACGACTCACGCCCGGTACTCACAGCTTTACTTCTGCCAGTACCTCGTCTCCTACCTTCCAAACTTTACAGAAGCTCTCCTGCGAACCTTGCAGAACTAGCACTCCTGAAAGAAAGGATACTGCGGAGACATGGCTTAGCCACAGCCTGGGGGATGTTTCCAGAATGAGATTTTCACTCTGCAGCGGAGTGTGCGCTGATATGAAACTCCCTTTCTTTCAGGAGTGCTAGTTCTGCATGGTTCGCAGGAGAGCTTCTGTAAAGTTTGGAAGGTAGGAGACGAGGTACTGGCAGAAGTAAAGCTGTGAGTACCGGGCGCGAGTCGTGCTTCGATAGCTCAGTTGGTAGAGCACTTGCCCGCGAAAGGCAAAGGTCCCGAGTTCGAGTCTCGGTCGGGCACACAGTTTTGATCTGCCAGGAAGTTTCATATCAGCGCACACTCCGCTGCAGAGCGAAAATCTCATTCTGGAAACATTCAACGAAACATCATCGATATGGGCTTTCGGAGCCAAGGCGCACTCGTGTACCCTTGATGACTGCACGACACAAAGCTTTATGAGGCCCGTCAACACCGACACTGGACTGTTGATGAAATGGAAACTTGTTGCCTCGTCGGACGAGTTTCGTTTCAAATGGTATCGAGCGGATGGATGTGTACGGGTATCGAGACAAACTCATGAATGCGTGGACCGTGCATGTCAACCGGGTACTTTACAAGCTGGTGGAGGCTCTGTAGTGGTGTGGAGTGTGTGCAGATGGAGTGACATGGGACCCCTGATACGTCTAAATACGACTTGACAGGTGACACACCCTGTGTGATGACCTGCACCCATTCATGTCTACTGTGCATTCCGACGGACTTGAGCAATTCCAGCAGGACATTGAGACACCACAGCCCAGAATTGCTACAGGCTGGCTCCAGGAGCACTCTTCTGAGTTTAAGGGGCTCCGGAAAGGCTCAAAATCATGAAAAGTTCAATTTTTACTTTTTTGCGTTTTCTGAATCTGCAGACTATTACCTTTTAATAGATATATAATTTATTCAATTCCGAAGACTACAACTATTTTTAAATTTTTTTTGAAATGTGTTCTACATGGGCGTGACCCACTGTGGCGCTATTAAACTGCTGTCAAATGGTGTTATTATTAACGTCCGTGTTCATCAGGTACATTTTAGTGATGTGAGATAAAGTATGTGTTGTGGCTAACCTATTTTCAGAGACTTAGCAGCACCTGAACTGTTGAAAAAGTGTATTCACGGAAAAACTCAAAACCCCAATGAAAGTGTAAATACAGGTAGTGTTATATGGTCGAGAATCCCCAAGACTGTATTTGTTGGAATAGAAACACTTCACTTTGGTGTGTATGATGCTGTTGCGACCTTCAATGATGGCAACATTGTAAGGTGCAAGGTATTTAGAAATATGGGAATGAAGATAGGTTCTAACACGGTACGAGCGATGCTTGCTTTAGACAAGGAACGCCTTCGGGCTGCAGACAGGGCTGTAAAGAGTCTAGAAATACGAGCAAGAGTAAACAGGAGGAGGAACAAGAGGAAGCTGGAGGAGGAGTTTGCAGAGGATGAAGATAATCCATCCTATGGACCTAGAATGCACTAAAAAGTTAATCCAATCTTTGTCGCTCGATTCCCAAAACTTTTATTTTCTCATACTAATTACATGTTTTCTAAGGATCTTCCAAACATATTTGTTTCAAACTTTCAGTAAATGTTGCACAGTACCTTCTGCATAATTTAACACAGCCTTTTTCCAAAAAACTGTATATTTTTGAATATATAAATTAAAAATTGCAAAAAAATGTTGTGAATTTTCATTACAATTGAAAAAAAATCATCTTTAATAACTGAACTAAAATTTTGTAAAATCCCTGTGTTAAGTTGTAGCCCATATTCCAATAAATAATCTGTAAAAAGTTCAACTTCCTACCACAAATACTTTGTGAGGAAAGATGTAATTTATAAGCGTTATTTTAACATTGCAAGTATAGGGCGTTCCGGAGCCCCTTAAACACTTCCGCTGGTCACCAAACTCCCCAGACATGAACATTATTGAGCGTATCTGGGATGACTTGCAACGTGTTGTTCAGAAGAGATCTCCACACCCTCGTACTCTTACGAATTTATGGATAGCCATGCAGCATTCGTGGCGTCGGTTCCCTCCTGCACTACTGTAGACGTTAGTCGAGTCCATGCCCCGTCGATTGCGATACTCCTGCGTGTTTACGGGGGGCCCTACACGATATTAGGTAGGTGTACCAGTTTCTTTGGTTCTTCAGTGTGTAATGTAAGGAACTCGTCTCGCCTCCAACAGAGGGCAGAAACATACAAACAGCACCAACTTGAGCCGCAGCACGGCTCAATGGATTGCAGAAATAAGAACAAAAAAAATGGTTCAAATGGCTCTGAGCACTATGGGACTTAACATCTGAGGTCATCAGTCCCCTAGAACTTAGAACTACTTAAACCTAACTAACCTAAGGACATCACACACATCCATGCCCGAGGCACGATTCGAACCTGCGACCGTAGCAGTCGCGCGGTTCCGGGCAAATAAGAACAGAACTGGAAAGAAACAACATCAAAGAATCGGAAATAACAGAAGCGTTTTTAAGGATGAAATACTAAATTTAGCACTGCTTTCAATGGAGACGAAATAAGAAATTGGGAACTAATGGGCAGAAGACAGAAAAAGACGATATTGGGAGACGGTTGATTTCAGTAAGAGCTTTGACACGGTCTCGCATTGCTGTTTAATGAAATATATATACGAGGGCTATCCACAAAGTACATTACGTTTTGGAATTAAAAATAAATAAAGTACTGGAAATTTTTTTTTATTATATACAGATTAAAGCCACACTTAAATACTACTTTTCTACATAGTTGCCATTTAAATTAAGGCACTTATCGTAGCGATGGACGAGCTTGGAAATTCCTTCGTCGTAAAATTCCGCCGCCTGCGCCTTCAACCACGTAATGTGGTTATAGCTCCCTTCTACAGATCCAAGTGATGAAGCAGCCTACTTATCTATATGATACATCAACGGTTTGGTTCATTGAAACAAAATTTTAAAAATCGCCTTTTCAAGAGCGAGTGGCAAGAGCAGCTACAGAAGTTCGTTGTAGTTTATCACATGCATCTGATGAATCAAAATGTTTCATATATGTTGGTATAGTCTGAAAATACTGTGGTGGAAACCTTTCATCTCTGTCTACTGTTGTTAACGAGTCGATCGCAGTTAAGTACTTGTGACAAACTGGAGTATAGTTTCACAGCAGTAATTTACGTTGTGCTCTTAGCTTCCTGTCTGACCACACTCTCGGAAATCGCTACGTATTCCGAAAAACTGTTGAATTACTTGTGACAAGCAAAAGTATAAATGTCACTGTTTCACGCACAGTAATTTCATCTTTCATTTCTTGAACATAAGGAAGTCACGAAATCGGAGATAATCGTTACTGAGAAATCGCGCTCTTACTTGTAAATTACAACGAATATTTCAGAAATATGCTTAACTTTGACGATTGACGAAGTCTCAGAATGCGTTGCAAACTCGAAGAGGAAAAAAAAAAATTTCGCACGTGGCTGTATACGAACCTACGTCCTATGCCACGACAAGTTACTTTTTAACAATATCATAAAACTTTATTTCTTGCAACGATGTGCAAAGGTAGCAATGAAGTATATAAAATTTACGAATTTGGTCCGTTGTTTCAATTTTTCCAAGCAGTAAATTTTCCTTTTGTTGTTTGGCTTCATTCTAAGAGTTCATCGCACAGTTCCTCCGTCGTATTTGCTCGTATTCTGTCTTTTGGGACAGAAAAGGTGTGATTTTTGTGGATTTCGTGGAAAGAGGCAGTAGAGTAAACTCTCAAAGGTATTGCCAAACTCTGCACAACCTCAGAAGAGCAATACAAAACAAGCGCAGGGGAAAGTTGGGCTCAAAGATCTTGCCGATTCACGACAACGCCCGGGCCCACACGGCAAATGCCACACGTGAAGTTCTCGAATCTTTTAAGTGGGCGTTGTTTCCTCATCCGCCGTACAGTCCCGACCTGGCACCGAGCGACTTCCACTTATTCCCAGCAATGAAGAAGTGGTTGGCTATGCAGCGTTTTGATGACGACGCACAGCTTCGAGAAGAGGTAACCACGTGGTTGAAGGCGCAGGCGGCCGAATTTTACGACGAAGGAATTTCCAAGCTCGTCCATCGCTACGATAAGTGGCTTAATTTAAATGGCAACTATGTAGAAAAGTAGTAATTAAGTGTGGCTTTCATCTGTATATAATAAAAAAATTTCCAGTACTTTATTTACTTTTAATTCCAAAACGTAATGTACTTTGTGGATAGCCCTCGTATATATACAGGGTTATTACAAATGATTGAAGTGATTTCACAGCTCTACAATAACTTTATTATTTGAGATATTATCACAATGCTTTGCACACACATACAAAAACTCAAAAAGTTTTTTTAGGCATTCACAAATGTTCGATATGTGCCCCTTTAGTGATTCGGCAGACATCAAGCCGATAATCGAGTTCCTCCCACACTCGGCGCAGCATGTCCCCATCAATGAGTTCGAAAGCATCGTCCATGCGAGCTCGCAGTTCTGGCACGTTTCTTGGTAGAGGAGGTTTAAACACTGAATCTTTCACATAACCCCACAGAAAGAAATCGCACGGGGTTAAGTCGGGAGAGCGTGGAGGCCGTGACACGAATTGCTGATCGTGATCTCCACCACGACCGATCCATCGGTTTTGCAATCTCCTGTTAAAGAAATGCCGAACGTCGTGATGGAAGTGTGGTGGAGCACCATCCTGTTGAAAGATGAAGTCGGCGCTGTCGGTCTCCAGTTGTGGCACGAGCCAATTTTCCAGCATGTCCAGATACACGTGTCCTGTAACGTTTTTTTCGCAGAAGAAAAAGGGGCCGTAAACTTTAAACCGTGAGATTGCACAAAACACGTTAACTTTTGGTGAATTGCGAATTTGCTGCACGAATGCGTGAGGATTCTCTACCGCCCAGATTCGCACATTGTGTCTGTTCACTTCACCATTAAGAAAAAATGTTGCTTCAACACTGAAAACAAGTTTCGCACTGAACGCATCCTCTTCCACGAGCTGTTGCAACCGCGCCGAAAACTCAAGGCGTTTGACTTTGTCATCGGGTGTCAGGGCTTGTAGCAATTGTAAACGGTAAGGCTTCTGCTTTAGCCTTTTCCGTAAGATTTTCCAAACTGTCGGCTGTGGTACGTTTAGCTCCCTGCTCGCTTTATTCGTCGACTTCCGCGGGCTGCGCGTGAAACTTGGCCGCACGCGTTCAACCGTTTCTTCGCTCACTGCAGGCCGACCCGTCGATTTCCCCTTACAGAGGCATCCAGAAGCTTTAAACTGCGCATACCATCGCCGAATGGAGTTAGCAGTTGGTGGATCTTTGTTGAACTTCGTCCTGAAGTGTCGTTGCACTGTTATGACTGACTGATGTGAGTGCATTTCGAGCACGACATACGCTTTCTCGGCTCCTGTCGCCATTTTGTCTCACTGCTCTCTCGAGCGCTCTGGCGGCAGAAACCTGAAGTGCGGCTTCAGCCGAACAAAACTTTATGAGTTTTTCTACGTATCTGTAGTGTGCCGTGACGATATGTCAATGAATGGAGCTACAGTGATTTTATGAAATCGCTTCAATTATTTGTAATAGCCCTGTATATACGAGCCTACTGAATATCGGAGGAGACCTGCGTTTGGATTCCAGACATTCTTGCTGATAGAACTCAACACGTCGCTCTTAACAGAACTAAGTCGACAGATCCGGAGCAACAGAGGGAAGTGTGATACCCTAGGCCGCACACAAGTAGGTGGCTTGCGGAGTATGCTGTGGATGTGGATGAAGGTTTACTGGTACAACAGGAAACAGCACACAGACAATGAAGACACTTGAAGTTGCTAGACGTAACAACAGGAAAATTAAAAAAAATGATTTGCATCAAAAGCCGGCCGTGGTGGCCTAGCGGTTCTAGGCGCTACAGTCTGGCACCGCGAGACCGCTACGGTCGCAGGTTCGAATCCTGCCTCGGGCATGGATGTGTGTGATGTCCTTAGGTTAGTTACGTTTAAGTAGTTCTAAGTTCTAGGGGATTGATGACCTCAGATGTCAAGTTCCATAGTGCTCAGAGCCATTTGAACCATTTTTTTAGCCATTTGCATCAAAAAAACGTTTCACTGATTCCATAAAGCAACGTAAACTGTGCACCTAGTATAAAGAGGTTGAGTATATCAGGTACTTGGCCGCACTGCTACTACAATGGCGAACAGAAACCTAACAGTTCGATTTAAAGCCAAACTCTACAGTAATATTGTTTGCACACCTGTCTTTAATCGGCGTTCGGGACTTTGTCCGTGGAATACATAATGAGCTACTGTTGTAATCGAAAGTAATTAACAAGGCCTAGCACTCGAGATATCACCCGTTTTATCTCGGAGTGCTTCAAATATTGGCCACAGTACGGAGAATCAGGGCTAATCAGACAGTACACAGGCTAATGCTATTTAAAACCATCTATATAACTAAATGGCTAACCAGGTTCCCAGTGCATGGTCCCGAGTCGTTGCCTGCCTATGCAACGTCTTCCAGCGACAAAAAAAAAAAAAAAAAAAAAAAAAGGCTCTGAGCACGATGCGACTCAACTTCTGAGGTCATCAGTCCCCTAGAACTTAGAACCAGTTAAACCTAACTAACCTGAGGACATCACACACATCCACGCCAGAGGGAGGATTCGAACCTGAGACCGTAGCGGTCTCGCGGTTCCAGACTGCAGCGCCTAGAACCGCACGGCCACTTCGGCCAGCCCAGGGACAAAAAAATTCGTATAATTATCGACGAATTTAAAAGTTTAAAAAGGTGTAATCTACTCGTTAAGAGGTGTAATCTAAAGTTACAGGTGTAAAACAGTGAGGCAACAATCAAGGTTGAAACGCTGCATATGTCTGGATGAAGTGAAACTCACACTACACAAATTACCCAGACTTTTGCAGAAGTTTTAAAAAAAAACGCGTTTTGAAAGCTGCAATTTTTTTATTTTACTTGTGCATCCTGACGCATTTCTCCTTATTTACAAGGCATCTTTAGTGAGCCTCCTGAAATATTATATGATTTTTTATTTTCGTTTGCACGTCCAGGTTATAGTTGAGAACAGTTCGCTGAAGTTTTTACTATAAAATCGAAAGGTACTTACGCATGAGCGTGTAATACAGTTATGTTCTGATATGCGTTATTTTTAGGTTATCAAGCAGTTCATGCTGCGTTTTTTCTGTATATAAGCAATTACTTACAGTTTGTTGGCATCTGCGTTTTCTCTTACCTGGTCTGGAAGTCGCACTACCACTTCAGTTCCGAAACATCGGTACATATTTATATTCCGAACTATACCACTGAGTAAACAGTGAGTAGAGTAAAGAAAGGCGAATGGCGAATCGAGTCTGGAAGAAATAAATTAAAGCAGCAAGAAAAAGCGATTTTATTTACAAAACAAATATTTCTATGCTTGCTGCAGAGGGTGGCCACGCAAACAAACTTGTTTTATTTGTATTTATCAGCAGCCATAGCCCCCACGATACTGTCCTTTATGGACGAAATATTCGTATGCAGTGGCTCTATTCTGTATTTTGCCATTTTGCCGATCGGTTCGGTACGCGAGCGCACCGAACGGTTCCGAAACAGAGCTCCAACATGATTCAGTAAGCATTTCGAAAGCGATGCCGAACGGTCGCAGCGAACCGAAATGCTGTTGTCAGGTCTTCTCGCGCCACCCAATCAAAAGCAATCTGTCTCAGATCCGCGCATGCGCACTGCAGCGCCACAGCGCGGCACGAACTCGAAGCGGTTAGCAGCCGACACATGCATTCCATTCTTCACAGTACCGAAAAGTGTGGTTAGAGTACGTAATAATGTTCAAATTTCGCTGACCACGAGCTCCCACGAATTCATGATAACGATAGAATATTGACTGAGTTCTGGAAACTGTCGTAAATGTCACATTACGAGGTGCATTCAAGTTCTAAGGCCTCCGATTTTTTTTCTAATTAACTACTCACCCGAAATCGGTGAAACTGGCGTTACTTCTCGACGTAATCGCCCTGCAGACGTACACATTTTTCACAACGCTGACGCCACGATTCCGTGGCAGTGGCGAAGGCTTCTTTAGGAGTTTTGACCACTGGAGTTTTGACCACTGGAAAATCGCTGAGGCAATAGCAGCACGGCTGGTGAATGTGCCGCCATGGAGAGTGTCTTTCACTGTTGGAAAAAAGCCAAAAGTCACTAGGAGCCAGGTCAGGTGAGTAGGGAGCATAAGGAATCACTTCAAAGTTGTTATCAGGAAAAAACTGTCGAGTAACGTTAGCTCGACGTGCGGGTCCGTTGCCTTGGTGAAACAGCACACGCGCAGCCCTTCGTGGACGTTTTTGTTGCAGTGCAGGAAGGAATTTGTTCTTCAAAACATTTTCGTAGGATGCATCTGTTACTATAGTGCCCTTTGGAACGCAATGGGTAAGGATTACGCCCTCGCTGTCCCAGAACGTGGACATCATCATTTTTTCAGCACTGGCGGTTACCCGAAATTTTTTTGGTGGCGGTGAATCTGTGTGCTTCCATTGAGCTGACTGGCGCTTTGTTTCTGGATTGAAAAATGGCATCCACATCTCATCCATTGTCACAACCGACGAAAAGAAAGTCCCATTCGTGCTGTCGTTGCGCGTCAACATTGTTCGGCAACATGCCACACGGGCAGCCGTGTGGTCGTCCGTCAGCATTCGTGGCACCCACCTGGATGACACTTTTCGCATTTTCAGGTCGTCGTGCAGGATTGTGTGCACAGAACCCACAAAAATGCCAACTCTGGAGGCGATCTGTTCGACAGTCATTCGGCGATCCCCCAAACAATTTCTCGATCGTGTCGTCAGACCGGCTTGTGCGAGCCCGAGGTTGTTTCGGTTTGTTGTCATACGATGTTCTGCCTTCATTAAACTGTCGCACCCACGAATCCACTTTCGACACATCCATGTCTCCTTCAACTGTCGATGAATTTCAATTGGTTTCACACCACGCAAATTCAGAAAACGAATGATTGCACGCTGTTCAAGTAAGGAAAACGTCGCCATTTTAAGTATTTAAAACAGTTCTCATTCTCGCCGCTGGCGGTAAAATTCCATCTGCCGTACGGTGCTGTCATCTCTGGGAGGTATTGACAATGAACGCGACCTCGTTCTAAAACAATGCGCATGTTTCTATCTCTTTCCAGTCCGGAGAAAAAAAATCGGATGCCTTAGAACTTGAATGCACCTCGTATGTCATTTTATTCTCATTCACATCGACGTCTTCTTTTGGATTTTACGTTTCGAAATATGAATTAGGTGAGCTGGTGCGTTTCTGGCGCAAGTTTCCATCGACCGTCATTTTGGTCTTTGTGTCGACTTCGATGCTTACTTGTCTTCTGCTCATCTTTGGCTGCGCGGATTTAACGGCAGCTCGTGCGCTCTGCTAGGGGGGTGAGCGAGAGTCACGTGGGACTGTGTACGTAGGCAGGCCGGCAAGAGGACGAGTCGGACAACGAAGGAGCGGGGCCAGCGGCTACGGCGTGCTGAGTCGTGTGTGTGCGAACTCTTATGGGACTTAACTGCTAAGGTCATCAGTCCCTAAGCTTACACACTACTTAACCTAAATTACCCTAAGGACAAACACACACACACCCATGCCCGAGGGAGGACTCGAACCTCCGCCGGGACCAGCCGCACAATCCACGACTGCAGCGCCCAAGACCGCTCGGCTAATCCGGCGCGGCCGCCCATTGTGGTTTGCTTGTGCTAGAGATCGGAAGGACAAGCTCCTTCGAGTCTGTTATAAGCTACGCCGGCCGATTGAATTGGAGTCGCCGAGTTGCTTCGGTGGGTTGCGTGCGGCTTAATTGAGTAGGCCAGTGTACTAAAAATCCTATGGAATTGTTTCAGTTGTTTATCACCTACCTCGGTGTCGTGACTAACTATCTTGACGGCAGTTGAGGAAATGTGGCTACGCCCAACCAACCAACATGAAGTGTGGTTAGAGACGTAGCTAGAAGTTCAACGAATAGTGACTAAATCCGGCTCTGGCGTTTCAAAACACGCCGAGATATGTCCTCTATTCTATCTTGTAGTTGGTTTGGTAGTTTGGCGTGTAAATGTGCGCCGCGATAATTCTGGTCATCTTAACTTTAGGGCATGATTTTTAGCGAACTTATTAATCAAAGTTTAAGGGCTGCCACCGGCCACGTAACTCACGGAGGCCAATTTGTTTCTATTCAGTTGTACTGATCGCCTGTTCTCTAGATAAGATTGTGTAGTTTTATGTCTCAGAATATTGTCTGCCGTCTTTGTGTGTTGTGTTAGAGATAACGGGCAGCGGTCGACGCGAGCATACTGGGTGCAGAGCACCACAGGGGCTGAGAGGTATTTATGGCCCTGTCCTCTCCTTTACATCTTGGGTTATGTTGTCACTGTGGCGTGATCCCATCTGTCCGGTGGAGAAATATAGCACCTGAGGTTCAATTGCAGTGCAAATTTGAGTACATTTCTATCTCATTTCCTGTCTCGTGGATCTCTTGTATTGATTTCAATCCTTGGTCTGCTCGCGTCTATCGCTAATTCACACGCAATATTCAAGCAACCTCATTTTGGGGGTATTGTCATATGGTTCAAATGGCTCTGAAAAGGGAACCTCCCCATCGCAACCCCCTCAGATTTAGTTATAAGCTGGCACAGTGGATAGGCCTTGAAAAACTGAACACAGATCAATCGAGAAAACAGGAAGTAGTTGTGTGGAACTATGAAAAAATAAGCAAAATATACAGACTGAGTAGTCCATGGGCATCATAGGCAACATCAAGGATGATATGAGCACATGAGCGCCGTGGTCCCATGGTTAGCGTGAGCAGCTGCGGAGCGAGAGGTCCTTGGTTCAAGTCTTCCCTCGAGCGAAAAGTTTACTCATTTTATTTTTGCAAAGTTATGATCTGTCCGTTCTATCATTGACGTCTCTGTTCACTGTAATAAGTTTAGTGTCTGTGTTTTGCGACCGCACCGCAAAACCGTGCGATTAGTAGACGAATGGACGTGCCTCTCCAATGGGAACCGAAAACATTTGATCGCAAGGTGATAGGTCAACCGATTCCTCCACAGGAAAACACGTATGATATATTCTATACGACACTGGTGACGGCATGTGCGTCACATGACAGGAATATGTTGTCCACCCACCTAACTTCTACTTTCCCCGATTTAGGTTTTCTTGTGGATGTGATAATCACTCCCAAAAAAGTGATGAAGACATAAGAGTGTGTCACATAAACTGCAACAAATGAAGGCAACAGTTTCACAGTCCCACAATTTTCCCTGTACTCTGTCAAAACATATGTTTTTAACATTTTCATATTTTTCCGTGTGTAGACCGTCAAATCCTGCATATGTCCAAGCAAATCTGAACATGTCCTGGAATTTTGGAGAGCGAAGTTGATTATGTGTGAGTGTCTGAACTCTGATAATTGTCTGAAATTAAAAATTTAAACTTTTCACTCGAGGGAAGACTTGAACCAAGGACCTCTCGTTCCGCAGCTACTCACGCTAACCACGGGACCACGGCGCTCTTGAGCTCACACTGTCCTTGATGTTGCCTATCTTGCGCTTGGACTACTCAGTTTGTATATTTTGCTTATTTTTTCATAGTTCCACACAACTTCTTCCTCTTTTCTCGATTGACCTGTGTTCAGTTTTTCAAGGCCTATCCACTTATAACTAAATCTAAGGGGGTTGCGATGGGGAGCACTATGGGACTTAACATCTGAGATCATTAGTCCCCTAGAACTTAGAACTACTTAAACATAACTAACCTAAGGACATCACACACATCCATGCCCGAGGCAGGATTCGAACCTGCGACCGTAGCGGTCGCGCGGTTCCGGACTGAAGCGCCTAGAACCGCTCGGCCACACCGGCTGGCTATTGTCATATGGTCATGTTATAGTTGTAATCATTCTAAGAATATTATTGATTAATAAACTAAGTAAATTTGAAGATTAGTTTGGTCAAAATTAAACCATGTCCTTAATTGTTTAAGTCATTTGTATAAAGGTTTAATTAGGAAAGTTGGCTAGCCAAACCTTAAAAGATATGTGTTCTTACCCTTAATATGTTCCTCAGCTGATTGGAAGTAATGAGAGCTCTGATTGGAATTGTATGGACATTCGTACTATTTAAGTAAAGCTTTACCTGAGTATATCTACCTAGTCATATTAAAATTTCAAGTTTTATGGGTCTTGTTCCGGTCAAAGAAATTTATTTGTCCCAGTGATCTGGCCTTGTAAGGCAGTCTCCTGTATCATTGTGATTGCGATTTCACAATGCTTTTCATTGCAATAAAATACACTCCTGGAAATGGAAAAAAGAACACATTGACACCGGTGTGTCAGACCCACCATACTTGCTCCGGACACTGCGAGAGGGCTGTACAAGCAATGATCACACGCACGGCACAGCGGACACACCAGGAACCGCGGTGTTGGCCGTCGAATGGCGCTAGCTGCGCAGCATTTGTGCACCGCCGCCGTCAGTGTCAGCCAGTTTGCCGTGGCATACGGAGCTCCATCGCAGTCTTTAACACTGGTAGCATGCCGCGACAGCGTGGACGTGAACCGTCTGTGCAGTTGACGGACTTTGAGCGAGGGCGTATAGTGGGCATGCGGGAGGCCGGGTGGACGTACCGCCGAATTGCTCAACACGTGGGGCGTGAGGTCTCCACAGTACATCGATGTTGTCGCCAGTGGTCGGCGGAAGGTGCACGTGCCCGTCGACCTGGGACCGGACCGCAGCGACGCACGGATGCACGCCAAGACCGTAGGATCCTACGCAGTGCCGTAGGGGACCGCACCGCCACTTCCCAGCAAATTAGGGACACTGTTGCTCCTGGGGTATCGGCGAGGACCATTAGCAACCGTCTCCACGAAGCTGGGCTACGGTCCCGCACACCGTTAGGCCGTCTTCCGCTCACGCCCCAACATCGTGCAGCCCGCCTCCAGTGGTGTCGCGACAGGCGTGAATGGAGGGACGAATGGAGACGTGTCGTCTTCAGCGATGAGAGTCGCTTCTGCCTCGGTGCCAATGATGGTCGTATGCGTGTTTGGCGCCGTGCAGGTGAGCGCCACAATCAGGACTGCATACGACCGAGGCACACAGGGCCAACACCCGGCATCACGGTGTGGGGAGCGATCTCCTACACTGGCCGTACACCACTGGTGATCGTCGAGGGGACACTGAATAGTGCACGGTACATCCAAACCGTCATCGAACCCATCGTTCTACCATTCCTAGACCGGCAAGGGAACTTGCTGTTCCAACAGGACAATGCACGTCCGCATGTATCCCGTGCCAACCAACGTGCTCTAGAAGGTGTAAGTCAACTACCCTGGCCAGCAAGATCTCCGGATCTGTCCCCCATTGAGCATGTTTGGGACTGGATGAAGCGTCGTCTCACGCGGTCTGCACGTCCAGCACGAACGCTGGTCCAACTGAGGCGCCAGGTGGAAATGGCATGGCAAGCCGTTCCACAGGACTACATCCAGCATCTCTACGATCGTCTCCATGGGCGAATAGCAGCCTGCATTGCTGCGAAAGGTGGATATACACTGTACTAGTGCCGACATTGTGCATGCTCTGTTGCCTGTGTCTATGTGCCTGTGGTTCTGTCAGTGTGATCATGTGATGTATCTGACCCCAGGAATGTGTCAATAAAGTTTCCCCTTCCTGGGACAATGAATTCACGGTGTTCTTATTTCAATTTCCAGGAGTGTATATAAAATTTACGAATTTCGTTCGTTGTTTCAATTTTTCCAAGCAGTAAATTTTCCTTTTGTTGTTTGGCTTCATTTTAAGAGTTCATCGCACAGTTCCTCCGTCTTATTTGCTCGTATTCAGTTTTAGGTACACAGTTCGCTATAATCAATGTGAATTTTGTTAATTTTGCGGCGTGGTCGTAAATACAGTAACAATAGTGCCACATACTCTACAAATTATTACAATGAAAGATTATTATGTTTAGCAAAAGTTACATGTGGCTTGAAGCGAAGAGACACAACACACATTAATCTCACAAAAAAGGAGCAGAAAGGAAGGAATTTAAATACGACAGCACTAAGTCACACATGAAATAATAAAAACATTTCGTCGCCTTATCGACGTTGCTACGGTACTGGTGCTTTATTTTGTGTAATTGCAGTCGAAAGCGACGCAGGCTGATTTCGTTGCCGAATGATGCGGGCGTAAGCCGTAAATGCGTGAAATTTTGGAAGGTTTCTTCTATCAGGCTCCGCAAAATTCCTTTGCACTGTTACTTAAAAGTTTTAAACGCGTTTCGATAGTTAACAAGCAAACCATTTGCGGAGAAAAAGTACGCGAAGTCACCAGTAATTTCAGCTAACACTCATGTAATATACGTAAGCAGAGCCGATCTCTTGATATTTAATGATCTTTAAACTCTTAATTCCATAAAATATGGGGTATTTTGGGAGAATATTGACCAAAAACTTTTTTTTTGGACGTTGTAATCATTCACAGTAACAACCTAACCTAACCATATTTCTAACAAAGGAAAATATTATGAACTCACTTTCCAACTGGACACGTCCTGTGGTGATTCTTGAGTAACACAATCACCAAATCCAAATCTAAAACCGCTCAATATGTTTAAAATAACAAATTATAGGTGTAAATGAACTACAGCTAATCGAACGACAGTGTCATACCGATATCCAAAACCTCTCGGTACAATTGTCGAAACATCGGCGGGAGGACCGTTCGGTAAAAGGTCTCAGAAGCTTACTGAACAGTAAATTCGAATAAAGAACCGAAAATGACGTCACTACCGAAACTAACCTACTGCACCGATCGGTATGAACGATACAGAATAGGGACCCAGGGCGCCTATTCTGTATCTTTCCGCTATTGAGCCGATCGTTTCGGTACTCAAGAGCACAGAACGGTCTAGTACTCGAGTTAGAGCCCCTGCATTATTCAGTACGCATTTCGGTAGCGATACCGTTCGGGTGTAGAGAACCGAAGCGCTGTTGTCGGTTCGCGTCGCGCAAGCCAATCAAAAGCAAGCGGCCGCAGATCCGCATTATTTGCACCCATCCGTGCGCGAACCCTTGTCCTTGCATTTAGCTCTCCTGCGCGCTAACCACTTGGCCACGCTAAACAACAATCACGCATTGCTCAATTCTTATACTATTGCAGAGAGGAACGTAGGCTGACTTCGTTGCCAAACGATGCTGCGTAAGCCGTTAATGCGTGATGGTTTGGAAGGTTTCCATTATCAGGCTTCACATAATTGCTTCCCATTGTTACTTGAAGGTTGTCAACACGTTTCGATAATTACTAACTAAACCATTTGTGGGAAAAAGTACACAAAGTCACTAGTAACATCAATTAATACTCATATAATATACGTAAGCAGAGCCGATGTCTTGATATTTAATTACCTTTAAACTCTTATTTGCATAAAAATAACATGTATTATGAGAGAATATTGATCGAAAAAGTTTTCTTTTTGGATGTAATAATTTATTTATTTATTTATGCATTTATTTTACCTGGCAAGATTAGGGCCTTCAGGCCCTCTCTTACACCTAACCAGGCATACTCAGATTCAACAAATTTCAGTTTCTACAGAACATTAAGGACATATAACATGTTATACAGTATTAATGTTACAGAAAAAATTAGAGATTATAAAAGTACTACAATGATAATTCTAACAATCAAAATGTAATTATAATAATCAAGAATAATAATAATAGTAATGACTATGTATAGGAAAGTGAACATATTTTTTCTTTTATGAATGTCAGTCCTATTGCTAGTTGGCAATTTTCTCGTTATATTCTTGCAGCTTGTGAGTTATTCTCATCAAGAAGAGACATAAGACGATAGAATGGGGTGAAAGAGATATAGAAAAGGTAGATAAGTTAGAGGAGGAGAAATAGAATGGTAAAATTCGAAGCTATGATGGAGAGGAGAAAGAAAAAGATGAGAGGGGCACGACAATGGTGGCTATACCGTCCCTAATATGTAAGTCTTGAGTTCCCTCTTGAATGTTGAGTGGTTCTGAATAAGACGCAGATCACAGGGGAGCGCGTTCCATAGTCGTATGGCTGAGATGGAGAATGACATGGAGAAAGATTTTGTGTTATGTAAAGGTACAGCCAAGATGCTAGACGTATCCGATCTGGTATTGCGGTTGTGGAATGATGATAGGTGTTTAATGTGAGAAGATAAGTATTGGGTGCACCAGTGGCTAAGAAATCGTTGAAGTAAGCACATCGTGTGGAGATCGCGTGCCTTATGTGGGCGTATCCAACCTAGCTGGGAGTATGAGGGACTGATATGATCATACAACCCTATATTGCATACGTATCTAACGCAAGCATTCATCACTAGCTCGAGGCATCTCGAATTTTCACTATTTGTGCCGTGTTGAACTACATCACAGTAGTAAAGATTAGGCAAGACTAGTGTTTGGACTAATTTTTGTTTAACATGGGTTGGAAATATTTTTCTAAATTTTTGAATTGCGTGTAGGGAGGAGAGCGATTTCCGGCAAGCTGTGACTGTTTGTTCTTCCCAGTTTAGGTGTTCATCCAAGATTATTCCAAGGTCTTTTACTGTTTTTTTTACGGTAACAATCTAACATAACCATATTTCTAACAAATGAAAATAGTCTATTATGAACTCACTTTCCAACCGTATGCGTCCTCCGGTGATTCTTTAGTAACACAATCACTAAATCTAAAGTCTACGTCTACAGACGTTAAAGTAACCTCTGGCGTGCCACAGGGGAGTGTTATGGGACCATTGCTATTCACTATATATATATAAATGACCTTGTAGATAGTGTCGGAAGTTGCATGCGGCTTTTCGCGGATGATGCTGTAGTATACAGAGAAGTTGCAGCATTAGAAAAGTGTAGCGAAATGCAGCAAGATCTGCAGCGGATAGGCACTTGGTGCAGGGAGTGGCAACCTACGCTTAACATAGACAAAAGTAATGTGTTGCGAATACACAGAAAGAAGGATCCTTTATTGTATGATTATATGGTAGCGGAACAAACACTGGTAGCAGTTACTTCTGTAAAATATCTGGGAGTATGCGTGCGAAACGATTTGAAGTGGAAAGATCATATAAAATTAGTTGTTGGTAAGGCGGGTACCAGGTTGAGATTCATTGGGAGAGTCCTTAGAAAATGTAGTCCACCAACGAAGGCGGTGGCTTACAAAACACTCGTTCGACCTATACTCGAGTATTGCTCACCAGTATGGGATCCGTACCAGATCGGGTTGACAGAGGAGATAGAGAAGATCCAAAGAAGAGCGGCGCGTTTCGTCACAGGGTTATTTGGTAAGCGTGATAGCGTTACGGAGATGTTTAGCAAACTCGAGTGGTAGACTCTGCAAGAGAGGCGCTCTGCATCGCGGTGTAGCTTGCTGTCCAGGTTTCGAGAGGGTGCGTTTCTGGATGAGGTATCGAATATATTGCTTCCCCCTACTTATACCTCCCGAGGAGATCACGAATGTAAAATTAGAGAGATTAGAGCGCGCACAGAGGCTTTCAGACAGTCGTTCTTCCCGCGAAACATACGCGACTGGAACAGGAAAGGGAGGTAATGACAGTGGCACGTAAAGTGCCCTCCGCCACACGCTGTTGGGTAGCTTGCGGAGTATAAATGTAGATGTAGATCGACAGGGCCACACCGAAATCCAAAACCTCTCGGTACAATTGTCGTAAAATCGGTGGGAGGTCCTTTCGGTAACAGGTCTCAGAAGCTTACTGAATAGGATATTTCAGTACAGAACCGAAAATGACGTCACTACCGAGACAAACCTACTACACTGATCGGTATGAACGATACAGAATAGCCGGCCGGAGTGGCTAAGTGGTTCTAGGTACTACAGTCTGGAACAGCGTGAATGCTACGGTCTCAGGTTCAAATCCTGCCTCGGGCATGGATGTGTGTGATGGCCTTAGGTTAGTTAGGTTGAAGTAGTTCTAACAAGGGAACCTCCCCATCGCACCCCCCTCAGATTTAGTTATAAGTTGGCACAGTGGATAGGCCTTGAAAAACTGAACACAGATCAGTCGAGAAAACAGGAAGAAGTTGTGTGGAACTATGAAAAAAATAAGCAAAGTAAAATATACAAACTGAGTAGTTCATCAGCTACATCAGGGAGAGTGTGAACTCAGGAGCGCCGTGGTCCCGTGGTTAGCGTGAGCAGCTGCGGAACGAGAGGTCCTTGGTTCAAGTCTTCCTTCGAGGAAAAAGTTTAATTTATATTTTCAGACAATTATTTTGCGAAGGTGCACAGGTACACAGAGCAGTATTATTTACGTGATCGTGTGTCAATTATCAAAGTTCAGGCACTCACACATAATCAACTTCGCTCTCCAAAATTCCAGGACATGTTCAGATTTGCTTGGACACATGCAGGATTTGACGGTGTACACACGGAAAATTTTGAAAACGTTAAAAACATATGTTTTGACAGAGAACAGGGAAAATTGTGGGACTGTGAAACTGTTGCCTTCATTTGTTGCAGTTTATGTGACAAACTCTTATGTTTTCATCACTTTTTTGGGAGTGATTATCATATCGACAAGAAAACCTAAATCGGGCAAGGTAGAAGAATCTTTCTACCCATTCGCTAAGTGTGCAAGTTAGGTGGGTCGACAACATATTCCAGTCATGTGACGCACATGCCGTCACCAGTGTCTCATAGAATGTATCAGACGTGTTTTCCTGTGGTGGAATCGGTTGACCTACGACCTTGCGATCAAATGTTTTCGGTTCCAATTGGAGAGGCACGTTCTTTCGTCTACTAATCGCACGGTTTTGCGGTGCGGTCGCAAAACACAGACACTAAACTTATTACAGTGAACAGAGACGTCAATGAACGAACGGACAGATGGTAACTTTGGGAAAATAAAGAAAGTAAACTTTTCACTCAAGGGAAAACTTGAAGCTAGGACCTCTCGTTCCACAACTGTTCACGCTAACCACGGTACAAAGTAAACTTTTCACTCGAGGGAAGACTTGAACCCATGACCTTTCGTTCCACAAGTGCTCACGCTGACGACGGGACCACGGCGCTCCTAAATTCAGAGTATCCTTGATGTTGCCTATCTTGCGCATGCTTTTTTTTTCATAGTTCCAAACAACTTCTTCCTGTTTCCTCGAGTGATCTGTGTTCAGTTTTTCAAGGCCTATCCACTGTGCCAACTTATAACTAAATCTGAGAGGGGTGCGATGGGGAGGTTCCCTTGTGAGAACTACTTAATCTTAACTAACCTAAGAACATCAGACACATCCATGCCCGAGGCAGGATTCCAACCTGCGACCGTAGCGGTCAGGCGGTTCCAGACTGAAGCGCCTAGAACCGCTCGGCCACACCGGCCGGCCTACTCAGTTTGTATATTTTGCTTGTTTTTTTTTCATAGTTCCGCACAACTTCTTGCTGTTTTCTCCATTGATCTGTGTTCAGTTTTCCAAGGCCTCTCCACTGTGCCGACATAACTAAACCTGAGGGGGGGGGGGGGGGGTGCGATGGGGAGGTTTATAACGATATGTTTACGTAATGAGTATACATAAACATACAGTTATAAACGTCCCCGTTCGTAGTCGCTAATTATAGCAATATGTTTACTTTTGTGCTGTAACATATAGCTATAATCAGCGGTGGAAACATATTTGCGAACGCCGACCGTGTGCGGCTGATTCTTCTTTGATCGTCTGATCAGTCGGAAGTTGCATTGCAGAGGAGAGTAAATGCCTATTCAAAATATAATTATTTTGGATAGCTCAACATGAATTTCCTAAGGGACCGTAGTTTATCATGCATTTATCAGTAGAGTATGGCGCGGAGAAAATATTTCGCCGCATGCAACTTCCGTCCGAACTCGACGAAAGAATTCGTGACTGTGAACTCTCTATTTGGCAGAAACATAAAGAAAATTAAATAACTTCATGAAGGAGTGAGACATAGATTCTATATTAAATAAATAGTCCATACACCAGTTCCATGAAACTCTGAATTTATGGCAATTAATAGACGAACTTACACTGCAATGAAGGATTTAACATGGATGCCGTTTTGACTGGCACTTCTCTTAATGAAAACAATTCCTTCGACGTTTTCACATACACGTCGCACAATAAATCTACTGCTAGGCACTTTTAGTATTATACATTCACTTTTCACAAAAACAATATTATTTTTAACGATAATAATACGGCGGCAAGACATGCGCGTCCGACACAAGAGACAAGAGAAGAATGAGTAACTGTTCATCGAGAATATCTCGTACCTAAAAAAAAAAAAAAATGGAATGAAAGTGTTCTTCTTCTGTCCGTTTTTCGCGCCGCGGTTTTCCAAGTCAATAACTCACTGCATCTCTGACGGCGCTTCGACAATAAACAAGTTACGTCACAGGTCGTTCACCTTTTACATTCTCGCAACATTATTTGCTAACTGTAGCTGTTGCCGAGCGACTGCTCGATTGGTGAATGATTTAAAATGGTTCCCTTGTAAGTTCTGGGGGACTGATGACCTCAGTTCAGTCCCATAGTGGTCAGAGCCATTTGAACCATTTTTGATACAGAAGAGGGCCCCAGGTAACGACGCAGAGACGCCCAGAGCTGCCGGACTGGAAACATCACGCGTAGTTGGGAACAGGCGGTGGCGGTACTTTCGGAGCGCCCTGTGCCGCGAGGCGATTGTGTCTGCCGGCTGTGTGCTGTGGCGCGCCAGCATTATGTGGGGGCGGCGGACCCGGAAAGGCTGCCGTGCGTCAGTGGGCCACGCACGCACCACACACGCGCCCGCTTTGATGCGTGCCGGCCCGGACGTCACGTGACCTGTGTCGGCGCAGGGAGGGGGTCCTCACGTGAGCCGCGTGCCTGGCGTGCTAGCGCGTCCTGCCCGAACCTCGGCGCACACAGACACAGCGTTTACACGCGGCTCTCAAACCTGCCACAGGGCGGCTCGCGGCTGAAGTCTATGTGGCTCTGCCGACACAGAGAGACAGTACGTTACGATACGCACTGTCCAGTCACATTAACGTGACCCCCGCCCAGCCCCGGATCTACGATATTTCCGAACGGGGGCAAAACTTGACAGTGACAGGAACCCCTCCCCCCCCTTCTGGCCGCCCCCTTTGAGATATGACGTAAAAATTTTAAAAAATTGATTTTTCAGAAATACGTAATACGTTCATTTTGTAGCCCACAACTTTCTGGAGACTTTGATATACAGGGTGATTCAAAAAGAATACCACAACTTTAAAAATGTGTATTTAATGAACGTCATTACAAAGAGTATTTAAAAAGGTTTTTTTTCACTCAAAAACAAGTTCAGAGATGTTCAATATGGCCCCCTCCAGACACTCGAGCAATATCAACCCGATACTCCAACACTTTCCACACTCTCTGTAGCATATCAGGCGTAACAGTTTGGATAGCTGCTGCTATTTCTCGCTTCAAATCATCAATGGTGGCTGGGAGAGGTGGCCGAAACACCATATCCTTAACATACCCCCATAAGAAAAAATCGCAGGGGGTAAGATCAGGGCTTCTTGGAGGCCAGTAATGAAGTGCTCCGTCACGGGCTGCCTGGCGGCCGATCCATCGCCTCGGGTACTTGACGTTCAGGTAGTTACGGACAGATAAGTGCCAATGTGGTGGCGCTCCATCCTGCTGAAATATGAATTGTTGTGCTTCTTCTTCGAGCTGAGGGAACAGCCAATTCTCTAACATCTCCAGATACTGTAGTCCAGTTACATTTTCATCACTCGTTCTCGGCCGTCCAGAACTTTTCCCTTTGCACAAACACCCATTCTCTGTAAACTGTTTATACCAACGTTTAATACACCACCTATCAGGAGGTTTAGCACCATACTTCGTTCGAAATGCACGCTGAACAACTGTCGTCGATTCACTTCTGCCGTACTCAATAACACAAAAAGCTTTCTGTGGAGCGGTCGCCATCTTAGCATCAACTGACGCTGACGCCTAGTCAACAGCGCCTCAAGCGAACAAATGTACAACTAAATGAAACTTTATAGCTCCCTTAATTCGCCGACAGATAGTGCTTAGCTCTGCTTTTTGTCGTTGCAGAGTTTTAAATTCCTAAAGTTCTGGTATTCTTTTTGAATCACCCTGTATAATGAAACTTTTTCTAAGGGGACGTTTCATATGGCGACCCTGCCAGGATTCGAACCTGGAATCAAGGTCCTCTTAGAAAAATTATGAAATGACTGTGCTGGTAAACCTCTTACGTTATTTCATTTTCAAACAGCTGAGCAAAACTGAACGTACTCACACATTTCTCTCTTTACTTATTCTGATCATCACTAAACTGACACACAATATTTTTAGCGGTAATGCAATCTGACTTTCAATAATCCCTACAAAAGAATGGCCCTGACTTAACAGTAACCTATGCCTTTCATGAATCACTTACCTCACAAAAATCTTCGTACTCAAACTACTGCAATACAGCATGCGCCAATACTGCCAGTTGAATAAAAGATTCTAACTACTGAAGGCACTAAATACTGATAGGCATAGTTAGCAAATGAAAGATTTTGATAGAGAACAAACAATGTATTTACCTTAATAGTGTTCAAAAGTCATAATATATATATATGAGTTGATGACATCCAGTCTTACAGATTTCGTTTTTCTGATGGACACACGTCCAGATTGTCCGCTCTCAAAACTCCGCCATCTCTCTCCCCACATCCACCACTGCTGGCGGCTCACCTCCAACTGCCCAACGCTACAGTAGCGAATATTCCAACAATGCAAACCAGCCACAGATTCCACACAGCACAGTCAGTGATTTTCATACAGAGCGCTACGTGGCGTTACCAACATAAAAACCTAAACAGCCTACTTACAATATATTTAAACACATATTTTCGAGAAAATGTAAGACATGTTGTTTGGTAGTAAGTGCGCCAAAGTGCAGTGCCACGCCTCTTCACATAGCAATCTTCTATCACTGTTGAATTCAAACGTGTCTTGTTTTTGTGGCCTTCAGTACTGAGACTGGCTTGATGCAGCTCTCCATGCTACTCCATCCTGTGCAAGCTTCTTCATCTCCCAGTACCTACCGCAACCTACACCCTTCTGAATCTGCTTAGTGTATTCATCTCTTGGTCTCCTTGTAACGCCGGAAATGCATATCCTCCTATTTCCATCTACTGTACTATAAATTTGTTTTCCTTATTTTTGTTACCTGGATATATGACATTTCTGTGTCTTTACATATTGTAATTATTTTACTATTTGTGTATATATATTTATGCATTTCTGTCGATGTATAATTGGTTTGTTTCGTAAATATTATTTGTATTTTTACGCTGGGTCTTGCCTAGGGAAAACTATGCTATCGAACGAATACATCGATAGCTCGTGTGGAGAATCAAAGTGTGTAGGATCTTTGGTAGTGTTAACTCTGCCGCGTGGAGCCGAGTTGCCGCGCTTTCGGGGTTTGGCAGCATGTAATTGCGCTCGACTTGCTATGATAGTTTCTGACACGGTGTCGCGGACGGGAAGCATTAGCTGGCGCACATCAAGAGCCCGTTTCGTCTGGTGACCGTGTCGAGAAGGCGCGCCAACATCCAGCTTCTGCAACAGCGACGGCCGACAATGAGTGACTGTCGCCACCTCCTCGATCGACGGCTTCAAACCTTCAATCAACCAACAAGGAAGACTGGAAGCACGTAAAGTTTTAGAACTGTATGGCAGACCTCAGCTTTTCAAACTTTTAAAATTGTTGCATCACAAAATTACAGCAACTTAGCATGAACCTTTGTTGCTCATTGTCCCAATTGCATTACCAAGCAGGGTCCCTTCCTTTTCCGGAATGAACCCGAGTGTCGTTGAAATTCAAACGCCAGCATTAAAGTAATATCATTCCATTTCACTGCTTTAATTTCAAAGTTCAGTTAAGGTATTCATAGCTGGCTACAATATTTAGATTACACAAGCACGAATTAAGAGTGCGAGTTTTGTTACCGTATTTTAGCTTACCTGTGACTGCAGCTCAGCTTGGTACGTAGTAAATTTTACTATTGTTAATTGTTCAGAATCGTTTAATTCAAGTTCAAAGTTAAATCTCTTCTTTCTAAATTGCGTAGATTCAAGTAGCTTTTGAAATGATTGTTGAGGTAGTCCAAGACTAACCGTATTTTACTGAATTTCGATGTGCTTCAGAAAGAAAGCTCACGATTATCTTCAGTCACCATATTAACTTTCGGTTTTCCGGTTTTATTAATTCTTTTGCTAAATTAAGTCAGAGTGTAGCGAAATTTATTACTTCTGACAAACTTTCAGTTTTCACACCACACGTGTCAACCTTCAGTTGCCACGCTTCTAGTGCTAATTATATGTGTAATAACCTTTCTTTTTCAGTTACTATAGTAATTGTCCTTAGGACTGGTGACCGTAATTTCCCCCAAATCTCAAATATCTAATTACCGCTAGTTAATTATTAACGTAACGGCCGCACATTTACTTTCTTTATTAACTTTACCCCTTTTCAAAATTAATTTCGACCAGTTTCATTTGCATTTTTCCTTTCATTTAGATGTAACCCTTTTCTCCCTCTTTACCGACAAATTGACTTCGGTGACGATTGCTTTTCCCAAATTTCCATTAAGTACACGCGGTTTAATTCAAAAAATGGTTCAAATGGCTCTGAGCACTATGGGACTTAACATCTATGGTCATCAGTCCCCTAGAACTTAGAACTACTTAAACCTAAGTAACCTAAGGACAGCACACAACACCCAGCCATCACGAGGCAGAGAAAATCCCTGACCCCGCCGGGAATCGAACCCGGGAACCCGGGCGTGGGAAGCGAGAACGCTACCGCACGACCACGAGATGCGGGCACGGTTTAATTTTTCACTGTCATTAACGTCGGTAAGTGAGGGGGAGGTTACATCCTTCTACGAATTTTACCCTCCACTCTGCCCTCCAATACTAAATTTGTGATCCCTTGACGCCTCAGAACATGTCCTACCAACCGATCCCTTCATCTAGTTAAGATGTGCCACAAATTTCTCTTCTCCCCAATTCTATTCAATATCTCCTCATTAGTTATGTGGTCTACCCATATAATCTTCAGCATTCTTCTGTAGCACCACATTTCGAAAGCTTCTATTCTCTTCTTGTCTAAACTATTTATCGTCCACGTTTCACTTCCATACATACCTACACTCCATACAAATACTTCCAGAAACGACTTCCTGACATTTAAATCTATACTGGATGTTAACAAATTTCTCTTCTTCATAAACTCTTTCCTTGCCATTGCCAGTCTACATTTTATATCCTCTCTACTTCGACCATCATCAGTTATTTTGTTCCCCAAATAGTTAAACTCATTTACTACTTTAAGCGTCTCATTTACTAATGTAATTCCCTCAGCATCAACCAATTTAATTCGACTACATTCCATTATCCTAGTTTTGCTTTTGTTGATGCTCATCTTATACCCTCCTTTCAAGATACTGTCCATTCCGTTCAACTGCTCTTCCAAGTCCTTTGCTGTCTCTGACAGAATTACTATGTCATTGGCAAACCTCAACGTTTTTATTTCTGCTCCATGGATTTTAATTCCTAGTCCGAATTTTTCTTTTCTTTCCATTACTGTTTGCTCAATAAACAGATTGAATAACATCGGGGAGAGGCTACAACCCTGTCTCACTCCCTTCCCAACCGCTGCTTCCCTTTCATGCCCCTCGACTCCTATAACTGCCATCTCATTTCTGTACAAAACTGTAAATAGCCCTTCTCTCCCTGTATTTTACCCCTTCCATCTTCAGAATTTGAAAGAGAGTATTCCAGTCAAAATTGTCAAAAGCTTTCTCTAAGTTTACAAATGCTAGAAACGTAGGTTTGCTTTTCCTTAATCTATCTTCTAAGATAAGTCGTAAGGTCAGTATTGCCTCACGTGTTCCAACATTTCTACGGAATCCAAATTGATCTTTCCAGAGGTCGGCTTCTACTAGTTTTTCCATTCAAAGGTGTATATTTTGTAATGGAAGCCGTCAAACCAATACTCGGGACAGGGGAAATTAAAATGCCCTGTTGTGCATCTGCTAGTCGGCGGTTTGAGATCGTATCCCCCCTTAAAAAAAACTCAAAATTAATACTGGACGGGATTATTTGTGAGCGGCAGAATAAGAACTTTTCAGAAAGTTTGCAATCTTTATCCCCTGTTAGCTATGAACTTTCTCTTTTGTGTGACATAAATATAAATATAGGAGTCATAAAACCAGTAAAGGCAAGACACACGCAAGACAGTACACATTTCTTCAATCCTTAATCCCCAGCATTTTGTTCTCTCTGATCTTGGCACAGCATTAAACGGTGTGCTTTCCTTTCTGCAAAAGAAGCTGTTATTCCATCAAAATTCGTCAAACGTTTTGCTACATGAAAAATATAAATGTCGTTGGGTAATATTGGAAAGTCTGTTAAGACTGACTGACTGAAGCGGTTTCTCGATTTCATTACGTCTATTTTGTCACTGTCTGCTAGAAGAAAAGAAATAGGCCTTCCGAATATTGCGGCAATTGTAACACACGTCAAATAAGCGAGACTGTTTTGGCACAATCGTCAGTTTTATCTACCTCATTTACACAAATAACACGAGAGAATACAATTCATGAAGTACCAATATCAAATGCCTATTAAGCTTATTAGAAGCAAAAAGTTTTATGTTAGGAAATAGTTTCACATTTCATTCATATGCTCCAGTTTCTCAAGCATGAGATCGAAAAGTCGTGGTAGTACGAAATTTTTATATAGATTTGGAATCGTCATATCCATATAATTTGTCTGATGTCCCCATTTCTTGTCGTTCCTCAGTCTAACAATCAGTCTTGTCATCACTAATTGTGCAACTATTCCAGCCATTGTCAAAACTTATTCTCCAGTTTACTTCACTAACGCTGCCAGAATCACCAGTTTAATTACCCCACATTTGTTCTCCGGTCAGGCGTTATTACGTGTTCGTACAACGCGTTTTCCGCGCGGTTCCAAGAACAGAACTTAAGCGGCTGCTAATCAGAGACTGTACAACTGGCCCTTACAGTATAGCGATCTGGCAAAAATGTTGTGTCATAATTTCATTTTCTTGGATACACCGAGAATATAATATGTAATCTTTCTTACCTGTTATTCCTGTTAGCGGTTTCTTTCCACTCTGGTGGTCTGAATCCATGCATTTCGCTAATAACAACGCTGATAATTCGCACACCCAATCAATCACATAAACAAACAGCGATTGACCTTGAGCCGTTCGTGATTTACTCGGCTCAGCTCTTATAACCCCGTCCCTTTTGTCAGCGGTAAGTTTATTTCTGGATGCGACGGGGATTCCCCTGGCAGAGACACTACGCACGCACTCAAAAATCAACTTATGATTCGTTCAGAAATTAGAATGTGTTCAAAATGTTCATAAATCAACTGGGATTCTTTTCAAAATCATATGAATAATGGACTGATAGACGTGTGCCGGATGCTACACGCTTTGTGGAACCAGGTTTCCCCTCCCCTCTCCCCCTATATCCGGGCCTGAGGCACACGCTACCCCATCTCTGTCCGTGTCTGTAACTGTGTGTCATCTGGAAGCTGTCTAAAGCTGAAGACGCACAACGGAGGATCTCAGGGAGTCACGGACCAACGCTCGACTCCAAAGAGTATACTGGGTTTGGACAAAAATATGGGCAGCTGGTGACTTTTAACCCTAGGATGCATATAAGGGCCTCCGTGGCCCTTGTATGTCTTCATTTTTATAAAAATTCTGTAATTTTTTGTTTGATTTCAAACTTCTTTCCAGTACTCTTTCACTAACACTGTGACATTCCTCCTATCAAGTCTGAACGAGATACTTTTTTAAGTTTTTTGTATAATACAATACTTTTACCCCTACACCGTGAATGCATATGCAGGGCTTCAGAATCCCTCACACATTTATAAATGTTCTTTAGCCTGTATTGTCTTCAACATTGGTTTGGGAGCAGTTATTAATTCAACAACAACTGTAGTGGTATTTCCAGCAACAGGAGTGCCAACAACAGCAGTAGCTGTAGTAGTAATAGTATAACTACAAAATAATACACACTACTTTCATATATTGGCGATGTCGGTGAATTATTGATCTTTTTGCTATCAAATGTTTCATTATTGCATAGTATTGTTATCCTGTGCTGCTCTTGTCAGCCTCATTGTTACTGTAGTTTGTTTGTCGCTGCAAGGCCCATATTGTTACGAGTATGACTCGTTTAGTGCTGCACAAGTTGCTGTTCGAGAGGCACGCCTTTTGCTGTGGCTTCGACACGCAAAGCAAGAGAGTCAGTACGTGCAAATGCAGCTAGTTTTGAAAGTGTTGTGGTTCAGTGGTTTGAAGAAGATGGTTCTTGCGAGGAAGACAATATTTTTGAAGGTGCAAGTAGTGAAGAAGCAGCCAATGAACCTGCAGATGTGAATATTGAGGGAGATGACAGTCCTTCCGATAATATTACTTCATCAGAGTCTGAAAATGAAGAACCACCACAAAAAGGTATAGAAGACCAGATTAGTCGGACCAGATTAGTCGGACCAGATTAGTCGGAGTGGAACGATTTGGAAATTAGATCCTCCTGCAACTTTTCGTACGCCTGTCCATAACATCGTAAAGAAGGCACCTGGTCCACCCCGTGGTTTGGAGACCTGTAAACCTAAGGATGCCTGGGACTATTTCACCTCCAAGGAAATACTACAGGAAATTATCAATTGCACAAATATTGAAGTCAGAAGAGTGGCTGCTTTACGTGGTAAAACGTGTAAAAACCTTTCGCTTCCTGAAATGGAGGGTTTTCTTGGTCTTTTACTGCTTTCTGGTGTTGAGAAGAGTTGGGATGTCCCTATTACAGAATTATTCCTGGATGAAAAGGCAAGTTCCTAATCTTCCAAAGAAAATCGTTGATGCCATGCAAAGATGTGGTGTTCAAAAAGATGTCATATTGCCGAACCAACTACCTGTTTCAGAGAAAAGAAGACGATGCAATTATTGTCCACATAATAAACACAGGAAAAGTGCTATGACATGCATTAAGTGTGAAACCAACATTTGTAAGGAACATAGTGGCCTTCTTCGTGCTTCTTGTTTGTCACATGTTGAAACTAAGAAAAATGTAATTTTATGTGAACAATGAATAATAACTTTTTGTCAAAATATTGCCTATATACATAATGTTGTGAATAATGAGTATGTTTTAATTGAAGAAATTGGTTGTAATAAATTTTATAAAATGTAAACTGCACCTTATAAGTGAATTAATAAAATTATTTTTATATGTTGCATGTAAATGGAAGTAACTAATAAAATTTCACTCTTAGATTTTTTAAAAAAATTAATAAAATGTTAATCAGGCCCACCAGATCCTGTTACTGTATCTTAGGTATCTTTCAATATGACAATAAATTTGACACAAATAAATTTAACTCCAAAGAATGATTATATGAAAAGAGAAAAATTTTAAATTAGGGCAGGGCCTTGGAGGCCCTGCATATGCATTCGGCACCATGCGTCCTAGGGTTAATGTGACTGGACAGTTTACGTCAGGGGTCTCCAAACTTCTTAGTCCGCAGGCCACATTGACTCCTCCACGAAGTGATAAGGGCCAAGATCTACCTTGTGGGATTAAAGCAGCCTAGCACTTCATGATCACCGTAATGTACGGCTAAAGGAAAGATGAAATCACAAAAATTTAAGGTTGTAGGAACAGCTAGCACTGAAACGAACTACGATTTTTATTTAATTACATAATTTTGATTGGTGGACGTACCTGACCGAAATTCTGGCGTATTTTATTCTGGCGGATTTCACCAACAAAAAACTATGTCACTGCACATTCTTCACGAAAGCATCCAGCAAAGTTAACGAAATCTCAAAATCATTGTTAGCAACGCTATTACTGCAAGACGTAACAGAGGTAGTGTGTGTCAACGCATTGTTATTTCTAGCGGCGCAACAATTAAGTTCAGTTATGTAGTCTTGTAGCGAGTAGCAGAGCCAGAGCATGTATTTGATAGTTCTGTTGCGTGATTGTGTCTATGTTGCGAGTGTCTCACGAGTTTTTTGGTGTTTTATGCGCTGTGCTAGTAGGTGTGGGACAGTTCAAAGTTTGAATTCGAAGAGCCAAGGAAAATCTGAAAATCGAAATACGTATAGCACGACTTGAGTATTTTTCAATGTATTTTTTAGTGGAACTACAGTGTAATTATGAGTATTTAATTTAGTAATTAAAGTACCTTAAAGATAAATTCATTGCATTTTGTTTAGGCAGACTACTTCCTAGTTTTATTAGTATTAAATAGCACAATTTTATTGTCAGGTTACAATCTTTTGTGAAGTTCTGTACAAATATGGAAAAGAAACGAAAGATTGCAAGTGAATGTAGAATTTTTAAAGAGGAATGGGGATGTCAATATTTCGTGGCGGAGTCAAGCAACAAACCAATGTATATTATTTGCAATGAAGCAATATCAGTCTTCAAAGAATTCAATATAAAACGTCATTATGAGACCAAGCACTCTCAGAATTACTCCGAGTTTACAGGATGCGAACGATTAGAAATGTATGAGTCTCTGAAACGCCAGCTAAAAACCCAGCAGTCGCTGTTTAAGAAAGTAAATGCTGAACAACATGCAGCAACTCTGCTAGTTTTCGTGTGGCTCATTTAGTACCGAAACAGTGCAATCCGTTTACCGACGGTGAATTAATTAAGAACTGCATTATTGCAAGAGCAGAAGAAATGTGTCCAGAAAAAGTTAATTTTTTTATTTAAAAACATAAGTTTATCGGCAAACACTGTGGCACATAGGATAGATAACATTGCACAAAATATATCAGCACAACCGTGACAAAAATCAAGACGTTCGTTCTCTTTGGCCCTGGATGAGTCTAGTCTGTTAACCGTTCATTTTTTTTTTTCTTCACTATCGCACGGAGAATGGTCTGTCTGTTTATTGTGGATAGCCACAAGTTTAACCTTGACCTTCCGCTTTGTAAAGATAGAGCTCCGACAATGCCGTGGTGTATTGGTCGCGATAGGCCTCGAAACTCAGTTGTTGGCAGTATAGTATAGGCACCACCTCAAACATTTGGCGGGCCGGATATGGGGGATGTCCGGCCAGTTAACGCGGGCCTGTTTGCCGGACCTTGCGGGCCATAGTTTGGAGACCCCTGGTGTACGTCATCATAACAAAGTGAGGCTGTCATCAATGTACTACAAAGTCCCCCACCCCCGATTATTTAAAGAATCCATTTTCCAATTCTAAAAAAATCTCAAAGTCGATTATTTTACAAATGTGATAATGTGTTAAATATCTGACGTTAATCTTGTACAACATTTACGCGTCAAAGCACATCTCAATATTTGTGATGTCGTATCCCGTCAACTGCGTCTCGTAGAATGGTATACGAAAGTGGTGCCGTAGCGGCCGTGCGGTTCCACATCGAAGCGTCTCGAACCGCTCGGCTACATCGGCCGGCGACTGAGAAACTTGACACATTTAGCGGTTTACAATAGCATGTGATAAACTGTGGCTCAAGTTTAAGAAGTATAGTTCACCTATCAGTGATAGATCTGTGTAACAGAGCAGTTCATGATGGGATGGACGCCCCATAGTATACAGTTAATGTTAGAAAAATTCTAAAGAAATAGATTACCATAGAATCTAAATAAATAGACTATCGCAGAATGCGTGTAAAACAAAACATACGGTGAGAGAGAAAGAAAGATACTTAATGAAACGCGTTTGGCAGTCCACAGCGCAATGACTGAAGCCTCCAATGACAACTGTTGCAGAATCCCTTGGCTGATAAATTAGCCACAGTGTTCTCAGAGAATGTTCTTCATCACAGATCAGAGCTACGATTTTAGTAGACTGCAGGAGCATACAAGGAAAAGTACCAGAATTAGTATCGCTTGCTGACGGTTATAATGCACGGACAGTACAATGAAGCTCCAAGGAAACTGGTATAGGCATGTGTATTCAAATACAGAGACATGTAAACAGGCAGAATACGGTGCTGCGGTCGGCATAGCGTATATAAAAAGACAAAACGTGATTGGCGCAGTCGTTAGGTCGATTACTGCTGCTACAATGGCAGGTTTCACGTTTTAAGTGATCTTGAACAAGGTTTAATAGTCGGCGCACGAGCGATGGGACACAGCATCTCCGAGGTTGCGATGAAGTGGGGATTTTCCCGTACGCCCAATTCACCAGTGTACCCTGAATATCAGGAATCTGGTAAAACATAAATCTCCGACATTGTTGGAGCCGGAAAAAGATCCTGCAAGAACGCGACCAACGACGACTGAAGACAATTGTTCAACGTGACGGAACTGAAACCCTCCCGTAAACTGCTGCAGATTTAAATGCCGGGCGATCAACAAGTGCCAGCGTGCGAGCCATTCAACGAAACATCAGCGATATGGGCTTTCGCAGCTGAAGGCCCACTCGTGTAGCCTTGTTGACTGCACGACACAAAGCTTTATGCCTCGCCTGGGCCCGTCAACACCGACGTTGGACTGTTGACGACTGGAGTCTCGTTTCAAATTGTATCGAGGGGGTGGAGGTGTACGGGTATGGAGGCAACCTCATGCTCATGAATCAATGGATCCTGCATGTCACTGTTCAAGCTGGTGGAGGCTATGTAACGGTGTGCGTGTCTGGGGGGGGGGGGGAGCAGTTCAGCTGCAGTGATATGGGACCCCTGATAGGCCTAGATTCGACAGGTGACACGTACGTAGGCGTATAGTCTGATCATCTGCATTTCTTCATATCCATTGTGCATTCCGACGGACTTGGTCAATTCCAGCAGCACAATGCGGCACCCCACACGTCCGGAATTACTACAGAGTGGCTCCAGGAGCACTCTTCTGAGTTTAAACACTTCCGCTGGCCACCAAACGTCCCAGGCAGGAACATTATTGAGCCTTGCAAAGGTGCTGTTTAGAAGTGATCTCCATCCCCTCGTAGTCTCATTTGTGGACAGCCCTGCAGTCCATTGTATCAATTCCCTCCAGCACTACTTCAGACATTAGTCGAGTGCGTGCCATGACGTGCTGACTGCTGAGCACTTCGGCGTCCTCGCGGGCCTCCTACACGATATTATGCAGGTGTACCAGTTTGTTTGGCTCTTCCAATGTACTAGGATTAGAAAGTTGGTTGAAACCTGACGCTAATGACAACGAAAACGTAAGTTCAGATTGGAACATTTACCGTAAGGATAAGTTTGTCGCCAGTGGCAGCGGCGTGTTTATTCCAGTACAGAATTCGATAAAATCTAGCGACGTTATCACGGATTCAGATTGTGAATTAATCTGGGTGAACTTACGTATCAAAGCTCGGTGAAAAATGGTAATCGGTTGCTTTTTTAGACCGCCTGGGTCCGCAGCATTCGTGGTAGAGCGCTTCTGACAGATCTCCCACAATATCGATAGTAATTTTCCTGATCATGCCGTCGCAATATGGGGTGACTTCAAGTCGTGAGGGTAACGTCTTAAACCTCCTGGCAACAAACAGACCTGATATTATCGAATCAGTTACAGTAGAGGAAGGTATCAGTGATCATAAGGCTGTGATAGCGGCAAGATACAAATTTCAGAGTGTCTTAGCAATCAGCATCAAATTTTCGGTGATGAGGATGGAGATGTAGAGAACAAATGAAATATTCAAAGGCATCGTGCAGTGTGCCATAGACAAATATGTTCCGAGTAAGATCTTATGGGATGGGAAAGACACGTCATGGTTTAACAGCCGTGTAAGAAAACTGCTATGTAAACGAAGAGATTTTCACGTCAGATTCAAAAACCTAGCCGACAAACAAAAGCTGAACGAATCCAAAATGACTGCGAGGACAGCAATGAGAGAATCGTTCAATGAATCTGAAAGTAAAACTTTGTCAACCGATCCGAGTAAACCTTCTAAGAGGTTTCGGTCGTATGTGAAATCAGTAAGTGGGTCTAAATCATCTTTTCATTCACTCAGTGACCATTCTGGCATCGAAACGGAAGATGACAGAGAGAAGGTCGAAATACTGTATTCGGTCTTCCGAAATACTTCACAGCCAAAGATCTTAGCACGGTCCCTTCTTTTAACCGTCGTGCGAACGACGAAATGGCAGATATTTCAGATAACCGATGGGGGAATGTAAGAAACAACTACAATAGCTTAGTAGTGGAAACACATCAGGTCCAGAAGAGATAAGTATGAGATTCTATAAAGATTATGCGAAAGAACTTGCTCCCCTTCTAGCAGTAATTTACCGTAGATCGCTTGAGCAACGAAGGGTACGTAGCGATTGGAAGCAAGCGCAAATCATTCGCGTTTTCGAGAAGGGCCATAGGACAAATACACACAATTGTAGACCTATATCGGTGACTTCGATCTGTTGTAGAATTATGGACCACGTTTTATGCTCAAGAATTATGAGGTTTTTGAAGAACAAAAATAATCAGCCACCCGCTGTGGCCGAACTGTTCTAGGCGCTTCAGTCCGGAACCTCGCTGCTGCTAGGGTCGCAGGTTCGAATCCTGCCTCGGGCATGGATGTGTGTGGTGTCCTTATATTAGTTTGGTTTAAGTACGGGACTGATGACCTCAGATGTTAAGTCCCATAGTACTTAGAGTCATTTGAACCATTTGAAAAGAATCTCTATAAAAGTAAATGTCGCTTCCACAAACAGAGATCCCGCGAAACTCAGATCGTTCTGTTCCTCCATGAGATCCACAGCGCCGTAGACAAAAGCGTTCAGGTTAACGTCGTGTCCCTTGACTTCAGGAAGGCATCTGACACAGTCCCGCAATGCCGTTTAGTGAAAAAAATACGAGCTTATCGAGTATTGGAGCAAATTTGCGATTGGACTGGAGACTTCTCTGCAGACAGAACTCAACACGTCGCTCTTGCCGGAACAAAATCGACAGAGGTAAAGATAATTTCCGGTGGACACCAAGGAGGTGATAGAACCGTTACTGTTTACAATATACGAGGGTAAGTCAATTATTATCCGCGATTTAGTTATATTTTGGTTTATTTTGGTAGTACTGTCATTTTACTTTGACGACAAAAAAATTGTTCAAATCGCTCTGAGCACTATCGCACTTAACTTCTAAGGTCATCAGTCCCCTAGAACTTAGAGCTACATAACCTAACTAACCTAAGGACATCATACACACCCATGCCCGAGGCAGGATTCGATCCTGCGACCGTAGCGTTCGTGCGGTTCCAGACTGTAGCGCCTAGAACCGCTCGGTCACACCGGCCGGCTGTTCACGACACATGCTTTGATTGTTTGTTGTTACATCTTTGCAGTTTTCAAGCTGGTGGGTTATTTCCGTTATCGCTGCCGTGCTGTTAATGATGGCTGCTCCGCTTTCTATTTGCACCAAAGAAAAGCAACGTTCAGTGATCCGTTTTCTGTGGTCGGAAGGCGTATCAGGGGCCGAAATTTATCGCAGACTTTCGGTACAGTACGGGAACAGTGTTTTGCCACAACGGAGTGTCTACGACTGGATTGAAAAATTCCGAAATGGTCGCACAAGTGTTACTCACGATGAAGGAGCCGGACGACCGTTTACCGCCACAAATGAAGAAACCATTGAGCATTCACGTGAAATGATTCTCTTAGACAGACGATTAACTATTGACGAAGTGGTACATCGTCTGCAAATTAGTCACCGTTCTGCCTACGAAATCATCCACAACAGACTTGGGTTTCATAAAGTTTGCGCAAGACGGGTGCAGAAACAACTCACACAGTTACGTAAAGAAACGCGCTTGGACATCTGCAAAAAACATTTGGATCGGTACGGTAACGAAGGGGACAACTTCTTAGACAGGACCATTACTGGTGACGAAACATGGATCCATCATTACGAGCCCGAGAGTAAACGCAGAGTATGGAATGGAAACATCCAAATTCGCCGTGCAAGGAGAAGTTCAAGACCCAACCGTCCGCAGAAAAACTTATGCTTACGGTTTTTAGGGACGCACAGGGTCCAGTACTGGAATGTTATGGGGAAAGGGGCACAGCTATAAACAGTGTACGTTACAGCGAGATGCTTACTGCCAGGCTAAAGCCTGCAATTCGGAGCAAATGCCGAGGATTGCCGTCAAAAGGCGTTGTGTTGTTGCACGACAAGACCCGACCGCATTCTGCTACCCACACTGCTGAAACGCTCCAGAAACTCAAATTTGAAGCCTTTTGAATAGATGATGGGAGTGATCAATGTGTTTGGTTTCGATCACTACTGTGGTCATCTTCAGACTAATGGTGGCGATTTACCACCAGAAGGAGGTTCTTACTCTTTGGTCTGAAGATGACGACAGTTGTGGTCTAAACCACCAGAAGGAGGTTCTTACTCTTTAGTATGAAGATGACCACAGTAGTGGTCGAAACCATCAGAAGGAGGTTCTTACACATTGGTCTGAACATGACCACAGTAGTGGTCGAAAGCGGTCACCGTGATAAATACACTCCTGGAAATGGAAAAAAGAACACATTGACACCGGTGTGTCAGACCCACCATACTTGCTCCGGACACTGCGAGAGAGTTGTACAAGCAATGATCACACGCACGGCACAGCGGACACACCAGGAACCGCGGTGTTGGCCGTCGAATGGCGCTAGCTGCGCAGCATTTGTGCACCGCCGCCGTCAGTGTCAGCCAGTTTGCCGTGGCATACGGAGCTCCATCGCAGTCTTTAACACTGGTAGCATGCCGCGACAGCGTGGACGTGAACCGTATGTGCAGCTGACGGACTTTGAGCGAGGGCGTATAGTGGGCATGCGGGAGGCCAGGTGGACGTACCGCCGAATTGCTCAACACGTGGGGCGTGAGGTCTCCACAGTACATCGATGTTGTCGCCAGTGGTCGGCGGAAGGTGCACGTGCCCGTCGACCTGGGACCGGACCGCAGCGACGCACGGATGCACGCCAAGACCGTAGGATCCTACGCAGTGCCGTAGGGGACCGCACCGCCACTTCCCAGCAAATTAGGGACACTGTTGCTCCTGGGGTATCGGCGAGGACCATTCGCAACCGTCTCCATGAAGGTGGGCTACGGTCCCGCACACCGTTAGGCCGTCTTCCGCTCACGCCCCAACATCGTGCAGCCCGCCTCCAGTGGTGTCGCGATAGGCGTGAATGGAGGGACGAATGGAGACGTGTCGTCTTCAGCGATGAGAGTCGCTTCTGCCTTGGTGCCAGTGATGGTCGTGATGATGTTTGGTTTGTGGGGCGCTCAACTGCGTGGTTATCAGCGCCCGTACAATTACCCAATCTTTGCTCAGTCCAATTTCGCCACTTTCCTGGATGATGATGAAATGATGAGGACAACACAAACACCCAGTCATCTCGAGGCAGGTGAAAATCCCTGACCCCGCCGGGAATCGAACCCGGGACCCCGTGCTCGGGAAGCGAGAACGCTACCGCGAGACCACGAGCGGCGGACTCCAGTGATGGTCGTATGCGTGTTTGGCGCCGTGCAGGTGAGCGCCAAAATCAGGACTGCATACGACCGAGGCACACAGGGCCAACACCCGGCATCATGGTGTGGGGAGCGATCTCCTACACTGGCCGTACACCACTGGTGATCGTCGAGGGGACACTGAATAGTGCACGGTACATCCAAACCGTCATCGAACCCATCGTTCTACCATTCCTAGACCGGCAAGGGAACTTGCTGTTCCAACAGGACAATGCACGTCCGCATGTATCCCGTGCCACGCAACGTGCTCTAGAAGGTGTAAGTCAACTACCCTGGCCAGCAAGATCTCCGGATCTGTCCCCCATTGAGCATGTTTGGGACTGGATGAAGCGTCGTCTCACGCGGTCTGCACGTCCAGCACGAACGCTGGTCCAACTGAGGCGCCAGGTGCAAATGGCATGGCAAGCCGTTCCACAGGACTACATCCAGCAGCTCTACAATCGTCTCCATGGGAGAATAGCAGCCTGCATTGCTGCGAAAGGTGGATATACACTGTACTAGTGCCGACATTGTGCATGCTCTGTTGCCTGTGTCTATGTGCCTGAGGTTCTGTCAGTGTGATCATGTGATGTATCTGACCCCAGGAATGTGTCAATAAAGTTTCCCCTTCCTGGGACAATGAATTCACGGTGTTCTTATTTTAATTTCCAGGAGTGTAAATTGCGATCAAGACTGTTTTTGATAGTAAATATTTCAGATTTGAAGTACTGGTTCATCCTCCACATAGTCGCGATTTTGCCCCTTCTGACTGTCACTTGTTTGGTCCACTCAAACAGGCATTAAGGGGCCGTCGATTTGCCTCGGACGGAGCAGTGAAGGAAGCGGTGCATTCCTGGCTCGCAGCTCAACCTAGAACCTTCTTTTATGAGGGCATCAGGAAGCTTGGACAACGATGGACCAAATGCGTTGAAACCCAAGGAGACTATATTGGAAAATGATATTCTTGTAAGTTTTCTATTTGATTACAATAAAATTTTACAACTACTTTGCGGGTAATAATTGACTCACCCTTATATGTCAGTTATCTAGTAGAAAGCGTCCGATACTTTTTAAGGCTGTTCGCAGATAATGCTGGAGACAGAAACGCCAGAAGATAGTAACGATCTGCTGAATGACATCCAGAGAATTGATAAATGGTGTAGGCTCTGGCAGTTGACCCTGAATGTAAATAAATGTAACATATTGCGCTTACATAGGAACAGAAATCCACTACTGTACAGCTACACTATTCATGACAAACCGCTGGGAGCAGTATCTACCGTAAAATTTCTAGGAGTAACTATCCAGAGCGACCATAAGTGGAATGACCACGTAAAACCGATAGTGGGATAAGCAGACACCAGACTCAGATTCGTCGGAAGAATCTTAAGGAAACGTAACCCCTCCACGAAGGAATTTGCTCATAAGGCGCTTGTTCGCGCAATTCTTGGGTAATGTTTACCTATCTGGGATCCCTGCCAGGTAGGACTGATAGAAGTAGAGAAGATTCAAAGAAGAGCGGCGCGTTTCGTCACGGGACCGTTTAGCTGCCGAGAGAGCGTTACGGAGATGCTAAACAAACTCCACTGCCAGACGTTACAAGACAGGCGTTGGGCATGACGTAGAGATTAACTACTGAAATATCGGGAGAGCACTTTCCGGAAAGAGTCGGACAACATATCACTTCCCCCTACATAGGATGGGTGTTTGAAAAGAGTGTGCAAAAATAAAAACTACTTACGTGTTTGGGGTAAACTTTTTTTATTTTTCGACATAGTCTCCTTTTAGACTTATACATTTCGTCCAATGTTGTTCTAATTTGTTGATCCCTTCCGAATAAAAGGAATTGTCTAAGAGTGCTAAATAACTATTAGTTGCTGCAATCAGCTCGTCGTTTGAATAAAATATTTGTCCCGCCAGCCATTTCTTCAAATTGTGGAATAAATAGTAGTCCGAGGGAGCCAAGTCTGGAGAATAGGGGGGATGTGAAACGAGTTGGAATCCTATTTCCATTAATTTTGCGACCACAACTGCTGAGGTGTGTGCTGGTGCATTGTTGTGATGGAAAAGGACTGTTTTGCGGTCCAATCGCCGGCGTTTTTCTTGCAGCTCGGTTTTAAAACGGTCCAATAATGATGAATAATATGCACCTGTAATAGTTTTACCGTTTTCCAGATAATCGATGAGGATTATCCCTTGCGAATCCGATACGGCTAAAAGTGAACAAAGCTCCAAGGTTCGCGCCGTCAAGTTGCATAAAAAATTTCCAAATAATTTTAATGATAGAATACCGTAAATCTCTCTAACACAAAACACTGCCCAGTGGATGGCAGAAATCATGTACGAAACTCCCCTCGACTATCCGTCACATGCATTTGTTGTAAAAGCTTGGCAGACATGGAGAGCTCAAATGTAATCAGGTTTCTCGAACCGGATAACCTCCTCAATCGCAATAAGTTTCTATGGGTTTCGAAAACATCAGACATGTAAACTCCATCTCGCGCTTTTCTCAATCACATCTTTAAAGCCTTAGATCAATAACCGTCTCACGTCAGTTACGCGATTGGATTCGTGATTTCATGTGACATGTGTCACAGTTCACAGTAATTGACAGAAATTCAGGGACTAAAATGAAACTGATTTCTGGCGTTCCACAAGCTAGTGTTATAGGCCCTCTGCTGTTCCTTATCTATATAATCGATGTAGGAGACAATCTGAGCAGCCGTCTTAGGTTGTTTGCAGATGACGCTGTCGCTTATCGTCTAGTGAAGTCAACAGAAGATCAAAACAAATTGCAAAAATATTTAGACAAGATATTTTACGGTGTGAAAATTGTCAATTAACACTAAATAATGAATGGCTCTGAGCACTATGGGATAACATCTGAGGTCATTAGTCTTCTAGAACTTAGAACTACTTAAACCTAACTAACCTAAGGACATCACAAACATCCATGCCCGAGGCAGGATTCGAACCTGCGGCCGTAGCGGTCGTGCGGTTCCAGACTGAAGCGTCTAGAACCGCTCGGCCATTACGGCCGGCTATATAATGAAAAGCGTGAAGTTACCCACAGGAGTGCTAAAAAGAATCCATTAAACTTCGGTTACACGGTAAATCAGTGAAAAATAAAGGCCGTAAATCCTAGTAAATACCTAGATATCACAATTATGAACAACGTGAATTGGAAAGAACACGTGGAAAATGTTGTGGGGAAGGCAAACCAAAGATTCCGTTTTAGTGGCAGAACACTTAGAAAATGTAGCAGATCTACTAGAGAGACTGCCTATACTACACTTGGTCTATACACGGCCTGGGACGCTTACCAGATAGGATTAACGGAATACATCGGGAGAATTCAAAGAAGGGCAGCACGTTTTGTATTATCGCCAAATAGGGCAGAGACTCTCACTGACATGATACAGGTTTTGGGATGGACATTATTAAAACAAAAGCGTTTTTCTTTGCGGCAGAATCTCCTTACGAAATTTCAATCCCCAGCTTCCTGTTCTGAATGCGCAAAAAAGTCTTTTTCACGACGACCTACACGGGGAGAAACGATCTTCATAATAATATAAGGGGAATCAGAGCTCGCGTGGGGAGATATCGGTGTTCGTTTTTCCGCGCGCTGTTCGAGGGTGGATTAATAGAGAATTACTATGAAGGTGGTTCGATGAACCCCCTGCCAGATACTTAAGTGTGATTTGCAGAGTATCCATGTAGATGTAGATGTAGAATGCAGGCACGTTGATGCAGTATGTCTTGATTTTGGAAAATCGTTTGACTCGGGACCACATTAACGTCTGCTGTGAAAACTTTTATTTATTTATTTATTGTTCTGTGGGACCACATTAAGGAGAAGTCTCCATGGTCATGGAACGAGTCAATACATGAAATTATAACACGATAGTAGAAACAGATAAAATGAAATATAAAAAAAACATATTCAGGTGACAAGTCGTAAGTTTAAATAAAGAAAATGAAACACTGGAATTTGCTTAATTTTTCAGCTCTTCCAGGAGCTCCTCGACAGAATAGGAGGAGTGAGCCATGAGGAAACTCTTCAGTTTAGACTTAAAAGCGTTTGGGCTACTGCTAAGATTTTTGAGTTCTTGTGGTAGCTTATTGAAAATGGATGCAGCAGAATACTGCACTCCTTTCTGCACAAGAGTCAAGGAAGTGCGTTCCACATGCAGATTTGATTTCTGCCTAGTATTAACTGAGTGAAAGCTGCTAAGTCTTGGGAATAGGCTAATATTGCTAACAACAAACGACATTAAAGAAAATATATACTGTGAGGGCAATGTCAGAATTCCCAGACTATTGAATAGGGGTCGACAAGAGGTTCTCGAACTTACACCACACATAGCTCGAACAGCCCGTTTTTGAGCCAAAAATACCCTTTTTGAATCAGAAGAATTACCACAAAAAATAATACCATATGACATAAGCATATGAAAATATGCGAAGTAGACTACTTTTCGTGTTGAAGTGTCACTTATTTCAGATACTGTTCTAATGGTAAATAAAGCAGCATTTAGTTTCTGAACAAGATCCTGAACATGGGCTTTCCACAACAGATTACTATCTATCCGAACGCCTAGGAACTTGAACTGTCCCGTCTCGCTTATAATATGCCCATTCTGTCTGATCAAAATATCGGTTCTTGTTGAATTGTTTTTTAGAAACTGTAAAAACTGAGTCTTACCGTGATTTAGCATCAAATTATTTTCCACAAGTCACGAACTTGTTTTATGAACTACATTATTTGATACTGTTTCAATATCACACACAAGATCCTTCACTACCAAGCTGGTGTCATCAGTAAACAGAAATATTTTTGAATCACCTGTAATACTAGAAGGCATGTCATTTATATAAACAAGAAACAGCAGTGGCCCCAGCACCGATCCTTGGGGAACGCCCCACTTAACAGTGCCCCATTGGGACTGAACATCACTACCACTCTCAATATTGCGGAGAATTACCTTCTGCTTTCTGTTCTTAAAGTGAGGCGAACCAATTGTAAGCTACTCCCCTTACTCCATAATGGTCCAACTTCTGCAGTAATATTTTGTGGTCAGCACAGTCAAAAGCCTTCGTTAAATCAAAGAAAACACCTAGCGTCCGCAACCTTTTTATTTAATCCGTCCAAAACCTCACAGAGAAAATAGAATATAGCATTTTGAGTTGTTAAACCATTTCTAAAACCAAACTGTACATTTGACAGCAAATTATATGAATTTAAATGCTCCAGTAACCTTGTATATACAAACTTCTCGATAACTTTAGCAAACACCGATGGAATAGAAATAGGACTAAAATTGCCAACATTGAGGCTGTATGTTGGTATCAAGCGCGATTTATGGCTGGATCGAGAACTTTTTTTCTAGGAAGGGTGCAGCACGTTATCTTCGGTGGAGAACCATCGACAGATGCAGAAGCAACTGCGGGTGCGATCCAGGGAAGTGTACTGGAGCGCTTGAAGTTCAAGTTGCACACTAGTGACGCAGATATAGCTATTCCGAAGTCTTCTTACACAGCGACCGCTGGCAGCTCGGTTGTTATTGACATGAGGTTGCGCATGCGCAAACCGGCTACATTGTGTCCAGCGCTTGGCACGCAGGCGGTTAGCCAATCGCATGACGCGGATGGCCGAGCACATCGCACGCTCTGAATGCAAACCGCCTCCTTAGTTTGAAGTCGCCGCGAGACTTCCAGTTGTCGTTTTGCACACTTCAATGCTAACACGCGTCTACATCTACATGTATATCCATACTCCGCAAGCTAGCTGACGGTGTGTGGCGGAGGGTACCTTGAGTACCTCTATCGGTTCTCCCTTCTATTCCAGTCTCGTATTGTTCGTGGAAGGAAAGATTGTCGGTATGCGTCTGTGTGGGCTCTAATCTCTCTGATTTTATCCTCACGGTCTCTTAGCGAGATATACGTAGGAGGGAGCAATATACTGCTTGACTCTTCGCTGAAGGTATGTTCTCGAAACTTCAACAAAAGCCCGTACCGAGCTACTGAGCGTCTCTCCTGCAGAGTCTTCCACTGGAGTTTATCTATCATCTCCGTAACGCTGCCGCGATTACTAAATGATCCTGTAACGAACCGAGCTGCTCTCCATTGGATCTTCTGTATCTCTTCTATCAACCCTATCTGGTACGGATCCCACACTGCTGAGCAGTATTCGAGCAGTGGGCGAACAAGCGTACTGTAACCTACTTCCTTTGTTTCCGGACTGTATTTCCTTAGGACTCTTCCAATGAATCTCAGTCTGGCATCTGCTTTACCGACGACCAACTTTTTATGGTCATTCCATTTTAAATCACTCCTAATGCCTACTCCCAAATAATTTATGGAATTAATTGCTTCCAGTTGCTGACCTGCTATTTTGTAGCTAAATGATAAGGGAGCTTTTTTCTATGTATTCGCAGCACATTACACTTGTTTACATTGAGATTCGATTGCCATTCCCTGCACCATGCGTCAATTCGCTGCAGATCCTCCTGCATTTCAGTACAATTTTCCATTGTTACAACGTCTTGATACACCACAGCATCATCTGCAAAAAGCCTTAGTGAACTTCCGATGTCATCCACAAGGTCATTTATGTACATTGTGAATAGCAACGGTCCTACGACACTCCCCTGCGGCACACCTGAAATCACTCTTACTTCGGAAGACGTCTCTCCATTCAGAATGACATGCTGCGTCCTGTTATCTAGGAACTCTTCAATCCAATCACACAATTGGTCTGATAGTCCATATGCTCTTACTTTGTTCATTAAACGACTGTGGGGAACTGTATCGAACGCCTTGCGGAAGTCAAGAAACACGGCATCTACCTGGGAACCCGTGTCTATGGCCGTCTGAGTCTGGTGGACGAATACCGTGTTTCAGCCTACGTTACCCGAAACTGACACACGATCACCAACGGACGCAGAGACACAACTACACACATCAAAAAAAGTTTTGCATCACCTCGGTTCCGCGAGTTCCAAAACCTGTACAGAAAATTGGGATAGAGATAAACATAAACATTATTTCCGCTCTTTTTATTGCTCTTGAAAACCACACATTGCATATTGTACCACCATACAGCGAGACCCTCAGAGGTGGTGGTCCAGATTGCTGTACAGACCGGTACCTCTAATACCCAGTAGCACGTCCTGTTTCATTCATGCATGTCTGTATTCTTCGTGGCATACTATCCACAAGTTCATCAAGGCACTGTTGGCCCAGATTGTCCCACTCCTCAGCAGTGATTCGGCGTAGATCCCTCACAGTGGTTGGTGGGTAACGTCGTCCATAAACAGCCGTTCTTAATCTATCCCAGGCATATTCGATAGGGTTCATGTCTGGAGTACATGCTGGCCACTCTAGTCGAGCGATGTCGTTATCCTGAAGGAAGTCATTCACAAGATGTGCACGATGGGAGCGTGAATTGTCGTCCATGAAGACGAATGCCTCGCCAATATGCTGCCGATATGGTCGGACGATGGCATTCACGTATGGTACAGCCGTTACAGTGTCTTTCAAGACCACCAGCGGCATACGTCAGCCCCGCATAAGGCCACCCCAAAGCTTTTTTTTTTTTTTTTTTGTGGTTTTAGGGCGCACAACTTCAATGGTCATTAGCGCCCTGACTACTCTAAGTATGCACCGCGAGGCACAAGTGGACAACAACAACTAAAAGGGAAAACGCCCCAAAGTTGTAGGGAACCTCCACCTTGCTGCACTCGCTGGACAGTGTGTCTAAGGCTTTCAGCCTGGCCGGGTTGCCTCCAAACACGTCTCCGACGATTGTTTGGTTGAAGGCATATGCGACTCTCGTCGGTGAAGAGAACGTGATGCCAATCCTGAGCGGTCCATTCGGCATGTTGTTAGGCCCATCTGTACCGCGCTGCACGGTGTCGTGGTTGCAAAGATGGACCTCGCCACGGACGTCGGGAGTGAAGTTGCGCATCGTGCAGCCTGTTGCGCACAGTTTGAGTCGTAACACGACGTCCTGTGGCTGCACGAAAAGCATTTACTCAACATGGTGGCGCTGCTGTCAGGGTTCCTCCGAGCCATAATCCGCAGATAGCGGTCATCCACTGCAGTAGTAGCCCTCGGGCGGCCTGAGCGAGGCATGTCATCGACAGTTCCTGTCTCTCTGTATCTCCTCCATGTCCGAACAACATCGCTTTGGTTCACTCCGAGACGGCTGGACACTTCTCTTGTTGAGAGCCCTTCCTGGCACAAAGTAACAATGCGGACGCCATCGAACTGCGGTACTGACCGTCTAGGCACGGTTGAACTACAGACAACACGCCGTGTACCTCCTTCCTGGTGGAATGGCTGGAACTGATCGGCTGTCGGACCCCCTCCGTCTAATAGGCGCTGCTCATGCACGGTTGTTTACATCTTTGGGCGGGTTTAGGCGATGCTCATGCATGATTGTTTACATCTTTGGGCGGGTTTAGGCGATGCTCATGCATGGTTGTTTACATCTTTGGGCGGGTTTAGGCGATGCTCATGCATGGTTGTTTACATCTTTGGGCGGGTTTAGGCGATGCTCATGCATGGTTGTTTACATCTTTGGGCGGGTTTAGGCGATGCTCATGCATGGTTGTTTACATCTTTGGGCGGGTTTAGTGACATTTCTGAACAGTGAAAGTGACTGTGTCTGTGATACAACATCCACAAAATGGTTCAAATGGCTCTGAGTACTATGGGACTCAACATCTGTGGTCATCAGTCGCCTAGAACTTAGAACTACTTAAACCTAACTAACCTAAGGACATCACACACATCCATACCCGAGGTAGGATTCGAACCTGCGACCGTAGCCGTCACGCGGTTCCAGACTGACGCGCCTAGAACCGCACGACCACACAGGCCGCCACAACATCCACAGTCAACGTCTATTTTCAGTAGTTCTGGTAACCGGGGTGATGCAAAACCTTTCTTGATGTGTGTATTTCTGAACCGTGAATTTACTTTCAAAATCTTTTCTTAAAGAATTTACTTTATTTACTGGCGATTCATCCAGAACATTAACAGATTTAATCACACTAGGTGAGCGTGGATGTAGTTGCCAGGGAGTAAATGATGAAAATGAAATTAAATTTAAAAAAAGGGGGAATTTTTATTCATAAAAGCCTTTTCAAAGGCCTGCGGGATGTTTCCAGAAAGAGATTTTCACTCTGCAGCGGAGTGTGCGCTGATATGAAATTTCCTGGCAGATTGAAACTGTGTGCAGTTCTGTAAAGTGTGGAAGGTAGGAGACGAGGTACTAGCAGAAGTAAAGCTGCGAGGACGGGGCGTGAGTCGTGCTTGGGTGGCTCATTTGGTGGAGCACTTGCCCGCGAAAGGCAAAGGTCCCGAGTTCGATTCTCGGTCCGGCACACAGTTTTAATCTGTCAGGAAGTTTCATATCAGCGCACACTCCGCTGCAGAGTGAAAATCTAAGCCTGTAAGATCCTGTTCTGTTCATCACACTGCGAAAGACGAGCGTGTGCAGCCTTAGAACATTGAACGCGTAAAAGCATCGGTAGAGCAAGATTTCCCGCCGCGACGAGAATTCTCAGCGCGGTTTCTGCAAGAAAGTACGCAGCATGATTTTGTAAACAAAATGATCGTCACAGATGAAGCGTGTTTCTATCGCGACGGAATAACCAGCGTGCATAAAATGTAGACGTGTACAGAGTCCGCAGCAAGTAGCGGCAACACATTATCAGCACCGCTTTTCCGTAAACATACTGAACGTGGTGATATAGTCGGCGCACGAGCGATGGGACACAGCAGCTCCGAGGTAGCGGTGAAGTGCGGATTTTCCCGTACGACCATTTCAGGCCTGCATCGCGAATATCAGCAATGCGGTTAAACATCAAATCTCCGACATCGTTGCAGCCGGAAAAAGAGCCTGCAAGAACGTGACAATCGACGAATGAAGAGAATCGTTCAACGTGACAGAAGTACAACCCTTCCGGAAGTCGCTGCAGATTTCAATTCTGGGCCATCAACAAGTTTCAGCGTGCGAACCATTCAAGGAAACAATACGGGCTTTCGGAGCCGAAGGCCCACTCGTGTACCCTTGATGACTGCACGGCATAAAGCTATACGCCTCTCCTGGAAGCCGGCCGCTGTGGCCGAGCGGTTCTGGGTGCTACAGTTCTGGAACCGCGCGACCGCTACGCTCGCAGGTTCGAATCCTGCCTTGGGCATGGATGTGTGTGATATCCTTGGGTTAGTTAGGTTTGAGTAGCTCTAAGTTCTAGGGGACTGATGACCTCAGAAGTTAAGTCCCATAGTGCTCAGAGCCATTTGAACCATTTTTTGCCTCTCCTGGGCTACGCGGAGTGGTTGCTCGGTTTGAGGCGCCATGTCACAACCCTCCCGCCGGAGATTCGAGTCCTCTGTCGAGTGTCTGCCTAGTTCTTAGCATAACTTAGTTTAAGTAGTGTGTAAGTCTAGGAACCGATGACCTCTGCAGTTTGGTCCAAATGAATTCACGCACATTTGACATTTTTTGGCCTCTCCTGGAACTATCAACTCAGACATTGGACAGTTGATGATTGGAAACATGTTGCGTGGTCGAACCAATGTCGTTTCAAATTGTATCGAGCGGATGGGCGTGCGCGGGTACGGAGACAATCTCATGAATCCATGGACCCTGCATGTCAACAGGGGGCTGTTCAAGATGGTGGAAGTTCTGTGATGGTGTGGGGCGTGTGCAGTGGGTGTGATATGGGATCCCTGACACGTCTAGATACGACTCTGACAGGTGACACGTACGTAAGCATCCTGTCTCACCACCTGCATTCGTTCATGTCCATTGTGCATTCCTACGGACTAGGGCAATTCCAGCAGGACAATGCGTCACCCCACACGTCCAGAATTGCTACAGAGTGGCTCCAGGAACACTCTTCTGAGTTTAAACGCTTCCACTGGCCACCAAACTCCCCAGACATGAACATTATTGGGCATATCCGGGATGCCTTGCAACACGCTGTTCACGAGAGATGTCCACCCCCTCGTACTCTTACGGATTTATGGACAGCGCTGCAGAATTCATGGTGTCAGTTCCCTCCAGCACTACTTCAGACATTAGTCGAGTCCATGCCACGTCGTGTTGCACCACTTCTGCTCGCTCGCGGGGGCCCTACACGATATTAGGAAGGTATACCAGTTTTTTTGGCTCTTCACTGTATTTTCTGCTAGCAACCAATTCAGCCCTATCTTGACAACATCGTTTCTACGTGCAACTTAGTAACTGAATCAACGTAATAAATCTTTGCGGCTTCCCTTCCAGAAGCGGCAGGCGCTATCAAACCTTGTGGCTGAGAGGCAGGCAAATCTCCACCGTAGTTTACTCGGAAAACGTTACCCAATCCAATCCACACTGATCAGTCACCTCGGTAAGATAATGGACAAATCATAAAATCGTTCACGCTATTACATTATCGTTATCGCTCCCTTTCTCTAGCGTTCACTTACTGCCTGTGAAGTGGCTCGGCACACGACTTGATGGAAATTCCGGTTATCAGGATGAGTAACGCTGTAATTAACGTATCAATTTGGTTACACGTGGGTACATAACGTAATCAACCGTTTTTTTTAAAGAACACCAAACAAGGGTTGGGCTTTTTCAAGCAAGATTGCTCTCCCAAGCAGCTGTATCCATTGAAGCTAAGTGACAGAAACATAAAAACTACTGTGATTAATTACGTGTGACTGATGAACACAATGAAGCCGTAAGCTGTTGGAATACAAAAGGGCGAAACATTCCAGCGGCCATTTCATGTAGAGTGTGTATCTGAAAAATTGATACAAGACGAATTTCACGTTATTACTTTGAGACGATTCACTTTTTTCATTTTTTCTCGCCGTAGGATATTTTACGTCTACGTGCAGCCCAGACTTAAAAAAGGCAAAACTGAGAAAACTGCAGAATTGAGGAAAAATAAACCTCCCCAAAATATGAGAAAAAGACATGTAATTGGCATATATGATTGCAAATCGCAATCCTCTACCATATTTTATATGAAATCTGACTAAGCGACGGAAATCAAAGGTACAATTTTATGTTTATACATTAATATTGTGGTAACGAGTCTCATCGGTACTTAAAACATCACAAATGGGTAAGAGCAAGTAAAAACTCACCAAAAAATTGAAATTGGTATCTGGCTATTAGGTAACCGAGCTGTTTTCCGACATGCTACGACTACAAATTATACGCTCGAAACACGCGTTTTTGAGAGATCATCCATTGTGCTCACCCAGAAAAAAAGCAAAAATTGAAGAATATGTTGAATTAGCCGGCCTATGTGACCGAGCGGTTCTAGGCGGTTCAGTCTCGAACCGCAAGACCGCTATGGTCGCACGTTCGAATCCTGCCTCGGGCATGGATGTGTGTGATGTCCTTAGGTTAGTTAGGTTTAAGTAGTTCTAAGTTCTTGGGAACTGATGACCTCAGATGTCAAGTCCCATAGTGCTCAGAGCCATTTGAACCATGTTGAATTAATCAAAAATATCCCAGCGGCTAAGTGGTTAAACCGTAAGCATAAACGCAGATATCTGCTTAATGACATACTTTTATCACCACTGCTGTTACTGTTTAATACTTTCCTTACAAGCCGCGCTTCGTATGCTCAACACCGTTACAGTTTTATGTTAGGCTTGATCAGAGAAAGAGGGACTCGGAAAAAATGAGTTTACTTCCATAATTAACGTTAGAAGCTTATTAGACGTCGGCTAAGTGGATTTCTGCACACTGTGTGAAATGTAAATTTGAAAGAACGCTCAAGTGCTACAGTTTCGCTTCAAGCCCTGTATCACTGCTGCCAGTCTTTACGATCTACAATATGTGGTGTGCGTGGACCAAAGTATATACACTCCTGGAAATGGAAAAAAGAACACATTGACACCGGTGTGTCAGACCCACCATACTTGCTCCGGACACTGCGAGAGGGCTGTACAAGCAATGATCACACGCACGGCACAGCGGACACACCAGGAACCGTGGTGTTGGCCGTCGAATGGCGCTGGCTGCGCAGCATTTGTGCACCGCCGCCGTCAGTGTCAGCCAGTTTGCCGTGGCATACGGAGCTCCATCGCAGTCTTTAACACTGGTAGCATGCCGCGACAGCGTGGACGTGAACCGTATGTGCAGTTGACGGACTTTGAGCGAGGGCGTATAGTGGGCATGCGGGAGGCCGGGTGGACGTACCGCCGAATTGCTCAACACGTGGGGCGTGAGGTCTCCACAGTACATCGATGTTGTCGCCAGTGGTCGGCGGAAGGTGCACGTGCCCGTCGACCTGGGACCGGACCGCAGCGACGCACGGATGCACGCCAAGACCGTAGGATCCTACGCAGTGCCGTAGGGGACCGCACCGCCACTTCCCAGCAAATTAGGGACACTGTTGCTCCTGGGGTATCGGCGAGGACCATTCGCAACCGTCTCCATGAAGCTGGGCTACGGTCCCGCACACCGTTAGGCCGTCTTCCGCTCACGCCCCAACATCGTGCAGCCCGCCTCCAGTGGTGTCGCAACAGGCGTGAATGGAGGGACGAATGGAGACGTGTCGTCTTCAGCGATGAGACTCGCTTCTGCCTCGGTGCCAATGATGGTCGTATGCGTGTTTGGCGCCGTGCAGGTGAGCGCCACAATCAGGACTGCATACGACCGAGGCACACAGGGCCAACACCCGGCATCATGGTGTGAGGAGCGATCTCCTACACTGGCCGTACACCACTGGTGATCGTCGAGGGGACACTGAATAGTGCACGGTACATCCAAACCGTCATCGAACCCATCGTTCTACCATTCCTAGACCGGCAAGGGAACTTGCTGTTCCAACAGGACAATGCACGTCCGCATGTATCACGTGCTCTAGAAGGTGTAAGTCAACTACCCTGGCCAGCAAGATCTCCGGATCTGTCCCCCATTGAGCATGTTTGGGACTGGATGATGCGTCGTCTCACGCGGTCTGCACGTCCAGCACGTACGCTGGTCCAACTGAGGCGCCAGGTGGAAATGGCATGGCAAGCCGTTCCACAGGACTACATCCAGCATCTCTACGATCGTCTCCATGGGAGAATAGCAGCCTGCATTGCTGCGAAAGGTGGATATACACTGTACTAGTGCCGAAATTGTGCATGCTCTGTTGCCTGTGTCTATGTGCCTGTGGTTCTGTCAGTGTGATCATGTGATGTATCTGACCCCAGGAATGTGTCAATAAAGTTTCCCCTTCCTGGGACAATGAATTCACGGTGTTCTTATTTCAATTTCCAGGAGTGTACATGAGTAGTATATGTAGTTATTGCAACTGGATCGTGTCAGATTTGAAGACGAAAGTCTTTAAAATGTGCCATCATATAATCGTTGGTGTACACTCAAGAACCAAAGATACTGTACACCAGCCTAATATCGTGTAGGGCCCCCGCGAGCACGCAGAACTGCCGCAACACGACGTGGCATGGACTCGACTAATGTCTGAAGTAGTGCTGGAGGGAACTGACGCCATGAGTCCTGGAAGGCTGTCCATAAATCCGTAATAGTACGGGGGGGGGGGTGAAGATCTCTTCTGAACAGCACGTTGCAAGGCATCCCAGATATGCCCAATAATGTTCATCTCTTGGAAGTTCGATGACCAGCGGAAGTGTTTAAATTCAGAAGAATGCCACTCTGTAGCGGTTCTGGACATGTGGGGTGTCGCGTTGTCCTGCTGGAATCGACCAAGTCCGTCGAAATGCACAATGGACATGAATGAATGCCGGTGATCAGACAGAACGCTTACGTACGTGTCATCTGTCAGAGTAATACCTAGACATATCAAGGGTCCCATACCACTCCAACTGCACACGCCCCACACCATTACAGAGCCTCCACCAGCTTGAGCAGCCCCCCCTTCTGACATGCAGGGTCCATGCATTCATGTGTTTGTCTCCATACCCGTACACGTCCATCCGCTCGATACAATTTGAAACGAGACTCGTCCGACCAGGCAACATGTTTCCAGTCATCAACAGTCCAATGTCGGTATTGACAGGGACAGGCGATGCGTAAAGATTCGTGTTGTACAGACATCAAAGGTACACAAGTGCGCCTTCGGCTCAGAAAGCCCATATCGATGATGTTTCGTTGAATGGTTCGCACGCTGACACTTGTCGATGGAGCATCACTGAAATCTGCAAATAATTTGCGGAAGGATTGCACTTCCGTCACATTGAATAATTCTCTTCAGGCGTCGTTGGTCCCGTCCTTGCAGGATCTTTTTCTGGCCGCAGTGATGTAAGAGATTTGATGTTTTACCGGATTCCTGATATTCATCGTACACTCGTGAAAAGGTCGCACGGGAAAATCCCCACTTCAACGCTCCGTCGGAGATGCTGTGTCCCATCGCTCGTGCGCCGACTATAACACCACGTTCAAAATCTCTTAAATCTTGATAACCTGCCATTCTAGCAGCAGTAAGCGACCTAACGACTGCGCGAGACACTTGTTGTTTATATAGGCGTTGCCGACCGCAGCGCCGTATTCTGCCTGTTCACATATCTCTGTATTTGAATACGCACGACTATACCTGTTTCTTTGGTACTTCAGTGTATTTCGCCGTGACAACTCTGTCATAGCACATCATCGGTACGAAAAGTATATTTTCAGCACTTCACAAAATGCTTTCACCCCTGTAGAGGGGAGGGGCGCTCTTCCTCTCCACACATCTTCTAGTAGGTGAACTCATTTTGCATGTGTTAGTGTGGTTTGGTGGTTGTTGCGCTGGCTATTGGGTGACTTAATACGTCAGCAGCCAATAAGAGTTGACTAGCCGGAAATGGGCGGCGTTTCGTCGATTACGAGCGAGCATATACTTCGAGACCCAGTGTCTGAACGTGAAAGATTAACGATTAATATTGTTGCAGAAATACGTGCAGAAAGATGAAACCGAGCTATAAGTTGCACAATAAAAGATGGTGGCTGGACCCCTTTGTCACGTGTTGGTACAGTCCAGAACGCTTCGCATCGACTGTCTTGTTTTTACAGTACTGTTGGAACCTAGCAGTAGTTGTATCAGAATTGCTGCTAGGCGAAAATAAATTCGCAAGTTGTGTTGGCAACACCGATCGTGGGTTATGTCAGTATTTCCCCTCTCACATCTCGCACCTTCAGAATGGCCTAAAATATTCCCTAAAGTCCGTCACCACCGTTTCGTGAAATGCCTGTCTTTTGAGCCACTTGTAACTCGTTCACTCACATTAAATGACAACAGGAAGAAAACGGGGCGAAGTGAAGCACGACGTTGAGTAAGAACTTAGAATCGAGGTAATCCTTGTAAGGTGGCGTGGGTCTCCTGACCTCCATTTCTTACATATTCCGTCCTCACAATCGTATCAAGACGCTTCATTCGAACCCAAACTCGATAAGGTAGAGTCAAGTTCGAGGCTGGCGTACACAACATGACGGCTACAGGAATTTTCGTTTTAAAGAGCAAACCAACCCGCTGGGAAGACCGTCCCTTCAGAGGGCTGGGTCAACACACACCTACTTCGGCCGAAGTGACCGCCCAGAGATTCAAATGGTTCAAATGGCTCTGAGCACTATGGGACTGAACATCTATGGTCATCAGTCCCCTAGAACTTAGAACTACTTAAACCTAACTAACCTAAGGACATCACAAACATCCATGCCCGAGGCAGGATTCGAACCTGCGACCATAGGGGTCGCGCGGTTCCAGACTGCAGCCCCTAGAACCGCTCGACCACCTCGGCCGGCGACCGCCCAGAGAGAAGACAGCTTTTGCCAGAGCAAAGGGATAACGACCCCCATGTTCGACTTAAAAGCAAATTCCTTACTTTGTGTGGGAGCGCCCAGAAGACTCATTTTCTGACGGACCGACTGCATAGTTACGGAGTTATGGAGTTCTCAGAGGAGGACAGTATACGCCTAAAGGAGATGCTACATATTTCCGCATCGGTCGACTCAAACGAAACGTCATTCTCCCATTTAAAAGAGCAACGCTGATTGGTGGAATATTTGTGACGCAAAGACCCAGAGGAGTGAGGGAAGACAGCGAATGATATACCCTTGCAACTTTTCCAGAAAAAGGGGCCGTTCCATTGTTACTCTTCGTGCGGGAACACCTAATGAGAGCAAGTGTTCAAATGGTTCAAATGGCTCTGAGCACTATGGGACTCAAGATCTTAGGTCAAAAGCCCCCTAGAACTTAGAACTACTTAAACCTAACTAACCTAAGGACATCACACACATCCATGCCCGAGGCAGGATTCGAACCTGCGACTGTAGCAGTCCCGCGGTTCCAGACTGCAGCGCCAGAACCGCACGTCCACCGCGGCCGGCGAGTGCGAGTGTGCTCGTACGTGTACGCAAAGGGCGAGGAACAAAGTCTCTCATCAGCACTTCACTGGGAGAGCACCTCTGTCGTTAGCGAATTGGAGTGACAGTATATTGAGTCGCCCGCGATTAAGCATTGTTCACTGTGTTGGCCGACACACTTATTGTGCGGTGTGAACACGGACACCGTACTAGTTAAACGCCTGCAAGCGAGTATTGAGTGGCATCGTGGTGGACTGGTTATGTGCTGGTGTACCACGCCAATAGTTAGACTAGGGGCGGATAGGAGTCCTTGACTTCATCGAGGCGTAGGGAGAGTTTGATTGGCGAAGGTCAACCCAGATAGAAAGAGATAGTTGTGTTTTGTGTCAGCAGCGAGCGACGCAGGCAGCATGTGTCGCAGCTCACGCTATGGTACGCTACAGCGTATGTGAGCCCCATCTGTCCTCCATAACAGTACACTCCATTACATTCCTCACGCGACAGCCTTGACCGTACCTCGAAAAGTTATTCAAGTTGTGTAGGCGCGACTCTCAGCCATTCTGCCGAGCAGATAACATTCTTAAAGAAAAGGGAGACAAGAACCTTTCCATACTTTGTAAAATGGTTGGTTGGTTGGTTTTGGGGAGGGAGACCACACAGCATGGTCATCAGTCTCATCGGATTAGGAAAGGATTGGGAAGGAAGTCGGCCATGCCCTTTCAGAGGAACCATCCCGGCATTTGCCTGGAGTGATTTAGGGAAATCACGGAAAACCTAAATCAGGATGGCCGGACGCGGGATTGAACCGTCGTCCTCCCGAATGCGCTTTGTAAAATAATAGCAGTCCTATGCATAAGATGAAATCTACAATTCTGAAAAGAACCTGGAAATTTATTATTATAAGAAAAAGTTTCACTTGATTTCTCAGAATTATTTGTAATAAATAATGTTTTTCGTTCGTTTAACGTTTTCCTAACACTAACTTCCAATACTCCAGTACCCAAGTATCCCACTAGTTACGTAAGAAAAAAATGGTTCAAATGGCTCTCAGCACTATGGGACTCAACTGCTGTGGTCATAAGTCCCCTAGAACTTAGAACTACTTAAACCTAACTAACCTAAGGACATCACACACATCCATGACCGACACAGGATTCGAACCTGCGACCGTAGCGGTCGTGCGGTTCCAGACTGTAGCGCCTTTAACCGCACGGCCACTCCGGCCGGCTAGTTATGTAAGAATATATACACTCCTGGAAATGGAAAAAATAACACATTGATACCGGTGTGTCAGACCCACCATACTTGCTCCGGACACTGCGAGAGGGCTGTACAAGCAATGATTACACGCACGGCACAGCGGACACACCAGGAACCGCGGTGTTGGCCGTCGAATGGCGCTAGCTGCGCAGCATTTGTGCACTGCCGCCGTCAGTGTCAGCCAGTTTGCCGTGGCATACGGAGCTCCATCGCAGTCTTTAACACTGGTAGCATGCCGCGACAGCGTGGACGTGAACCGTATGTGCAGTTGACGGACTTTGAGCGAGGGCGTATAGTGGGCATGCGGGAGGCCGGGTGGACGTACCGCCGAATTGCTCAACACGTGGGGCGTGAGGTCTCCACAGTACATCGATGTTGTCGCCAGTGTTCGGCGGAAGGTGCACGTGCCCGTCGACCTGGGACCGGACCGCAGCGACGCACGGATGCACGCCAAGACCGTAGGATCCTACGCAGTGCCGTTCACGGTGTTCTTATTTCAATTTCCAGGAGTGTAGAATATTTTTGTGTCTTTTCCTTACGACCGCTACTGTCGCAGGTTCGAATCCTGCCTCGGGCATGCATGTGTGTGATGTCCATAGGTTAGTTAGGTTTAAGTAGTTCTAAGTTCTAGGGGACTGATGACCTCACATGTTAAGTCTCATAGTGCTCAGAACCATTGTCTTTTCCTTACAGAGGACGACTCCAGAAGATAGTTGTTGCTGAATGTTTTCCAATAGTTGTTGTTGGTACATTAGGAGCGTCTGTCTGACTTCTGTAGTAGTGTGAGGTGGAATTTGTTTCTTGCAGGAGCCAAAGGGTACTTGTTGGATCAATCCATTGCGCAACTTGGCAGAATAAAACCCTCACACTCACATCCTTACTAGGCAGAAATGTTAAATCGGGAAAATTTTTAGCATTGGTCTGGTGGCTTTTTCACGGGGGCTACTAATTTATCGTGTATTATCGCGAAAAACGTAAAATCGGAGAATGTAAAATCGAAGTTCCGCTGTATAATTATTTAAAAGGAAATTGTCTCTGGTTATTTTGTTCGATGATATTTATTTTGTGCTGCACAGTCGGCACGGTTGTCAAGTAACCAGCAACTACTGCGCTTGCATGTACAAGACAGCATCAAAGCTCTCATAGCTTTAAGGGGCTCCGGAACGCCCTATACTTGCAATGTTAAAATAACGCTTATAAATTACATCTTTCCTCACAAAGTATTTGAGGTAGGAAGTTGAACTTTTTACAGATTATTTATTGGAATATGGGCTACAACTTAACACAGGGATTTTACAAAATTTTAGTTCAGTTATTAAAGATGATTTTTTTTCAATTGTAATGAAAATTCACAACATTTTTTGCAATTTTTTATTTATATATTCAAAAATATACAGTTTTTTGGAAAAAGGCTGTGTTAAATTATGCAGAAGGTACTGTGTAACATTTACTGAAAGTTTGAAACAAATATGTTTGGAAGATCCTTAGAAAACATGTAATTAGTATGAGAAAATAAAAGTTTTGGGAATCGAGCGACAAAGAGTGGATTAACTTTTTAGTGCATTCCAGGTCCATAGGATGGATTATCTTCATCCTCTGCAATCTCCTCCTCCAGCTTCCTCTTGTTCCTTCTCCTGTTTACTCTTGCTTGTATTTCTAGACTCTTTACAGCCCTGTCTGCAGCCCGAAGGCGTTCCTTGTCTAAAGCAAGCATCGCTCGTACCATGTTAGAACCTATCTTCATTCACATATTTCTAAATACCTTGCACCTTACAATGTTGCCATCCTTCAGAGGATTTCTAATAACTTTACTTTTACTCATTATTATACTTCAACAAAACAGAGACTCAAGAAACAGAATTAATTACGAATATTTTCGAGATAACGACAGAGTAAATAAACATGAAACAATCGACAATCACACCAGCGATATACACTCCTGGAAATTGAAATAAGAACACCGTGAATTCATTGTCCCAGGAAGGGGAAACTTTATTGATACATTCCTGGGGTCAGATACATCACATGATCACACTGACAGAACCACAGGCACATAGACACAGGCAACAGAGCATGCACAATGTCGGCACTAGTACAGTGTATATCCACCTTTCGCAGCAATGCAGGCTGCTGTTCTCCCATGGAGACGATCGTAGAGATGCTGGATGTAGTCCTGTGGAACGGCTTGCCATGTCATTTCCACCTGGCGCCTCAGTTGGACCAGCGTTCGTGCTGGACGTGCAGACCGCGTGAGACGACGCTTCATCCAGTCCCAAACATGCTCAATGGGGGACAGATCCGGAGATCTTGCTGGCCAGGGTAGTTGACTTACACCTTCTAGAGCACGTTGGGTGGCACGGGATACATGCGGACGTGCATTGTCCTGTTGGAACAGCAAGTTCCCTTGCCGGTCTAGGAATGGTAGAACGATGGGTTCGATGACGGTTTGGATGTACTGTGCACTATTCAGTGTCCCCTCGACGATCACCAGTGGTGTACGGCCAGTGTAGGAGATCGCTCCCCACACCATGATGCCGGGTGTTGGCCCTGTGTGCCTCGGTCGTATGCAGTCCTGATTGTGGCGCTCACCTGCACGGCGCCAAACACGCATACGACCATCATTGGCACCAAGGCAGAAGCGACTCTCATCGCTGAAGACGGCACGTCTCCATTCGTCCCTCCATTCACGCCTGTCGCGACACCACTGGAGGCGGGCTGCACGATGTTGGGGCGTGAGCGGAAGACGGCCTAACGGTGTGCGGGACCGTAGCCCAGCTTCATGGAGACGGTTGCGAATGGTCCTCGCCGATACCCCAGGAGCAACAGTGTCCCTAATTTGCTGGGAAGTGGCGGTGCGGTCCCCTACGGCACTGCGTAGGATCCTACGGTCTTGGCGTGCATCCGTGCGTCGCTGCGGTCCGGTCCCAGGTCGACGGGCACGTGCACCTTCCGCCGACCACTGGCGACAACATCGATGTACTGTGGAGACCTCACGCCCCACGTGTTGAGCAATTCGGCGGTACGTCCACCCGGCCTCCCGCATGCCCACTATACGCCCTCGCTCAAAGTCCGTCAACTGCACATACGGTTCACGTCCACGCTGTCGCGGCATGCTACCAGTGTTAAAGACTGCGATGGAGCTCCGTATGCCACGGCAAACTGGCTGACACTGACGGCGGCGGTGCACAAATGCTGCGCAGCTAGCGCCATTCGACGGCCAACACCGCGGTTCCTGGTGTGTCCGCTGTGCCGTGCGTGTGATCATTGCTTGTACAGCCCTCTCGCAGTGTCCGGAGCAAGTATGGTGGGTCTGACACACGGGTGTCAATGTGTTCTTTTTTCCATTTCCAGGAGTGTACGTATTCTTCTGCCGCTAAACGTGTAGAGCGCATATCTTTGCCAGTTCATTGCCGCCTGGCTCGGTCTGTTCATCTGCAGTGATCGTTTTTGCTAGCCCCGTTTTATTCTTGTTTCCCTTTTTATGATGGTACGTTTAAGTGAAAACGTGCAGCTGTTAAATTTTGTTTTCTACTCGGTAAAAATGCTGCTGATTCGGTTTTGTTATTGAAAATAGCTTACCAAGATGACGGACGCTATGGGAAAATAGTGTACGAATGGTTTTCTCGATTTAAGGGGAGGTTTACTATCTTTTGGTTCAAAAAATCGATTTTAAAATGGCATTTTTGGATCCATAAAACTGTTTAGAATCCACCCTTCAAACGGTTTTTCCGAATACGAAACGGAAATGTTTGTTATTCGCGGTTGAACAGAAAAATGCCACTGCCTGAAACCGGCCTTTATCACGCAGCAGTTTTTTTTTTCTTTCGGAGGACGAGTTATTGTACCGGTGCTTGGGAGGAAACACACAAAATTGAAATGGAAGTTTGAATGCGTGTGTTTGGAAGCTAGCCCCCAAGCATTTGCATTCTGATGCGAAGACTGTGGAGATTGCGACTTTCCTGGCAGTAAGCAGCTTCAACGAACGGTATTCAACAATTCTGAAGACCGTGATAACGGTGGACGTGTGATAAACCTTTTGCATTTCCTTTATGTTTTCGTCTTCTTTAAAGGCAAAGAGAGAAGATGAAGCGGTAGCCCATCATAGAGCCTATGCCTACCGTCATGTATTTTTTGACTTTCAGTTGTTAAAAAAACAGAGGATTTTTTTCTGGTACCAGTAGGAGGAAGGGAGGATTCGCGCTCAGCTAGTGAACGAGTGAGAAGCACGCCATTTTAGCGAGTAATTGTAGACCGCCGTTTTGGGGTCGCTATGAATAAGTGAGGAGTATGTATCTCATATGTGCACCGTTTAGAAAAATACAGTATTGTTTTATTAACAGAAAGGTCGTGTGAGTTGTTATTTCAAATAGTGCAATAATTACAAGAACCGAAACCCACCTGTGTACTTTGGAAAATTACGAAGATCCGATAAGCTTAATGGGAACACGGTCAAGACTTCAAAGGTGAACACGGCGACCAAACGCAGCATTATAAAGAATGGTAAGCACAAATCTACAGCGGAGAAAGAAACTACTTCACCCTGCAAAATAATATGAACTAATACGAACTTATTTCCAGGCATAGCTCAGCTTATTGTGCTTGTCATTCATGCCGAAAAATTAATCTCATTAATTCAATACATTTTAAAAAGCCACGCATTTTATTATCATCTATTCCATTATTTTATTTTATTATAAAGTGGCGACCGTGACAGGAAATAAGTCTCTTTATTTAGGGAGACAGTATAGACGCCACCCTGGGACTCTATTCGACGCAGTTCGCCGAGCATTCGGACGACCACCGGATTCGAGCGGCCGAGAACCGCTTGTCGCCGGCCGTACGAGCGGCTCTGGAGCAGCGCAGGATGGCCCACATCGAGCAGAACGCCCTCTGTGAGGAAGAGGAAGGACTAGCTTATGGACCCGGAGTAGCAGACTGAACGTACGTTACATAACATTGCGTTTATACAGGGTGTTTAAAAAATGACCGGTATATTTGAAACGGCAATAAAAACTAAACGAGCAGCAATAGAAATACACCGTTTGTTGCAATATGCTTGGGACAACAGTACATTTTCAGGCAGACAAACTTTCGAAATTACAGTAATTACAATTTTCAACAACAGATGGCGCTGCGGTCTGGGAAACTCTATAGTACGATATTTTCCACATATCCACCATGCGTAGCAATAACATGGCGTAGTCTCTGAATGAAATTACCCGAAACCTTTGACAACGTGCCTGGCGGAATGGCTTCACTTGCAGATGAGATGTACTGCTTCAGCTGTTCAGTTGTTTCTGGATTCTGGCGGTACACCTGGTCTTTCAAGTGTCCCCACAGAAAGAAGTCACAGGGGTTCACGTCTGGCGAATAGGGAGGCCAATCCACGCCGCCTCCTGTATGTTTCGGATAGCCCAAAGCAATCACACGATCATCGAAATATTCATTCAGGAAATTAAAGACGTCGGCCGTGCGATGTGGCCGGGCACCATCTTGCATAAACCACGAGGTGTTCGGAGTGTCGTCTAAGGCAGTCTGTACCGCCACAAATTCACGAAGAATGTCCAGATAGCGTGGTGCAGTAATCGTTTCGGATCTGAAAAATGGGCCAACGATTCCTTTGGAAGAAATGGCGGCCCAGACCAGTACTTTTTGAGGATGCAGGGACGATGGGACTGCAACATGGGGCTTTTCGGTTCCCCATATGCGCCAGTTCTGTTTATTGACGAAGCCGTCCAGGTAAAAATAAGCTTCGTCAGTAAACCAAATGCTGCCCACACGCATATCGCCGTCATCAATCCTGTGCACTATATCGTTAGCGAATGTCTCTCGTGCAGCAACGGTAGCGGCGCTGAGGGGTTGCCGCGTTTGAATTTTGTACGGATAGAGGTGTAAACTCTGGCGCACGAGACGATACGTGGACGTTGGCGTCATTTGGACCGCAGCTGCAACACGGCGAACGGAAACCCGAGGCCGCTGTCGGATCACCTGCTGCACTAGCTGCGCGTTGCCCTCTGTGGTTGCCGTACGCGGTCGCCCTACCTTTCCGGCACGTTCCTCCGTCACGTTCCCAGTCCGTTGAAATTTTTCAAACAGATCCTTTATTGTATCGCTTTTCGGTCCTTTGGTTACATTAAACCTCCGTTGAAAACTCCGTCTTGTTGGAACAACACTGTGTTCTAGGCGGTGGAATTCCAACACCAGAAAAATCCTCTGTTCTAAGGAATAAACCATGTTGCCTACAGCACACGTGCACGTTGTGAACAGCACACGCTTACAGCAGAAAGACGACGTACAGAATGGCGCACCCACAGACTGCGTTGTCTTCTATATCTTTCACATCACTTGCAGCGCCATCTGTTGTTGAAAATTGTAACTACTGTAATTTCGAAAGTTTGTCCGCCTGAAAATGTACTGTTGTCCCAAGCATATTGCAACAAACGGTGTATTTCTATCGCTGCTCGTTTAGTTTTTATTGCCGTTTCAAATATACCGGTCATTTTTGAAACATCCTGTAGGTAGTCAAAACTTCAAACGCGTTTTTCTCGAAATGACTTTTTTTTTTATCGCGCGGTATGGTAACTTCAAATCTACTGAACCGATTGGCATGATTCTTTGTTCCCGACGAAGCTAACTAAATTGTCCAGGAGTTGTACCACTTTTATTCCGACCTATGAACTATAAATATTTTTACTTGGCCGACGAAGTCGACAAATCGATGAAAAAAGAAGGTATTTTTTTTTTTTCAAATGGCAGCCATTTTGTTTCCTATAGTCCAAATAACTTAAGCGAGGTACAGCTCCTAAAGAATCTCATATACTCCTCTAATTTTAATTTTGATTTCAGACGAGCCGGCTGACCTGTGACATACCGCGCTTGGAGGTCTACATCGAAATTTTGTTTCGTTCCGACGGCACTTCCACATCTGCTCTTCGACATTTCCGGTCCAAAAAATTCCAGTTTGTAGAGGAAATATCAATTAACATTTTGACCAAATGTGCTACTGATATCTGTAACATCCCTAGAAAATTTTTTGAAACAACATGCTTTTTTTTTTAGGTAATGATAGTAAATCTACCCTGAAAAACGGCAACATGTCAATTGGTGAGGAACTCCGTTGTGGACGGCGATCAACTGCCCGAATAGACGAAAATATTGAAAAAATTCGAGAGCTTGTGCTCACAGACCGTCAAATCTTTTACTTGGAAGTTTTAAGAAGATTACGCAACAGTGTTCGTCAAGAAAGACCCGAAACGTGGCAGACAGGAGACTGGTTCTTCGAATACGACAACGCAAGTGCACACAAAGCCATCTCTGTTAGACGGTTTTTGGATAAAAATGGCACAATTCCGCTGCCCCGCACACTTTACTCACCTGATTTGGCTCCGTGCGACTTTTTCTTATTTCCACGCCGTGAAAAGGGCCCTGCAAGGTAACCGACTTGACAACATTCAAGGAGTCAAGAAAAAAAGAGAGAGGAGCTGTTAGCGTTCCTAAAGATGACAACAAAAAATGTTTCGAACAGTGGAGGCACCGGTGGGACAAATGTATTAGCTGTAATGGAGAGTATTTTGAAGGAGATAAGGTTTTATTTGTAAACAACTTGAAAATATATGTGTTTTGAAAATAATTCTGGTTTTTTGGGGTGTCCACTCATATGTGAATGCTGTCTGCGAACTCTGTTGTGCATGAAGTCGGCAGCAAAGAAATAATGAATCAAAATGTCATGCCTAATGCTCAGGTTTGGCTGCATTACAAACTCACAACAGCATATGATCAACTTATAAAATTAAATTCCTGTCTACCCACACTGCATACCATTTACTCTGCATGCCTATCCACAACTCTCTCTCTCTCTCTCTCTCTCTCTCTCTCTCTCTCCCTCTCCTTTTGTTGCTAACACACACACACACACACACACACACACACACACACACACACACACACACACACACACACGCACACACACACGCCGGCCTTGGTGGCCGAGCGGTTCTAGGCACTACAGTCTGGAACCGCGCGACCGCTACAGTCGCAGGCTCGAATCCTGCCTCGGGCATGGATGTGTGTGATGTCCTTAGGTTAGTTAGCTTTAAGTAGTTCCAAGTTCTAGGAGACTGATGACCTCAGAAGTTACGTCCCATAGTGCTCAGAGGCATTTGAACCATTTTTGAACCACACACACACACGAAATAAGCACCACAAACGTCAAGAACACTTCAAATCCGCCGCATCATGCCAAACAAACATACCACAAAACAAATGAACGTTTCACAGTTACATTAACAGGTAATGGCGGCGAAAATCCTGTGCTTCACACGAAATCGTATAAAATGAATGTGTGACGACAAACCGAAAGAAATAAGCGTGTTATATTGAAGAATATAATAATTCCAATCCCAAAGAAAGCAGGTGTTGACAGATGTGAAAATTACCGAAGAATCAGTTTAATAAGTCACAGCTGCAAAATACTAACACGAATTCTTTACAGACGAATGGAAAAATTGGTAGAAGCCGACACCTGGGAAGATCAGTTTGGATTCCGTAGAAATATTGGAGCACGTGAGGCAATACTGACCTTACGACTTATCTTAGAAGAAAGATTAAGGAAAGGCAAACCTACGTTTCTAGCATTTGTAGACTTAGAGAAAGCTTTTGACAATGTTGACTGGAATACTCTCTTTCAAATTCTGAAGGTGGCAGGGGTAAAATACAGGGAGCGAAAGGCTATTTACAATTTGTACAGAAACCAGGTGGCAGTTATAAGAGTCGAGGGGCATGAAAGGGAAGCAGTGGTTGGGAAGGGAGTGAGACAGGGTTGTAGCCTCTCCCCAATGTTATTCAATCTGTATATTGAGCAAGCAGTAAAGGAAACAAAGGAAAAATTCGGAGTAGGTATTAAAATCCATGGAGAAGAAATAAAAACATTGAGGTTCGCCGATGGCATTGTAATTCTGTCAGAGACAGCAAAGGACTTGGAAGAGCTATTGAATGGAATGGACAGTGTCTTGTAAGGAGGATATAAGATGATCATCTACAAAAGCAAAACAAGGATAATGGAATGTAGTCGAATTAAGTCAGGTGATGCTGAGGGAATTAGATTAGGAAATGAGACACTTAAAGTAGTAAAGGAGTTTTGCTATTTGGGGAGCAAAATAACTGATGATGGTCGAAGTAGAGAGGATATAAAATGTAGACTGGCAATGGCAAGGAAAGCGTTTCTGAAGAAGAAAAATTTGTTAACATCGAGTATAGATCTAAGTGTCAGAAAGTCGTTTCTGAAAGTATTTGTATGGAGTGTAGCCATGTATGGAAGTGAAACATGGACGATAACTAGTTTGGACAAGAAGAGAATAGAAGCTTTTGAAATGTGGTGCTACAGAAGAATGCTGAAGATTAGATGGGTAGATCACATAACTAATGAGGAGGTATTGAATAGAATTGGGGAGAAGAGGAGTTTGCGGCACAACTTGACGAGAAGAAGGGACCGGTTGGTAGGACATGTTCTGAGGCATCAAGGGATCACAAATTTAGCATTGGAGGGCAACGTGGAGGGTAAAAATCGTAGAGGGACACCAAGAGAAGAATTCACTAAGCAGATTCAGAAGGATGTAGGTTGCAGTAGGTACTGAGAGATGAAGAAGCTTGCACAGGATAGAGTAGCATGGAGAGCTGCATCAAACCAGTCTCAGGACTGAAGACCACAACAACAACATATCGACACAAGGGTAAAAATACCACAGCATAACCAAAAAACTGCAACACGACAAACACCATGATATATAGTGATTGTCGATCGAAAATGAATAATAAACAGATATATAACATAACATATTGCCGTTTGTAGATGACAGGTTGTACATTGCGTAGTAGACCTTAAGTATCTACAATAGATGTCCAGTAACTCCATGAGAGGCACGTAAAGGAATGCGTACATCCACTTTATTTCACAATGTAGTATGAAACTAGAAACTTGCGACATACGCGGTCTGTTCAAAAAATTCCCGATCTTTATCCACAAAAATTTTTCTACGCTTACCTTTTCACTATTGTGCATGGTCTCATTCGAAATAATCTCCTCCACAAGTCATACACCGCTGCCAACGCCATTTCCACTTCGGGAAGCAGTCTTGGTACGCCTCTTGCTGGCTCGCGCGACGTGCTGTCTGCGAATTTTCTTTTATCTCGTCTATCGTTGCAAATCTTGCAAGGGGTTTCCGACTTTGGAAATAAAGAAAAAGTCGGCGAAGACCGGATCTGGAGAACACGGAGGATAAGGCAGCACAATGGTTTCGTTTTTTGCGCAATAGTCACGCACCAACAGGGGTGAATGCAAGAGGCACGAACTGTCTCGCCACATTTCAGGCCGTTTGCTTCTCACATTTCCTCGCAAACGTCGCAACACGTCCCGATACTACCATCGATTAACATTTTGCCCGTGTGGTTCAAAATCCGCTCCGAGCACTATGGGACTTAACTTCTGAGGTCATCAGTCCCCTAGAACTTAGAACTACTTAAACCTAAGTAACCTAAGGACATCACACACATCGATGCCCGAGGCAGGAATCGAACCGGCGACCGAAGCGGTCGCGCGGTTCCAGACTGTAGCGCCTAGAACCGCTCGGCAACCCCGGCTGGCGCCCGTGTGGCACGGATTCGTGATGAACTAATCCTTCAGAGTCAAAGAAAGCCATCAGAATGGCTTTGGCATTTAAACTGACACACCGTGAATGTTGAACTTCGGTCTCAACCTCGCAACCGTAGACCCACGTCTCTTCACCAGTAATGATTCAAGGAACGCCTCGTTCTCATTTGCACAATCTGAAAGCTCTTCACAGATTGTGAGGCGAAGGTCTTTTGTGGTGTTTAACTGGCCAGGTGAAGAACTCGGCGGCAAGACGATGCATTCCAAGTTGATGTGTCAGAATTTCGTTACACGATCCAACAGAAATGTTACGAGGCGTGTTTTTAAATAAGTACCGTTTTGAAATTAAAAAAAAGGCGTGCTAAGATATCTCAATAATTTTATTTTTAAAGGAAATCCTGTACCTTAATCTACTTTTCTACATAATTTCCGTCAATACTGAGGCACTTGTCATAACGTTGTACCAGTTTTTGAATACCCTCCTCATAGAACTTGTAAGAGGTATGTGCTGCCTTCGATATGTAAGCTATAAGAGAATCTGAGACCAAAGAGCAGTGTTGACTGCAGTACGAACTGTGTGGCAGTAGCAGTAAGTTGTTGCTAGCGAGCAGTCGCCTGTCTGCGCTTGTCAGTCCTGTCTGGTGTATCGTGTTGGCTGGGCCGGTCGCGGTGCAGCGATGCCGGAGCCTGAGTATTGTTGTATAAGGTAAAAAAAAGCAGCCTCGCGCATATCTAGTAATATTATGTAAACTCCCATGTATATCTTTTAAAAAAATGTCCTAATAATAACAAGCATTCATTTCAATTTAAGGAATTTAATATTTTTTTCAATGCATGATCATTCCGATTGTTGCAAAAGAAAAATCATTTGCTTCCTTTCATAAATAACAAATGTATAGCCCACCATTGCACAGACCTGTGCCGGAAAAGAGCTATTGTAAGAGCAGATAGTTGCCGGCTTTATCGAGGTGAGAATTTTTGCTTTTTATTCAGAATGATATTACAGGGCAATGACGCAGCACTGCTGTCGTCCAAATTTTACCAGGTTACCGAATTTACACTCCTGGAAATGGAAAAAAGAACACATTGGCACCGGTGTGTCCGGACACTGCGAGAGGGCTGTACAGACAATGATCACACGCACGGCACAGCGGACACACCAGGAACCGCGGTGTTGGCCGTCGAATGGCGCTAGCTGCGCAGCATTTGTGCACCGCCGCCGTCAGTGTCAGCCAGTTTGCCGTGGCATACGGAGCTCCATCGCAGTCTTTAACACCGGTAGCATGCCGCGACAGCGTGGACGTGAACCGTATGTGCAGTTGACGGACTTTGAGCGAGGGCGTATAGTGGGCATGCGGGAGGCCGGGTGGACGTACCGCCGAATTGCTCAACACGTGGGGCGTGAGGTCTCCACAGTACATCGATGTTGTCACCAGTGGTCGGCGGAAGGTGCACGTGCCCGTCGACCTGGGACCGGACCGCAGAGACGCACGGATGCACGCCAAGACCGTAGGATCCTACGCAGTGCCGTAGGGGACCGCACCGCCACTTCCCAGCAAATTAGGGACACTGTTGCTCCTGGGGTAACGGCGAGGACCATTCGCAACCGTCTCCACGAAGCTGGGCTACGGTCCCGCACACCGTTAGGCCGTCTTCCGCTCACGCCCCAACATCGTGCAGCCCGCCTCCAGTGGTGTCGCGACAGGCGTGAATGGAGGGACGAATGGAGACGTGTCGTCTTCAGCGATGAGAGTCGCTTCTGCCTCGGTGCCAATGATGGTCGTAGGCGTGTTTGGCGCCGTGCAGGTGAGCGCCACAATCAGGACTGCATACGACCGAGGCACACAGGGCCAACACCCGGCATCGTGGTGTGGGGAGCGATCTCCTACACTGGCCGTACACCACTGGTGATCGTCGAGGGGACACTGAATAGTGCACGGTACATCCAAACCGTCATCGAACCCATCGTTCTACCATTCCTAGACCGGCAAGGGAACTTGCTGTTCCAACAGGACAATGCACGTCCGCATGTATCCCGTGGCACCCAACGTGCTCTAGAAGGTGTAAGTCAACTACCCTGGCCAGCAAGATCTCCGGATCTGTCCCCCATTGAGCATGTTTGGGACTGGATGAAGCGTCGTCTCACGCGGTCTGCACGTCCAGCACGAACGCTGGTCCAACTGAGGCGCCAGGTGGAAATGGCATGGCAAGCCGTTCCACAGGACTACATCCAGCATCTCTACTATCGTCTCCATGGGAGAATAGCAGCCTGCATTGCTGCGAAAGGTGGATATACACTGTACTAGTGCCGACATTGTGCATGCTCTGTTGCCTGTGTCTATGTGCCTGTGGTTCTGTCAGTGTGATCATGTGATGTATCTGACCCCAGGAATGTGTCAATAAAGTTTCCCCTTCTTGGGACAATGAATTCACGGTGTTCTTATTTCAATTTCCAGGAGTGTATTTTATATTACGAGGTTTAGGAATTTTTCTGTTTCGAGCTTATATTAAATGAGAAAAGAATTTTGTGGGTACATTAAATGGGAACCAGTTTTGTTCTGAGGTTACACAAAAATTAGAATCATTAACCAAATAATATTTAAGTTATTTCGTGTGGGGAGGTTACAAAGTCTGCCGCCTGACTTGTTAACCACTGCATCATCACCACTGTTTTGACTTCGTCATCGTCTCGAAGACGCTGACCGCCCAGGTGTTTCTTCAAGTGCAGGAGCAGATGGGCGCAAGATGGGGCTGTACGGAGGATGATCTAGAGCTTCCCATCGAAAAGATGTGGTGAGATCTTTGGTCTGATTCGCCACGTGCGGACGGGCGTTGTCTTGCTCAACTTCCTAAGGACATCACACACATCCATGCCCGAGGCAGGATTCGAACCTGCGACCGTAGCGGTCGCGCAGTTCTAGACTGTAGCGCCTAGAACCGCTCAGTCACTCCGGCCGTCCGACAGCAGCCCTGCGGCCGCGGTGTAGCAAAACGGTACTTACTTAAAAAACGCGCCTCGTACATTCTTGTGAAATCTCTCTGGCAGTCAGTGAACGACTAGCACGCACGATTTTGTTGACGTTCCTGACACGAACGCCGTTGCCCGACGGTCATCTTTGACTTCCGTCCGGCCATTTCTAAACCGTGTAGACGATTCGTATCAGCCAGTACGGCTTAAGCACTCATCACCGTACGCTTTCTGCGTCATTTGGTGTGTCTGTGTTTCGGTTTTCTTGAGGTTCATGCAAAATCTAACGCTGACGCATTGCTCCTCTGACATCTCGAAATTCGCAAACTGTGCGACGCAACGTTCTACTCAATACAGTACTGAACAATAACACACAACAATGAAACTTCCGTGTGCAGCGCTACTAAGCCCATCTTCAGGAACATTTTGAACAGACCTCGTATCGTAAATAAACTACATAGACTGTCTCAACTCAGTGGTACATCTCTGTACTGCATGCAAACCAATGTAAAAGCAATTGATAGTAAGCGCTCATTTTACAAATGCAAATATTTTGCTTTAAAAGTTTCTTTAAAGGTTAATGCGCAACAACTGTGCCGAAGAAATATCAACAAACCCACTGAAGATGACACAAAAACTGTAGAAACAGGTCTGGGTGAAAACAAAACTACAAAGGTGTCTTGCATACGGCGGAATTCCTCTGCAACGTAGTAAGCAATACACCTTTTTTCCTTTTCATTAGTTTTTTTTGGAGGGGGGGGGGCGGGGTTCAGCGAGAAAAGTTCCGAAAATATTTGAAATTATGTGTAAAGTTAACATATGTTTTGACTGCGGTCCGCCTTTAGCAAAACACAGTTTTGTTTTTTTGTCCCAGACATGTTTCACTGCAGCTGCAGCATCATCAGTAGGTTATTTATTATTAAGGCTGTTAAACATAAGGAATGGTCTTTACTATTTAAATACACACAAATATTAGTTTCTAAATCGTAATTACAGGTTTCTGAAGAGCACATAAAATTGTGTATTCATACCTTTTTACCATGTGTGGTTTTCCTCCTGTATTACGTATGTATAGAGAGTGTTTTTCTTTACTTTTTCTTTACAGTTTGTCACTTGCAACTATATACAACTTAATGTAGGCAAAACATTTACGCAAAAATTACCACTTCTAAACTGTTATGGCTATGCCTGAGATAAATAATTCATGTGAAAGATGTTTGTGTGTGTGTGTGTGTGTGTGTGTGTGTGTGTGTGTGTGTGTGTGTCTACTTCCATTACAACAAAACCGTAAGTGAAACATAATGCAAATAAATACACAAACACACACACACCTTTCACATGAATTATTGATCTCAGGCATACCCATAACAGTTTAGAAGTCGTAATTTTTGCGTAAATGTTTTGCCTACATTAAGTTGTATATAGTTGCAAGTGACAAACTGTAAAGAAAAACTGAAGAAAAACACTCTCTACAGAAACGTAATACAGCAGGGAAACCAAACGACGTGGTAAAAAGGTATGAATACACAATTTTATGTGCTGTTCAGAAACCTGTAATTACGATTTAAAAAACTAATATTTGTGTGTATTTAAATAGTAAAGACCATTCCTTATGTTTAACAGCCATAATAATAAATAACCTACTGATGATGCTGCAGCTGCAGTGAAACACGTCTGGGACAAAAAAACAAAACTGTGTTTTGCTAAAGGCGGACCCCACTCAAAACATACGTTATTGTTACAGCAAACACAGACAAAAGAGCTTCAACATCGAGATGATTATCTGTAAAGTTTGTTGGAAGTCGCTCTCTGTCTCAAATACTGGACAAATACAATGGGGTACGATGCCTAAACATTGGACGATTGAACAGTGGAAAAGCGATGTGTGGAGTGACGAATCACGGTGCACAACGTGGCGATCCGATGGCAGATTGTGGGTATGGCGAATGCCCGGTGAACGTCATCTGCCAGTGTGTGTAGTGCAACAGTAAAATTCGGAGGCGGTGGCGTTATGGTGTGGACGTGTTTTTCATGGAGGGGGCTTGCACCATTTGTTGTTTTGCGTGGCACTATCACAGCACAGGCCTACATTGATGTTTTAAGCTCCTTCTTGCTACCCACTGTTTAAGAGCAATTCGGGAATGGCGATTGCATCTTTCAACACGATCGAGCACCTGTTCGTAATGCACGGCCTGTGGCGGAGTAGTCACACGAGAGTAACATCCCTGTAGTGGACTCGCCTCCACAGAGTCCTGACGTGAATCCTATAGAACACTTTTGCGATGTTTGGAACGCTGACTTCGTCCCAGGCCTCACCGACCGACATCGATACCTCTCCTCAGTGCAGCACCCCGTGAAGAATGGGCTGCCATTCCCCAAGAAACCTACCAGCACCTGATTGAACGTATGCCCGCGAGAGTGGAAGCTCTCATAAAGGCTAAGGGTGGGCCAACACCATGTTGAATTCCAGCATTACCGATGGAGGGCGCCACGAACTTTTAAGTCATTTTCAGCCAGATGTCTGGATACTTTTGATCACATAGCGTAAATGAAATTGTCTACAATACCGTGGAAGGTCAATGGCCACAAAAGAAGACCTCAGAATGAGATTTTCACTCTGCAGCAGAGTGTGCGCTGACATGAAACTTCCTGGCAGATTAAAACTGTGTGCCGGACCGAGACTCGAACTCGGGACCTTTGACGGGCAGGTGCTCTACCATCTGAGCTACCGAAGCACGACTCACGCCCGGTCCTCACAGCTTTACTTCTGCCAGTATCTCGTCTCCTACCTTCCAAACTTTACAGAAGCTCTTCTGCGAACCTTGCAGAACTAGCACTCCTGGAAGAAAGGATACTGCGGAGACATGGCTTAGCCACAGCCTGGGGAATGTTTCCAGAATGAGATATTCACTCTGCAGCGGAGTGTGCGCGGAAGTAAAGCTGTGAGGAGGGGGCGTGAGTCGTGCTTGGGTAGGTCAGATGGTAGAGCACTTGCCCGCGAAAGGCAAAGGTCCCGAGTTCGAGTCTCGGTCCGGCACACAAGTTTCAATCTGGCAGGAAGTTTCAAAAGAAGACCTCTACTAATGGTACGTAAAGTCACACATCGGCTGAATATTGGCGCAGAAGAGGCTACAGTGGTTTGGTCGGATCTTCCGAGCCGGTGGCTGCCTCCTTAACTGTGTTCTCCGTTTCCAACCAGCTGGGAGACGCCCAAAGGGACGACCGAGGACGCGATGGAAAGATCGGGTACCGGCCGTACTCAAACCAGAGGAGCCGACGGCGGTAGATGAAGCTGGGGACCGACTGCCTATAAAGTGCGTTTAAAATTAGTTGCGACTTTGGACGTTTGTTTCACTGGAGGGGACATCACGCCTTTGCCCTGGTAACACCAATGGCGAACGCCGTGGTGTCCGAGCGGTTCTAGGCGCTTCAGTCCGGGACTGCGCGACTGCTACGGTCGCAGGTTCGAATCCTGCCTCGGGCATGGATGTGTGTGATGTCCTTAGGTTAGTTAGGTTTAATTAGTTCTAACTCTCGGGGATTGAGGACCTCAGATGTTAAGTCCCATAGGGCTCAGTGCCATTTGAACCGATGGCGAGCCGGCTTTCCCTATCACGCTGCCAGCGGTTCCCCTGCTAAACCGCCCCTGATGGCACTGCATGGATAAATACACTCCTGGAAATGGAAAAAAGAACACATTGACACCGGTTTGTCAGACCCACCATACTTGCTCCGGACACTGCGAGAGGGCTGTACAAGCAATGATCACACGCACGGCACAGCGGACACACCAGGAACCGCGGTGTTGGCCGTCGAATGGCGCTAGCTGCGCAGCATTTGTGCACCGCCGCCGTCAGTGTCAGCCAGTTTGCCGTGGCATACGGAGCTCCATCGCAGTCTTTAACACTGGTAGCATGCCGCGACAGCGTGGACGTGAACCGTATGTGCAGTTGACGGACTTTGAGCGAGGGCGTATAGTGGGCATGCGGGAGGCCGGGTGGACGTACCGCCGAATTGCTCAACACGTGGGGCGTGAGGTCTCCACAGTACATCGATGTTGTCGCCAGTGGTCGGCGGAAGGTGCACGTGCCCGTCGACCTGGGACCGGACCGCAGCGACGCACGGATGCACGCCAAGACCGTAGGATCCTACGCAGTGCCGTACGGGACCGCACCGCCACTTCCCAGCAAATTAGGGACACTGTTGCTCCTGGGGTATCGGCGAGGACCATTCGCAACCGTCTCCATGAAGCTGGGCTACGGTCCCGCACACCGTTAGGCCGTCTTCCGCTCACGCCCCAACATCGTGCAGCCCGCCTCCAGTGGTGTCGCGACAGGCGTGAATGGAGGGACGAATGGAGACGTGTCGTCTTCAGCGATGAGAGTCGCTTCTGCCTTGGTGCCAATGATGGTCGTATGCGTGTTTGGTGCCGTGCAGGTGAGCGCCACAATCAGGACTGCATACGACCGAGGCACACAGGGCCAACACCTGGCTTCATGGTGTGGGGAGCGATCTCCTACACTGGCCGTACACCACTGGTGATCGTCGAGGGGACACTGAATAGTGCACGGTACATCCAAACCGTCATCGAACCCATCGTTCTACCATTCCTAGACCGGCAAGGGAACTTGCTGTTCCAACAGGACAATGCACGTCCGCATGTATCCCGTGCCACCCAACGTGCTCTAGAAGGTGTAAGTCAACTACCCTGGCCAGCAAGATCTCCGGATCTGTCCCCCATTGAGCATGTTTGGGACTGGATGAAGCGTCGTCTCACGCGGTCTGCACGTCCAGCACGAACGCTGGTCCAACTGAGGCGCCAGGTGGAAATGGCATGGCAAGCCGTTCCACAGGACTACATCCAGCATCTCTACGATCGTCTCCATGGGAGAATAGCAGCCTGCATTGTTGCGAAAGGTGGATATACACTGTACTAGTGCCGACATTGTGCATGCTCTGTTGCCTGTGTCTATGTGCCTGTGGTTCTGTCAGTGTGATCATGTGATGTATCTGACCCCAGGAATGTGTCAATAAAGTTTCCCCTTCCTGGGACAATGAATTCACGGTGTTCTTATTTCAATTTCCAGGAGTGTAGTTCCGCGTGGTGTCTCGCATTGCATGCATCTACGTTCGTCAGCACACGTTGTAAAGTGGTATTTTCTGGCTTTCAAGAGGTGGTTAGTGTTTAACGTCCCGTCGACAACGAGGTCATTAGAGACGGAGCGCAAGCTCGGGTGAGGGAAGAATTGGGAAGGAAATCGGCCGTGCTCTTTCAAAGGAACCATCCCGGCATTTGCCTGAAACAATTTAGGGAAATCACGGGAAACCTAAATCAGGATGGCCGGAGACGGGATTGAACCGTCGCCCTCCCGAATGCGAGGCTTTCAAGTGTTTTGCAGTAGTCACGTATTGCGAACAAGTGTTTTGTGCTGGCATTAATAAGAACAGTGCAACATTTAATTATTTTCTTAATAACGTCGGGCCACAGTCATAATATATTTCTTTAAAGTCAGTATCGCCATTAGACTGTTTTTTATTTGCAAATAAACACGTCTGAACAAGAGATTCGCGACGAAAGTGGTCCCCCGAGAACACGTTCACCGGTTCTGAAGTTAATGTCGGGCTGCAGAGTGTTCATCCGAATTCGACAACAGTTATGTACAATGCGAAATACTACTCCGTTCGGATGGATAAAGGTCCAACAATGCATGGAGGTAAGAGGATAGTTTGCTCTGGGTACAAAGAAATGTTCTATTGGATAAGGGTGAACGTAGTTTGCGGGGGAGTCTCTGTAAACACCTTGAGACTCTGGCAGAACAGTGGGGGTGATACGCGATTACAAGAACTCAGCAGTTCTCTTCGCCTCTGTCACCTCAATTCTCCAACTTCCTACCAACACATGGTGCCCCTGTTAAGCCGGGCAACTCAGAGGAAGGTTGGGGAACCGACCCCATCGGGAAACTGACTCGGTGAGCAGACAGGAATTAGAGGTCATGGCCGAGCGGTTCTAGGCGCTTCAGTCCGGAACCGCGCTCCTCTTACAGCCGCAGGTTCGAATCCTGCCTCGGGCATAGATGTGTGTGATGTCCTTAGGTTAGTTAGGTTTAAGTAGTCCTAAGTCTAGGGGAGTCCCATAGTGCTCAGAGCCATTTGAACCATTTTGTTATTTACTCTCCCCAGGATCGTGACAGATTAAAGAACCTGTGCTGAGTAATAGAACGGAACTGTAGAAAGGACAAAGCACATTTCATTGATGGTAACTTTAATGAAATAGAACAGCAGCATAATCGCAATCACGTACGTCATCTCTTCAAGAAAATCAGCAGCATGGCAGGTGAATTTAATCCTCGTACATTCAATCTGTATATTAAGCAAGCAGTAAAGGAAACAAAAGAAAAATTCGGAGTAGGTATTAAAGTCCATGGAGAAGAAATAAAAACGGTGAGGTTCGCCGATGACATTGTAATTCTGTCAGAGACAGCAAAGGACTTGGAAGAGCAGTTGAACGGAATGGACACTGTCTTGAAAGGAGGATATAAGATGAACATCAACAAAAGCAAAACGAGGATAATGGAATGTAGTCGAATTACGTCAGGTGATGCTGAGGGAATTAGATTAGGAAATGAGACAATGAAAGTAGTAAAGGAGTTTTGCTATTTGCGGAGCAAAATAACTGATGATGGTCGAAGTAGAGAGGATATAAAATGTAGACTGGCAATGGCAAGGAAAGCGTTTCTGAAGAAGAGAAATTTGTTAACATCCAATATTGATTTAAGTGTCAGGAAGTCGTTTCTGAAAGTATTTGTATGTAGTGTAGCCAAGTATGAAAGTGAAACGCGGATGATAAATAGTTTGGGCAAGACGAGAATAGAAGCTTTCGAAATGTGGTGCTACAGAAGATTGCTGAAGATTAGGTGGGTAGATCACATAACTAATGGTGAAGCATTGAATAGAATTGGGGAGGAGTTTGCGGCACAACTTGACAAGAAGAAGGGACCGGTTAGTAGGACATGTTCTGAGGCATCAAGGGATCACCAGTTTAGTATTCGAGGGCAGCGAGGAGGGTAAAAATCGTAGAGGGAGACCAAGAGATGAATACGCTAAGCAGATTCAGAAGGATGTGGGTTGCAGTAGGTACTGGGAGATGAAGAAGCTTGCACAGGATAGAGTAGCATGGAGAGCTGCATCAAACCAGTCTCAGGACTGAAGACCACAACAATAACAACACATGGGTGGTAGATGACGAGAAGGGTAACCCTATCGGAGACAAGGAAGACGTTGTTGAGAGGTGGAAACTGTGAAAAGCTGTATTCTGGAATCGGCAACAGTACGGACAATCAGGCAGTTGAGCAACTTACTTCGGAGCCTACAATCTTACGCAGTGAAATAGAGAATGCGACTGAACATCGGAAGAACTGTAAAGCCCCTGGTGTAGACGGTATATCGTGAGAAATGATCAAAAAATGGGACAGAAAGGTACTGATGTGCTGCATTCATTATGTAAAAGAATGTGGGAAACTGGGGCGCTCTAGACCGCACGGCTGCCCCGCGCCCCGAACTGAAAGGAAAACTACGAGGTGTGGCTATAAAAAAACCGGACTAGTGCTGGTGAAACAATAAAACGAATGCAATAAGGCTGAAAGTCGCGTGGCCTGTCACGTGACTCTCGCTCCGCCTACTACTCGAGTTTCATCTGCCTCCTGCACTCAGTCTGCCCGTGGCGTCTGTTTTAAGTAGTTGACGTTTTGTTTGTGCGTCGGAAAATGTTGAGTGTACAGAAAGAACAGCGTGTTAACATCAAATTTTGTTTCAAACTAGGAAAATCTGCAAGTGAACGTTTGTAATGTTACAACAAGTGTACGGCAATGATTGTTTATCGCGAACACAAGTGTTTGAGTGGTTTAAACGATTTAAAGATGGCCGCGAAGACACCAGTGATGACACTCGCACTGGCAGATCATTGTCAGCAAAAACTGATGCAAACATTGAAAAAATCGGTAAACTTGTTCGACAAGATCGCCGTTTAAAAATCAGAGCAGTGTCTGAGTTAACAGGAGTTGACAAGGAAAGTGTTAGGCAGATTCTTCATGAAAGTTTCAACACGAACAAAGTGTGTTCAAAAATGGTTCCAAAGTGTCTCACAATTGAACAGAAGGAACGCCGAAGAATGATTTGTTCTGACATCCTGGAAAACATTGAAAGTGATCCCACCTTCTTACAAAATGTTATTACTTGCGATGAATTGTGGTTTTTTACTTACGATCCCGAAACTAAACGCCAATCGATGCATTGGAAAACTCCTGGTTCTCCACGACAAAAAGAAGCACGAATGTCAAAATCGAAATTCAAGGCAATGATGATTTTTTTTTTGACATCAAAGGGATTGTGCACATTGATTGGGTACCAGAGGGACAAACAGTGAATCAGCATTACTACATTAGCGTCCTGGCTACCCTACGTGAGCGAGTACGGAGAAAACGGAACGATTTGTGGAGAAAAAAGTCACGGATCCTTCACCGAGACAATGCCCCAGCTCACAGTGCGTTGTCAGTGAAGACGTTTTTGGCAAAACACAACATTCCCATCTTAGATCATCCACCCTACTCACCTGATTTGGCCCCCTGTGACTTTTTTCTTTTCCCTAAAGTCAAGTCGGCTTTGAAAGGAACTAGATTTGAGACTGTTGAAGCAGTAAAAGAAAAAGCGACGAAAGTAATGTATGGACTTACCGAAAATGATCTGCAGGATTGCTATGAACACTGGAAAATCCGTATGGAGCGGTGTGGAGACCGAGGAGGAGAGTACATTGAAGGAGATAACATGAAATTGTAAATAATTGTAAATAAATGTTTTTTCCAGCATCAGTCCGGTTTTTTTCTAGCCGCACCTCGTATGCACTTTCGCGCTGGGCGATAACCACTTTGCTAACAATGGTAACTGCAAGCAAGTGGCACGATAAACGGTGTCCGATGTGTCCGTCTCTCGGTGTCGTCACATATCGGATTTCTCAGGAGCACTTCATATCGATTTCCCTTTTTTTTCCATTTCTGCAAACGCCAGTGGCCTAGCAGCTGGTTCAATGCCTCTGAGCACTATGGGACTTAACAGCTATGGTCATCAGTCCCCCTAGAACTTAGAACTACTTAAACCTAACTAACCTAAGTACAGCACACAACACCCAGCCATCACGAGGCAGAGAAAATTCCTGACCCCGCCGGGAATCGAACCCGGGAACCCGGGCGTGGGAAGCGGGCCTAGCAGCTGTGGTGTCAACGGTAAAGCTAAACGTTGCAGTTTCCTTCGGCAGCGTTGAGCGCCGATTCTGTCAACATTTCCCCTCACACGTCTCCGCCCACCGCAAAGAACAATCTTGTCATTTAGATTTTTGTTTACCATTTTCAGCAGCCGTTCTTGAAGACTCCTGACGTGAAGAAATAGCATACTAGTCGGGTTAAAAATTGTTTTCTAACGCAGTTGGTGTGCCATTTCTTCACATCGGAAATCTTGCTATTCCCTTCACACCGCCACCCCCCCCCCCCCCCCCCCCCCAGCGCAACCGGACCTCTTCTTTGTGCCGCCTATACTTGCTTCACACTGTCAAAGAGAAAGGGTGGACGTGATGGAAGTTCAGAAAGTAGTAACAATCCTTCACACAGTGAAAGCTAAATTACTTTCTACTACAATTTCAAGTATTGCGAAAAAAAGGGTAATATAAAAAAATATCGGTGCTCGATGTTGCCATTTGATATCGATATGTCGGTTAATGATATATCGCCGATATACGAGTGTCACTTCAAAAGAAATGCACACTACTTTTGTAAAATTGCAGTTTTCATTCTGCATGTGTGAAAGTTTTACAGTGTGTAGATACATCCTTCCCACTTGTTCTTACTCAATCAATTATTGAGTAAGAACCGGTTTGGCTTTCGATCTGAACTATCGACAAACAAAACAGTTGAATGCCTCCTTAGTAATATATATGAAGGATATGAAAACAAGAAACTCACTTGTGCTACACTGTTAGATTTAACAAAAGCCTTCGACTCAGTCACACATGAAATAATGATTAAAAAACAAGAACACTATGGTATTGTAGATAAACCATTACAATTTTTTCAATCATACTTAAGCAATAGGGTACAATTCGTAAAAACAAACTATCAAAAGTCAACAACCATGAAAGTAAAGAGAGGAATCCCACAAGGCCCTTTCCTGTTCATTGTGTACATCAATGACTTCTCAAATTATATGCCTTGCAACAATGTACTGTATGCCGATGATATGACACTAATAACAGATGGAGAAAATCTGCAAAATGTCATTGAATACAACAAAGCAGTAACTGAAATGAGCAGTGACTGGTGCAGAGCCAACCTTTTATCAATAAAGAAATTGAAAACTGAAGAAATTTACTTCACCTTGAAACCAATTGAACAGAATACAAAAAATGCCAAGTTACTAGGTTTACATATAGATCAAAAACTTACATGGGACAGACACACAAATTGTCTATGTGGCAAACTTGCTCGAACTCTCTTTCTATTACACAAGCTGAGACACGTTATCACTAAAAATCTGCTAATCTCCACATACTTTTTTTTCCATTCATAACTGCAATATGGGATACTTCTTCGGGGTAACTCAGTGGGTTTAAGTACCATCTTCAAGTGGCAGAAGAAAGGAGTTAGGTGCATTTTAGGACTAGCATCAAGAAAAAGTTGCAATAATCATTTTAAAGAACTAAAGATTATGACAGTACCTAGAATATACATTTATAATTGTTTAATATATGCTAAAAAGAACGTACAGAACTTCAATTTAAGATCTGAAGTGCATGTTCATAATACTCGAAATAATAGTAAAATAGACCTGGCATTAACACAAAAGAGCCATAAACACCTTAGCTTGAAATTTTATAATAAACTCTCAGAGGCTGTGAGCGAACTACCGATGAATAACTTTAAGCAAACAATAGAAGTGTGACCGCTACGGTCGCAGGTTCGAATCCTGCCTCGGGCATGGATGTGTGTGGTGTCCTTAGGTTAGTTAGGTTTAAGTAGTTCTAAGTTCTAGGGGACTGATGACCTTAGAAGTTAAGTCCCATAGTGCTCAGAGCCATTTGAATAGAAGTGTGGCTCAAATGTACGCCGTATTACTCACTTGATGAGTTTCTAAACAATGACACAAGAGATATGCTACATGAAACAAAAAAACTGCCATATGAATTATACCTATATGCTTGTGACAGTAATGTACCAACAAAGACTTTAGCATGGATACGTAAGATGTACCATAAATATATCTTGATACTATTGTATATTTTACTGTTATGATGAATTATTATTATTATTATTATTATTATTACTATTGTGAATGAATAATTGTTGTATTATCAATATTACTTTAGCATGCGTATCTGCTTGCCCTACACCGGCACAATTATGTACAATAATAATTATTGTAATTTTAAAAAAGGAATTGAACACACTGACGATGGCAATTGTATGGAAAACATACTGAAAGGCAAATAAAGATTCTATTCTATTCTATTCTGTTTTCGAACTTAGTTCAACCTGTTCCCGTGAGTGGCGCCGTCACAGCATGTCTTCAAGATGGCTGCTACACTTGACGTGCGTCAGAAGCAACGTGCTGTCATAGAATTCCTGTGCTGTGAAAACGGGAAGTGGGAAACATCCACAAGAGGCTGAAAAAGGTGTACGGAGATGCTGCTGTCGATCGCAGTACAGTCAGTCGGTGGGCGAGCAGGTTACGGGATGAAAGCGGGCACGGCAATATTGAGGATTGTCGTCGCAGCGGCAGGCCTCGTACTGCGCACACTCCAGACAATGTGCAGAGAGTTAACGAACTGGTGACTGCTGACAGACGCCTCACAGTGAACGAATTGTCACGCAACGTGGCGATAGGGGAAGGAAGTGTTTGCAGAATACTGAAAGTGTTGGCATTGAAAAAAGTTTGTGCCAGGTGGGTTCCCAGGATGTTGACAGTGGCTCACAAAGAAACAAGAAAAACGGTATACAGCGGCCGGCCGGTGTGGCCGAGCGGTTCTAGGCGCTTCAGTCTGGAACCGCGCGACCGCTACGGTCGCAGGTTCGAATTCTGCGTCGGGCATGGATGTGTGTGATGTCCTTAGGTTAGTTAGGTTTAGGTAGTTCTACGTTCTAGGGGACTGATGACCTGAGCTGTTAAGTCCCATAGTGCTCAGAGCCATTTTGGTATGCACCGAACTTTTGGAACAGTACGAGAATGTTGGAGACGAATTTCTTGGAAGAACTGTGACAGGTGATGAAACACGGCTCCATCATTTTTCACCAGAGACGAAGAGGCAATCAGAGGAGTGGCATCGAGCAAATTCACCCAAGAGAAAAAATTCAAAACCACACCTTCTGCTGGAAAAGTTATGGCTACGGTGTTTTTCGATTCCGAAGGACTCTCGCTTGTGGACATTGCGCCAAGTGGAACCACCATAAATTCTGATGCATATGGGACGACACTGAAGAAACTTCTAGCTCGACTGAGTCGTGTTCGTTCACATCTGCCAAAGCAGGATGTTTTGCTGTTGCATGGCAATGCACAGCCACATGTCAGTCAAAAAAACCGTGGAAGCGATCACAAAACTCGGACGGACAACACTGAAACACCTGCCTTACAGTCCTGACCTGGCTCCATGTGACTATCATCTCTTTGTGAAACTGAAAGACTCTCTTCGTGGAACAAGGTTTGAAGATGATGACTGCCTTGTGCACGCTGCCAACAGGTTGGTCCAGAATTTTACCGTGCCGGTATACAGGCGCTGGTTCCAAGATGGCGTAAGGCAGTTGAGAAGGATGGAAATTGTGTACAGAAATGAAAATATTGTTCCTAAAGGATGTATCTACACATTGTAAAACTTTCAAACATGTAGAATAAAAGATGGATTTAAAAGAAAATAGTGTGCATTTCTTTTGCAGTAACCCTCGTATATCGATATTTATTGTATAATTTCGATTTATTGTCAACAAACCTGTCGCCGAACGAGCGGTCGTGCGGTGATTGCTAAGTACGCACCTACTTCATCAGCGTATCCGGAAGCAACCTAATGAGAATAAGACGAGACAGACTATTGCGCGTATAGAGATATACGAGGTGCATTCAAGTTCTAAGGCCTCCGATTTTTTTTCTCCGGACTGGAAAGAGATAGAAACATGTGCATTGTTTTAAAATGAGGCCGCGTTCATTGTCAATACGTCCCAGAGATGGCAGCACCGTACGGCAGATGGAATTTTACCGCCAGCGGCGAGAATGAGAACTGTTTTAAAAACTTAAAATGGCGACGTTTTCCTTACTTGAACAGCGTGCAATCATTCGTTTTCTGAATTTGTGTGGTGTGAAACCAACTGAAATTCATCGACAGTTGCAGGAGACGTGATGACGGAGTTACGGATGTGTCGAAAGTGCGTTCGTGGGTGCGACAGTTTAATGAAGGCAGAACATCGTGTGACAACAAACCGAAACAACCTCGGGCTCGCACAAGCCGGTCTGACGACACGATCGAGAAAGTGGAGAGAATTGTTTTGGGGGATCGCCGAATGACTGTTGAACAGATCGCCTCCAGAGTTTGCATTTCTGTGGGTTCTGTGCACACAATCCTGCACGACGACTTGAAAATGCGAAAAGTGTCATCCAGGTGGGTGCCACGAATGCTGACGGACGATCACACGGCTGCCCGTGTGGCACGTTGCCGAGCAATGTTGACGCGCAACGACAGCACGAATGGGACTTTCTTTTCGTCGGTTGTGACAGTGGATGAGACGTGGATGCCATTTTTCGATCCAGAAACAAAGCGCCAGTCAGCTCAATGCAAGCGCACAGATTCACCACCAACAAAAAAATTTTTGGGTAACCGCCAGTGCTGAAAAAATGATGGTGTCCATGTTCTGGGACAGCGAAGGCGTAATCCTTACCCATTGCGTTCCAAAGGGCGCTACGGTAACAGGTGCATCCTACGAAAACGTTTTGAAGGACAAATTCCTTCCTGCACTGCAACAAAAACGTCCGGGAAGGGCTGCGCGTGTGCTGTTTCACCGAGACAACGCACCCGGACATCGAGCTAACGTTACGCAACAGTTTCTTCGTGATAACAACTTTGAAGTGATTCCTCGTGCTCCCTACTCACCTGCCCTGGCTCCTAGTGACTTTTGGCTTTTTCCAATGTGGCCGCACATTCACCAGCCGTGCTGCTAATGCCTCAGCGATTTTCCAGTGGTCAAAACAGACTCCTAAAGAAGCCTTCGCCGCTGCCGTGGAATCGTGGCGTCAGCGTTGTGAAAAATGTGTACGTCTGCAGGGCGATTACGTCGAGAAGTAACGTCAGTTTCATCGATTTCGGGTGAGTAGTTAATTAGAGAAAAAATCGGAGGCCTTAGAACTTGAATGCACCTCGTATATACCTAGTCATTTTTCATTTTCTTGCTCTGTGCTACAATGAATTTGGACACAAAACTGGTACTGGTAGGAAGTACCCTGCGCCACACACTGAATGGCGGAGTACTGGTGTGCCCTGTATGTTGTGAGCCGTTCAGTACCGGTGAGACATTGTAACCAACTAGCGCCAATTAGAAAGTGAAATGGCACGCCGGTGTCAACGCATCGGCAATGGAGCGCACAATTATAGCTGTGAGAATTAAGACTAGGTCACAGATGGCCCAGTGCAATATTCAGTCGCATGTTGCACCGAGTATATAACGTGTGACAGTTGTTGATTAGGGCGTGTTCTTTAACTACGATACCATGCGATTACAAGTGAAATGGTACGTCTTATTGCCGATATCGTTCGTACAAGAGCCTTATAGTTCAGTACGTTCCTTATTTGTGGATTCTTCTGTTATTTCTTGGTAGTACATTTCCGTATTTCAGTCTGAATTACAAGTACATTGTTTTTGTTCTACTGATTTTTGTTTATTTCTTCAGGAAACAATTTATTAGCGTCCGAAAGGGACACTAGTTCTTACATTATAAGCCAAGACACAATCCCGTATATATTAGGGTGTAAATTTTAAGTTGACAAACCAGAATAACTCGAAAAATAAGCTTCACACGAAAATATGTGTAGAATCCAAAGTTGATTATTTTCGAGTGGGACATCTGCTGGTGTTAAAACTAGCGCCCCTGGGGGTGGGGCGGGAAGCAACTTTAAAATTTTCACATGGGAACCACCATTTTTTATTGCAGAATCGCATTCTACATAAAAAAACTACGTACATTTTCTCTAAAAATTTGTTTTGATTCCTGGTGGCTGACGCTGTAATTCAAGAAGATCCATGTTCTCATTTTTGCGTGGAAAATGGTCACGGATGCATACTTATTTACTTCGTAAATTTTGATTCGCTAAAACTAAAACTCTCCCTGTTTCCCTGTAGGGTGGGGTTTGAGAGAGAGGAATTAGAGTTTTACAAACGTTGACCCAAATGTTAATTTTTTACGCAGATTCGGATAAGTATTGTTTGTTTCGTGGTCATGAGGCCACACAACTTTTAATTATCAAATACATCATCTGACTAGCTAACTAACTAACCAAACATCCTACTTACTAACGAGTGAACTCATGAACTAAGAAACTAACTGACTCACGGCCCTAATTTTTTATTAGATTCGGAGTAATCACTCTTGTTTGTCGAGAAATCTCACAACTGGGGTGCTTGCTAAATTTGAGTCGTTTAGGTTCGGGTGGAAAAACGTAGAAAAAGACATTCATAAATGTATTGACTTAAATCACATTGTTCATATCTTTATTTTATTTCGGTATATCGCGGCTGTTTCGTCGTTTACATTTTCAGATTATGTACGATAATCGATATCCCACTCAGCCCCGGTCGATAATCGATACTCTTATCCATCGCTTGCTTCGTGGGTTAGTTTTTTCCTCACTTAGTCTCTTATTTTGTTTACTCTGTGAGTTAACGAGTTCACTCGTTAGTAAGTAGGATGTTTGGTTAGGTAGTTAGCTAGTCAGATGATGTGTTTGATAGTTAAAAGTTGTGTGGCCTCATGACCACGAAACAAACAAAACTTATTCGAATCTGCGGAAAAAATTAATATTTGGGTCAACGTTTGTAAAACTCTAATTCCTCTCTCTCAGACCCCACCCTACGGGGAAACAGGGAGAGTTTTAGTTTTAGCGAATCAAAATTTACGAAGCAAATAAGTATTTTTTAATCATCCGTAACCATTTTCCACGCAAAAATGAGAACATGGATTTTCTCGAATTACAGCGCCACCCACCAAGAATCAAAACAAGTATGTTTAAGACAAATGTACGTAGTTTTTTTTATGTAGAATCTGATTCTGCAATAAAAAATTGGGGTTCCCATTTGAAATTTTAAACTTACCTCCCGCCCCCCGCCCCCAGGGGGCTGGGGTGGCGGGCTAATTGTAACACCAGCAGATGTCCCCCTCGAAAATAATCAACTTCGGATTCTTCACATTTTTTCGTGTGAATCTGATTTTTTTGAGTTATTCTGGTTTGTCAACTTAAAATTTACACCATGTATACAGGGTGTTACAAAAAGGTACGGCCAAATTTTCAGGAAACATTCCTCACACACAAAGAAAGAAAATATGTTATGTGGACACGTGTCCGGAAACGCTTACTTTCCATGTTAGAGCTCATTTTATTACTTCTCTTCAAATTACATTAATCATGGAATGGAAACACACAGCAACAGAACGTACCAGCGTGACTTCAAACACTTTGTTACAGGAAATGTTCAAAATGCATCCACCCTCCGTCGCACGGAATCCCTGATGCGCTGATGCAGCCCTGGAGAATGGCGTATTGTATCACAGCCGTCCACAATACGAGCACAAAGAGTCTCTACATTTGGTACCGGGGATGCGTAGACGAGAGCTTTCAAATGCCCCCATAAATGAAAGTCAAGAGGGTTGAGGTCAGGAGAGCGTGGAGGCCACGGAATTGATCCGCCTCTACCAATCCGTCGGTCACCGAATCTGTTGTTGAGAAGCGTACGAACACTTCGGCTGAAATGTGCAGGAGCTCCATCGTGCACGAACCACATGTTGTGTCGTACTTGAAAAGGCACATGATCTAGCAGCACAGGTAGAGTATCCCGTATGAAATCATGGCGGTGAATCGAGGAAGTACAGTACATACTGACGAAACTAAAATGAGCTCTAACACGAAAAGTAAGCGTTTCCGGACACATGTCCACATAACATCTTTTCTTTATTTGTGTGTGAGGAATGTTTCCTGAAAGTTTGTCCGTACTTTTTTGTAACACCCTGTAGAGAACAACGGCCGTCCTGTCACACTTCCCTGGATCCCTCCTGACGACACCCTTGTCTCTGATGAACACTGGCCGTCGAGGACAACATGCTGGGTTCTCTTATGCGAAAAGTCTTCAAGTCACTCACGTATCTGTGAACGTATTGCATATGTTTGTACCTCGTCACGCTGTGGGATATATGTCTTACTTTTGAATGGAACATTTTTATGGTCCCTTTGTGGTGGTTGTTCGGATTTCATTTGACTGCCCTCTTAGTTCATTCTATAATGTTACAAGGTTTCCCTAAATCTACAAATGCACATTACGCGACGTATTGAAAGTAGTGTCTAACTGGAATCCAGTCCAGGCCAAATTCGTCCATTATGCAAGCCGAAGACCGTTAACTGTCTCGTGTAAAACAATGTGTGGTTCCGAGGTTGTCACACAGCACAGAATATTTCCAGACTTACCTTCAGCGAAGCACAGCAGTGGCTAGAGCTGTACTGGACACCGGACGTTTTCCCCGTTATCGTCCCAGTAGACCACGCGGTCGAAGTCACGCGAGCCGCACCTGGGGAGAATGGAGATCGGAGATTAAAGAGCCGTATGCAGTGGGATCGCTATTCACTAGTCACTAGCTACACTACCGGCCTTTAAAATTGCTACACCAAGAAGAAATGCAGATGATAAACGGGTATTCATTGGACAAATATATTATACTACAACTGACATGTGATTACATTTTCACGCAGTTTGGGTGCATAGATCCTGAGAAATCAGTACCCAGAACAACCACCTCTGGCCGTAATAACGGTCTCGATACGCCTGGGCATTGAGTCAAACAGAGCTCGGATGGCGTGTACAGGTACAGCTGCCCATGCAGCTTCAACACGATACCACAGTTCATCGAGAGTAGTGACTGGCGTATTGTGACGAGCCAGTTGCTCGGCCACCATTGACCAGAGTTTTCAATTGGTGAGAGATCTGGAGAATGTGCTGGCCAGGGTAGCAGTCGAACATTTTCTGCATCCAGAAAGGCCCGTACAGGACCTGCAACATGCGGTCGTGCATTATCCTGCTCAAATGTAGGGTTTCGCAGGGATCGATGAAGGGCAGAGCCACGGATCGTAACACATCTGAAATGTAACGTCCGCTGTTCAAAGAGTCGTCAATGCAAACGAGAGGTGACCGGGACATGTAACCGATGGCACCCCATACCATCACGTCGGGTGATACGCCAGTATGGCGATGACGGATACACGCTTCCAATGTGCGTTCACCGCGATGTCGCCAAACACGGATGCGACCATCACGATGTAGTAAGCAGAACTTGGATTCATCCGCAAAAATACGTTTTGCCATTCGTGCACCCATGTTCGTCGTCGAGTACACCATCGCAGGCGCTCCTGTCTGTGATGCGGTGTCAGAGGTAACCGCAGCCACGGTCTCCGCGCTGATAGTCCGTGCTGCTGCAAACGTCGTCGAACTGTTCGTGCAGATGGTTGTTGTCTTGCAAACGTCCCCATCTGTTGACTCAGGGATCGAGACGTGGCTGCACGATCCGTTACAGCCGTGCGAATAAGATGCCTGTCATCTCGACTGCTAGTGATACGAGGCCGTCGGGATCCAGCACGGCGTTCCGTATTACCCTCCTGAAGCCACCGATTCCATATTCTGCTAACAGTCATTGGATCTCGACCAACGCGAGCAGCAATGTTGCGATTCGATAAATCGCAATCGCGATAGGCTACAATCCGACCTTTATCAAAGTCGGAAACGTGATGGTACGCATTTCTCCTCCTTACACGAGGCATCACAACAACGTTTCACCAGGCGACGCCGGTCAACTGCTGTTTGTGTGTGAGAAATCGGTTGGAAACTTTCCTCATGTCAGCACGTTGTAGGTGTCTCCATCGGCGCCAGCCTTGTGTGAATGCTCTGAAAAGCTAATCGTTTGCATATCTCAGCATCTTCTTCCTGTCGGTTAAATGGCGCGTCTGTAGCACGTCATCTTCGTGGTGTAGCAATTTTAATGGCCAGTAGTGTATTTCTACCAGGAAGATGAACGAAATCTCCAGTGCTCAAATCGAAGCAATTCAGCTGTTTCACGAAAACGGGAAGAAATGGTCACGATGACCTGAAGTCGTCATTGGCGGGTATGTAAATGATTAGGCTTCCTGTGCGACAAGTAGACATGCCACCAGAGTGGATCAGTGTGGTTCGCGTTTAATGTTCTTATGAGACCTGATATGGTATATAAGGGGCGTGAATAGCGGCAGCTTAATGCGTAATGTGGTCTTGTAACGTAATTCCAATCTCGTTAGTAGCACCGTTTTTTTACATTTACACCAATTCCACACTTCTCAACAAATGAAAATCGAAATTAACAAAAATTGAATCGTAAGTTTTTAATAAAAATAACGGAGGAGGAGAGGGTTAGAGGTTAGCGTCCCGTCGACAACGGGGTCATTAGAGACATAACAGGAGTTGGGGGTAGGGAAGAATGGAGAAAGAAATCGGCCGTTCGCTTTCAAAGGAACCATCCCAGCATTTGCCTGAAGCGGTTCAGGGAAATCGCGGAAAACGTAAATCGGGATGGGCGCACGCGGGTTTGAACCGTCGTCCTCCCGAATGCGAGTCTAGTGTGCTAGCCGCTACGCCGCCTTGCTGGTTTTACCGTTTTAAGCACATTCATTTGATCGAAGAACAAGTACGGTGCTCCTGAGATAGCGGCCAGCACAGTTGTCACGTCATGTCTGGCAGGTGTAACGGTGCTGGATGACAAAACCTCGCTCGACCACCACTTTTTACGTTTGCCGTTTTTCACATACGTCACTGAATGATTCGGGGGAGGGTACCAAACGGAGAGGTCATCGGTCTCATCGGGTTAGGGAAGGGTGGGGAAGGTGTGTGTGTGTGTGTGTGTGTGTGTGTGTGTGTGTGTGTGAGAGAGAGAGAGAGAGAGAGAGAGAGAGAGAGAGAGAGAGTGTAAGACGTGTATATTTCTATTGTCTAATGTCAAACCACAATGTATGAAATATGTTTATATTTGACTAATAGCATTAAGGAGGAATAATTAATATTTGTTATATTGGAAATAATTGTGGTAGCAGGGGATGTGTGCACCAAAGTACAGGGTTATTACAAATGATTGAAGCGATTTCACAGCTCTACAATAACTTTATTATTTGAGATATTTTCACAATGCTTTGCACACACATACAAAAACTCAAAAAGTTTTTTTAGGCATTCACAAATGTTCGATATGTACCCCTTAAGTGATTCGGCAGACATCAAGCCGATAATCAAGTGCCTCCCACACTCGGCGCAGCATGTCCCCATCAATGAGTTCGAAAGGATTGTTGATGCGAGCTCGCAGTTGTGGCACGTTTCTTGGTAGAGGAGGTTTAAACACTGAATCTTTCACATCACTATGCGTGAAACTTGCCCGCACGCGTTCAACCGTTTCTTCGCTCACTGCAGGCCGACCCGTTGGTTTCCCCTTACAGAGGCATCCAGAAGCTTTAAACTGCGCATACCATCGCCGAATGGAGTTAGCAGTTGGTGGATCTTTGTTGAACTTCGTCCTGAAGTGTCGTTGCACTGTTATGACTGACTGATGTGAGTGCACTTCAACCACGACATACGCTTTCTCAGCTCCTGTCGCCATTTTGTCTCACTGCGCTCTCGAGCGCTCTGGCGGCAGAAACCTGAAGTGCGGCTTCAGCCGAACAAAACTTTATGAGTTTTTCTACGTATCTGTAGTGTGTCGTGACCATATGTCAATGAATGGAGCTACAGTGAATTTATGAAATCGCTTCAATCATTTGTAATAGCCCTGTATTGTTGGCAGGAGAGACCGCACATTGATACAATTTTAAAAAGGGCGGGAGAGACCGCGTATGGATACATTTTAAGAAGAGAGCGGGAAAGACCGCGCATTGATACATTTTCTAATGGTAGCAGGGATTGTCTGCACCAGAAAGCATTGTTGGCGGGAGAGACCAAACTTTAGCGTTCGTAGGAAGTCAGTAGTAAGCGAGAAGTGAAGCGAGTCTGTAGCAGGTCTGAAGCGAGAGGTTGAGAGGAGCGGTGTGCCTGCCAGCCACCAGCTGTGACTTACAGGAGATTATAAACGGATGTACAGAGGCATCATCTAACTATTATCATAGGAGGAACTAATATTATTGAATTATTTTCTTTGCGAAACTCAAGACTACTGAAGGTATGTTTGCGCAATCCTCGTTGTAAGATTATTGTAAAAAGTAAGTCCCATTTGAACGATTGTAAAATCATTTCATTCAGAATATAATAAATTTTTGCCAGCAATATTGCATTACTGATTATAATCCATCCCAAAAACCATCAACATAAAACTTTGCAAAAATTTTATTGTTGTGAAGAAAAAGTGTAACTATGAATTACGTAACTTCAGTCAAATTAATTAAAGAATAACGCCAGCTTTGCTATTAAAGAATAACGTGAGCTTTGGTAATAAATACAGCCACTTATTATGACAGCCCATCAGCAGCTAAGAGAGTATAGCAAAACAGAGTAGGTATATTCATGTCGCAGTTCGATGTAGCAGTCAGATGGCGATCCAGTAACAGTAAAAAAGGTGAGGAACAGTTTTGGGTTACTGCAGGTAACGACTGAGGGCCACGACGACGACACATTCTACGTTTCGTATATTTGAATGCGAAGATTGAGAAAGAGAATTAACTACAAAGGGAACATTTCATTTGTTATTATTAAGCAAGAGGTAGAAACCCTGTCCGCAGCTCGTGGTCGTGCGGTAGCGTTCTCGCTTCCCACTCCCGTTGAACCATTTTTTTTTTTTTAGAAATCCTAAGGGAAGGTTTCATACGTTATTGTAAAAGGGAAGGTTGCGTAACAAAAGAGATATATACAGGAGATGGGAAGGTTTCAAGAGAGAGAGAGGCAAATCCTAAGGGACCAAACTGCTGAGGTCATCGTCGGCCAGAGTGACCGAGCGGTTCTAGGCGCTTCAGTCTGGAACCGCGCGACCGCTACGGTCGCAGGTTAGAATCCCGCCTCGGGCATGGATGTGTGTGATGTCCTTAGGTTAGTTAGGTTTACGTAGTTCTAAGTGCTAGGGGACTGATGACCTCAGATGTTAAGTCCCATAGTGAGCAGAGCCATTTGAACCATTTTTGCTGAGGTCATCGCTCCCTAGACTTACACACTATTTTATGCCAAGAACACACACACACTCATGCCCGAGGGAGGACTCGAACCTCCAGCGGAAGGGGCCGCGCAATCCGTTTCATGACGCCTCGAACCGCGCGGCCACTCCGCGCGGCGATGGGGAAGGAAGTCAGCCATGCCCTTCCCTTTCAAAGGATCCATCCCGGCATTTGCCTGAAGCGATTCAGGTAAATCGTGGGAAACCTAAATCAGGATGGCCGGACGCGGGTTTGAACCGCCGTCCTCCCGAATGCGAGTCCAGTGTACTGATCACTCCGCCACCTCGCTCGGTAATAAAAAAAAGGGCATCTTGCTACTTCTAGTCACCACTAACAAGAAAATGCGAGTATTCGCAATAAATGCGAAAGATGAAGTAGAAAATGAAGTACCTAATCGTTTATTTTTGGAGATTGAACAGCATCTGCGACGAATTTTAATGTCTTTGGTCACACCAAAAGAAAGTGTTATGTTTATTAAAACGGTATGATTGGATATTCGTTACTTGAGATTTAAATTTGATAATAAATGTTGTTGTTGTTGTTGTGGTGATGGTCTGAAGGTGAAGACTGGTTTGGTACAACTCTACACGCTACTACTGTATCTTATGGAAGCCTCTTTGTATCTGAATAACCACAGTAAACTGAACCTGCTTACTGTATTCTCAGTCCCTCTCCAGGACTTTCAGCCCGTATACTTCCTTCCAATACTGAACTGGTGATTCCTGGATGCCTCAGAATGTATCCTATTAGCCCATCAGCTGTGATGTGTCATTGTCTTCTCTGCCTAATTCGACTCAGTACATCCTCATTACTTGGACGACCTGCCCACCTAATCTTCAGCGCCGGCTGCTGTGGCCGAGCGGTTCTGGGCGCTTCAGTCCGGAACCGCGGGACTACTACGGTCGCAGGTTCGAATTCTGCCTCGGGCATGGATGTGTGTGTCATGTCTTTAGGTTAGTTAGGTTTAAGAAGTTCTAAGTTCTAGGGGACTGATGACCTCAGATGTTAAGTCCCGTACTGCTCAGAGCCATTTGAACGATTTTGAATTAACAGGATGAATTTTGATGGTGTCTACATGAAAAACATTACAGCTGTGTTTTTTTTCTTTTTTAATTAAAAATCTAACGGCAGACAGCTGAAAAGGCTACGCGAGAGGTCAGTCTTGTTACCACAGGCTTTATTTGGGATTCGCCAACTCTTTGCCTGACCTAGATCTCGGGCTACCTACATACAGGTCTGCCACCACAACGAAGACGACCTCTTTCGGCTGAACATCAGTTACGCCGAACTCATTTTAGCTACTCGTGGAAAAAGAAGTCGGACGTCGAGGTTCAGGAAGGCCGGCCTGTTGGCGGCGGCCGTGCTCTAGACCTCTGTCCACACGTACACACTAGAGTTGTGGCGATTCGTGAATGAGTCGTTCATTTGAACGACTCTAAATAAAGAATCGTAAGAATCGAATCGTGATACGGACGAGTCGTCGTTCAAAAGAATCGTAAGAACGATTGCGTGTTTCCGAGTCGTGACGATTCCAAGTTCCAACGATTCATCGATTCTTAGCACGCTATGCTTCGAAGGCATCTTCCGGAATCATGCCGAGTCGTGCCGAATGATTACGACCGCCAGATGGCAGTCAAGTGGAGGATGCGTGTGAACAAAGGAAGCTCGGAAGGAACAAACGAAGTTCGTGGGCCGCAATATTACTCGACATGAAAACCAAGCTGACACTTGGCGGTGGCTGACGGGAACGAGCGTAAAGGCATTTCCCATTTACTGTCCCTATACAGTGCACATACGCGGATTCGTATCATCCTACGTTTTTCTGTGCTCTTTCCAATTCCACGGCACCTTATATTTCACAATAAAGCAACTGTCAGCACTCACACACTGCAAATTTAGCTTAACTTTTGTTTCGTCGAAATACAAAGCACAGGTATTTTGCTTGTAATTTGTCTGAGAACTTGCTTCTGCCACTACTATTTACGTGAGAAGACGACATACTTCTAAAGTGTGGGATACAATCGTATACAGCGACATTACTTCACTGCCAATTTGCTAATTCTGTTAGTTCCACCAGTCCCGCCACTAAATGGCTGTCGCACTAGACCAATATCACAGAGCCTACATACCGTCTTTAAACTAAAGCTTTTTAAGTAATAATTTCCAGTTCGAGTTTTAAAATGTTATCCTGTTCACATTCATATTAAATTTTAGTGAAGTAATGTCGACGTATACGACTGAATCCTATTGTGTAGAAGTATGTCGTCTTCTCACGTAAACAGTAGTGACGGCGGCAAGTTCTCAGACAAATTAAAAGCCAAATACCTATGCTTTGTATTTAGAAGAAATGAAAGTTAAGCTAAATTTCCTGTGTGGGAGGGCTGTCAGCTGCGTCATGAATTACAAGGGTGATGTGGACTTGGAAAGACATCTTAGCACAGAAAAACTTAGAATGATATGAGCCAAACCACGTCTGCCTCACTGCTAGATTTTGTTATTATAAAACAGACGTCTGCAGTTAGGCGCGTTCAAGCCACACAACCAAACTGGCATACCACGTAATTTTGCACCACCTTCCGCACAAATCGACTCCTCTCTCCTGGCATACTGAAATAAAACAATAGATGCAATCAAATCAAACGTGACCTTTCAACAATTAAGGCATTACACGTATAAATCGAGAATCGCACTTGTAACGTCATATGCATGTTTACTCATGAATAAACTATTTCTGGCATATCTTATCAATTCGATTCTAACCCCTTTGACAATTTTAGACCTGTCCTGCCATCTGTGAGTAAGATGTAGAACTTTTTGCATTCCGTAAGAATCGTGCCATCGTAGACTAGAATGAATCGTGAAAGAATCGTGAACGAATCGTAGGAATCGATTCGCAATGTGAGATTGAATCGTAGGAATCGAATCAGGAAAAAGAATCCTGTTGCCCAACTCTAATACACACACACGCCCACGCACACACGCGTGTGTTTGGTTTCTCACGGGCGCCAGCTGGGAGACGTGTGTGTGTGAACTCAGCCCTCTGGCGGGCGTCCTGTGTAATTAAACAGACCCGGCCAAGGACGTGACTCCGCGATTTGCATGCGACGCCGCTTAGGAGAACTGTTTATATAACTCCAGAGAGAGAGAGAGAGCGCTAGTATTCCTCTACCTCCGGTGCAGCACTCGCGCTGAGTAACTCTAGAGCCTATTATAAGTTAGAATATAATACAATTCCTGTCCCATATAAAACTGTGTGTCCTGGCCCAAGCACAACAGTAATTTAAATGAAAAACCGGAGATTACATGTCAAGCAGGTTTGAAACCAAGTACATCTTGCCCAGAGGAAATTTTAATTAGCCGGCCGCGGTGGCCGTGCGGTTCTGGCGCTGCTGTCCGGAACCGCGGGACTGCTACGGTCGCAGGTTCGAATCCTGCCTCGGGCATGGGTGTGTGTGATGTCCTTAGGTTGGTTAGGTTTAAGTAGTTCTAAGTTCTAGGGGACTTATGACCTAAGATGTTGAGTCCCATAGTGCTCAGAGCCATTTCAACCAAATTTTAATTCTGAAAGTAATTCCTGGGCATCAAAAAGTTTATAATAAAGAGGATAGAGGCGCGCGGGGTAGCCGTGCGGTCTGGGGGGCGCCTTGTCACGGCTCCTCCCGTCGGAGGTTCGAATCCCTCCTCGGGCATGGGTGTCTGTGTTAGCGTAAGTTATTTCAACTTAGATTATGCAGTGCGTAAGATTAGGGACCAATGACCGCAGCAGTTTGGTCCCCTAATACCTTACCACAATTTTTTTTTAACAATGTAGATATACCGAACGTTAGTTTCCAAAACAAGGATAATGGAATGTAGTCGAATTAAGTCGGGTGATGCTGAGGGAATTAGATTAGGAAATGAGACACTTAAAGTAGTAAAGGAGTTTTGCTATTTGGGGAGCAAAATAACTGATGATGGTCGAAGTAGAGAGGATATTAAATGTAGACTGGCAATGGCAACGAAAGCGTTTCTGAAGAGGAGAATTTTGTTAACATCGAGTATAGATTTAAGTGTCAGGAAGTCATTTCTGAAAGTATTTGTATGGAGTGTAGCCATGTATGGAAGTGAAACGTGGACGGTAAATAGTTTGGACAAGAAGAGAATAGAAGCTTTTGAAATGTGGCGCTACAGAACAATGCTGAAGATTAGATGGGTAGATCACATAACTAATGAGGAAGTATTGAATAGGATTGGGGAGAACAGAAGTTTGTGGCACAACTTGACCAGAAGAAGGGATCGGTTGGTAGGACATGTTCTGAGGCATCAAGGGATCACCAGTTTAGTATTGGAGGGCAGTGTGGAGGGTAAAAATCGTAGGGGGAGACCAAGAGATGAATATACTAAGCAGATTCAGAAGGATGTAGGTTGCAGTAGGTACTCGGAGATGAAGAAGCTTGCACAGGATAGAGTAGCATGGAGAGCTGCATCAAACCAGTCTCAGGACTGAAGACCACAACAACAACAACAGTTTCCTCCGGAAACGTTCAACATATAACTAGTTCTAATGCAATATACAGGGTTATTACAAATGATTGAAGCGATTTCACAGCTCTACAATAACTTTATTATTTGAGATATTTTCACAATGTTTTGCACACACGTACAAAAACTCAAAAAGTTTTTTTAGGCATTCACAAATGTTCGATATGTGCCCCTTTAGTGATTCGGCAGACATCAAGCCGATAATCGAGTTCCTCCCACACTCGGCGCAGCATGTCCCCATCGATGAGTTCGAAAGCATCGTTGATGCGAGCTCGCAGTTCTGGCACGTTTCTTGGTAGAGGAGGTTTAAACACTGAATCTTTCACATAACCCCACAGAAAGAAATCGCATGGGGTTAAGTCGGGAGAGCGTGGAGGCCGTGACACGAATTGCTGATCGTGATCTCCACCACGACCGATCCATCGGTTTTCCAATCTCCTGTTTAAGAAATGCCGAACATCGTGATGGAAGTGCGGTGGAGCACCATCCTGTTGAAAGATGAAGTCGGCGCTGTCGGTCTCCAGTTGTGGAATGAGCCAATTTTCCAGCATGTCCAGATACACGTGTCCTGTAACGATTTTTTCGCAGAAGAAAAAGGGCCCGTAAACTTTAAACCGTGAGACTGCACAAAACACGTTAACTTTTGGTGAATTGCGAATTTGCTGCACGAATGCGTGAGGATTCTCTACCGCCCAGATTCGCACATTGTGTCTGTTCACTTCACCATTAAGAAAAAATGTTGCTTCATCATTGAAAACAAGTTTCGCACTGAACGCATCCTCTTCCATGAGCTGTTGCAACCGCGCCGAAAATTCAAAGCGTTTGACTTTGTCATCGGGTGTCAGGGCTTGTAGCAATTGTAAACGGTAAAGCTTCTGCTTTAGCCTTTTCCGTAAGATTTTCCAAACCGTCGGCTGTGGTACGTTTAGCTCCCTGCTTGCTTTATTCGTCGACTTCCGCGTGCTACGCGTGAAACTTGCCCGCACGCGTTCAACCGTTTCTTCGCTCACTGCAGGCCGACGCGTCGATTTCCCCTTACAGAGGCATCCAGAAGCTTTAAACTGTGCATACCATCGCCAAATGGAGTTAGCAGTTGGTGGATCTTTGTTGAACTTTGTCCTGAAAGTGTCGTTACACTGTTATGACTGACTGATGTGAGTGCATTTCAAGCACGACATACGCTTTCTCGGCTCCTGTCGCCATTTTGTCTCACTGCGCTCTCGAGCGCTCTGGCGGCAGAAACCTGAAGTGCGGCTTCAGCCGAACAAAACTTTATGAGTTTTTCTACGTATCTGTAGTGTGTCGTGACCATATGTCAATGAATGGAGCTACAGTGAATTTATGAAATCGCTTCAATCATTTGTAATAGCCCTGTCATAAATTTTCATGAGACCGAGAAGCTTATGGCCACAAATGAAAGCATCGCTCGTACAAAACTCAGCTTGCCCTTTTCCCACATGATTATGAGATCAAAAGTATCCGGACACCTGGCTGAAAATGACTTACAAGTTTGTGGCGCCCTCCATCTGTAATGATGGAATTCAGTATGGTGTTGGCCTACTCTTTGCCTTGATGACAGCTTCCACTCTCGCCGGCATACGTTCAGTCAGATGCTGGAAGGTTTCTTGGGGAATGGCCGCCCGTTCTTCACGGAGTGCTGCACTGAGGAGATGTATCGATGTCGGTCGGTGAGGCCTGGTACGGAGTCGGCGTTCCAAAACATACCAAGGGCGTTCTATAGGATTCAGGTCAGGAGTCTGATCAGGCCAGTCCATTACATGGATGTTACTGTGGTGTAACCACTCCGCCATGGGCAGAGTATTAGGAATAGGTGCTCGATCGTGTTGAAAGATGCCATCCCTGAATTGCTCTTCAACACCGGGAAGCAAGATGGTGCTTAAAACATCAATGTAGGCCTGTGCTGTGATAGTGCCACGCAAAACGGCAAGAGGTGCAAGATCCCTCCATGAAAAACACGACCACACCATAACACCACCGCCTTCGAATTTTACTTTTGGCACTACAAACGCTAGCAGATGACGTCCATCGGGCATTCGCCATACCCTCACCCTGTCATCGGATCGCCACATTGTGTACCGTGATTCGTCACTCCACACAACGTTTTTCCACTGTTCAATCGTCCAATGTTTACGCTGCTTACACCAAGCGATGCGTCGTTTGGCATTTACCGGCGTGATCTGTGGCTTATGAGCAGCTGCTCGACCGTGACATTAAAGTTTCCTCACCGCCTAACTGTCATAGTACTTGCAGTGGATCCTGATGCAGTTTGGAATTCCAGTGTGATGGTCTGGATAGATGTCTGCCTATTACACACTACGACCCTCTTCAACTGTCGGCGATCTCTGTCAGTCAACAGACGAGGTCGGCCTGTACGCTTTTGTGCTGTACGTGTCCCTTCACGTTTCCACTTCACTATCACATCGGAAGCAGTGGACCTAGTGGTCTTTAGGAGTGTGGAAATCTCGAGTACAGATGTATGACACAAGTGGCACCCAATCACCTGACCACATTCGAAGCCCGTGAGTTCCGTGGAGCGCCCCATTCTGCTCTCTCACAATGACTAATGACTACTGAAGTCGCTGGTATGGAGTACCTGGCAGCAGGTGGCAGCACAATGCACCTAATATGAAAAACGTATGGTTTTCGGGGTGTCCGGATACTTTTGATCACACAGTGTAAGTCGCCTCTAGAATCTCTAAAAGTCTGTAACATGAACTGTAAAACACTCTATATACACTCCTGGAAATGGAAAAAAGAACTCATTGACACCGGTGTGTCAGACCCACCATACTTGCTCCGGACACTGCGAGAGGGCTGTACAAGCAACGATCACACGCACGGCACAGCGGACACACCAGGAACCGCGGTGTTGGCCGTCGAATGGCGCTAGCTGCACAGCATTTGTGCACCGCCGCCATCAGTGTCAGCCAGTTTGCCGTGGCATACGGAGCTCCATCGCAGTCTTTAACACTGGTAGCATGCCGCGACAGCGTGGACGTGAACCGTATGTGCAGATGACGGACTTTGAGCGAGGGCGTATAGTGGGCATGCGGGAGGCCGGGTGGACGTACCGCCGAATTGCTCGACACGTGGGGCGTGAGGTCTCCACAGTACATCGATGTTGTCGCCAGTGGTCGGCGGAAGGTGCACGTGCCCGTCGACCTGGGACCGGACCGCAGCGACGCACGGATGCACGCCAAGACCGTAGGATCCTACGCAATGCCGTAGGGGACCGCACCGCCACTTCCCAGCAAATTAGGGACACTGTTGCTCCTGGGGTATCGGCGAGGACCATTCGCAACCGTCTCCGTGAAGCTGGGCTACGGTCCCGCACACCGTTAGGCCGTCTTCCGCTCACGCCCCAACATCGTGCAGCCCGCCTCCAGTGGTGTCGCGACAGGCGTGAATGGAGGGACGAATGGAGACGGGTCGTCTTCAACGATGAGAGTCGCTTCTGCCTCGGTGCCAATGATGGTCGTATGCGTGTTTGGCGCCGTGCAGGTGAGCGCCACAATCAGGACTGCATACGACCGAGGCACACAGGGCCAACACCCGGCATCATGGTGTGGGGAGCGATCTCCTACACTGGCCGTACACCACTGGTGATCGTCGAGGGGATACTGAATAGTGCACGGTACATCCAAACCGTCATCGAACCCATCGTTCTACCATTCCTAGACCGGCAAGGGAACTTGCTGTTCCAACAGGACAATGCACGTCCGCATGTATCCCGTGCCACCCAACGTGCTCTAGAAGGTGTAAGTCAACTACCCTGGCCAGCAAGATCTCCGGATCTGTCCCCCATTGAGCATGTTGGCGACTGGATGAAGCGTCGTCTCACGCGGTCTGCACGTCCAGCACGAACGCTGGTCCAACTGAGGCGCCAGGTGGAAATGGCATGGCAAGCCGTTCCACAGGACTACATCCAGCATCTCTACGATCGTCTCCATGGGAGAATAGCAGCCTGCATTGCTGCGAAAGGTGGATATACACTGTACTAGTGCCGACATTGTGCATGCTCTGTTGCCTGTGTCTATGTGCCTGTGGTTCTGTCAGTGTGATCATGTGATGTATCTGACCCCAGGAATGTGTCAATAAAGTTTCCCCTTCCTGGGACAATGAATTCACGGTGTTCTTATTTCAATTTCCAGGAGTGTATTAAGTACAGAGATATCGGTACCAACTTCGCTTCTTCAAATGGAACTGCAGCAATTTCTGTTACTATAGCTTGCGTCACGTAAGACGGCGCTTCTGCGCATAGACGCGGAGCAGTGAAGGTATGAGAACTACGCATGCGCGGCAGCAGAGACGGGGCAAAGTTCGCATTGCCAAACTGCGTTGCTGTGAACAAGTCAGGCTCATTTGGCTACGGTACATCATATTTTATGTTCGGATCTATGAGGGGAACAGTAAATATTGAAACCAACCGCATGAAGTAAGATCTGTTCTGAACTATGCTGGATCTCGCGCTCATGGGATTTGTGGTTTTGTTTTGATCCCGACTGTTTGGGTGTCAGGAATATGGAACTGTGTTGCTAATGTTTGGCTTGAACAGCGGACACACGACTAGTTTAGTACGTGTGTAGTGGCACGGCATCCTTGTGAAGGCGTGCCCACTAGACTGCTATTGCGTCTCCTCAAAGTGTAATTTCCACCTTACTTAAAACCCCCTTGTTAAAAGGGAGGAAGGAAAAAACTTTAGAAATACCTTCTATTTGTATTAACTATCTTACCTGTCGCATAAGTAAATATCTGCTCAGTGATTAAGCTAATGGGATGTCCTATCCTAAAAGCTACTAGCGCACTTCTGTTATGGTGGCCCTCGTTCCTATTTTGGTCTGAAAGATTGTATAAACAGGCTTACATGCTCCGTATCGAACTTCTGATGTTGTTTTTCGAGTGATTGTGGGTTCCGGGGTTCGATTCCCGGCGGGGTCAGCGATTTTCTCTGCCTCGTGATGACTGGGTGTTGTGTGATTGTCCTTAGGTTAGTTAGGTTTAAGTAGTTCTAAGTTCTAGGGGACTGATGACCATAGATGTTAAGTCTCATAGTGCTCAGAGCCATTAGAGTGATTGTGGATTATTAAAATTGATTATAGTGCAAACATTTGTATTTTACCAACAGTGCTTATAAGTTACTCATGTGATTGGCTGGAACGTAATACGAAAGTTTTAGGACCGTAGGTCTGTTACAGACGAATGGAAAAACTAGTAGAAGCCGACCTCGGGGAAGATCAGTTTGGATTCCGTAGAAATACTGGAACACGTGAGGCAATACTGACCTTACGACTTATCTTAGAAGAAAGACTAAGGAAAGGCAAACCTACGTTTCTAGCATTTGTAGACTTAGAGAAAGCTTTTGACAATGTTGACTGGAATACTATCTTTCAAATTCTAAAGGTCGCAGGGGTAAAATACAGGGAGCGAAAGCCTATTTACAATTTGTACAGAAACCAGATGGCGGTTATAAGAGTCGAGGGGCATGAAAGGGAAGCAGCGGTTGGGAAGGGAGTGAGACAGGGTTGTAGCTCTCCCCAATGTTATTCAATATGTATATTGAGCAAGCAGTAAAGGAAACAAAAGAAAAATTCGGAGTAGGTATTAAAATCCATGGAGAAGAAATAAAAACTTTGAGGTTCGCCGATGACATTGTAATTCTGTCAGAGACAGCAAAGGACTTAGAAGAGCAGTTGAACGGAATGGATGGTATCTTGAAGGGGGGATATAAGATGAACATCAACAAAAGCAAAACGAGGATAATGGAATGTAGTCAAATTAAGTCGGGTGATGCTGAGGGAATTAGATTAGGAAATGAGACACTTGAAGTAGTAAAGGAGTTTTGCTATTTGGGGAGCAAAATAACTGATGATGGTCGAAGTAGAGAGGATATTAAATGTAGACTGGCAATGGCAAGGAAAGCGTTTCTGAAGAAGAAAAATTTGTTAACATCGAGTATGGATTTAAGTATCAGGAAGTCATTTCTGAAAGTATTTGTATGGAGTGTAGCCATGTATGGAAGTGAAACATGGACGGTAAATAGTTTAGACAAGAAGAGAATAGAAGCTTTCGAAATGTGGTGCTACAGAAGAATGCTGAAGATTAGATGGGTAGATCACGTAACTAATGAGGAGGTATTGAATAGGATTGGGGAGAAGAGATGTTTGTGGCACACCTTGACCAGAAGAAGGGATCGGTTGGTAGGACATGTTCTGAGGCATCAAGGGATCACCAATTTAGTATTGGAGGGCAGCGTGGAGGGTAAAAATCGTAGGGGGAGACCAAGAGATGAATACACTAAGCAGATTCAGAAGGATGTAGGCTGCAGTAGGTACTGGGAGATGAAGAAGCTTGCACAGGATAGAGTAGCATGGAGAGCTGCATCAAACCAGTCTCAGGACTGAAGACCACAACAACAACAACAGGTTGTCCAAGTACAAATATTGAAGCCATGCTGTGTTCTGAATTCATGTATTTATGTTTTATATTGCAATGAGAATTTAAATGTGGTAAAGCCACGCTTTGTGATTAATAATTAAAGATTTAAGAGTGCGTTCACTTAGCGCTTAGTTATGTGTTGTGCTATTATTATTTTTTAAAAATTATAATAGGCGTTTTAGTTTCTTAAATTCAAGCCTTTCCCATTCGAAAGGGGTGGCCCTCCCATTTTGGGCAATTGTAAGCATCGAAGCAGGATTTACGTAGATGGTGTTCCGTATCGTATGTTATGAATAAATTATTTATGTGTTAAATCGCGTCTGATATGTCAATTCCTTGCCCCGTCCACGCCTTGGTCGTAGTCTTTTAATATTAAATGATCAGACACCGTTCCAAGAGAAATATTAGTTCACATCTTGACGACGTTTCATCCACTGCTCCACAGATTTACTCCGCATGAAGTCGGGAGGCGAGAACAGCCGACACAGCTTTGTGAAGACATGGAGTACAATTTTTCTCAAAATGGCAATTGTCTAACGACAAGATCATTGAAACTAAATGATTAATGGAAAATGTCATATAAAGATGTGAAACAAATACTAACAAAGAGATAGAGGGGCTGGCCAGTACTTACCTCAGCTCAGTACAGCCGATAGATACACATAAAACAGAACCGAAAATTTACATTCCTAGCTTTCGGAACAAATGTTCCTTCATCAGGGAGGAGAGAGGGGAAAGAAAGGGAAGAAGGGAAAGGAGATTCAGTTACTCACAACCCAGGCTATGAAGCAACAGGGAAAGGAAAATAGGGAGGGTAGCAAGGATGGAGGCATGGTTGTCAGAGGGAAGCCAAAGATATTCTACTGTAAGTACTGTGCCAGCTTCAAACCAAAGAGGATGCATACAGAAGTAAAGAGGTATATGGTATAAAGATAAACACAACTATGTAGGATGAAAAGATGCGTGAATGGCTAAAGAGGAAAGGGAAAGAGGAGAAGACTGAAGAGTAAATGGGAGTGAGGTTGTTTAACGTAGGTTCAGTCCAGGGGGATGGCGGGATGAAAGGATGTGTCGGAGAGCGAGTTCCCATCTCCGCAGTTCAGAGGGACTGGTGTCGGGTAGGAGAAGCCAAATGGCACATACGGTGTAGCAGGTTCCTAGGGCCCTAGAATTATGCTGGAGGGCATGCTCCGCTACTGGGTATTGGGCATCTCCTAGGCGGACAGTTCGTCTGTGTCCGTTCATGCGCTCAGCCAGTTTAGTTGTTGTCATGCCGATGTAAAAAGCTGTGCAGTGCAGGCATGTCTGTTGATAAATGACGTGTAGTTTCACACGTGGCCCTGCCTTGAATAGTGTACGTTTTACCAGTAGCGGGGCTGGAGTAGGTGGTTGTGGGGGGATGCATGGGGCAGGTTTTGCAGCGGGGTCGGTTACAGGGGTAGGAACCGCTGGGTAGAGAAGGTGGTCTGGGAATATTGTAGGGTTTAACAAGGATGTTACGGAGGTTAGGGGGGCGACAAAAGGCAACTCTGGGTGGTGTGGGGAGAATTTTGTCAAGGGATGATCTCATTTCAGGGGTTCACTTGAGAAAGTCATATCCCTGGCGGAGTAATTTGAAAACATCAACAAATTACTCCGCCAGGGATATGACTTTCTCAAGTGAACCCCTGAAAGGAGATCATCCCTTGACAAAATTCTCCCCACACCACCCAGAGTTGCCTTTCGTCGCCCCCCTAACCTCCGTAACATCCTTTTTTTTTTGTGGTTTTAGGGCGCACAACTTCAATGGTCATTAGCGCCCTGACTACGCTAAGAATGCACCGCGAGGCACAAGTGGACAACAACAACTAAAAGGGAAAACACGATAAAAGACAGACTGACAGACATAGGATTAAAAAACAGCATCATCAAATGTCCTGAGAGAGGTTTGTCAAATTGATAAAACGAAGAACACGAGCAACTGCTCGTGGGTCATCCGCTAAAATGGCATCGAAAGTACTTGGCAGGTTAAGATCTAGACGCAGTGTGTTAAAATATGGACAGGACATTAAAATGTGCCTAACCGTCAGCAAGTGCCCACATGGGCAGAACGGCGCCGGCGCAGCCGTCAGCAGATGGCGATGGCTGAACCGGCAGTGTCCAATTCTTAACCGGGCCAAAACTACCTCCTCCCGCCGAGAAGGGCGTGAGGAGGACGTCCAAGCCACGGGAAGAGGTTTTAAGGCCCGAAGCTTGTTGTCTGTAAGTGCAGCCCAATCGGCATGCCACAGCGACACAATGCGCTGACAAATGACCCTGCTAAAATCGGACGAAGGGACACAACAAGAAGCTGTCCGAGGCTGGAGGACCGCAGCCTTGGCCGCGGCATCTGCAGCTTCGTTCCCAGGGATACCGACATGCGTAACATCCTTGTTAAACCCTACAATATTCCCAGACTACCTTCTCTACCCAGCAGTTCCTACCCCTGTAACCGACCCCGCTGCAAAACCTGCCCCATGCATCCCCCCACAACCACCTACTCCAGCCCCGCTACTGGTAAAACGTACACTATTCAAGGCAGGGCCACGTGTGAAACTACACGTCATTTATCAACAGACATGCCTGCACTGCACAGCCTTTTACATCGGCATGACAACAATTAAACTGGCTGAGCGCATGAACGGACACAGACGAACTATCCACCTAGGAGATGCCCGATACCCAGTAGCGGAGCATGCCCTCCAGCATAATTCTAGGGACCTAGGAACCTGCTACACCGTATGTGCCATTTGGCTTCTCCCACCCAACACCAGTCCCTCTGAACTGCGGAGATGGGAACTCGCACTCCGACACATCCTTTCATCCCGCCATCCCCCTGGACTGAACCTACGTTGAACAACCTCACTCCCATTTACTCTTCAGTATTCTCCTCTTTCCCTTTCCTCTTTAGCCATTCACGCATCTTTTCATCCTACATACTTGTGTTTATCTTTATACTATACACCTCTTTACTTCTGTATGCATCCTCTTTGGTTTGAAGCTGGCACAGTACTTACAGTAGAATATCTTTGGCTTCCCTCTGACAACCATGCCTCCATCCTTGCTACCCTCCCTATTTTCCTTTCCCTGTTGCTTCATAGCCTGGGTTGTGAGTAACTGAATCTCCTTTCCCTTCTTCCCTTTCTTTCCCCTCTCTCCTCCCTGATGAAGGAACATTTGTTCCGAAAGCTAGGAGTGTAAATTTTCGGTTCTGTTTTATGTGTATCTATCGGCTGTACTGAGCTGAGGTAAGTACTGGCCAGCCCCTCTATATCTTTGTTAGATCATTGAAACTGCTTGTAATAATTATCTTCTTCTTCTTCTTCTTCTTCGTTTCACCCAGCTTTGGGGTACGTTGAATCAATCACTTCTGTGTGTTCTGTGCCTTTCTTTTCGCCCAGTACTGTTTCATTCTTTCTGATCTTGCTTTTCTTTCCTCATCAGAGATGACAATCGTTCTTTTCTTTCTATTTTGGAGCTGGAATCCCTCTTTTCTGTCTTTGCTTATCATTTTTGCGGTCCTGTCTGTGAGCATTTTTTCTGTGATGTGTAGTTCTCTTAAGTCTTTCTCTGTTTGGATAAACCAATTTGGTTTGGATTTTTTATTCCTGAAGTAGTCAAACATTCTTTTTGTAAGTCTATTTGGGTTCATTCTGAGAATGTGCCCATAAAACTCAATTCTTCTTTTCCTCATTGTATCCGAAAGTTTTTCTGTGGTTTTGTAGAGTGTTTCATTTTTGGTATGAATTAGTTTGTCGTTATGAAATTTGGGGCCTAAAATTTTTCTCAATATTTTTCTTTCTTTGATCTCTAGCCTTTCAATTGGGCCATGGTTAGTGATAGATAATGTCTCAGCTGCATATAGTGCTTCTGGTTTAATGACAGTGTTGTAATGTTTTATTTTTGAATTCCATGAGAGGTACTTTTTATTATAAGTATTTTTAGTAAGCTGAAAGGCTAGTTCAACTTTGTTTCTTCTTAATTCTATTGCTTTTTTCTCAAGGGCGTTCCAGCTAATCCATTCACCAACATATTTGAATTCTTTAACAATTTCGATCTTTTGGTCTCTTACTTTAAGATATTTCATTGGCTTTTTTATATTTGTGATTATTTTGGTTTTTTCAAAAGAAATTTTAAGGCCTATTTTCTCTGCTTGTTTCTGTAATTCGAGGATCTGTTCTTTGGCTTCTTCCCATGTTTCAGCTAGTAGGGCCATATCATCTGCAAATGCTAGGCAATTAACCTATTATAATTAACCTATTATTAGGTTAACCTATTATAATTATCATTATAAGTAAAAATTTAATACACAACAAACCGTTAGTTTCGTTGCTCTAAAACGGGCAAATTCAACGCGGTGTCACTCTTCAAAATGTGATTACAGTGTTTGTGTTGAAACCGACTGCTGTCTCGTGCGTTGTTATCCGGAACCGCTGCGTCACGCTGATGCGGCACTGCAGCTAAGAGAGTCTGCTTATTTATGTTGCACAGTGGCGAAAAGTTTAACCTGAGAATGATGCTAATCACACTTGTCTACACGCGGCTGGGGCGACAAACCAGCTGGGAGCCAGGGGACAAGGCGAGCACTCTCGTTGCCGTAGGAGCCTCGAAAGAAAGGCCTGTAGCGGGTTTCTGGTTGGGAGGAATTGAAACGACTGGATTCGTGATTTCCTGTCATGAAGGTCGCAGTTCGTAGTAATAGACGGCAAATCGTCGAGTAAAACTGAAGTGATATCAGGTGTTCCCCAGGGAAGCGTCCTGGGACCTCTGCTCTTCCTGATCTACACTCCTGGAAATGGAAAAAAAGAACACATTGACACCGGTGTGTCCGACCCACCATACTTGCTCCGGACACTGCGAGAGGGCTGTACAAGCAATGATCACACGCACGGCACAGCGGACACACCAGGAACCGCGGTGTTGGCCGTCGAATGGCGCTAGCTGCGCAGCATTTGTGCACCGCCGCCGTCAGTGTCAGCCAGTTTGCCGTGGCGTACGGAGCTCCATCGCAGTCTTTAACACTGGTAGCATGCCGCGACAGCGTGGACGTGAACCGTATGTGCAGTTGACGGACTTTGAGCGAGGGCGTATAGTGGGCATGCGGGAGGCCGGGTGGACGTACCGCCGAATTGCTCAACACGTGGGGCGTGAGGTCTCCACAGTACATCGATGTTGTCGCCAGTGGTCGGCGGAAGGTGCACGTGCCCGTCGACCTGGGACCGGACCGCAGCGACGCACGGATGCACGCCAAGACCGTAGGATCCTACGCAGTGCCGTAGGGGACCGCACCGCCACTTCCCAGCAAATTAGGGACACTGTTGCTCCTGGGGTATCGGCAAGGACCGTTCGCAACCGTCTCCATGAAGCTGGGCTACGGTCCCGCACACCGTTAGGCCGTCTTCCGCTCACGCCCCAACATCGTGCAGCCCGCCTCCAGTGGTGTCGCGACAGGCGTGAATGGAGGGACGAATGGAGACGTGTCGTCTTCAGCGATGAGAGTCGCTTCTGCCTTGGTGCCAATGACGGTCGTATGCGTGTTTGGCGCCGTGCAGGTGAGCGCCACAATCAGGACTGCATACGACCGAGGCACACAGGGCCAACACCCGGCATCATGGTGTGGGGAGCGATCTCCTACACTGGCCGTACACCACTGGTGATCGTCGAGGGGACACTGAATAGTGCACGGAACATCCAAACCGTCATCGAACCCATCGTTCTACCATTCCTAGACCGGCAAGGGAACTTGCTGTTCCAACAGGACAATGCACGTCCGCATGTATCCCGTGCCACCCAACGTGCTCTAGAAGGTGTAAGTCAACTACCCTGGCCAGCAAGATCTCCGGATCTGTCCCCCATTGAGCATGTTTGGGACTGGATGAAGCGTCGTCTCACGAGGTCTGCACGTCCAGCACGAACGCTGGTCCAACTGAGGCGCCAGGTGGAATTGGCATGGCAAGCCGTTCCACAGGACTACATCCAGCATCTCTACGATCGTCTCCATGGGAGAATAGCAGCCTGCATTGCTGCGAAAGGTGGATATACACTGTACTAGTGCCGACATTGTGCATGCTCTGTTGCCTGTGTCTATGTGCCTGTGGTTCTGTCAGTGTGATCATGTGATGTATCTGACCCCAGGAATGTGTCAATAAAGTTTCCCCTTCCTGGGACAATGAATTCACGGTGTTCTTATTTCAATTTCCAGGAGTGTATATAAATGACCTGGGTGACAATCTGAGCAGTTCTCTGAGGTTGTTCACAAATGATGCTGTAATTTACCGTCTAGTAAGGTCATCCGAAGACCAGTATCAGTTGCAAAGCGATTTAGAAAAGATCGCTGTATGGTGTGGCAGGTGGCAGTTGACGCTAAATAACGAAAAGTGTGAGGTGATCCACACAAGTTCCAAAAGAAATCCGTTGGAATTCGATTACTCGATAAACAGTACAACTCTCAAGGCTGTCAATTCAACTAAGTACCTGGGTGTTAAAATTACGAACAATTTCAGTTGGAAAGACCACATAGATAATATTGTGGGGAAGGCGAGCCAAAGGTTGCGTTTTATTGGCAGGATACTTAGAAGATGCAACAAGTCCACTAAAGGGACAGCTTACACTACACTCGTTCGTCCTCTGTTAGAATATTGCTGCGCGGTGTGAGATCCTTACCAGGTGGGACTGACGGAGGACATCGAAAGGGTGCAAAAAACGGCAGCTCGTTTTGTATTATCACGTAATAGGGGAGAGAGTGTGGCAGATATGATACGCGAGTTGGGATGGAAGTCATTAAAGCAAAGACGTTTTTCGTCGCGGCGAGATCTATTTACAAAATTTCAGTCACCAACTTTCTCTTCCGAATGCGAAAATATGTTGAGCCCAACCTACATAGGTAGGAACGATCATCAAAATGAAATAAATCAGAGCTGGAACAGAAAGGTTTAGGTGTTCGTTTTTCCCGCGCGCTGTATGATTGTGGTTCGATGAACCCTCTGCCAAGCATTTAAATGTGAATTGCAGAGTAATCATGTAGATGTAGATGTAGAAATAAATGAGTTCTACCTGTGACCGTTTTCGCTGCCACCAGTTTCAAAGGCCCTCACGTGACATTTGCTGCCCTTATGAACCTTGGCGGCGTCGAGGTCCGCTTCAAGTGTTGCGAGGATTTCGATTGGTGACTGAAATTAATTGATCAACGGAGAGAACAGGGAACTGCAGACCAGTCCCAGATGAAAGAAAAGCAGATCTACAGGATAAGTGAGGAGGAAGAAGAGTAGATATTTTGAGGGGTATTAGCAGTATCGACATATACCCTATTCTGTATGGTTTCCGACATAAAACACATTTAATATCATATTAACAGAATCTTCCGTCGGTTCTTGGTAGAACAACATTATAATAAATGAAAAGCACCTGTTTGCTTTTGTTCTACAATATTACTTTTATTGTTAACCGGTTTTCGGCTTACAAGGCCATCTTCAGACATTTACTGAGTATTATCACCAAAGAAGTTAAATGTAAGCAGACGACAGTGGAAGAGAAGTAACACATCTAGATTGCAGTAGAAACATACAGTAAGTAACATCTTTGCAATGAAAAAGTAAAAACTGAACAGTACATAAATAACAATGGAGTAGACAGAAAAACATTTAGCACGAAATAGGAGTAGCATGCCTACATAACAATTTCTATTAATAAACAAAACTAATAAAATAAGATAATATCAGTACCAGACAAGGATGCGTCAGGAGGTATGAAACATGGAGAGTGATACACAACCAATTAAAAGAACAGACAGTTATCAATGTAAATACAGAATACATAAGGAACTTAAGCAGTATCAATAAGATAAACAGAAATAAATAAATGAAGGAAAATGGAGGCGTTTGAGGGAACTGCAGTAAATGCAATCTTTGAGAGTGTAGTGGTACTGCATTTTAACATTAACATTATAATCAAAGCAGTGGCTGTGTACCAGTTTTCATTAAATAAATGAGCAAAGTAAAATATGAACAGTAATACAAGTACCAGTTAAAAGAAAGCCTTAAGGGGCTCCGAAAAGGCTCAAAATCATGAAAAGTTCAATTTTTACTTTTTTGCGTTTTCTGAATCTGCAGGCTATTACCTTTCAATAGATATATAATGTATTCAATTCCGAAGACTACAACTATTTTTAAATTTTTTTTGAAATGTGTTCTACATGGGCGTGACCCACTGTGGCGCTGTTAAACTGCTGTCAAATGGTGTTATTATTAACGTCCGTGTTCATCAGGTACATTTTAGTGATGTGAGATAAAGTATGTGTTGTGGCTAACCTGTGATGGTTCAATATATATCGCTGGTGTGATTGTCGATTGTTTCATGTTTATTTACTCTGTCGTTATCTCGAAAATATTCGTAATTAATTCTGTTTCTTGAGTCTCTGTTTTGTTGAAGTATAATAATGAGTAAAAGTAAAGTTATTAGAAGTCCTCTGAAGGCTTTTAAGACAAGGAGAAATGTTGGAAAGCCAAAGGTATGTGTTATTACTGTAAATAATAACATTCTAACATGGTACGAGGGATGCTTGCTTTAGACAAGGAACGCCTTCGGGCTGCAGACAGGGCTGTAAAGAGTCTAGAAATACAAGCAAGAGTAAACAGGAGGAGGAACAAGAGGAAGCTGGAGGAGGAGTTTGCAGAGGATGAAGATAATCCATCCTGTGGACCTGGATTGCACTAAAAAGTTAATCCAATCTTTGTCGCTCGATTTCCAAAACTTTTATTTTCTCATACTAATTACATGTTTTCTAAGGATCTTCCAAACATATTTGTTTCAAACTTTCAGTAAATGTTACACAGTACCTTCTGCATAATTTAACACAGCCTTTTTCCAAAAAACTGTATATTTTTGAATATATAAATAAAAAATTGCAAAAAATGTTGTGCATTTTCATTACAATTGAAAAAAATCATCTTTAATAACTGAACTAAAATTTTGTGAAATCCCTGTGTTAAGTTGTAGCCCATATTCCAATAAATAATGTGTAAAAAGTTCAACTTCCTACCTCAAATACTTTGTGAGGAAAGATGTAATTTATAAGCGTTATTTTAACATTGCAAGTATAGGGCGTTCCGGAGCCCCTTAACTATTTAAACTACTGTCCATGTGGAATACAAAGACAACTTTAACAAACAAAACAACTTAATGAATATAGGAAAATGGGAATATGTAGGAAGAGAGAGTGTGGGAAGTAATGAACAACAAAGATGATTATATGAAGTTTAGGAGAGGGGAAGTGTAAAGCTGTGTCTGGTCATTTAGAAAGAGATCTCGACTGTGAGCAAGAGGTTTGTTAATTTCCAGGGCTTGCAGCAGGTTGAGTTTATGGCCTTTGTTTGCTAAGTGAAGTTCATGGGACACTGGCTGGTAGTTCTGGCCCTCACTCAGTACATGCTCAGCAAAGGTAGAGTCTGAATTCTGCAACCTCCAGCTGCGTTCATGTTCAGCCAGCCTAGTTCATATCCATCACTGTTGTACGTTTCTCTTGAATAAATCAAAAACTGCCCCCCCCCCCCCCCCAGACTAAAACGTACCGAAGTTCAAAATTAAGCTACATTAAATTTGCTACAAAAAATATCATTTTCCTTTCTTTTCTGGGACTGATACGCTGCCGGAAAAAAATAAATTAGTACACCTGGAAAGACGACGTCGATTATCACCCGATGGCGGCATATGCTACCTGGGGGTCAGTAGATATACTGATAATGCCAGAATGAGATTTTCACTCTGCAGCGCAGTGTGCGCTGATATGAAACTTCCTGGCAGATTAAAACTGTGTGCCCGACCGAGACACACAGTTTTAATCTGCCAGTAAGTTTCATATCAGCGCACACTCCGCTGCAGAGTGAAAATCTCATTCTGGAAACATCCCCCAGGCTGTGGCTAAGCCATGTCTCCGCAGTATCCTTTCTTTCAGGAGTGCTAGTTCTGCAAGGTTCGCAGGAGAGCTTCTGTAAGGTTGGGAAGGTAGGAGACGAGGTACTGGCAGAAGTACAGCTGTGAGGACGGGGCGTGAGTCGTGCTTGGGTAGCTCAATTGGTAGAGCACTTGCCCGCGAAAGGCAAAGGTCCCGAGTTCGAGTCTCGGTCCGGCACACAGTTTTAATCTGCCAGGAAGTTTCATACTGATAATGGTTTCAGCGTCTTCGCATAGCTACGACAGCGCCATCTTTGTCTACATTTTAATAGGTAATGTTCGCAGCCAGAAGGATCGATGTGGTCCAAACTAGGACAGTTAATATGTTTAAAAATATTGGAAATCGCACATATCGATATTTCAAAAGATATCATTATCGGTCCTCAACATAGCGAAAAAACGTATCGAAATATATACCTACATCTACGTGATTACTCTGCTATTAACAGTAAAGTGCCTGGCACCCGGTTTAGTGAACCACCTTCAAGCAGTCTGTCTACCGTTCCGCTCTCGAACGGCACGCGGATAAAACGAGCAATTAAATTTTTCCTTGCGAGCCCTGACTTCTCTTATTTTATCGTGATGACCATTTCTCCCTTTGTTGGTGGGTGGCAACAGAATGTTTTCGCAATCGGAGGAGAAAACTGATGATTGAAATTTCGTGAGAAGAAATCGTCGCAACGAAAAACGGCTTTGTTTTGATGATTGCCACTCCAATTCACGTATCATGTCTGTGACACCATCTCCCCTATTTCACGATAATACAAAACGAGCTGCCCTTCTTTGTACTTTTTCGATGTCATCCGTCAGTCCCAGCTGATGCGGATCCCACACCGCACAGCAGTACTCCAGAATAGGGCGGACAAGCGTGGTGTAAGCAGTCTCTTTAGTAGACCTGTTGCACCTTCGAAGTGCTCAGCCAATGAATCGCAGTTCGTACTTTGCTCTACCCACAATATTATCTATGTGATCGTTCCAGTTTAGGTTATTTGTAACTGTCATCCCTAAGTACAGGGCTATTACAAATGATTGAAGCGATTTCATAAATTCACTGTAGCTCCATTCATTGACATATGGTCACGACACACTACAGATACGTAGAAAAACTCATAAAGTTTTGTTCGGCTGAAGCCGCACTTCAGGTTTCTGCCGCCAGAGCGCTCGAGAGCGCAGTGAGACAAAATGGCGACAGGAGCCGAGAAAGCGTATGTTGTGCTCGAAATCCACTCACATCAGTCAGTCATAACAGTGCAACGACACTTCAGGACGAAGTTCAACAAAGATCCACCAACTGCTAACTCCATTCGGCGACGGTATGCGCAGTTTAAAGCTTCTGGATGCCTCTGTAAGGAGAAATCAACGGGTCGGCCTGCAGTAAGCAAAGAAACGGTTAAACGCGTGCGGGCAAGTTTCACGCGTAGCCCGCGGAAAATTGGCTCATGCCACAACTGGAGACCGACAGCGCCGACTTCATCTTTCAACAGGATGGTGCTCCACCGCACTTCCATCATGATGTTCGGCATTTCTTAAACAGGAGATTGGAAAACCGATGGATCGGTCGTGGTGGAGATCATGATCAGCAATTCGTGTCATGACCTCCACGCTCTCCCGACTTAACCCCGTGCGATTTCTTTCTGTGGGGTTATGTGAAAGGTTCAGTGTTTAAACCTCCTCTACCAAGAAACGTGCCAGAACTGCGAGCTCGCATCAACGATGTTTTCGAACTCATTGATGGGGACATGCTGCGCCGAGTGTGGGAGGAACTCGATTATCGGCTTGATGTCTGCCGAATCACTAAAGGGGCACATATCGAACATTTGCGAATGCCTAAAAAAACTTTTTGAGTTTTTGTATGTGTGTGCAAAGCATTGTGATAATATCTCAAATAATAAAGTTATTGTAGAGCTGTGAAATCGCTTCAATCATTTGTAATAACGCTGTATTTAGCTGAATTTACAGCCTTCAGATTTGTGTGACTTATCGCGTAATCAAAATTTAGCTGATTTCTTTTAGTGCTCATGTGAACGACTTCACACTTTCCTTCTTCACACTTTTCTTTATTCAGGGTCAATTTCCACTTCAAATAATACATACGTAACGTTTCGCATTGGTAGCATTGTTTTCAGTTGAGAAATAAAATGTCGTGCATTATTTTCTGGACAACCCTCGTATGTATAGGGCGATTCCGTGATGATGTTACAGACTTTCGAGAGTGAAGGAGAAGGATAAATAAATCAGTTTGAAGTAATGGGCTCTGTACTGGAAACGAAAGAGTCGAAAGTTAACAGCTAAAGTCGTTCTGACGGTGAAATACATGTACCGGTACTGTTGGTGCTAAGACTGCAGGGTAGGCAACTTTCAGAGGTGGTAGCACGGACCAAAGCAAGGAAATTATCCGGTAAACATGGCCTCTAAAACGCATACCTCAGAAGCTGTGAGAACTTGTTCATCTTACGTAGTGTGAAACACATCTCCTCTATTGAACAAGTGCCCGTCTTCTCTGGACATTTTTTCGTGTTTTGGTCCATACTACCACCTCTGAAACCTGCCTGCTCTACAACCTTAACGACAACAACAGTGTGTGTATTGTACTGCGTGTGTGTATTGAACCGGGGACTCAGAAGCGACGGTGAGGCTTCGTCCTGCCGTAGCCCTCAGTAGTTCAGGCAACAGCAGTCCACCCACCCCACCCCCGCCCCACACCGAACTCAGGGTTACTGTGCGTTTCGGCCCCCAGTGGACCCCCCCTGGGGAACGTCTCATACCACACGAGTGTAGCCCCAAATGTTTGAGTGGTAGAGTAATGGTGGTGTACGCTGAAACGTCCCCTTAGAAAAATTAGTGAATGACTGTGCTGATTAACCTCTTACATTATTTGCTTTTCAACAGCTGAGCAAAACTGAACGTACTCAGACATTACTCTCTTTACTTATTCTGATCTGACTTTCAAAAATCCCTACAAAAGAATGGCCCTGACGAACATTAACCTATGTTGTTGTTGTGGTCTTCAGTCCTGAGACTGGTTTGATGCAGCTCTCCATGCTACTCTATCCTGTGCAAGTTTCTTCATCTCCCAGTACCTACTGCAACCTACATCCTTCTGAATCTGCTTAGTGTATTCATCTCTTGGTCTCCCCCTACGATTTTTACCCTCCACGCTGCCCTCCAATACTAAATTCGTGATCCCTTGATGCCTCAGAACATGTCCTACCAAACGATCTCTTCTTCTGGTCAAGTTGTGCCACAAACTTCTCTTCTCCCCAATCCTATTCAATACTTCATTAGTTATGTGATCTACCCATCTAATCTTCAGCATTCTTCTGTAGCACCACATTTCGAAAGCTTCTGTTCTCTTCTTGTCCAAACTATTTACCGTCCATGTTTCACTTCCATACATGGCTACACTCCATACAACTACTTTCAGAAATGACTTCCTGACACTTCAATCTATACTCGATGTTAACAAATTTCTCTTCTTCAGAAACGCTTTCCTTGCCATTGCCAGTCTACATTTTATATCCTCTCTACTTCGACCATCATCAGTTATTTTTCTCCCCAAATAGCAAAACTCCTTTACTACTGTAAGTGTCTCATTTCCTAATGTAATACCCTCAACATCACCCGACCTAATTCGACTACATTCCATTATCCTCGTTTTGCTTTTGTTGATGTTTACCTTTTATGAATCACTTACCTCACAAAAATCTTCGTTACTCGAACTACTGCAATACAGCGAGCGCCACTACTGCCAGCTAAATGAAAGATTCAAACTACGGAAGGCACTAACTACTGATAGGCATAGTTAGCAAATGAAAGATTTTGATAGAGAACAAACAATGTTTTTACCTCAATAGTGTTCAAAAGTCATTATATATATATATATATATATATATATATATATATATATATATATATATATATATATATATAAGTTGATGACATCCAGTCTTACAAATTTACTGTCTCTGATGGACACACGTGCAGATCGTCCGCTCTCAAAACTCCGCCATCTCTCTCCCCACATCCTCCACTGCCGACGGCTCACCTCCAACTGCGCAACGCTACGCGCTGTTTACAGCCAACACTACAATAGCGAATATTCCAACAATGCCACCCAGTCACAGACTGCACACAGCACAGCCAGTAATTTTCATACAGAGCGCTACGTGGCGGTGGCGTTACCAATATAAGAACCGAAACAGCGTACTTACAGCGCGTACGTGTAGAAAGTGTTTGCACAGCAATCGCCAACATTGTGTAACTGAGGCGGAATAAGGGGAACCAGCCAGCATTCTTCGAGGCAGGTGGAAAACCGCCTAAAAACCATCCACAGGCTGGCCGGCACACCGGACCTCGACACTAATCTGCCGGGCGGATTAGTTCCGGGGACCGGCACGCCTTCCCGGTCGGGAAGCAGCGCGCTAGACCGCGCGGCTAGCCGGGCGGGCTAACAACGGTACCGGTACATGTATTCCAATGTCAGAGGTATGAGAACGATTTTCGCTTATAAATTTCGACTCGTTCGTTTCCGGTACAGGAACCCTTATCTAAAAACTGATACCTTTATCCTTCTCGACGACCCCCAATAGTTTGTAACATCATCATGGAATCACCCTGTACATACACTCATGCTCATAAACTAAGGACAACTGCAGAATGTGGTGCCCCACAACGTGGCACTACACAGAACTGACGCTAATAGCATAGGCACATAGGGAACACACACGATACAGATCTGTAAGTCCACAGTATTGGTCATAAGTAGAGAAAGCCGTCCCGAAACAAATGTGCTACAAAACGTCACTGTTTCCTGCGCATATACCCCGACATCAGTATGGGATATGATCACCGTGCACACGTACACAGGCCGCACAACGGGTTGGCGTACTCTGGATCAGGTGGTCGAGCAGCTGCTGGAGTACAGCCTCCCATTCTTGCACCAGTGCCTGTCGGAGCTTCTCAACTGTCGTAGGGGTTTGAAGACGTGCAGCGATACGTCGACCGAGAGCATCCCAGACTTGCTCGATTGGGTTTAGGTCTGGAGAACAGGCAGGCCACTCCATTCGCCTCACATCTTCTGTTTCGAGGAACTCCTCCACGATGGCAGCTCGGTGGAGCCGTGCGTTATCATCCATCAGGAGGAAGGTGGGACCCACTGCACCCCTGAAAAGGCGGACGTACTGGTGCAAAATGACGTCCCGATACACCTGACCTGTTACAGTTCCTCTGTCAAAGACATGACGTGCACCAATCATAATCCCACACCACACCATCAAACCATGACCTCCATACAGGTTTCTTTCAACAACATTAAGGGGTTTGTATCTGGTTGCTGGTTCACGCCAGATGAAAACCCGGCGTGAGTCACTGTTCAGACTATACCTGGAATCGTCTGTAAACATAACCTGGGACAACTGTTCCAATGACCATGTATTGTCTTCTTGACACCAGGCTTTACGGGCTCTCCTGTGACCAGGGGTCAGTGGAATGCACCTTGCAGGTCTGCGGGTGAATAAACCGTGTCTGTTCAGTCGTCTGTAGACTGTGTGTCTGGGTAAGGTCCCGAGCGAGGCTACCTGCAGTACTCCGTGGCCGTCTGCGGGCACTGATGGTGAGATATCGGCCTTCTTGTGGTGTTGTACACTGTGGACGTCCCGTACTGTAGCGCCTGGACACGATTCCTGTCCGCTGGAATCGTTGCCATAATCTTGAGATCACACTTTGTGGCACACGGAGGGCCCGTGCTACGACCTGCTGTGTTTGACCAGCCTCCAGTCGCCCCAGTATTCTACCCCTCATAACGAAATCAATATGTGTTCTTGGAGCCATTTTCGACACACAGCCACCATTAGCACGTCTGAAAACGTCTGCTCACTTACTCGCTGCACCGTACTCTGACATGCACCAACACACCTCTGCGTATGTGGACTGCTGCCAGCGCCACCGTGCGACGACCGCAGGTCAAATGCACCGCACGGCCATACCGCGAGGTGATTTAAACCCACAAACCGACCACCAGAGCGTTGTTTCACCATGTATCAGCATTATCCTTAATTTATGAGCATGAGCTGTATATACATTTACAGGCGACGTCGCCTATAGCTTTGACACACTGCACGTTTCCGGAAATGATCTACTAACTGATCTACTAACAAGGAGAGCCCATGATGTTGGGATCACGGATTTACTTCTAACTCTTTACTCCTTTAGTAGGCAAATAAAACGACATAATGTGCAAGTAGTAAGGTGCACTACTGTGGCAATCACGAGAAAATCGCAAGAGAAATTTTGCACGGCTATCACGTAGGTAGGTGCCTAGCGTTAGAACAATGGTGGTCCGGTGGCTAGCGTTGGATCTTTGTGTGACGAACGTGTATGAGGCTGTGGTTCGACTTCCGCTTAAATCTTCATTTTTCTAGTACAATTGTAGGTTTTGTGAGATTCAAAAAACATGAGCTCGCACACTATTCGTTCTTTCTACATTAGGGACTTCTCACTGCTGCGCAGCTTAACTGCCAAGTGGGGCCTGCCTCTCTGTGTGCAGCTCGAAGCGTCCAGGTGCAAAGTACACTCCTGGAAATGGAAAAAAGAACACATTGACACCGGTGTGTCAGACCCACCATACTTGCTCCGGACACTGCGAGAGGGCTGTACAAGCAATGATCACACGCACGGCACAGCGGACACACCAGGAACCGCGGTGTTGGCCGTCGAATGGCGCTAGCTGCGCAGCATTTGTGCACCGCCGCCGCCAGTGTCAGCCAGTTTGCCGTGGCATACGGAGCTCCATCGCAGTCTTTAACACTGGTAGCATGCCGCGACAGCGTGGACGTGAACCATATGTGCAGTTGACGGACTTGGAGCGAGGGCGTATAGTGGGCATGCGGGAGGCCGGGTGGACGTACCGCCGAATTGCTCAACACGTGGCGCGTGAGGTCTCCACAGTACATCGATGTTGTCGCCAGTGGTCGGCGGAAGGTGCACGTGCCCGTCGACCTGGGACCGGACCGCAGCGACGCACGGATGCACGCCAAGACCGTAGGATCCTACGCAGTGCCGTAGGGGACCGCACCGCCACTTCCCAGCAAATTAGGGACACTGTTGCTCCTGGGGTATCGGCGAGGACCATTCGCAACCGTGTCCGTGAAGCTGGGCTACGGTCCCGCACACCGTTAGGCCGTCTTCCGCTCACGCCCCAACATCGTGCAGCCCGCCTCCAGTGGTGTCGCGACAGGCGTGAATGGAGGGACGAATGGAGACGTGTCGTCTTCAGCGATGAGAGTCGCTTCTGCCTCGGTGCCAATGATGGTCGTATGCGTGTTTGGCACCGTGCAGGTGAGCGACACAATCAGGACTGCATACGACCGAGGCACACAGGGCCAACACCCGGCATCATGGTGTGGGGAGCGATCTCCTACACTGGCCGTACACCACTGGTGATCGTCGAGGGGACACTGAATAGTGCACGGTACATCCAAACCGTCATCGAACCCATCGTTGTACCATTCCTAGACCGGCAAGGGAACTTGCTGTTCCAACAGGACAATGCACGTCCGCATGTATCCCGTGCCACCCAACGTGCTCTAGAAGGTGTAAGTCAACTACCCTGGCCAGCAAGAACTCCGGATCTGTCCCCCATTGAGCATTTTTGGGACTGGATGAAGCGTCGTCTCACGCGGTCTGCACGTCCAGCACGAACGCTGGTCCAACTGAGGCGCCAGGTGGAAATGGCATGGCAAGCCGTTCCACAGGACTACATCCAGCATCTCTACGATCGTCTCCATGGGAGAATAGCAGCCTGCATTGCTGCGAAAGGTGGATATACACTGTACTAGTGCCGACATTGTGCATGCTCTGTTGCCTGTGTCTATGTGCCTGTGGTTCTGTCAGTGTGATCATGTGATGTATCTGACCACAGGAATGTGTCAATAAAGTTTCCCCTTCCTGGGACAATGAATTCACGGTGTTCTTATTTCAATTTCCAGGAGTGTATTTCATTACGTGAAATCAGCCAAATAGTATCTTTGGTGGAGCCCTTCGTCTTGGTGATCAGCGGCTGGCTTGCTGTAAGAGATCTTTACATTTATTATTTGTGTTAAACACTGCAGTCAGTCGGGAGAATCAACCGTTTGGACAATTTGTTCCTTTTACGAACGATTGCGAATTCCAGATGTGTACGAAGCCTTTTTGGACGATTTAACACAGTGATTGCAGGCTCTCTTCGACACAGCTGAAACTTCCCCACTAATTACAGGGCCAACGTGATCATCAAATGATTCAGAAAAAACTCAATCGTTCATTCACTCCAGAACAAAAAAGTCACAAACCTTATTTATGGAGGAAATTGTGTATTAAATCCATCTCCATTACATGTCCAGATCTCCGGTGACTCCACGCCTTAATTATTTTCCGTTTACAGTCTCTTTCTCTTCAAACAAACCGCTAGCGGCACAAATGTTAATTGGTTCACTTTAGCGAGAAGAAAAGCAGAATATGTATCTCTCAGAAACACGTCAATCACTCAACAGATACTCCAGAAGCTGTCCTAGTTACCACTCTTAACAACCATGGAGAATGCATATATGCATCTCTGTTATTTCAAAGAATAAACGCACTAGAAAATACTTTGGCCTCGCCGTGCTGTCGCCGCATATATTACGAGAAAATCAGATCAGATAACTTTTCCAAAGTGAATGAATGTGGATGGTTTGATTGAAAATGATTAATTGGTGCGTGGCAGAGGGTATTTTCTGTGGGGACATTACACCAGCTCAAGAAATATCATAGGCGATCAGCTGGGCTCAACCACCAGCTGCGGAAGATGGCTACACACAAAATGGCATAAAAAATAGATAGAGGAAGACTGGAAATACATTTCTTTGCGCGTATTGCATCATAGCCTCTGAGAATTACTTCTGAGAAGCCATTTTCATGCAGGCTGCTTATTGTTGAAAATTACAACTTCAGATCTACTCATTAGCTAATTTCGGCTCCCTGTGCGTTCTCTAGCTGCCTGGTGATAAAAACGGTATCAAAAATTACAGCAGCTTCAAAATTAAACAAGAAATAAGATGAAGCTCCATAAAAAAAGGATTTTTTTAACATCGTTTTCAAAAATGTCAAACAGTAACGGCCCTTTCAGACAAAAACTTTCATTTGAATACTGAGACAGGTGGTGGTGGTGGTGGTTAGTGTTTAACGTCCCGTCGACAACGAGGTCATTAGAGACGGAGCGCAAGCTCGGGTTACGGAAGGATGTGGAAGGAAATCGGCCGTGCCCTTTCAAAGGAACCATCTCGGCATTTGCCTGAAACGATTTAGGGAAATCACGGAAGACCTAAATCAGGATGGCCGGAGACGGGATTGAACCGTCGTCCTCCCGAATGCGAGTCCAGTGTGCTACCACTGCGCCACCTCGCTCGGTACTGAGACAGGACACCTGTAATGTACACTCTTATACAGTGAAGCGCCAAAGAAACTGGTATAGGCATGCGTACTCAAATGCAGAGATATGTAAACAGGCAGCAATCGGCGCTGCGATCGGCAACGCCTATACTGGGTGAAAAGTATTTAAACCGACGAACTTTGGTAGGTTGTAGGGGACATGAAAACATATATTTTTTCCTTAATGTCATTCTTTCCTATGAGGATTATTTAAATCGATGGAGGCTGTATTACGCTCTTCAGTTGTTAGAGGCCATATTACTTCAGTTGTAGGCATCTGCTGTCCACCAGTGCAGTAGTGCACTGTCTCTGTTTACTAGTGGAGCGATACGCCTGGAGTGAGTACACTGATATGGTTGGTGGGTACTTCGTAGCGCACCACAACGGACGAGCTGCACAGCGGGTTTATCAACAACAATACCCTAATCGCCGTATCCCGCATCGTACGACCTTTGCTGCTGTGTACCAACGTCTGCGTGAGACCGGGTCACTTAGCAGATTACCTGGACAGGGACGCCGTCGCACGGTAAGAACGCTGCAATTTGAGGAAGCTGTCTTGCAGCATGTGGAGCGGGATCCTTCAATCAGCACTCATTCAATTGCACGTAACATGAGGACGAATCAGATGAATGTAAGAACAGTCCTTCGAGAGCAACTGTTACGTCCATTTCACTTACAGCGTGTCCACAACCTGGAACCAGTTGATTATCCACCGAGAGCACAGTTCTCGCAGTGGTACCTGCAACAGTGCGAAATGCATCCTACATTTCCATCCTCTGTGTTGTTTACCGCTGAAGCAACGTTCTGGCGTGATGGAGTCTTCAACTTGCACAATTCGCATGTTTGGAGTGAGGACAACCCACATGCCACAGTTACTAGCGCTCGTCGAGTGCGGTTCTTCGTTAATGTGTGGGTCGGTGTTGTTGGGGACTGTTTAATTGGGCCGTATCTGATACCTAGGCCATTAAATGGCAGGCACTATTACAATGGGGGCAACATTGTTTACGCAACTCCTATTGCGTCAGAAGAGGATCTGGTTTCCCGGATAGTAGCAGTAGCAGGAACAATTCAGGATACTCCTGGGGTTTTTGGCCGCGTCAGACAGAACACGATCCGACGGTGTAAACTTTGTTTACGTGTCAGTGGAGGCATTTCTGAAAATCTACTGTAATTGAAATTGGGCTGTGTTAATGTGTTGTTTCTTGGTCATAAAAAAATGGAAAAGTATTTGTCGGTTTAATTAATTTGCCGCCTCTAGCGGTCTAAATACTCCTCATAGGAAAAAATGACACTAGGGAAAAATATTTGTTTTCATGTCCCCTAGAACTTCGCAGAGTTTGTCGGTTTAAATGCTTTTCACCCTGTACAAGACAACACATGTCTGGGGCAGTTTTTTTTTTTTTTTTTTTTTTTTTCCTCTTGGCACTTTTTTTCCTCTGCCCTTCAAACCGCTACCATTCGTTCAGACTTTCGACCCAATCTATCTCCATATGAGCAGGTATTGATGGTTAACCTCAACCAGACGTACGCAAACATAGCAGTACCCACATCCTGCGACACCTAACCCTTATGCAGAGATGGCAGTAGACCTTTTGAGTTGTGGGCGTGGAGGGGCTCCACTACAATGGCAGGTGATCAAGATTTAAGTGAGTTTGAACGTGCTGTTGCAGTCGGCGCACGAGCGATGGGAGACAACATCTCCGCGGTAGCGATGAAGAGGGGATTTCCCCGTATGACCACTTCACGAGTGTAACGTGAATATCAGGAATCCGGTAAACCGTCAAGTCTCCGATATCGCTGTGGCCAGAAAAAGATAATGGAAGAAAGGGACCAACGACGACCGAAGAGAATCGTTCAACGTGACAGAAGTGCAACCCTTCCGCAAATTGCTGCAGATTTCAGTGCTGAACTATCAAAAAGTGTCAGCGTGCGAACCATTCAACGTCACCGATATGGGCTCTCGTAGCCGAAGGCCCACTCGTGTTCCCTTAATGACTGCACGATAGAAAGCTTTACGCCTCGCCTGGGCCCGTCAACACCGACATTGGACTTTTGGTGGTCAAAAACGTGTTACTCGCTCGTACGAGTCTCATTTCAAATTGTATCGAGCGGATGGACGTTTACGGGTATGGAGGCAACCTCATGAATTCGTGGCCCCTGCATGCCAGCAGGGGACTGTTTGAGCTGGTGGAGGCTCTGTAATGGTGTGGGGCGTGTGCAGTGAGTGATGTGGGACCCCTGATACGTCTAGATACGACTCTGACAGGTGACACGTATGTAAGCATCCTGTCTGATCACCTGCATCCATTTATGTCCATCGTGCATTCCGAGGACTTGGGCAATTCCAGCAGGACAATGCGACACCCCACATGTCCAGAATTGCTACAGACTGGTTCCGGGAACATTCTTCTGAGTTTAAACACCTCCGATGGTCACCAAACTCCTCAGACACGAACATTATTGAGCATATCTGGGATGCCTTGCAACGTGCTGTTCAGAAGACACCCCCTCGTACTCTTACAGATTTATGGACAGCCCTGAAGAATTCATGGTGTCACTTCCCTCCAGCATTACTTCAGAACTTCAGACATTAGTCGAGTCCACGCCACGTCGTGTTGCGGCACTTCTGCGTGCTCGCGGGGGCCCTACACGATATTAGGCAGGTGTACCAGTTTCTTTGGCTCTTTAGTGTATATTTTTTGTTTTGTTCAACACAGTGTTACGTTTACTTATGTACAACAGTTAGCAAACATTTCAACAAGTGTTTTACACAGTATGATTTGAAAAATACGTATTGTTACAACTCATTCACCTCTAAGCATTAGCCGGCCGTGGTGGCCGAGCGTTTCTAGGCGCTACAGTCTGGAAAAGCGCGACCGCTACGGTCGCAGGTTCGAATCCTGCCTCGGGCATGGATGTGTGTGATGTCCTTAGGTTAGTTAGATTTAAGTAGTTCTAAGTTCTAGGGGACTGATGATCTCAGCAGTTAAGTCCCATAGTGCTCAGAGCCATTTGAACCAACCTATTACACCTGTTGTACAGTTCACGGTAAAAATCGGAATACCCCACCGTCAACTTCTGTGCATTTGCGCACTCTTCAGGAGAGCATGTTGTATTGCTTGTGCGAGCGCATCTGCAGGTCTCTGGTTGCGTGGATGATGCAACCTACCTGTTCACATCTCGTATTAACCTTTCGTTTGTACACTTCAGTCTCTTAAACAAAAACCTAATGTCGTAAGGTCTGGCAACCTTGATGGACAGTTAATTGAACTACCACGACTAAAGCAGCGATTGAGGTTAACCGCGGTTCAGACGTTACCTCACACGTCTGGAGAAACTTGTAGAGGCTGCGTCATCGTGGATGTTCATTGCAGTCCGTGTGGCCAAAGCAACTCGCTCAAGGTGTTAAACAAACGAACTTTCCGAAAGCTGCAAGTAGTTCTGTGCCGCCCGCCATTCACTCTTCTCAAAGGACTGGGCCTATCAACATGTGCAGTAATTGTGCGTATTTCTGGATTTGCGGAAGGCTTTTGACACTGTCCCACACAAGCGGCTTGTAGTGAAATTGCGTGCTTATGGAATATCGTCTCAGTTATGTGACTGGATTTGTGATTTCCTCTCAGAGAGGTCACAGTTCGTAGCAACTGACGGAAAGTCATCGAGTAAAACAGAGGTGATTTCTGACGTTCCCCAAGGTAGTGTTATAGGCCGTTTCCTGTTCCTTATCTATATAAACGATTTGGGAGACAATCTGAGCAGCCGTCTTCGGTTGTTTGCAGATGACGCTGCCGTTTATCGACTAATGAAGTCGTCAGAAGATCACAACAAACTGCAAAACGATTTAGAGAAAGATATCTGAGTGGTGCGAAAAGTGGCAGTTGACCCTAAATAACGAAAAGTGTGAGGTCATCCACATGAGTGCAAAAAAGGAACTCGAAACTTCGGTTGCACGATAAATCAGTCTAATCTAAAAGCCATAAATTCAACTAAATACCTAGGTATTACAAATACGAACAATTTAAATTGGAAGGAACACACAGAAAATGTTGTGGGCAAGGCTAAACAAAGACTGCGTTTCATTGGCAGGACACTTGGAAAATGTAACAGACCTACTAAGGAGACTGCCTACACTACGCTTGTCCGTCCTCTTTTAGAGTACTGCTGCGCGGTGTGGGATCCTTACCAGAGAGGACTGACAGAGTACATCGAAAAAGATCAAAGAAGGGCAGCACGTTTTCTATTAATGCGAAATATGGGAGAGAGTGTCACAGAATTGATACAGTATTTGCGCTGGAAATCTTTAAAAGAAATGCGTTTTTCGTTGCGACGGAATCTTCTCAGAAAATTCCAATCAGCAACTTTCTCCTCCGAATGCGGAAATATTTTGTCGACACCGACCTACATAAAGAGAAACGATCACCACGATAAAATAAGGTAAATCAGAGCTCGTACGGAAAGATACAGTTGTTCATTCTTTCCGCGCGCTATACGAGATTGGAATGATAGAGAATTGTGAAGGTGGTTCAATGAACCCTCTGCCAGGCACTTAAATGTGATATGCAGAGTATCCATGTGTATGTAGATGTGCTCTCTCTCGGAAAGCAGTCGCAGCACGGTATATGTGAATATCACAGTTTTCGCGTGCAATGTGCGTTCCTCTCATATCCCTAAATACAGATCGATCGCGACACCAAAAAATAATTAGTGTAGAGTAATACAATTTTGGGAACACGTTTGTCTAGGCAATATATTTAAGTGACATCGTAGGCTTTCCTGGCGTAATAAATCTTGAAAGTCTCTTCGGGTTTGCTGCCGGATCCTAAAACCAACTCGATTCGATATTTCGGCGATCCAACTGGTCGCCATCTTCAGGAGAATGCTGCTTCCACTGATCAGTCCCATCAGCGGGACTGATCAGTGGAAGCAGCATTCTCCTGAAGATGGCGACCAGTTGGATCGCCGAAATATCGAATCGAGTTGGTTTTAGGATCCGGCAGCAAAGCTCAAGAGACTTTCAAAATATATTCGAGGGATTAACATTGCAAGATCAGACGTTATGTCAGTGGGAGATACGCAACTGCAAATGTAAAATGATGGTACACTAATAACTGCTGTAGCCGCCAGAATGTTGAAAGCAAGCGTGCAAAGGAGCAATCATGTGTTGTACAGGTGACAGATGTCAGTTTGTGGGATGTAGTTCCATGCCTGCTGCACTTGGTCCGTCGATACGAGGTGCATTCGAGTTCTAAGGCCTCCGATTTTTTTTTCTCCGGACTGGAAAGAGATAGAAACATGCGCATTGTTCTAAAATGAGGCCGCGTTCATTGTCAATACGTCCCAGAGATGGCAGCACCATACGGCAGATGGAATTTTACCGCCAGCGGCGAGAATGAGAACTGTTTTAAATACTTAAAATGGCGGCGTTTTCCTTACTTGAACAGCGTGCAATCATTCGTTTTCTGAATTTCCGTGGTGTGAAACCAATTGAAATTCATCGACAGTTGAAGAAGACATGTGGTGACGGAGTTACGGATGTGTCAAAAGTGCGTTCGTGGGTGCAACAGTTTAATGAAGGCAGAACACCGTGTGACAACAAACCGAAACAACCTCGGGCTCGCACGAGCCGGTCTGACGACACGATCGACAAAGTGGAGAGAATTGTTTTGGTGGATCGCCGAATGACTGTAGAACAGATCGCCTCCAGAGTTGGCATTTCTGTGGGTTCTGTGCACACAATCCTGCACGACGACCTGAAAATGCGAAAAGTGTCATCCAGGTGGGTGCCACGAATGCTGACGGACGACCACACGGCTGCCCGTGTGGCACGTTGCCGAGCAATGTTGACGTGCAACGACAGCACGAATGGGACTTTGTTTTCGTCGGTTGTGACAATGGATGAGACGTGGATGCCATTTTTCAACCCAGAAACAAAGCGCCAGTCTGCTCAATGGCAGCACACAGGTTCACCGCCACCAAAAAAATTTCGGGTGCCAGTGCTGAAAAAGTGACGGTGTCCATGTTCTGGGACAGCGAGGGCATAATCCTTACCCATTGCGTTCGAAAGGGCACTACGGTAACAGGTGCATCCTACGAAAATGTTTTGAAGAACAAATTCCTTCCTGCACTGCAACAAAAACGTCTGGGAAGGGCTGCGCATGTGATCTTTCACCGAGACAACGCACCCGCACATCGAACTAACGTTACGCAACAGTTTCTTCGTGATAACAACTTTGAAGTGATTCCTCGTGCTCCCTACTCACCTGCCTGGCTCCTAGTGACTTTTGCCTTTTTCCAACAATGAAAGACACTCTCCGTGGCCGCACATTCACCAGCCGTGCTGCTATTGTCTCAGCGATTTTCCAGTGGTCAAAACAGACTCCTAAAGAAGCCTTCGCCGCTGCCATGGAATCGTGGCGTCAGCGTTGTGAAAAATGTGTACGTCTGCAGGGCGATTACGTCGAGAAGTAACGCCAGTTTCATCGTTTTCGGGTGAGTAGTTAATTAGAAAAAAAATCGGAGGCCTTAGAACTTGAATGCACCTCGTACAGGGACGGTTAATCCTCGTTGTGGATGACGCTGGAGTTATCGTCCAGTTATGTCCAATATGTGCTGGACTGGAGTCAGATCAGCTGATGGAGCAAGACAAGGCAACCTGTTGACATTCTGTAAAGCATGTCGGGTTAGAACAGCGGTGAGTGGGCGAGCGTTATCCTGTTGGAAATCACCCTCTGGAATGCTGCTCACGAATGGCAGTGCAACAGGTCTAATCGCCAGACTGATGTAGGAATCTGCAGTCAGTGCTCGTGGGACGGCCACGAGAGTGTTCCTGGTGCCATACGAAACCGCACTACAGACCACAGCTCCAGGTGGTGGTCCAGTGTGTCTAGCGCACAGAGAGGTTGGTTGCAGGTCCTCCACTTGCCTCCTTCTAACCAACACATGACCATCACTGGCACCGAGACAGAACCGGCTTCCATCAGAAAACACAACAGACCACCAGCATGGCCTCCAGTGAGCTCTCACTTGACACCGTGACGGGGTTTGGGGTCAGAGGAATGCACGCTACACGGCGTCCGCACGGAGCTATCATTGAAGTAAGCGATTTGCGGCAGCTCGTTGTGTCAATGTGGCGCCAACTGCTGCTGCAGATGCAATGCGATGCGCCAGAGCCATACGCCGAACACGACGGTCTTCCGTGTCTGTGGCGCCACGTGGCCGTCCAGAGCGCGGCTTTCATGCCACCGTACATTCCTGTCACCACCGCTGCCAGCAGTCATGTACAATGGGCGCATTCCTGCCAAGTCTTTCTGCGGTACCACAGAAGGAACATCCAGCTTCTTGTCGCTCTGCCGGCCGGAATGGCCGAGCGGTTCTAGGCGCTTCAGTCTGGTTCCGCGCGACCGCTACGGTCGCAGGTTCGAATCCTGCCTCGGGCATGGATGTGTGTGATGTCCTTACGTTAGTTAGGTTCAAAATGGCTCTGAGCACTATGGGAGTCAACTTCTGAGGTCATTAGTCCCCTAGAACTTAGAACTACTTAAACGTAACTAACCTAAGGACATCACACACACCCATGCCCGAGGCAGGATTGGAAGCTGCGACCGTAGCGGTCTCGTGGTTCCAGACTGTAGCGCCTAGAACCGCACGGCGACTTTGGCTGGCTACATTAGTTAGGTTTAAGTAGTTCTAAGTCTAGGGGACTGATGACCTCAGATGTTAAGTAGTAGTAGTAGTAGTAGTAGTAGTAGTAGACGGGTTTGTTGGGCGCACGACAGCAAGGTCTTCAGCGCCCGTTCAGTAACATAGTGAGACGGGTGTCAAGAAAAAAACCCAGAACATTTACAGAAAACGGAACATAAAACACGGGGAACAACCACTGAAAAATATGTGCTCACCCACACTGAAGCGTGGGATGAAGCAGGGCGTCAGCAGTAAAACATGGACAACACAGGAAGAAAGTGGTAGAGGGAGCTAAAACAATATAGCAGATTGAAGTGGCTGGCTGACAGGGAGGAGCCAGCCACTCTGCAGTACACTGAAACCTCCAGCCTAAAAGTTTAGGCCAGAGTCCAGACACATCACAAAACTTTAAAACCCTAGCTAGACACACGCGTCTCATCGTTAGCTAAAACACAGGGCAGATCCCCATTAACTTGTGCTTCTGCCCTCGCATCGCAGTATAAAATGCAGTCTGTTAAAATGTGCCGGACAGAGGTGTGCACACCACAAGCATCAGAAAACGGAGGATTCTCCCGCCGTAATAGAAAGCTATGTGTGAGAGGACAGAAGACGCGTGAGGGCCACCTCTTCCCGCCTGAGCGACCGGCAGGAGGAACGACACGGCCAACGTAGAGATACATCGCAAGCCATATACTTTGAAAGTGAACGTTTCCTTCCGAAGACGCCTAAAATCGCAAAATCCGTACCAGAATAAGAAAAAAATATATATAAATTTGACTGTAAAACGAAAGTGCTGCATATAACCTTACGCAGAATAAAACATGGAAAATATTGGTGTATCGCATTTTGCGATACGTTTATCGGTTCGCTCGTAATTAAAGCGTAAATTCGAGTGTCCATAATAAAAATTCTATAGTAAGAGGAGTCGTGAGGGAAGTTTAAATAAATAAAAATAAAATAAAAACAAATGATGTATACATAACATAATAATGTAATATACATAGCGGTATTACTACGAAGAACAAGATCCAGTAGAGACGAACTCCGATGCAGTGGCGCTGAGTCAAGCAGGTCGAGCCGCGAGATGTATTACTGCGTGAGCTAAGACCGCAGAGACCAGAGTGACACCTGAGTCGCTTTGCTCAATGCTCTGGCTAGAGTCGACAACGGTGGGGTGAGCGTCGAGCGGGCGAGTTCCGAGGGTGGGGGGAGCGGTGAACGGCGACCAGTCAACCGCTCCGAGACAAATCGTCCGTTCTCTTGCGAGCAGGTTGTTGCAAGTAGTTCGTATGTTCTCTGCTAGGAGGCTCTTTGTCCTGTAGCTCGCATCAACTGCCCAGAGGGCAGGACGTGCGACTGAAACGATCGCCGACAGAGTGCGATGCGAAGTTAAGCTGCGCCAGACACTGCACACGGCAGAGGAACCACAGAGACGGCACGGCATATGTGAAACACAAAATCCAATGGGGCACTGCACAATGCAGGCAGCCAAGGTAGAAGCAGGGCAGAGGCCGGCGCTGGCTGTGTTGTGTGGCGTGCACTGTGCTCTGACCAGCAGAGGCCCCGCTCATCTGCTCCGCCTCTCTCTCTCTCTCTCTCTCTCTCTTTCTGCTGTGGGAAACGTCTGGAGCTACCGTTCTTTTTTTCTGAATCATTGATTGTTCACTCCTTTGAAAGATTCAACTCTATGAATCAGTTCAGGAGCGGATCCCCCATCTCTACGGCCGAATGGTTGACTTTACCGACCGCAGCTTATTGGCCGTCACTGCCAGCCATTCGTCCTCCCACAACTCCGTGCACTTCCTGTGGAGTGCAGCGATGACTGACTGCAAGGGGATAGGACACCGGACCACATCCTGCTCTCTGCAGGCCTCCTTGGCAGCCCGATCGGCCTGTTCATTGCCCCATATGCCGACATGACCAGCCACCCAGCAGAAGGATACCTCTTTACCCCGCCGTTGGAGCAAGTACAGTTGGTCATGTATCAGCTGGACCATCTCCTCAGTCAGATGTTAAGTCCCATAGTGCTCAGAGCCATTTGAACCATTTTTCTTCTTGACGCTCTATTACACGGCCTCTTTCAAACTCACCAAGGTTTCGAAAATGGCATGTTTGCAGGTTTAAAGGCAATATCACTAATATCAGCTCACCACTTGCAATTTCAAAGATAAATAGCGCTCACGACCGTTACTACGTGTATTCGAAGCAAACCGCTGGACGTTGTGGCCGAGCGGTTCTAGGCGCTTCAGTCCAGAACCGCGCTGCTGCTACGGTCGAATCCTGCCTCGGGCATGGATGTCTGTGCTGTACTTAGCTTAGTTACGTTTAAGTAGTTCTAAGTTCTAGGTGACTGATGACCATACCAGTTAAGTCCCATAGTGCTCAGAGCCATTTGAACCATTTTTAAAGCAAACCTGATTTACATCTTCGTATTGGCGCTACTAGCGTCACTCTTATGCGACCGGCACGAATTCTGAATAGACACCACCTTTCAGATGAAGAAACAGGCCTACCAACTTTCAAATGGTTGTAATGACACATTCTGACGCAGAGACATACAATACCTTAAAGGCTGCGCCAAACATTAAATTGAGAGGGATTTAGAATATAATCACTGTAATGTGCATATTGGATTCTCATTTGTTTCATACTCCAAGAAGGAGTTAAGATACTCTTTCAAGGTTACTAAATAATAAGGTTGGGCAGTAAGCGCTCTGCTCTGCCATTGGCTGGCCTAGTGACGTCAGCGTGGAAGCAAGCGCTCACAAGCAGACGACACGGCATGCGCGTTTACGTCAAGTTTTTGGCGGAAGATTTTGTTTATACCAGAACTGAGATGTCTAAACTGCTTTTCTGCTGCTAAAATATTACAGTTAAAACTTACGAGTTATATTCTTTCGCAGCTTATGCCTTACACATCGGTAAAATGTCAGATCACAACCACACTGACACACACTTGAAATTCGAAACCTCGGCTCAAATAAATCAGAAACTATTCATTTAATCGCATTGAAATGAATTTACTTAAGAGCTCGAAGTTGCACACACTTGTTTGTAAGAACAGCATTCCTGCTTTCTAAAGCCGCTATAGTATTCATCAAAGTAACTTTATCTGTGTCTGAAAAAAAAACTGTCATCTGTACATGTGCTCTTATTATGATGTTTCTTATTTGGTGACAGCTTTTCCAGAGTTTCCAGAGATCTCTAATGTAGTTCTCGTTTCTTATACCGTTTGGTTCTGTCTTCTGTTGCGGGTGACACATTGACAGTCGCACTACTGCACGGCAAATTGCGCGAAGGAACTGCATCTAGCTTGAGCATTCTTTTTTGGGGCAAATTAAGCAATTTAGACTGTAAATCCCTTAAGAAATCTGTTTCTGCGAAATGGCGAGAGCATATTTGTGCATGCGCAACATTTACACTGTCTTTCCTACAACATTTCGACAACCATAGTTTTTGTAATGTTTCATTACCCCAGAAACTGTGATACATTACGTCAGTTCCCTTTGTGCTCTGGTTGTAGGAAAAACAACACGTAACAGCACAGCCGGGCATTGTAAAAAATTAATTTTCTCACTCACTTGTAGATTCTCCAATAAGAATTTCACAGGACGAACCATAAACTATAGAGCTGGCGAACACAATGTTGATCCCGCTGTCCACTATCGCTAACTATTTCAGTTCCGAATCAAATATAAATTACAGCAAAAACCGTAACACTCCCAAATTCCAAATGTTTCCGCTGTTGACGGAGCACCTCAGAAGAAAGAACTCAATCGAAATACTCCTTCAAACACAACACAACACTACAACAAAAACAATCACACACAATTCGTACTGTGTACTGTTTGGCACAGCTGCTTCCACCGTGACGTCATGCGCACAACTGAGAAAACACGTTGCTTTCTGCGTCCCCCTGTACACTTTCTATTGTTACCTTGTAGGGGATTGACGTAATTTTTGATGTGTGCAGAAAGGCAGAAATCTTGTTAGTATTTATGGTTTGTGCGACGAGCAGAGCAAGTCTTATTGTCTTGTGAATAAAAAATAGTGAGAAGTATCTAAGTTTTACGAGAATTATTTAAAGCGACGTATCATTGTACTCCTTGGTTTGCACCGTGAAGTAAACCGATGCCGACTCAGGGTCAACAAAGAGAAGAACATCGATGGCGACTAATGAATTAATATTGTGGCAGAGGGACTAATTCTACGTCTCAGGTGAGAACTCTGAATAAATCAACAATGACGTAGAACTCAAAATTATTGTTAATCGGAATTGTAAATTATATTACAGGCAAATTTCACGCAGCACTGAATTTGTCCACATTAAAGCCGGTCAATACAGTCTGTAGAAAAGCCTGTCAAAAATTCTGTAGTTACAGTTCCATATCCATAATTTTTTCTCTTTTAAAAAAATAAATAAATTTAAATTTTTTTATTTATTTCGCCACATCGTTGAAATGGCTCCGTGCACTATGGTACTTAACATCTGAGGTCATCAGTCCCCTAGAACTTAGAACTACTTAAACCTAACTAACCTAAGGACATTACACACATCTGTGCCCGAGGCAGGATTCGAACCTGCGACCGTAGCGGTGTCGCGGTTCCAGACTGAAGCACCTAGAGCCGCTCGGCCACACCGGTCGGCTAGCAACTTCCCTTTGTGTCACACAACTCACTGCGACGAAGAAAATACTGTCCTGTGGAAATGTGCGGTCTTGTTTTCTTCCTCCCAGTCAGTTTTAACTAACATAGCAGGGGATTTAATGGGTTACACAAATTGTTTCTCTCATATACCGGGTGTTTCCGTAAGAGCGTGCAAAAATTTAACAGGACACAGAGGGTGCTCCACATAACAATTTGAGGTGGGGAACCTGTGGTCGGAGAAGCCAGCTTAAGGGGGGTACCAGGTTGAGATTCATTGGGAGAGTCCTTAGAAAATGTAGCCCATCAACGAAGGAGGTGGCTTACAAAACACTCGTTCGACCTATACTCGAGTATTGCTCATCAGTGTGGGATCCGTACCAGATCGGGTTGACAGAGGAGATAGAGAAGATTCAAAGAAGAGCGGCGCCTTTCGTCACGGCGTTATTTGGTAAGCGTGATAGCGTTACGGAGATGTTTAGCAAACTCGAGTGGCAGACTCTGCAAGAGAGGCGCTCTGCATCGCGGTGTAGCTCGCTGTACAGGTTTCGAGAGGGTGCGTTTCTGGATGAGGTATCGAACATATTGCTTCCCTCTACTTGTACCTCCCGAGGAGATCACGAATGTAAAATTAGAGAGATTCGAGCGCGCACGGAGGCTTTGCGGCAGTCGTTCTTCCCGCGAGCCATACGCGACTGGAACAGGAAAGGGAGGTAATGACAGTGGCACGTAAAGTGCCCTCCGCCACACACCGTTGCGTGGCTTGCGGAGTATAAATGTAGATGTAGGTAGATGTAGAAGGAGACGATAGCAATGAAATCACGTTACTGTGTACTTCTTTATTTACATTACGTACAGTTAACTGCAAATATCATTGACACAATGAACGTACCATTTGTAATCGTACAAAATGCGCTGTAACTGCCGGCCATCAACCTCAGCGAGAGCATGACGTCAGCGAACAAGATTCTCACGCACCCTGACAGTACCACTGATGTGCTTCGAATCACATCACAGGCAGCTACAATTGTGGCAACTAATTCCATCTCCGTATCCACTGGGGTCTCATACACAAGTGACTTCAGATATCCCAGCAGGAAATAATCGAGACGTTTCAGGCCAGGTGACCTCGCAGGCCTCGGAATAAGACCACCCCTTCCAATGCATCGACCAGGAAAGACAGCACTGACAAGGGAACCTCCCCATCGCGCCCCCCTCAGATTTAGTTATAAGTTGGCACAGTGGATAGGCCTTGAAAAACTGAACACAGATCAATCGAGAGAACAGGAAGAAGTTGTGTGGAACTATGAAAAAATAAGCAAAATATACACTCCTGGAAATGGAAAAAAGAACACATTGACACCGGTGTGTCAGACCCACCATACTTGCTCCGGACACTGCGAGAGGGCTGTACAAGCAATGATCACACGCACGGCACAGCGGACACACCAGGAACCGCGGTGTTGGCCGTCGAATGACGCTAGCTGCGCAGCATTTGTGCACCGCCGCCGTCAGTGTCAGCCAGTTTGCCGTGGCATACGGAGCTCCATCGCAGTCTTTAACACTGGTAGCATGCCGCGACAGCGTGGACGTGAACCGTATGTGCAGTTGACGGACTTTGAGCGAGGGCGTATAGTGGGCATGCGGGAGGCCGGGTGGACGTACCGCCGAATTGCTCAACACGTGGGGCGTGAGGTCTCCACAGTACATCGATGTTGTCGCCAGTGGTCGGCGGAAGGTGCACGTGCCCGTCGACCTGGGACCGGACTGCAGCGACGCACGGATGCACGCCGAGACCGTAGGATCCTACGCAGTGCCGTAGGGGACCGCACCGCCACTTCCCAGCAAATTAGGGACACTGTTGCTCCTGGGGTATCGGCGAGGACCATTCGCAACCGTCTCCATGAAGCTGGGCTACGGTTCCGCACACCGTTAGGCCGTCTTCCGCTCACGCCCCAACATCGTGCAGCCCGCCTCCAGTGGTGTCGCGACAGGCGTGAATGGAGGGACGAATGGAGACGTGTCGTCTTCAGCGATGAGAGTCGCTTCTGCCTTGGTGCCAATGATGGTCGTATGCGTGTTTGGCGCCGTGCAGGTGAGCGCCACAATCAGGACTGCATACGACCGAGGCACACAGGGCCAACACCCGGCATCATGGTGTGGGGAGCGATCTCCTACACTGGCCGTACACCACTGGTGATCGTCGAGGGGACACTGAATAGTGCACGGTACATCCAAACCGTCATCGAACCCATCGTTCTACCATTCCTAGACCGGCAAGGGAACTTGCTGTTCCAACAGGACAATGCACGTCCGCATGTATCCCGTGCCACCCAACGTGCTCTAGAAGGTGTAAGTCAACTACCCTGGCCAGCAATATCTCCGGATCTGTCCCCCATTGAGCATGTTTGGGACTGGATGAAGCGTCGTCTCACGCGGTCTGCACGTCCAGCACGAACGCTGGTCCAACTGAGGCGCCAGGTGGAAATGGCATGGCAAGCCGTTCCACAGGACTACATCCAGCATCTCTACGATCGTCTCCATGGGAGAATAGCAGCCTGCATTGCTGCGAAAGGTGGATATACACTGTACTAGTGCCGACATTGTGCATGCTCTGTTGCCTGTGTCTATGTGCCTGTGGTTCTGTCAGTGTGATCATGTGATGTATCTGACCCCAGGAATGTGTCAATAAAGTTTCCCCTTCCTAGGACAATGAATTCACGGTGTTCTTATTTCAATTTCCAGGAGTGTAGAAACTGAGTAGTCCATGCGAAGATATGCAACATCAAGGATAACCTGAACTTAGGAGCGCCGTGGTCCCGTGGTTACCGTGAGCAGTTGTGGAACGAGAGGTCCTTGGTTCAAGTCTCCCCTCAAGTGAAATTTTTTATTTTTTATTTTCGCAAAGTTATTATCTGCCCATTCATTCATTGACGTCTCTGTTCACTGTAATAAGTTTAGTGTCTGTGTTTTGCGACCGCACCGCAAAACCGTGCCATTAGTAGACGAAAGGACGTGCCTCTCCAATGGGTACCGAAAACATTTGATCGCAAGGTCATAGGTCAACCGATTCCTCCACTCAACCGATTCCTCCACTGGAAAACACGTCTGATATATTCTATACGACACTGGTGAGGGCATGTAAGTCACATGACAGGAATATGTTGTCGACCCACCTAACTTGTACACTTGGCGAATGGGTAAAAAGATTCTTCTACATTGCCCGATTTAAGTTTCCTTGTGGATGTAA